>NC_143553.1:131802500-132447857 GCF_054136105.1 Typopeltis vanoorti | reverse complement strand
TGCCTATTGTTATAATCAGATAGAGGGCAATTTTTATGACCGATCATAAACAGCAGTATTCCCTTTACCAAATGTCGAAAGATTTCGATGTCTGAAAATTCCCTATCATAAATGAATACTTCCATGTTTAAAAATACGCGGCTTGGTCAATGACATTTGCTACACAGATATTATTTAGGCGTTCTGGGTCTGAGCTCTTTGATACATTCACGAATATTTAATTTAATTTTATATTTAAAATGATATTTAATATTTGCCAGCAAAGGTTGGTCGATTGGTAGAACCTCTGCTATCAATGGCTCACGCAAAAAGTTAAGCAAGTTTGAGTGTTGTTAGTAGTTGGAAGGGATCAATCGTTTGATGCTGTTGGCACACTCTCCCTCGATTAGTCTTTGGACTACCTGGAGGTGTCACAATAATAAAATTTAATATTCAAATTGTTCATTAATGATATAGGAAAGGATCTGAGTGGAATGTTCATTTATTTGCTGATGATGCAAATTTGGGTACAGGAATAGTGAATGCACATGTCAAACTTTTGCAGGATGATTTGGATAGATTGGCAGTCTGGGCTAATGAGAATGGATGTCAATTTAATGTAGCAAAGTGTAAGGTTATGCATTTTGGGGTGAAAAGATTAGCAGCAGTATATCACATTGGTGGAACTCTACTCCAGGAAGTTGAAGAAGCCAGAGATTTGGGCATGTTGGTGGATAGGGAGTTGAAGTTTAGGGGACATAGCAAAAGTGGTTAAATCAGATCACTTGGTTACTGAAGAATACTTTGAGGAGCAGAGATAAGCAAGTTATTGTTCCTCTTTATCGAGTCTTCATAAGACCCCATCTTGACTACGTGGCCTCCTGGGTTTCTTTTTGATGGGGAGGAGGTAGAATGGATCCAGAGTTGAGTGACCAGGATGATAGCATCCTGTGGAATGAACATTAAGGGAACAGGTTGAAGATCTGTGAATTACAGAAACCAGTTAATAAGCGGAAAAGGGGGGTGATATGATTGAGACCTTCAAATTACTGAAGGGTTTTTACAAGATTAATTCAGAGGAAATTTTTCAGAACAGGTCTGGTGATGGGAGAACTAGGGGCCATCCATGGAAACTGAGCAAAAGTGCAGTTAGTAAGGGTGTTAAAACTAGGTTTTTTACTTGGGGAATGAATGAGTGGAATAAGCTGACAGAGTTTGTTGTGGGTGCCATGACTGTAAATGAATTCAAAGCAAAGTATGATGGATACTGTGCGAATGCCAAATAGTTGTTCTTGATATGATGTTTAGGGCCTCCCTCGATGAGTCTAAGGACTCCTTGAAGTTGCCCGTAATAATAATATTCTCTTCAGAATTCCACCATAAAATATTTATTCATGAAAAATGCTTAGACAACTAAAATGAGAAATTCCAAGAGAACCTCTCACAGCCTGGTATAATTGATGCCAGTGTCTGGCGGTTGAGAAACACTGGGATAGAGGGTTGCCTTTGCAAACACCCCGAACTGCAGGAATAGAAGTCGCACAGGCCCTATTTTAATAGTTAGAGAATTATTAGAGTATAACTCTAAAACATATGAAAAAAAATCTGGACAGGCCACGAACTGCAATAGACAGTGCTCTTAAAATAGGAAGAGAAACACTATCAAAGACTTTCTGAACGTCCAGGAGAGCCATAAATAACGGCTTAAGACATCGGCGAGAATCAGAAAGAATATAATGTTCTCAGCATAGCCATCCGAAGGGACAAAGGATCTCTGCCAAATTTCATGTTGGATATGCTTTTGCAGTCACTCGACTAACACTAAGTGGAAGAAGAACAGGAAAAATTGTAATAGGCCTGTATAGCGGTATCATTTGGGATAAATATAATTCTTGAGTTCTGTAAATAAGGAAGAATAACTTTAGTTGATAGGAAAATGTTCAGATCGTGGAGGATCTGAATGGGCACTTTCCTTAAATGTTTCCTTACAATTATCAGGCATATATCCGAAGGCAATTCTTGCATTTTGGTTCCACACATTGCCTTCTCAGATGACCTCTTTTCTTACACCTGAAGCATGAAGGTAGTCTTCCTGGAATCGCCATAATTCCGATTATCTGCTTTACACGGATAACATACGGAATTTTCCCAAATTTCATTCCTTCGTTCAATTCTAGAATAACTTTCTTTTCAATCAAAATTTGTTTGGCATGTGCGGTGGTGTCAAGTGTACGATAATTTCTACTTTTCTGGGAGAGTTTATGTTAATAATTTGGTGTGAGATTGAGACTTGCAGAAGAAAATATACAGTTGGGTGCTGCTATAGACCAGGTGATGAAATAGATGGTGGAGATAGTATGCATAAACAAATTGATGAAATGAGTGGAAGGAGTGGGGTAATTATTATGGGGGATTTCAACTATGGTAACAATGACTGGAAGGAGAGGACACATGTGAGGAAGGAACTGGATTTTATTCAGTTACTAAGGGATAACATCTGAGACAGCATGTAATAGAAAATACTAGGGGTTTGACAGTGCTTGACCTGGTAATAGCATCTGAGAATTTGACTGTAATGAATATGACCATGTTGCAACCTATTGGAGAGAGTGATCATAAGGTCTTGACCTGGGAGGTGGCTAAAGGTGTGGAATTTTCGATTAAGACAGGGTATATGTGGAATTACCTTGCTGGCAAGTATGACATGCTTAGGAGATTGCTTGGTTCAGTGCCATGGCATGTACAACTGCAAGGGCTGGATGTCGATAGAGCATGGGAAGTGGTCAAGGAGCATTTACAGGAGGTTATTGCTGATTGTATACCTAGGGTCCGAATAGTAAAAGAAGTAGGGGTTAAATGGATGAATAACACTATTAAGCTTGTGCTGCAAAAAAAGAAACAACTGTGGAGGGAATTTAAAGAGAAAGATGACATGCAGGCACATGAACGGTACAAAGCGCAGACCAGAAGGGTAATGAGCATGGTAAGAAAAGCAAACGGATTATGAAAGGAAATTAGCTATGCAAGCTAAAGAGAATCCCAAACAGTTCTTTCAATATGCTGCAAGCAAGAAAAAAACTGTACACGGCAAAATGATTTTAAGGAATGCCGATGGCAAGGAGGTCACTGAATCAGTCGATATAGTGGAATTACTGAGTGAGCACTTTGCAAGAGTATATCATCCAGGTGGTGACATTGAGAGAATGAAGGAACCATTAGTTTATACGGGAATTGTGGTGAATGAAGTGGAGGAGAATAGTCTATTACAGAACCTCAATGTAAATACATCTGTGGGATTGAATGCTATACTGGCACGGGTCTTACGTGAAGCGGCTAAAGAATTATCAGTGCCCTAGACCATGTTGTTTAATCTGAGTCTCGGGTCTGGTTTAGTCCCGAAAGTGTGAAAAGAGGGGAAAATATGTTGTTTATTTTTTTACGGTATATATTAGAACACCGAAACTAAGTAAATAATTAATTCATTAACTTATTGCTGATATTTCGCTGGTGTTATAACCAGCATCTTCAGAGCACAAAAACACAGTTTGTTACAATATGCGAGACTATGACAACATGGTGTAATCAGCAGACTGGTTAAACAAAATTGTAGCAGCAACACAAAGACTAGTCTTGATTTTTTTGGCGCCCTCTATCTGATAAAAAAAAACTATCACGTAAGTCTAGAGTCCTACAAAAAAAAAATAAATAAAAAAAGGCATACTAGTTTTTCCTTCGGATGACTGTCTCCCAGATCTTAGGCAAGTTAATACAGCCATATTTGTTGAGATTTCGAGTATGTTTCAGGACTTCTGTCGCCTCTAAGAACAATCTCTCCGACTTATAAGAGTTTCTGTGTAGTACTTTTGTTTTTCCAGTTGATCCTGTGTGCAGGGGTATCCAGAGCATGGTCTGCTAGGCCCGACTTGCCATAATGATAATTCCGGACGTATCTTTTGTGTTCGTTGATGCGGATGTTCACAGTTCTTCCTGTTTGACCGTAGTAGGCTTGATTACATGAGCAGGTTACTTGGTAGACTCCTGGATGTGATAAAGGGAGAATGCTGTCCTTGGGTGAGCGGATAAGGGTAGCTAATTTGCTACATGGTCTGAATGTAGTGCGTAGTTTATGTTTATTGAGAATTCTCGAAATCTTTTCGGATGTGTCTTTGATGTATGGGATGGTGATTGTTTTGTTGTAGTTCTCTGTGGTGGATGGTGGGAGGGGTTTCATAGGAGCGTTTAGTATTTTGTTTATCTTGTGTTGATTATAGCCATTGGCCAAGAAGGTGTGGCGTAAGTGAGCCAGTTCAGCAGCAAGAGCATTGTCATTGGAACAGATTGCTCTCGCTCTATGGGTGAGTGTTTTTAAAATGCCATATTGTTGAGAAGGATGATGGTGTGATTGTTTGTGTAAGTATCTCCCTGTATGTGTGGGTTTTCTAAAAACTGAAAATGATAAGGAACCATCTGGAAGACGTGTGATAAGTGTATCCAGGAAGGGCAGACAGTTATTAGCTTCCAGTTCCATAGTAAAGTGGATTTTTGGATGTTGGCTATTTAAATGCGCTAAAAATGTTTCCAATGTCTCTGGGCCATGTGGCCAAATAGCCAGTACATCGTCAACATAGCGTAGCCAAAGTGTTGGTTTGAGAGTGGCTGTATTGATTGCTAGTTTTTCCAGGTATTCTATGTAAAAGTTGGTTAAAGGGAAGAAAGGGGGGTGCCCATGGCTCTCCCCTTTCCCCCCTGAAACTGGAAGCTAATAACTGTCTGCCCTTCCTGGATACACTTATCACATGTCTTCCAGATGGTTCCTTATCATTTTCAGTTTTTAGAAAACCCACACATACAGGGAGATACTTACACAAACAATCACACCATCATCCTTCTCAACAATATGGCATTTTAAAAACACTCACCCATAGAGCGAGAGCAATCTGTTCCAATGACAATGCTCTTGCTGCTGAACTGGCTCACTTACACCACACCTTCTTGGCCAATGGCTATAATCAACACAAGATAAACAAAATACTAAACGCTCCTAAGAAACCCCTCCCACCATCCACCACAGAGAACTACAACAAAACAATCACCATCCCATACATCAAAGGCACATCCGAAAAGATTTCGAGAATTCTCAATAAACATAAACTACGCACTACATTCAGACTATGTAGCAAATTAGCTACCCTTATCCGCTCACCCAAGGTCAGCATTCTCCCTTTATCACATCCAGGAGTCTACCAAGTACCATGCTCATGTAATCAAGCCTACTACGGTCAAACAGGAAGAACTGTGAACATCCGCATCAACGAACACAAAAGATACGTCCGGAATTATCATTATGGCAAGTCGGGGCTAGCAGACCATGCTCTGGATACCCCTGCACACAGGATCAACTGGAAAAACACAAAAGTACTACACAGAAACTCTTATAAGTCGGAGAGATTGTTCTTAGAGGCGACAGAAGCCCTGAAACACACTCCAAATCTCAACAAATATGGCTGTATTAACTTGCCTAAGATCTGGGAGACACTCATCCTAAGGAAAAACTAGTATGCCTTTTTTTTTTTTCAGATAGAGGGCACCAAAAAAAAATCAAGACTCTAGTCTTTGTGTTGCTGCTACAATTTTGTTTAACCAGTCTGCTGATTACACCATGTTGTCATAGTCTCACGTATTGTAACAAACTGTGTTTTTGTGATCTGAAGATGCTGGTTATAACACCAGCAAAATATCAGCAATAAGTTAATAAATTAATTATTTACTTAGTTTCTGTGTACTAATATATAATAATATACCGTAAAAAAATAAACAACATGTTTGACGAACACATAAGTCTGTCCACATGTTCAGAGGGGAAAATAGTTGTGCTGTATAAAGGATGATCCAAGACTACTGTTGCAAATTACCGACCGATCAGCACATCAGGAGTTGTTGTCAAGGTCTTGGAGAAAGTAGTCAAGGGAAAAATACAGGAATGGATTGATGAAAAATGAGATACTGTATGGGGGACAGCATGGCTTTGTGAAGGGTAGATCATGCCTCAGTAACTTGCTCAAGTTTTATAACACAGTGATGGCTGAACTGGATAAGGGTAATGGGTTTACAGTGATACTGCTGGACCTGGCTAAGGCCTTTGACAGGATACCACATGGAATTCTAATCCCTAAACTGCAACATATGGGAATGGATAAAGGGTTGGTGAGATGGATGGGTGGGTGGTTGATGGAGAGATATCAGAGAGTAGTTTATTCAGGAGTAGAGTCCAAAAGACGGCCTGTGACTAGTGGTGTGCCACAGGGTTCTGTTCTTGGACCACTGCTGTTTAATTTGTTCATTAACGATATAGGGATGGATCTAAGAGGAATGGTTCATTTGTTCGCTGATGATGCAAAGTTGGGTAGGGCAATAGTGAATGCAGAAGATGTCAAAATCTTGCAGGATTATTTGGATAGATTGGAGTTCTGGGCTAAGGAGAATGGATGTCAATTTAATGTGACAAAATGTAAGGTTATGCAGTTTGGGGTGAAACGATTAGCAGCAGTATACCACATCGGTGGAACTGTACTCCAGGAGATTGATGAGGCCAGGGACTTGGGAGTGTTGGTGGAGAGGAAGATGAAGTTTAGGGGACACATTGCAAAAATATATATACATCTATTTACAATTATATACATTTTGTACATAATATGATCATTTTAATTGGCATTTTTTTATAGTTTTTTTTTTCACATTCTGTCTATTATCTGTGTTCATACAATCTTTTTTTATATGATAATCTGCTTAGTGCCTTGCATTTCCTAAAGTCCTTATACTTCATCTGAACATTTTTTTTTCTTCAATGTGTCATGCATTGATATCATTCTATCTTAATCACTTATATTAACATTTAAATTACTATTTCATACATCCTATTTTTCATCTATTTACAATTATATACATGCTGTACCTGGTATGCTCATTCTAATTGGCATTGGCATTCCTTTATGGTTTCACATTGTGTATATTATCTGTGTTCATACAATCTTTTTTTTTACATGATAATCTGCTCAGTGCTTAGTGTTTCCTAAAGTCCTTATACTTCATCTGAACATTTTTTTTTTCAATGTGTCATACATTGATATCATCTATCTTAAGCACTTATATTAACATTTAAATTACTATTTCATACATCCTATTTTACATCTATTTACAATTATATACATGCTGTACATAGTATACTCATTCTAATTGGCATATTTCTTTGACATTTCTTTATGGTTTCACATTGTGTATATTATCTGTGTTCATACAATCTTTTTCTTTTACATGATAATCTGTCCAGTGCTTAGTGTTTCCTAAAGTCCTTATTCATCTGAGCAATTATTTTATTTTATTTTTTTTATGTGTTATACATTGATATCATTCTATCTTAAGCACTTATATTAACATTTAAATTACTATTCCATACATCCTATTTTACATCTATTTACAATTATATACATGCTGTACAATAGTATTCTAATTGGCATTTTTCTTTGACATTTCTTGATGGTTTCACATTGTGTATATCATCTGTGTTTATACGGTCTATTTTTTTTTGCATGATAATCTGCTCAGTGCTTTCTGTTTCCTATAGTCTTATGCTTCATCTGAGCTTTTGATTTTTTTAAAAAAAAAAAAAAAATTAGTGTGTCATACATTCTATCATTCTATCTGAATTATTGTTGTCATTTTATCTTAAGCACTCATATTAACATTTTGATTACTATTTCATAAATCCTATTTGTTTCTATATGTAGTTACATTTAACTATTTGTTGGTAGTATATTACGTCTTCCTTCTTGGGTTTGTGCTATATTTTTTTTGTCGTGTTAGGAAACACTTCTTGAATAATTTCTTCTCTAATAAACCTGTGTAATGTTTGTTTTTAAAATATAAAGATTTGGTTCATACATTATGAACTTATCGTAGAACTTTAAGTACTATTTACATATATCATATTTAAACAAATACATATAATTACTTTACATATCATACATCATTAAAATGTGGTCAAGCTCTTCCATTATATATATTGTCATTGACATTTTTGAAAGATGAAACATAAAACATAGATCACAGTGCATTTGTTCCAGAGTTATCGCGTTCGGCCAATTGCAGCTAGACTCACTGATATTTGTTTTCACTTGTCACTGCATGTAACAAGTGAATCCGGTACTGCTCGTGGAGCAGTTTCGCTACAGATAAATTGTATGCTTGCATGCGTTATTTCTGTGTACAAAACTTTTATTATTGGTGTGTGTTCGTGATGAAGGTGAAATATTTTTAATAAAGCAATTTTTTAATATGTATATTTATTTATTAATAAATTGGTTACTGATTAGGAAAAAATTAATTAATTTTCTTATTTTGTATATGCAGCACCCTCACTTAAAATTTTCGCTGGCTACCACTGCTCAGAATATGATACACAAATTGAAAGTTACCCAGTAAAGATGGAAAGGAATATGCTTGGTGTAGCACCTCCCATTTAATAAAATTGAGAACATGTATACAGTACATCATCAGTTACATTATGCATTCAAAATAGAGCTGGGCTGAACACAATGCAAGATGGTCAAAATTATTTAAAGATGGAGACATATATATGGATATCGTTAGACAAAGAGGAAGACCAAGGAAGAGATAGCAAGACAAAATTGTTAGGGTGGTTGGTTTGCAATGGAAAGGAAAAGCTGAAAATAGAATGGAATGGAGAAAACTGGATTTGTCCAGCAGCAGACTGATCCAGGGTGAAGAAATTCACTTTGCATTATAACCTACATTTTTCTGTACAACTCATTCCACAACACAGACCAGAAATATTAATTGTGAATTATCAGTAAAAATGCCGAGCAATTAATGAGAAAAGCTAAACAAAGAATGCAATGGAAAAAATTGGGGAGACCTTCATCCAGTAGTTGACCGATACAGATTGAAGAAGTTTACAATTTCTACCAAGTGAAATTGTGAAAGATGGTGCTGTACAATGGAATAAAGTCTAGCAAGAAATAAATTGGTGACCTAGTATCCCTAAGTATCTTTACCATGATTTTGGAAAGAGAAATGGGTGTTAATATGGAAGTACATTGTTTGGAAAGAAGTAAACGGATACCATAGCGTAAGAAACAAACAGCAGTGGCCACCTAAATAAGATATAATTTAGACAAGCATATGATAGTGATCAATGGGAATTTTGGACCATTCTTCATTTAGGCATGTAATGAGGTCCTGGACTGTTGTCCCTTGCCCTCATCAGATGCTCGAGTTTATTCAAAAGTTGTTCAATATGATTGCAGGGTTCTGTGGAGGCTAGTCAAGTGTGGTGACATTCATGTCCACAAACCATGCAGCTACAGCAGCCTTATAACACTGTGCATTGTCTTGCTGAAAGAGACAATGGTCAGTTCCATAGAAATGCCACAAAGTAGGAAGCATTGGATTGTTCAGAATCTTCTCGGAGTTCAATGCTCATAGTTCACCAGAGGTTCGAGTACACACCAGGAAATACTCTATCACACCTTAACCTCTAAATTTCATAGCTGGTGTTATACACTTTGGTAAGAGACATTCACCAGGCATCCACCATACCTGCACCTGTCCATCTGCTTGGTAGAGATTGTAGCATAATCCATTGCTATAACACAGCATTCCAAGCTTCCACGTCCCACTGTACATGCTTTTAGCACCACTGAAGGTGCTGTTGCAAGTTGGTTCAGATAATGCATATTGCAGTCCTACTATGGAAACCCCCATGTGGTGAGCCTCAGTTTTGAATGTTTTTGTGCAGATTTCTGTTCCGGTCGATGCCCGGAAATCCACCTTCAATGTGTTGACCGATGAATGGTGCTTTTACACATTATCCTTCATAGCACTCTGGTCACATTTGGTGAGTCATCTACTGCGGGTAGCACTTACAGTCAACTCCCTGTGGTTCCATCTCAGTATGGTATCAGTGAATGTTGACTTGGAATGGCCCAATCTGTACTATTTGCCGAACAGATAGATCTGCAAATGGTATGCTATCACACTGCCTCTTTTAAACTCTGTCAGTTCCCTTCTCGCAGCCATTTCAACACAGTTGCACTGACTTGTGAGTGTCATATTCTTTAAATTTATACTGGCTAAAAACACAACTCGTTACATGGCACGATGCACCTTGACCGTGGCAATTTCTGTTGATTTCTTTCCAAACAGTGTATAAAGGTAATTTCAGTTTACAATAAGAGAATCAATAAATTAAGATTTGAAGATGACATAGTTATTATTCATAAAGAAAAACAATGCTTTAGTTAAGTGAAGAGAGAGAGAGAGAGAGAGAGAAAAGCTGAAAAACTAAAACGATGGTATTTGGAGATAAGAAAATGAAGAATCAAACGAAGGTTTGTAGATATGAACTGGGAAGGTAAAAGGTTTCCTACCTAAGGAATAACATGACACACGAGTTAAACTGTAAAAAGGAAATAAGAAATTGGATAATAAATGCGGACATAAGCCTATGGTAATAAATGGAAACAGCAATGATCTTTGAAATGAATCTGAGCATTGGAAATATCCATATTCATGAGTGCTCACTGGGGATGCTTGATGCGGGTAATGGTTAAAGATTCTGTATTATTCATTAAAGATTCTGAATGCATATTGTTCACAGTGCAGAAAACAATTAAAAAACTCAACCTTTTTGGTTCCACCTGCATGATAAATGATGTAAATTAGAGGGAGGGGGGGATTACTTAAACGTTTCTTTGAAAGTTGAGCCACCTTGCAATGGAGACAAAGGGATGAGAAGATGATGAAAAAATAGTGAAAACTGCAAGGAAGGTTGCATTTATACTTCAGATTCTAAGTCTGATGTAATTTTGATGTTCCTGAATTCTAATCTCAGCAGAACAGTCAGTCTGTCTAAAATCATATAAATAATTACATGATAAGCACAGTAATAAACTTTAATGAAAGTACAGATATTTTCTACTGAAATAACAGTACATCATCAGTGTGTAGAAACAAGCAAATCAAGGAAGAGAAATACAAGGTAGACACAACAATCAGTTTACCAATTAAAGAAACGTCTGTCATGAGCTAGAAATCAAAATTGATATCAATAAATAATATTAAAACTATTGTAGCTCAGGGGAAATGGCTTTTGCACTCCATGACGATTGATTGCCCGAAGGAAAACCTAGGTTCGAACTTAGCCCACTGATAAGAGGAACTTTTTTAAGCCTTTCTTCAACTGGTTCCCGAGTTAGTCGATCTCTGAAATGGGAAAGCGGGGGGGGGGGGGGGGGTGTTCAACAGGAAATTCAGGTTTTTCTTCTCGTAAACTCAAGAAAATCGACCTTAGAATCCACACTATCTCAAACAATAAATATATAGTGTTAAGATAGGTGTTAATCTGTGCACAGTAGTCTATATGGGGCCTAATCAGAGCCTTATATAATGCAACCAGAATCTTTCCCAGAATTTGTTGTGTTGTCCTCACAATTTTGGCAATATGTCCTCTAAATTTCAGATCCTTATCCACCATCATTCCAAGATCTCTTATTTCCTGCACCTCCAACAATATATCCCCACCAAAAGTAAATTCTATATCCCATCTTTGCTTTCAAGTTTTAAAACCTTACATTTCGCAACATTGAACTGGCATCCCCACTCCCATATAATTGGCCTATAACACCTATTCACTCAATCTATTCATTGGCCTTACAAGTAGACCACAGCAATCTGCTCTACTCCTCATAGTTTGTCCCAATTTTGCATCACCTGCAAACAACTTATCCGCATTCATATCTTCTCCAATATCATTAACATACAGGTTAAACATCAATGGCCATAAAACAGACTAAAGAGGCAATGACTGTCTGATAGATATTGCTCCCCCATACACAACTTGTTGATACCTATCAGACAGTCAGTCTCCTATCCAATGTACTAGTCTAATATCAAACCGCATCTGCTCTAGTCTGACTATAAACTTATCATGTGGTAATCTATCAAAAGCCTTTGCAAAGTCTGAGTAATGCTGCTGTCACCTTATTGTAATAAGTAGATTACTAAAACATGACCTCCCTTTAACAAATCCGTGCTGTCCATCAAAGATAATACCATTGTTGTCAATTCTGGATCCTAGTTCTCACCAGTCTTTCCAACACTTTAACTACTACAACTGACACAGATTGGCCTATAACATGATTCTTGAATTCTGCCACCTCCTTTATGAAGTGGTATAATCTTGCCTTCCATCCACTCCATTGGAACTTGACACAATGTGACTCATGTTAAAAAATATGTCAAGGCAGATGTCAACTCCCTGGCACATTCCTTCAAAATATGCAGTGATATATCAAGTCTCACAGCCTTATTAATATCTAGTTTGCTCAATTCCCCATATACCTCTTCCTCACTCATAATCATCCACTGCTCTCAAACTCTCCATGATATCACATTCACAAGGATGAAAAACCTTTATGAACTGCACCTCAAATATCTCAACTATATCCTCCACAGCAGTTGACTATTTTCTCCAATCGCTGTCAGCCCATAATCATTCTTATTTTCGCTGGCTGCATATCGAAAGAACTCTCTGGGATTTTTTTTTGGCTTCATCAGCTAACTGCTACTGATACTGAACTTTTGTTACCATTACCAATCAAGTTACCCTCCTTGCCTGTTCTTTGTATTCCTGATGGAATTGATTACCACTCCTCCTATGTTGCATCCATAATGCTTTTTTTCTCTATTGCATTCTTAATTTCTCATTCATCCATTTCACACTTACCTTGTTTAATCTTTGGCCCTTTGGAATACATTTAGACATTGCTTCTACTAGACAGGTTTTGAATGTCACCCAAGCATCACTGATTTCCTTTCAACTGTATGCTACAGCTCCAAACTCTCTCTTGAGCTTCTCATAATCGCAAGCCTTGTAGTTCCACAAAGTCCTCACATGGCTAGCAACCATGCAGATAATCACTTCATGGTCACTCTCACCAAATGGATGGAGATTTGACACCTCATTTATAATCATGTCCTCTGATGAGATGATCACATCCAAGACCCTCAATTCTCATGTGTCCTCTGTTACAGGTAATTGTCCTTCAAAAAATCAAGAAACTCATTTCTTTACTTCCATATACTACCATAATTAAAATCATCCACAATGATCACCTTTTTCCATCTGCTTATACATTTCCTGGTCACTACCCTCCACATTACCAGGTCTATAGCAACATCCAACAATGTATTTCATTCTATTCACTTCTATCTCACACCATAGTGCCTCAAAACCATTATCACCATTTCCCCTCTTTCATCTCTACCTTGTATGGACCCACGCACAAGTGAGGAGGTTTATCTATGCCGACAACACAGCTATATGCAGTCAAGCAAGGAGTTTTGAGAAGTTGAGAAGAGGTTGACAGAAGCCTTAGAAATACTCTCCAATTACTATGAGATCAATTGCCTGAAGCCTAACCCAAACAAGACTAAGGTATGTGCTTTCCATGTGCACAACAGGGAAGCAAAACGCCAGTTAAACATTGTCCTGAGAGGAAAACACCTCAAACACTGCAGCAATCCCAAATATCTTGGAGTTAAGCTGGATCGTACCTTGTCATATAAGGTACATTGCCAGGAACTAAAAGGAAAAATCTATGCAAGAAATAACATCATAAGAAAAATGACCGGCACAACGTGGGGAGCTCAACCAGAGGTACTTCGCTTGACGGCTTTGGCATTGTGTTTTGCTGCAGGGGAGTATGCTGCCCCAGTATGGGTGGCATCTGCCCATGCGAAACATATGGATGTGGCTTTAAATGATACCATTAGGATCATAACCGGATGTCTAAAACCAACCCCAGTCAACAAGCTGTATCCCTTAGAAGACATAGCACCACTAGGCATAAGAAGTCAAGTGGCCGGTGAGATGGAGAAAAAAAAGCAGATGACAGACGAAAGACATCCAATGTACGGCCATATCATCATGGCTTCTCGACTCAAATCGAGGCATAGTTTTATGCAAAGAACTAAACCATTGATCCATAAACCTGAGGAGTGATGCCTTGTTCTATGGAGGGAATCGGTTCAACTTAAAGACCCCATAATTAAGGAAGAGTTAATCAAGGGATATCACCTACCCTATAGCACCTGGAGGACTTTGAACCTTCTTAGAGTGGGAGTGTCCAGATGCAGAAGTAACCTTTTTTCTCCTTATTCAACTTAGAACCTTCTTCAAATCCAACTATTTTCACTTGATCCCAGGCCATCCCCTTCCCTTTTTTCATGCAGCCAGTCACGTTTATCGGAGGTATAAATTGGAGGAATATGATGCTCTGAATACGAAGTCGGTGCAACTGGATCCAGGTGAAATGGCTGCAAGAAGGGAACTGCTGGAGCTTGAAAGAGGCATCGTGATAGGATGCTATGTTACAAGCCCATCTGTTCAGCAAATTGGGATCCCAGATCAACAATCGGTGATACGATACCGAGATGGAAGTGCAGAGTCAACTGCAAAGTTTGTGATGCCACAAACATTGAACTCCAAGAGGCATTGGAACATTCTGGACAATGCAATGCTTCGCTTCCTACTTTGTGGCATTTCTACGGAACTGACCATTATCTCTTTCAGCAAGGCAATGCATTCTGATCTCAACCCTTTGAACATCTGTGGGATGAACTGGAGCATCAGGTGAAGTCAAGCAATGTTTGCCCCACAATAGTCCAGGTCCTCATCACATGCCTACAGGAAGAATGGTCCAAAATTACTGATCACTATCATATGCTTGTGGAAAGTGTGCCCCATAGGATTGCTGCAGTCATCACAGCAAAAGGAGGTACTACATCTTATGAAGGCAGGCACTGTGGTTGTTCAGTCCTCACACCATGGTGTCCATTGACCTCTTGGCAGGCAGTGTATTTTCTGGCTGGTCTGCCCAGCATGATGAAAAATCAGAATTTCTGAGGATAAAAACCTTTCCACCTCCATATGGGACCAGCTATTCAGTTGAAAAGTCCTTATAAATGATCATTGTATTCTAGATAGGATTTGAATCTAAGTCTTGCCAGCTAAAAGGCATTATTCATGTCAAGTGAGTTATGGATGCTCTAGAAATAAGAATCCAGCTGGAGCTATGAACATCAACATTTCTGAAGAAAATTACTTCATTAGGAAAGTCAGGCTTGAGAAAATTAATATTTCTTCTTCAACAGCTTAATAGACCATTCGATTCTTGTACTTCTTATAATAGAATGTTGTCTTTCTGAAACCAGTTTTGGAGTTCATTATATCTTTGTTTGTGCAATCGAGTATTCTGATTATAAAGTGATCTAAAAGTCTTAATACTTTTCTTTCTAAGGCAAATAAATTTTGTATTATTTTCCTTTGTTGATGACCATATCATACATCCATAAGTTAATAGCAAGTATAATCAAATTAATATTCTTAATGATATTCTGAATTTTAGGAGTTGTAAGACTTAAAATTATCCCCAACTGGTATTTGCAATTCCCTGTATTCTTGATGAATATTATTTTGCAGTTCTTGATGTCTTAATGACTCCTGGATATTTAAAATATCCACTATCTGAAGGTATAGTTATCAACAACTAAGCTGGGCAAGTTAAATGTGGCCTTGAAATGTACAGTGTTCAAGAACACCCATTTATGGTTTATGATAACCTCCCTAGGTTTATTTGTCTTAATTAGATTATTAAATATAGTTTAAAGAACACCCGATGAGTCTCTAAAGATAATGATATAGGCTATCAGCAGCATAAGCTAATAGACTGTTCTTTCAATTCAAGTGCATTCTCCTATGTTCATTTACATCTCTTAATGACTCCCTCTGATGCTAGTTTGAGCATGACGGGAACAAGCATCTTGAATGCTCAGAATGTTGAACATTGAACATACTATAAAGAAATGTAATGAGGTTAAAAATGCCAAAGGACCCATCACCAGAGAATACTGACAACTATAAGATCTGCAGACATTTAGCAAAATACTATCAAGAGAAAAGGTGAGAAGAAGAAAAAAAAAATCAAGAAATTGAAAAAACAAATAAACTCAAAGAGAGAGTCTTAACTGGGATGTCGGTGTAATTATGAGTAACCAACTGGCTAGGAAAGAGAAGTGTGTGTAGCTTTTTTTTTTTTTTTTTTTTACTTACACTAGCATTAATCCTAGGTAGAAACTGTAGATGACAGTCTTGGTGCAAATGAAGAGGAAGTTGCATATTCTGTGTTTCTTCTCTCCTGAATGGGGTAGATACCAGTAATCTTGGCTATGTGGTTATAGGTGCTTGAGGCAATGTACAGGACATAGGTGATAACTGCTTTGTTTGCAGAATTTTTGTTCCAAGGTGCCTGGGATGTTGCAGAAGAGACATGGATCCAATTTTCTAGGTTGGAATTTGTGAAGCTTAATAGAAGTTGGCAAGGTGTTGTACCATAGCCTCCACTGTATGTCTGAATCTGATCCGGTACACTTTCATATGTATGAGAGATCCACTGAAAACTGAGTGTCATGGGAAGAGGTTTACAGATGAGGGAGAAGTAAGAAGTGGCAGTGAGGCTGCAGGTGATACATGATGAAAGGTAGGTTCACCTCAGTTTCCAGAAGTAATTCATATTCTCTAAGGTGCAGAGATATCTGGAAAGGCTTTCATAATGGCACCTTGCATCTGTTGCTTTTCTATTTTGAGAGTTTTCAGTGGTTAGACATGTGAATGTCTTCCATTTTAAGTTCTGGGTCAGGAGGTCTACTATGATTCTTATTCCTGCCCAGCTTCATGTAGAGAAACGAAAATGATGACCAGTTGTTGGACTTATGTTTTTGTTTGAAAACAGTGGTTATGTAAATACAGCTGACTCTGTTGATCCCACCAGTGTGTGCGTGTGTGTGTCTGTGATGAGGTTCTGTATTCTGTATTTTTCCTGCTGTAGAGCATCTCTGTAAAATGGAGGTAGTTTAGGAGTTGATGGTGAAGTACTAGCCATTCAGAGGATTGGAGATAGTGTAAGTCATCTAGTGGATGATTCCATGTGATTGAGAGTTGTTTGCATACATCTGAATGTTTGAAGTGTCATGAGAAAAATGATCCTGAGAGATGTGATTTTGTTTTCAAGGGAGATCAGGCCTTGACTTCCCTTACTGAGTGGCTTGCATAGTGTAGAGTAAGTTATCCAATTAGTTTGTTCCAGTGTGCGATTGCCTTTTGAATGTGACAGAGAAAGTCTTCAGATAGTGTCAGTACTTTGTTGATGATTAGGACTCTTCCTCTGAGTGAAGATGTATGTATACTATTCCATTTTTCCAGCACCTGTTGAAAGCAGTTTTGCAGTTGTGTCCAATTTAGGGTATTATACATTTAGGTGTTTCCAAGGTGTATGCATAAGTATTTTTGTTCTTCATTTGATACATTCAATCAGAGAGTATCAGTTCTAGACTTACATCTGCCTGTCCACAAGCCAGTGGTTTTTGCAGAATTTTTGAAGCTTGTGTATACAATCTGTATCAGTTACTTTCATTTCTTCACCAATGCATATTATAATGGTGATGTCATCAGCATAAGCAGATTTTCAGATGTGGTTCTGTTATGCTGGTTCAGGTACTTGCATTTTTTTTTTTAGAAAGGTTTGATGGCTAATGTAAACAGTTGCCAGAGAGGAGACATCCTTGTTTGATATCTCAAGAGCATGGCAAAGTGCAAGTGAGCCAGTTGTCTATTTTTAAACAATAAAGAGCATACCATTATTGAAACAATCAAACTGTTTCAATGAGGATCATATCCAAATATTTTTAGGATTTCATAGAGATACTCATGCTCTACTCTGTCAAAGGCTTTTTTATCCAAATCCGAATTTTTTAGGATTTCATAGAGATACTCATGCTCTACTCTATCAAAGGCTTTTTTTCCTGATCAAGGCTCATGAGTGCTAGGTTTTCATTTGGACTGTTTGCAATGATCTCTTCTTAGATGGAGGTTATTATGCATTGATCCTCCTGGAACAGATTAAGTTTGGTATTGGCCAATAACTTCAGGCAGGATGGGGTTTAGTTGGTTTGCAATAACTTTGGAAATGATTTTGCAGTTCATATTGATTAATGACATTAGATGCCAGTTTCAAATGTGTGTTGCCTCCCTTCTTTGATATCAATCGTGCTACTGAGGTCATAATGGACTGTGGCAGCCCTTGGAAATAAGCAGGGGCGAATGCTGGTCTTGAAATTCACACTTGCTCTTGTTATCATTCAGGGAGTGAGAGGTGTGATTGAAGTCTGATTAGCTGAATAATGAATTACTGACCATTTAAAACTATATATTTAGAAATTTATGTACATTTAATCATACAAATACCACATTTATTTTACAAATGATATTCTATCTTTTTCAATTTAGCTACTTGAATACAAATTCTACCCTACGGTTCTTCTTTATGAACTGGTCAATAACATCGTCATAAAAAGGTCAGGCTAGGGTAACTCGTAGTTTCCAAGCCGAATATATAGAACCTCTAAGAATTTCATGCCGACTTAATTTGTAAAATTTTGTTGCATTGCCGAAGTGAAGCCTTTTTGGCTCTTTATCTCAGAAATATTACTTCTTTCTCAATTAAAGCACATGCACAGCAAGTATGGAGAATTCGCCTCTGTAAATAAGTTTCTTGCAGTGTTTTAAAGAGAAGTGGTTTGAGTTGATCCCAGAAGACTAGGAATTCTGTGATGTTGCCATCTTGTAGCATAATTGCTGAGATATAGCTCGCTGCCTGGTATTTTTTTTTCTCCCCAGAAAGAAAAAAAAATTTTGCAAGCCATCTGAAAGATTTATATGTGTATGCTGAGATCTAAGTAGGGCACCCTTTGTGAATAATTCTAAGTGTCTTTGCAGGGCTTGAAGGGCCGAGTAATATTCAGGACTTTCTTCTGGGAGAAGATGCAGGAGCTGTTGTTCAACTTGTCAGATGTTAAAATTCCTCTATTGATTCTTCTAAAACTGTAGATCTATGTAAAATATTTTATTTGTGATTTTAGACGAATTTTCATTGGTTCTATATTCACTTTTCAAGCGAGTGAGGGTACATATCAAAGCCTGAATGTTTAAATACATAATCTGCATCTTGCAGGAGGGTGTTTTTGAAGATCCAGTAGGTACTTCCAGGTTTGGATACTTCTGAAGAGAAAGAAAATTACAGCACAATGAAGCTGTAATTGAGTATAGGAAGGGATATGAGAGATGTTTCTAACTAGAGGAACGGTGTGTGTTTAAAAATGTAGTATCTGTCGAATCTTGCTTGGTATAGAGGGCTGTTAGCTGCTGTGATTGCTGACCTCCATGTGCAGGGCCTTTTATCTGGATTTGATGCCAAAAGATGTCAAATGAATTCATTATCATTTACCAGTGTTTGAAGTTTGTTTATTAATGAGGTACGGTGTTCAGCACATTGCAATCTGTCTTTTTCTTAGTTAAGAGTGCAGTTAAAGTCTACAGCCATTATGACATGTTCTTAGTCAGTAATGGAAAGATGGCTTTGTAAGTCCAAGACTTCTGATGCCTGAGCATTCTACTATAGTTATGTAAATACTGAACACATGCAGGGTATTATGGCATGTCCTGGTATGTCTGCAATCACTTTTAGTTTGTCGTGGAGATACATTTACACCTGTTAACCTCTGCTCTACTTTTTTTTCCCTCCCAATTTGGAGGGTAGGTCCAGAAGTTGAGATATAAGTTTTGGAATTCTTGCAATGTATTTGAGGGCTAGTTGATTTGTGAGAAGAGCCTCGCACTTTCTGTATGAAAGTGCAAGGCTCACTGACTAAAGGATCTTCAGTGTAGGAAAGTTCACCCACAACTTCATCTTCTGAGTTAAGGCCAGATTTCTGAATATTTTCTTCTCTGGGATGATTTGTGGAAAGCTCGGCTGGTAATTCTGGTTGCTACATCAGGAATGCTACTAATTTGTTCCTCTTAGTAATCTCTGTTAGAAGGGTCACTGTTTGCACACTGTTTGTTAAAATCGGCATGCAAGCAGTGATACTTTGTTATCAGAGCTTCAGATCTGATTGCTGCATCAGCAATACTACTAATTTGTTCCTCTTAGTAATCTCTGTTTGAAGGGTCACTGTTTGCACACTGTTTGTTAAAATCAGCATGCAAACAGTGATACTTTGTTATCAGAGCTTCAGATCCCATTGCTTGATAGGCATTCAAGAGCAAAGTGATCCTTGGCTCATCCAGGTTTGGATTTTCTTGGCTCTAATTCGTGGTGGGAAATTATGATAGGACAGATATGGTAGATGATACGATTAGAGGAGTACAGTGATCAGGCACTGTCTTGTGATGTACATCCATCAAGTGGGCTTCTATACAATATAAAAGTAAAGCTTTCAAGGGAAGGTATGTGACAAATATGTCAAAAAATGTACTAGCCATTCTGTTCTGTTGAGATGGTTGAGAAAAGTAATGAATATCTGGGGAAAGCCAGTCAAATGACTAAATATACACATGCACATTGTCTACTTGTTTGTAGAAGTCTGAGAATGAAAAGTACTGACACCAATTTTCTTAAAAAGAAAGTCAGTCCACATACTTTTTAATCACTCAGGGTGTATTATTTTGGGGTACTTAAGGGTCAAGACTGGATAACTGAGACCTCCACGTGGCCTTTTGGGGACTGCAGAGAACTGACCAGGGCTTCTGACCTGATGTCATCCTCACCTTCTCATGGTGCACCCTATGGGATATCTACCTGGATAATGAATGAATGAGGATGGGCTGGCAATTTGGGATTTAGCCAATCAAGTTGATGCCTACTTATTGGAGTACAACATGATGGAATTTCATGCCAGTTTGGACATTGATTGGTTAAACAAGCCCCCCCCCCCCCATTGTTTTCATCAGGGAACTTGGGCAAACAGCAAAAAGTCAGCTACTGGATACTGGAACAAACTCCAACTCAACAACAGCAGAGATCAAGATTGGCACATCAACATAAGAAGCACCAATGGAAAAGAAATGGAACTGGCAGATGAATTGGATAAGTAACAGACTGACATAATGGGTGTTACCAAAACAAAGAAGACAAAAACAGGTGAGATCTTTTTAAGCAACAAATACAAAATATTGTATTCAGGAAATAACAATCAGGGAAAAGGAATAGCTATAATATTAAACATTAAATATGAGGAGAATCCTCTTGAATGGCAGGTGGTATCAAGTAGTGATGTGGACAATATCAAAAGAGAAAATTGCACAATGAGACTTTTTTGCCTATGGTCCCACAGAAGGTTCTAATAGGGAAGAAGTAGAGGAATTTTTCGAGGCATTACAGAAGGCAGCTGACACAACATAAAAGGTGGTCCTAGTTGGAGATCTAAACAGCAGAGTAGGAAATAATTACCAGACATATAAGAACGTTTTGGAAAAATTTGGAGAAGCAAAGCTAATAATAATAATAATGGAAGTATCTAGATTTCTGCTCAGGACATGGACTAATTATTACTAACACCATGTTCCAATATAAAAATATGCACAAATTCACATGGAGAGAAGATGCAAGGAATAAGAAAAGTCTCACTGACTATATTATTGTTGACAGTGATGTTTTCCCACTGGTTCAGGACACCAGAGTATACAGAGGATTTGAAGTAGAAGTGATCACCATTTAGTGTTGAGTAGGATAAAACTGAACTTCATACTGAAAACAAGGGTGTCTAAGAAAGTTTTGAAATGAATCCAAGTTGAACAACTATCAGATAACTGTAGACTCAAATACACAAACATTATTCAAGAAAAACTGAAAAAGTTTGAAAACAAGAACCAAACCTTAGAGATTCAGTGGCACATGTCTCTCTGGCAAATTCAGTGATTGATTCAGCCATGTAGCGAGTAATTTGCAAGGATAGAAAAATCAGAACTCCATGGTGGACCCAGGAAGTTAAAGAGGAAATCAAGGAAAAAATGTAAAAAAGCAAAGCATTGTGTAAAATTCTTATTCTTCTTCTCTCTTCCATCATCTATGTGGATGATGATGATGAGGCCGAATCCCAGGAGATTCCAAACAATTCTGTCCAATTTGGTGTCGCTTGTTGTGATTTGGTTTTCAGGTCCTCTTTTATTTTGTCTATCCATCTAATTCTGGGCCGTCCTTTGGATCTTTTACCTTCCATCATTGTATTCAGGGCTTTAGATGGTAGTCTTTCTGTTCCCATTCTGGTCACATGGCCGAACCATCGCAGTCTTCTTTCTTGGATTTTGTCTATTATTGTATTTCTTGTTTTAGTCGTTTCCTTATGTCTTCGTTTCTTAGTTGATCCAGCAAATTTAGCAAAATCCAGTGTAAAATTAGCTAAACAAAAGTCATGGGAAGACTTTGGTAAGAACATAGAAAATAAACATTCTATTGAAAAAGCAGAAGTGGAGTAAAGAGTACTGTAAAAGGAATTAGATATGATAAAGGGGACATGAAAACTGAGGATAAAGATATTCTTGATGTATTGAGTGTATATACTTTGAAAGATTGCTAAATGAAACAAGCAGTGTGACAGCAAGATGGTAGAAAACAACCAATAGGAATGTCATCTAGAATATATATATCTGTATTTGAAATAGAAAAAGCTACCACAAACCTGAAATGTGAAAAGGCAGCTGGAGTAGACAATATTCAACCAGAAATGCTAAAATATGGAGGTGTAAAAGTTTTACAGTAGCCACACTGCATAATTCAGAAGGCCCAGTCAGAGGATAAAATTACAGATGAGTGAGTAGGGTGCTCATCGGCAGCGTAGCATGCCCATTTAAGTTGGGTGTGCTGTCGTGTGGCTTATGCAACCCGTGCTAAAAAATTCATGTCAATTTGACCGTATCATTGCATTTTTATTGATGGATGTAAATTTTAAGAGTGCACAGTACATCACTGCTCATCTTTATCCTATAATTAATTGCATTGGTCCAATGCAATTAATTATAGGATAATTACTTTGAATACTTTAATTTATCAATTAATATAATTTTGAATATGGAAAGCATAAAGGTCAAATGAACAATAGCTTTGCTTCATGGTTTGAATTTTGATAAAATTTTTAAATAATATAATATGCACAAAAGTTGAAAAAAGTAAAATTACTTGGGAAATTATTATTTTTCTGGATAACAAAGAAAGGCTGAAATAACTCGTTTCACTTACTTATTTATACAAAAGTTCCAACTTCCTTCAACTATAATTGTACAATCCGCAAAAACTCTGGCAGAAAATGGGACATTCAGTAAATCGTCAACACTGTGTTTCTCATTGTAAATATGGGCAAAAAGTTTATAGAAAATTACCTGTCTATATCAGGTCAGTAAATCAGATGAAAATAAAAAAACAAAAATAGCAACTCATGACAAATGACAACGTAAAATTGGATTAGTTGGCACAATAACCCACTTATACACATACACAGCTGCTGGTTTCTGGGTCCTATTGTTTCAATGCTCACCCTTTCGCCTTCTGGGCAGTTTAAAACCACTGGAATGCTAAGAATTTGACTCACTGTACAATCTGTACACCTGTTTGAAGATGTATGTATTTGTGACTGCAGACCCTGGCTATTAACATGAATGTGATGCAATGTTTATGCATCGAAAAGTGTCCAATTCATGAAGCATCAGTGTAGTGTGTTTAATTTTAGGAATCAAGCAAAGCCATTAAACAATATTAGGGGAGTCTTTAACGGGAATAAATGCAAAAAATATAATATCAGTGATATTGTTATTCCGTGGATGTGCACCACACACCTTGAATAACAAGCTGGGTTGAGGCCAAACAGAAGATGTCAGGATAGATTACAAATAGTTGAGAAATTATGGGAATATAACAAGGATCCTGTATTTGAGCTTTGTATATCTGGAAAAGGCATATGACAAGGTGCCATGAGGAAAGCTGTTTAAAATGTTACAGTTATAAAGTGTAAATGGGACATTATATCAAGCAATACATAGTCTCTATGCGAGTTGTAAATCAGCAGTTAGGTTTGAAGGAGGTACCAGAAGATAGCTTGATGTTAAGTCGGGTGCACAAAAAAGGATGTACATTAACTCCACTGTTATTCATCATACATATGGATCACATTATGAAGAAAAGTGGTATTAAACCTGATATCAAAATTGGAGATGTGAATCTCAAATAAAACATAACTAGCCAAGCTCATAGAGTAGGAAGTCAATTTACTTTATGCAAACAATGTTATACTCCTAAATAAATCCAGGACAAGTCTGCAGGATTTCCTGACCAAATTGAATAACTGCTGTAATAAATCTAGTATGAAAATCAGCATTAAAAAGACAAAGACAATGAAAATATTCAGAAGCATTGAAAACATCAACTGTCCTGAATGGAGAACCTACAGAATAAGTAAAACATTTTAGCTATTCAGGAATGTGTTAGCAGAGCTAATATCAGGTGGTATGGTCACTTAACAGAATGAGAAAGGAAAGATTAGCTAAACAAGTGTTTTTTTGCCATGATGGCAGGAAAAAGACCCAGAGGAAGACCAAGATGTTAGTGAATTGATACAGTAAACAGTGCCTTAAAAGACATAAATACACTCAGGTCTCTTTTTATGCGGATTTGAAGTTATGCAGTGCACGCCCACAGATACGAGACCTTTCGACAATTCTGCGCATGTCAACAGAAGGAGAATCCATTCCAATAATAGAGTAATCCAGTGTTTCCCAAACTTTTCCTACGATGGAACACTTCAAAAATCCTGAAATTTTCATGGAACACCTTGGTTATTTTGTAATATATTCATTAATAATTAATTGTTAATTTAGCTGATTATTATTAATTAATAATTAATTAAATTTGGCCCAATGGAGGAAAAAAAGCACCAAAGAAAAGCAATTTCTTTGGAAATGAAAATTGCAATTTTAGATCACTTAGCAAAAGGAGAGGGATCTACGGTGATTGGTAAACATTTTAATTTAGATGAATCTACTATAAGGGTAATTAAAAAGAATGAAGTCGCAATAAGAAAACCTGTCATTTCGGCACAAAACTAAGTGCCAAATTATCATCGTACTCAAGAGATGCTTTATTAGAAAAAACGGAACGAGTGCTTGCAATTTGGATTGAAGAATTAACTTAAAGAAAAATTCCTATAAGTGGTTATTTAATTAAACAAAAAGCTCTTTGGTTTTATGAACAGATGAAGCAATTGAGCCATCTACTTCCGCTTCCCAGGCTGAAAAAGAATTTTTGGCTAGCAAATGATGGTAAACCAGGGTTTTAAAAAGGAATGCACGTCATAACGTGAAGATTACAGGCGAGGTTGCAGCAACAGATGAAGCAGCAGCCAAAAATTTTCAAGAGAAGTTAGCCAAAATTATTGAAGATGGTGGATATTGTCCCGATCAAGTGTTTAACGCTGACGAAACAGGATTGTTTTGGAAGAAAATGCCTAGTCGAACTTGCATCGCAAAGTCTGAGAAAAAAGCAAGTGGGTTTAAAGCAAGCAAAGATCGAGTAACGTTGTTACTTTGTAGCAATGCATCAGGAGATCTAATATTGAAACCCCCTCCTAGTAAATCAATTTCTAAGACCATGTTCTCTAAAAAGCAAAGATCTATAACAGCTACTGGTACATTGGATGGCTAATACAAAGGCGTGGATAACAACTGCTGTATTTACTGAATGGCTCAATAATTGCTTTGTACCAGAAGTAGAAACATACATGAAGCAAAAAGCTCTCGATTTTAAAGTTTTATTAATTTTTGACAATGCACTAAGTCATCCACATTTATAACATCCAAATGTGCAGGTAGTGTTTTTTCCACCCAATACAACAACATTATTCAGCCATTAGATCAAGGCATAATTGCTACTTTTAAAAAATATTACATTAAGCACACTTTTCAATTTATATTGGATAAACTAGAAAATGAATTATTAACAGTAACTGACGTTTGGAAAAAAAATTTCTATTTTGGACTGCTTAAATCAGGTTGCATCTACTATCACTGAAATAAGACCACAAACTTTAAATGCTTGCTGGAAAGCAGCTTGGCTTAGATGTATTGCAAACAGTGCAACCATGCAAACATCTACATTATCAGCTGAAATTATTACATTGGCACATGAAATTGGTGGAGAAGGTGTTGATACATTTAGCCAGAACGATGTAGACGAATTGCTTGTGGATAATGCCTTAAGTAGCGATGATATTATTGAATATAGATTAATTTTAGATATCATCGAAGATCCAGAAAATGATATTGAAGTGGAAGAAAAACCTGTCCACCTCACTGCAAAAATATAATTCGAGAAGGTCTCGAACTGTGCAATAAATTGGAAAATCATTTTCTTGTTAATGACACAAATTCTGAATGAGCCTTCAACGTGAGCTGAAGAACAGTATGTCTGGATATCGCGAGCCGTATAAAATCATCACTGTAAAGTTTAATCATTGATTACATCGTCAGAAGAAAAAAATCAGCACAGAACGATGGTGAAGCTAATTTTGTTTGTGAAAAATCAATGCCTTTACCATACAGATCTGATGAGTTGGCGCTCTCTTCTGGTGATGAAAGTAACTTCGCACCAGTTCGCAAATGTTGCAGAATATTATCTAATAGTGATGATAATTCTGATGACAAAATGTTAAAAAAAAATGTTACTTTTCAATAAAATTAAATGGATAAAGCTTTAAAACAAACTTAGGCATTCTTATTTTCCTGAATTTTCATAAACTTCTTTTGTGCGATTTTTTATATGCGGTTTTCTGTGGAATGTATGTACCACATAAAAAGAGACCCTACAATATAAGATCTGATAATATTGGAATGTTGACAGATAACAGGCTAATCTGGAGGAAAATTAGTGATAGGAAGTTAGTAAACGATGTGACTTTTCATGTAGCATTATCATAAGATCCTGCATATCTGCTGAGGGTATATGTTAGGACTTTCATGATGATGATGATTGTGTATTATTTCCATAAAATGAATGCTTTTGTATTTTATTCCCACATGTAAAATCTCTTCACAAAGATAAAAAGCAGTCATTTATTATTGCAAACATTACTAGCTATCCTTTTTCCATTTATAATTACACTTTAAGCCTTTTTTATTGTGACGTTTTACAGTGTGACTTTGCGCTGTTATATCTAGTTGATAATTGTTTTCAACACTGAACATTTAATCAGCAGAGAAAGGCAGAAATAAATATCTTTATTTTCAAGGTGAAGTAATCTGTATCTAAAAAAAAAATCTGTACAGGTAATATAATACAGCAGAAATTGAAAGTAATATTTTTATGTACATGAATGTCTACTGATTGGCAGTTTTTATTTTCTCTACATAAATTCTAAAGATCAATCTTCAAACCTTATGTGCTTATTCTTCTGCTGTGCAACTTTTTCTGCTCTGGCCATGATCTGAAAGGAAAAATTATAATACATATTTATATAAAGAAACACAGAATAATTACTACTTTATCATTTCAAAATTATGGCTAAGAATATTACTAAGAATATGGAAATCACAGTGTTTATTTATGTGATTCCCCCCCCCCCCCCACCTCCAACTTTCTATATTTGCATAGTCACTCCAGTAACTCATATGGTATTGGGTGGTGATGGTGATGATGATTTATGGTTTTAATGGCACAAGGATAGCAAAGGTTATACTGCACCATATAAAAAGATATAACAGTACACAAAGTAAGACAATCACAGACATCCATGCCAGCAGCAGGATTCAAATCCATGACCTGTTGGTTGGAGGGTGGGTACGATAACCATGCCAGCATCGGGAGCAAATTTTCTGCTAAAAAATGAAATGCAAGGATTTCAGATGCCCTTTCCACACAGAATTAGTAAGATAATCACAAACAATCATGCCTACAGCAGGACTGAAACCCACACTCTTGGTTATAGAGCAAATACTCCATCCACTCTGCCAACCAGACTGTCTATATGCTTTTAAATATGAAAATAAAATTCGATATATTAATACTGTTATATAATACAGGTAATATAAAGAGCAGAAATTGGTTATAGGTTTTAGTAGTAGTACTCCTACTATTTCCTTTCCTTGAACAGTGATCAGGGAAAGGAAGTAGTAGGAGTAGTAGTAAACCATTCAACACTAAACATGAAGATAAACTTGATTGGTAGGCAATTTTATTATCATCATTATTATTGTATGATACCTCCACATCACACAAACCAGCTGTTACATCTTCCCTTCAACTATTCACATTAGATGCACTTCAACAGGCAAACTATTCCACTTACTCAGTGCTCTATGGGGGAAAAATCTAGCTCATACCCCCTTTCTTAACCACAAGCAAACTTAACTTTCATGGCTGGAACTTCCTGGTAGTTCCCAAGGTAAACAAAGAAATTTTTTACAAATCTTTTAAGCACTTAGCAACAACCAGCTACAATAAACTGCCAAATGATATAAAGTCTAGCATCAGGATACACTTTTAGAAAAAGATTGAAACACTAACTCATGGGACTAAATAATGACGTTTATTTTAAATGCATATTATAGAAATTTTTTTAAAATATCATGTCTCAATTATATTCTATATGTATATGCATGCCTTCATAGATAACATCATTTAATTTTTTAGTGATTGTATTACCTACATTTGCATTTTTATAGTAACCACTATGGCTATGTGTTACACTCACTGTACAGTTCCTTCTAATCTATTTCCATTTTCTTTTCTTTATTATAAATTCTCTATTCTTTATTCTTTTTTTTTTACTATCAATCTCTATATTACCATCTGAAAAATAATTGTTGGATTTTTTTTTTACATTACTTTTCACTATCCATTATTATCACTTATATTGTTCTAAATACTTGCTATATCTATTGTATTATATTTTCATTTGTACTACTACTTCAGTGTTAATAAATTTCAATTTTCACCATTCCTCCCATGATGATCTAGTTTCCCTGACTCTCTGCATTAGATCTCACCCAAATAAGTCATTTTTCCAGGCTCCCATGCCATATCTACTCAAGGGCAGGTTGTCCCTCATATCCAGTCTTTTCTGACATCAAATGTACTCCACACATCTATAAACTCACATCATTTTCTTCTACACAGCCTGCATATTGAATCAGTTGCTATCATAGCTCTCCTTCTTAACATGGTACTGTCATATCTTGGTAGAAAACCAACCATTCATACTCTCACTTTTCTTTTTCACTTCTTCCAACAGACCTTTCATATATTCTCTCTCATACTATATCTGTTACCACTTAAATCATCAGTTCCAACAAGAACTACCACCTCTTTTACTTTTCTTATTTTGTCAAGTGATATTATCAAATTTCAAATGGAAAATTGGACAATGAAGTTCATCATCATCAAATTCTGCACATGTACCTTCAAGGAGGTGTACAGGATATTATGATAGTACTACATAAAAATTATATCATTACTAACTTCCTATCAACAATTTTCCTCCAAAGTAATCTTTTATCTGTTAAGATTCCAATATTATCAGATCTTATCTCTCTCTCTCTTTTCTAAGGCACTTTTTACAACTAATCCATCTAGGTTTTGGTCTTCCTATGGGTCTTTTTCCTGCCATCCTGCCAAAAGAACACTTATTTTGCTAATCTTTCCTCTCCCTTCTGTTTAAGTGACATAACCCGAGATTAGCTCTACTAACACATCCTTGAATGTTAACAATATCAAGTTCTCTCCTAATATCCTCGTTTTTAATATGATAACGCCATCTGTAAACTCCCCTAATCTTTCTCAGAACTTTCACATCTATAGTCTCCGGTCTTTGATCAAGTGTTTTATTTCTAACTCAGCTCTCAGACACACACATAAGTTAAAACTGATTAACACTATCTTTTATATAGCAAGTTAGTGTTATTGACTAATTTTTCTCTTATTTCATATAAATTGATTCATTTGATTTTCTACCATACAAGCTTTACTAATTCTGTTATCTATTTTCATATTTAATTTACCATCTTCATTAAAATTGTGGCTATATAGCTGAAATGTTTTACTTTTCCTGAAAGTTCACTGTTCAGGATACAGTTGATGTTTTCAATGTTTCTGCCTATTTTTATTGTATTTTTGTTGCTGATTTTCATACCCAATTTATTACAACAGTTATTCAATTTAGTCAAGGACTCTTGCAGGCTTGTACTGGATTTATTCAGAAGTATATCATCATCTGCATAAGTTAAACAGCTGAGATTAGCATTTCCAATTATGATATCAGTTTTAATACCACTTTCCTTCATAATGTGATCTATACAGATGATGAATAATGGTGGTGATAATGTATACTCTTTGTCTCACAACCAATTTAACATAAAATTATCTTCCTGTGCCTCCTTCAATTCCAGCTGTTGACATACAACTCAACTAATGACTATATATTGCTTGATCATATAATGTCCCATTTACACCATATAAATACAGTGGTTTGAACAGCTTTGCACCTTGTCATGTGTCTTTTCCAGATCTACAAAACTTAAATACAGATCTTTGATATATTATTAAGTGATTTCTCAACTACTGTCTTTTTTGTGTTATGACTAATAATTACTATGTGGCCTGAATCCAGCTGGCTCTTGTCCAAGCTTTCCTTCCACAATTTTTCTTAACCATTTCTCAAATATAACTCTTACCAGGAAGAAACACTGAGTAGAGATATTCCTCTACAATTCTCACATTCAGTTTTATTTCCCTTTTTATAGATGGTAACTATTATTCCGACTTTCTGATAAGGTCTTCTGAATTATTCAGTGTAGTCACTGTAAAAAGTAAACTTATACCTTATTCCTGAATTGCATGAGTGTTTTCTATCACGATGCTATCAATGCTTGTTTCATTTAGCAGATTTTCAAAGTAATTAATCAAAACATCAAGAATATCTATATCTTCAGTTTTCATTTCACCCTTATCATCTCTAATTCCTCTTACTCTTTCCTTCATTTTTAAGCTTTTTCAATAGCCTCTAGAATATTTTGCCCCCTTCCTGATATTCATTTATATTGCTCTTACTAAAGTCTTCTTGTGACTTTTGTTTAGCTAGTTTTACACAGTGTTTCGCTTTCTTACATTTTATTCAGTATTGTCTAAGATCACAAGCTGACTTACTTGCCAGGATCTTACAATAAGCTTTCTTCTTCTCACTGACTACTCCTTCAACTTCCAGAGTCCACCACAGAGTTCTGATTTCCATTCTTTCAGAACCCACCATATACCTTTAGCTGAATCACTCAAAGTTATCTTCAGAGTTTGAAATTGAATTGTTTATATATATATATATATATATATATATATATATATATATATATATATATATATATATATATATATAAATATATATGGGGTGCTTAAGGGTCAAAGTTGTATAACTGAGAGGAGACCTCCACATAGCCTTTAAAGGAATGCAGAGAACCGACCAGGGCTTCTGACCTAATGTCCAATCCTCACCTTCTCGTTGGGTATCTACCTGGATACTGAACGAATGAGGATGGGCTGCCAATTTGGGATTTAGCCGACCAAATTGTATTGTTATTGGCTTAAACCAATACAGAAAATGATGGTACAACTTGACAAAATTTCATGCCGGCTGGGGCATCGCCCGGTTAAACAATGCCCCCGTTGTATTCGTCAGGGAACCAGGGCGAACATGGAAAAGTCAGTTACTGGAACAAATCTGAAAGCACACCCCAACTCAACATCACCAGAATTAAAGATCGATACTATCAACATAAGAAACCTGAATAGCAAAGATATGGAGCTGGCTGAAGAATTAGATAAGTACCAGATCGACATAATAGGGGTGACCGAAACAAAAAAGACAAAAACTGGTGAGATCTTTCTGAGCAATAAATACAAAATGTTATATGCAGGCAATGACAATCAAGGAAAAGAAGGAGTAGCCATAGTATTCAACACAAAATACGAGGCTAATCTTCTTGAATGGCACGCAGTCTCAATTAGAGTGATGTGGGCAAATATCAGAATGGGGAACTGGACAATGAGACTTATTTATGCCTATAGTCCCACAGAAGGTTCTACTAAGGTAGAAGTGGAGGAATTTTTTTGATGCTTTAGAGAAAGCAACTGACGCAATAAAAAAGGAGAAGTTGGTCCTTGTTGGGGGATCTAAATAGCAGAGTAGGAAATGATTGTCAGACATACAAAAATATTTTGGGAAAATTTGGAGAAAAGAGCAAAGCTAATAATAATGGCAAATACTTGTTGGATTTCTGCTCAGGACATGGACTGGTTATTACTAACATCATGTTCCAACATAAAAATGTGCACAAACTCACATGGAGAGAAGAGGCAAGGAATAAGAAAAGTCTCATTGACTATGTTATTGTTGATAGTGATGTTTTCTCCCTGGTGCAGGACACCAGAGTGTACAGAGGATTCGAAATTGGAAGTGATCACTATTTAGTCTTGAACAGGATAAAATTGAATTTCATATTGAAAAGAATAACATGCAAGAAAGTTTTAAAGCTAATAAAAGTTCAGCAGCTCTCAGATGTGAACTGTAGACTAAAATACACAAAGCTAATTGAAGTAAAAATGAAAGAGTTTGAGAACAGGAACCAAACTTTGGAGATTCAGTGGCAAGCCTTGAAGAAAACCCTGATTGATTCAGCCAGAGAGGCATGTGGTGAGGTTGTCTGCAAGGATAGAAAAATCAGAATCCCCCTGGTGGACACAGGAAGTTAAAGAGGCAATGAAGGAAAAGAAGAAAGCATATCAAAAGTCCCTCTCAAATAAGTCAGCTTTTGCTCTTAGAGAATACAGACACAAATGTAAGAAAGCTGAACACTGTGTAAAACTAGCTAAACAAAAGTCATGGGAGGACTTTGGCAAGAACATAGAAAATAAATATCAAGAAGGTGGTAAGATATTCTGAAGGTTGCTGAAGAAGCTTAGAAATGGAGGAAAGTGTGCTGTAAAAGGAGTTAGAGATAATAAAGGTGACATGAAAACAGGAGAAAAAGATATCCTTAAGTATGGAGTAATTACTTTGAAAAATTGCTAAATGAAATGATCAGTGAGAGCCCAGTGGTAAAAAACACTCAACAGGCATACAGTCAGGAATACATATCGATACTTGAAGTAGAAAAAACCATCAAAGGCTTGAAATGTGGAAAGGCAGCAGGAGTAGATGATATTCGACCAGAAATGCTGAAGTATGGTGGTATAAGAGTCTTACAGTGGCTGCACTGCATAGTTCAGAAAGCCTGGACAGAGGGACGAATTCCCGATGATTGGAGTAGAGATCTAATAGTACCCATATATAAAAAGGGAAATAAAACTGAATGTGAGAATTACAGAAGTATTTCCCTACTGATTGTTCCTGGCTAGATCTATGCAAGTATACTTGAGAAACGGTTGAGAGGAATTGTGGAAGAAAAGCTTGGTGAAGAACAAGCTGGATTCAGGCCAAATAGAGGCTTTCAGGATCAGATCTTCACTTTACGACAAATAGTTGAAAAAGAATTGGAATATAACAAAGATTTGTATTTAAGTTTTGTTGATCTGGAAAAGGCATATGACAAGGTGCCAAGAGAGAAGCTATTCAATATGCTACAGTTATATGGTGTCAATGGGGCATTATATCAAGCAATACTTAGTCTTTATTTGAGTTGTAAATCAGCAGTTAGAAATGAAGGAAGTACAGAAAGATGGTTTAATTTTAAATCTGGTGTGAGGCAAGGATGTACATTATCCCCTCTGTTATTCATTATCAATATGGATCACATTATGAAGGAAAGTAGTATTAAACATGATATCAGAATTGGAGATGTTAATGTCAGCTCTTTGCCTTATGTGGACGATGTTATACTTCTAAATAAATCCGCTAAAAGTTTGCAAGATTCACTGACTAAATTGAATAACTGTTGTAATAGATATGGCATGAAGGTGAGCATTAAAAAGACAAAGACAATGAAAATAGGTAGAATTGTTGAAAATGTCAACTGTGTTGTGAACGGGGAACCTGTGGAACAAGTAAAACATTTCAGCTACTTAGGCACGATTTTTACTGAAGATGGTCAATTAAATATGGAAATAGATAACAGAATCAACAAAGCTGGTATGGTAGGTAGTCAACTGAATAAATTCATATGGAATAAGAATGAAATTAGTCGGAACACTAAATTAGCTGTATACAAGACAGTGTTCAAACCAGTTTTAACCTATGGATCTGAGAGCTGAGTCAGAAGTAAAACACTTGACCAAAGACTAGAGACCGCAGATATGAGAGTCCTGAGAAAGATTAGAGGCATGAACAGTGCATCAACGGCAATATCATATTAAAAACGAGGATATTAGGAAAGAACTCAACATTGTTAGCATCCAGGAATGCGTTAGCAGAGCTAATCTCAGGTGGTATGGTCACTTAAATAGAATTGGCAAGGAAAGATTAGCAAAACAAGTGTTCTCTGCCAGGTTGGCAGGAAAAAGACCCAGAGGAAGACCAAGATATAGGTGGATTGATATGGTAAAAAGTGCCTTAGACGATAGAAATATAAGATCTGATAATGTTGGAGTCTTGACAAGTATCAGACTGATTTGGTGGAAAATTGTAGATAGGAAGTTAGTAATGATGTAAATTTTTCATGTAGTACTATCATATCCTGTACACCCCTTGAGGACACATGTCAGGAATTTGATGATGATGATGATGATGACATTTTAGTCTATGGCTAACTTGTGAAAACTGCTCAATTTCAATTCTTTTTAAAAAATTTAAAAAAGTATTTTTATTTTCAGTATGCAATTCATTTTTTTCTTGCTAAAAACAATGTGATCACTTCCAATTTGAAATCCCCTGCATACTCTTGTCTCCTGAACAAGTATAAAGATCAATAATAACACAGTCATCATTAATAATAGTCACTGAGACTTTCATATTTTTGGTGTATTCTCTACATGCATATTTCTGCCTGTAGAGAATATGTTTTTTCTTTCAAAACCACATTAGAATATGTATCTGGATGATAAGCTTTGAAATAACACATGTAAAAGAAAAATAGATCAGTAATATATGTTTCAGTTATTGAACAATAACTGAACATATATTTGTGAACATATTTTTCTAGGCAAAAGGATATGTGATATATTTTAAAAGAATTACTTTTTACTACAAAAACTTCTATATCTTCTCCATCCTCTACCCTTAGTCATCAAGGAATTAATTTGCCTCCATCAATGATTTGTAAGCCTTATATCTGATGACAACATGATAAACAATTGCTGTGATTTTGTGTTGCTAACTAGCACTCTTTTCTGAAACATGATGAGCTCTTCATTTTTACATTTCAATTCCCAAGAAGGAAAAGCTTATTTGCCTCACCCAAAGACAACTTGCTGAGAAGTGCATGACAAAAAACAGCTCCTCTAGTTAGCATCTAGAATCAAATCTATAACAGTCTTTCTTCTTCTTCTGCCAATGTAGTGTTCTGTGAATTACTACAAAGTGGTGCCTATTATTATATTACATGAATAAAAACATTTTTAATCAGCAAATCTGATCAACTAAGTTACAAATGCTAACACATCCTTGTTTATTCACATCTAGATGGATATCTGTAATAGGGTACATTCTATAATGTACTCTATTCTATAACTATTTTTTAATTTCTAAAAGGTATACCACAAAGATAATTCACAAATATTAGTTTCTCACAAAGAATCTACTGAAAAAGCTCGAAATTGGTGTGTCATACACATTGCTGCATTTGTAGTTACAAAGTTACAAATGCAGCAATGTGTTGCATTTGTAACTTAAAAATGTTACAAAGTCAAGAGTGCACCTGCCTAGTTATGACACTGCAGATGCAGTGCCATAACTAGGCAGGTGCAATGTGTGCACAGGCCCAGGATGAAGGGGGGGGGAAGTGCCCTGAAATGGGATATATATATATATATATATATATATATATATAAAAAAAAATAAAAATAAAAAAAAAAATAAAATAAAATAAAAAATCAGTATATTTTCATTTTCAAATTTTGCTGCTGTGGGGGGTTCATAAACATATATTATAATATTTATAAACAAAATTTCTATCATATTTTTTAATTTTGTTTTCCATAAAAAGGGACTAAAAATAAAATCTTGCATAGGGCCCATGAAAAGCTAGTTATGGTACTGGCCAGATGTACAACACGAGTGAAGGATAATTCTGTGTGAGGTTGTTAAAAAGAACTGTGATCTATCAAAACTGAATATATCCTAGGATAAGAAATTTCTTTCAATTAATATGCCCTAGAATTTGTTTTTATATCTCAATTCAAAAACTGGGAAATAAGAATATATGTTTATGCAATCTGAAGAGCAAAAGTGTAGATTGGGGGAGGGGAGGAAACATCTTACCAGAAAGTTATTGTAATAAAATCACTTCCAAAAAGTTGCAGAACTAAACATTTGTCAGACTAAATTAGTCTATCTTGAAAGAGGTAGACTTTCTGGGAGACCAAGGTCTGCACCAAACTGCTCTGGGAGGCCATGAGTTGGGGGCCCCTGCTATAGCTTATAATGAATTTCCTTTAGGATATCACGGATTCCACTGGGTTCTGTTCAAGACAAAGTGGTAGTTTGTTTTAGTGAGCAAGTTTAATCACTATAATGTTTACTATGGTGTGAAATGACTATGTGTATATAGCTTGTAATTTGTGTTTTATTATTACATGGGAATCTCTATGGGATCCAAAGACTTGTGCATCAGATTCACAATATCTACTGTACCTACCCTTGAATACACTGACCAACAAAACACTCTCAACACATTTTGGCAATACATTTCAGTGAGTGTTATCTAAAAAAAATTCTAAAAATAAATACTTTGCTGTCTATTCAAAGGATTTCCATCAAAGAAACAAATATGACTTTTGTATGACTCTCTTCTAATAAAATGATGTCCCACTGGGACAGGCATGTTTTTATTAACATAGTATTTCTTAATATCTAGAACTATTCTATGTAATTCAGTAATTTCAACAATTAAAGAAATAATTTAAGAATTATTTTACCAGTCAAGTGCTATTAATAAAATGTAAATAAAAAATAATAAATGAAAAGAAGCATTTTACCTTTTCTCTTCCTCTTTTCTTTTGCCTTGTATTATTCTGGAATCTTATTTTTCTGTCTTCTTCCATTTTTTGCCAATATGACTCTTCTTCTTTTCCTAATATGCAAAATTATTCCTTTTCAATATCTTATACATGAAAGAAGTTATAAAAGCAAAATTTTATATGAACGGAAATCTTACATGGAGGTATTGGGAAATTTTAATGTTTTACAAACATTTAGTTAGGCTTCTCCAATAAGGATACCATAAACTTTTCAAAGATTTAGAAAGAAAGAAAAAAAAAATTTAATTTCCATTTGTAAGACACTCACATTACCATCTTGTAGATGTTACTGAGAGAGAGATAGAGAGAGAAGTGAAGTTAAAATGCCAAGAATTTTCTAGCACCTTTTTTCTTGTTAGTCCAATCCAAATTTCTCTAATGAGAACAGCTTATTTTTATGCTGCTTATCAACCCCCCTCCCCCCAATATTATTATTATTATTTTGGTAACTTCCATGGAGTCAACAGACTCATCGTGGGACACCCACTCAACCAGCAACATGTCTATCACATAATGAGCTTCGAAGTTATTTACACTACCTGCATTCACAATGCATTCCACTCACCAACAACTCTCCACGCAAAAAATCTACAACTCACACCCTTTTTCACCACATCATTATACAACTTCCAGGGATGACTTCTCATTCTTCCTATCTTAACATCCACTCTTTTTATGATTCCTTCTGCATTAATCTGATAAAATTGCTTAACTAACTTGTAGGTCTCTATCATATCTTCTCTCTTCCTCCTATCCACCAACTTCTGCAATCCACATTCCCTGAAATGCTCTTCATAACCAACATTTCAGAGTCCTGATATCACTTTGGTCATTTATCTTTGGATCCTCTCCAGTGTTTCCACATCACAATGAACATCAGGTGACCAAACCTGAGCACAACAACCCAAAAGTGACCAATGCCTTATACAGGGGCACCACCTCCCTATCCCTACATATCTATATCTCACCAATAACTTTCCAAGTTAAAACTAATCATTAAGAAATTCTGTGTAAATATAAACAAGAGGCCACCACAACAGTATACTTCATAAATCTTAAAAAGTAGTGCAGAGGATATTTCTGGTTGAAATTAAGACCAAAATTTTGGGAAGAACCACAGACTAGGGTTTGTCGGTTTTTAAAAACCTTTTTTTAAATTAAAAAAAAAAAGGTTTTAGATACTAGAATTAATATGTAAAATTAATTAATTATTTAATTAAAAATGTTAACATTTTGACTTGAAACCGATGTATATGTTACAAGTGAGGAATCGGAATATGATGTAGAGTGTGAAAATGACTATGCGAGGATTTTTTAAATTCTCCTGATCTTGATAACGATTGTGGATTCCCTATGTTGTCTGACAATTAAAAACAATCAATTTCCCAAATTAGAAAAATTTGCAAATTTTTTAGAATATCTCCCATAAGAGATGGAATAGTTTAGAGGCCATGATTGAAAGATTTATAACATCAAAAGAATGTGTTGTTTTAGCTTTGAATGATATTGGTGCTTCTCATATGTGGAACGAAGCTCAATATCCTATAATCATGGTAGGTGTCCTCCCTCGAGTCTTTGGACTCCCTGGAGGGTGTCATGTAATAATAATAATAAAAGTTCTTGGCAAATAAGTCAGCAGATTCCCTAAAAGAATACAAAGAAAAATGTAAGAGAGCTACGTGTAAAAGTAGCTAAACAAAAGTCATGGGAAGACTTCATTAAGAATACAGAAGAAATATCAGAAACGTGGCAAAATATTCTCGAGGCTATTGAAAAAAGATTAAGAATACAGAAGAAATATCAGAAATGTGCAAAATATTCTCGAGGCTATTGAAAAAAGTTTAGAAATGGATGAAAGAGTACTGTAAAAGGAATTGAAGATAAGGATATCCTAGATGTCTGGAGTAATTAGTTTGAAGGACTTAAATGAAATAAGCAGTGAAAGAACAGTAGCAGAAAATTTTCAAGAGGAACAAAAGGAGTATATATATCAATACTTGAGGTAGAAAAAGCCATGAAAAACTTGAAATGTGGAAAGAATGATATTCAGATAATAATGAACCAGAAATGCTCAAATATGGAAGCATAAAATTTTGCACTCGCCAAATTCAGAGGGCCTGGTAGGGTCGGATTGAAGATGACTGAGATAGTCTCCTAAAAAAGGGAATAAAGCTGAATGTGAGAATTAGAGAGGAATTGGAATTTCTCTACTAAGTATTCCACATAAGATTTATGCAAACATTCTTGAAAATAGGCTGAGAAAAATTGTGGAAGGGAAACTTGGAGAAAAACAAGCTGGGTTCAAGCTGATATCAAGATCAAATTTTCACTTTACAACAAATAGTTGGAAATCATTGAAATATGATAATGATCTGAACTTAAGTTTTGTAGATCTGGAAAAGTATTTTCCAAACACTACTACAATTATGTGGGGTAAATGGAACATTATACAAAGCAATACATAGCCTATTTAAGCTGCAAGTCAGCAGTAAGAACTGAGAGAAATACAGAGAGAGAGAGAGAGAATGTCTAACATAAAATCAGGGTTAAGACAAGGATGCACAATATCTCCACTCTCGTTCACCATCTGTATGAATTGCATTATGAAAGAAAGTGCCATTAAACCTGATATTAGAATTGCAGATATCAAACTTAGCTCTTTCTTTTCTGCAGATGACATTGTACTCCTAAGCACCTTCCAGTGGAAGTCTCCAGCATTATCTAAATAAACAGAATAACAGCTGTAAGAAATTTTGCATCCAAATCAAAACCAAAACTGTGAAAAGGAAGATTGAAAACTTCTGGTGCATTCTTAATGCAGAATCTATAGAAGTAAAATATTTCACATATTTAGGCACAGTTTTTAGTGAAGATGGCAAATTAAATTTGGAAATAGACAACAGAATAAGCAAAGCTGGTATGGTGAGGAGCCAGTTGAATAAATTTATATGGAATAAGAGAGAAATTAGTCAAAACACAAAACTAGCAGTATACAAAAGTGTTCAAACCAGTTTTAAGTTATTGATCTGAGGTTGTGCATCCTTGATCAAAGACTAGAGACTGCAGGGGAGTGAACAGATGGCAGCAATGGCATAATCATGTTAAAAATGAAGGTATTACAAAGGAACAACATTGTTAGTATTCAAGAATGCATGAGCTCTTAGCTCTGGAATGGGAAAGAAAAGGTTAGCAAAACAGGTTGATGCTATGATGGCAAGAAAGACATGTAGAGAAACACCAAGATTCAGATGTTGGAAGTTTTTCCACTTGGTTATGCTATAAATTAAAGATACCAAGAAATTATATACAGGCATCCCTTGATTAACGTGATTAATTAATCCCTCGATGTTACTGCGTATCTCAAAATCGCGTTAATCAAATATAATAATCAATGGTAAAAATTACAATTCATCCATGATCCATTACTGTATTAATAATTCGTTTTATATGGTACTCTTTTAGGAAAGATAAAAAATGAATGCAAAGTAAATGTTTAATAAGTGCATTAGTTTACTGCAATTTTTTATCAAAAGAAGTTATCAAGCGTCATTTGAACAGTTTTAGTTTTTTCCTATCAGCATAATTCTACGATAATAAGCAAAATGACTCTCTAGACCTTGGCAAACAAGCATTCTTCGATTAACATCTGGATCCATATCCATTACTTGCTGCTTAAGCGATTCTAAACTGGGAAATATTCCATCAATTTCTTTGATTGTTATCTCCTTTGGAACCTCATCTTCACATTCCATTTGTTGTCTTTAAATGTGTGTTGTTGTTCAATTTCAAGAAGATCATTGTCACTGAAATCTTTTCAATTTGAATCTAATAATTCTTTAACTTCTTCTGCATCAACACCATCAAAACCAAGGTCTTCACCAATTGCAACGATTTCGTCAACCACAGAATTCTGAAAAGCACCTAAGTCATTAGCGCATTCTGGCAGAAGGTTTTTCCAAACAGATCTCATGCAGCTAGAAGACACTTGCTCCCATGAGTCATGAATGTTTTCAACTGCGCGTTTAATGTTAAAATTCTCCCAAAATTCTTGGAGCGCAATAGCATTTTCTCCCATTGTTTCTACTGCCTTTGAGAATGTCTTTTTAAGAAAATAGGCTTTGAAAGTTGCAACGACGTCCATGGGTTGTAGCAATGATGTCGTATTTGGTGGAAATTTTGTACATTTAAAGGTGCGTTAATTAAAACTTTTGTCGCTGTTAGATCTTGAATGATGGCTCTATCAAGAATAGAACTGCTCTATTCAAAATTCAACAAGAGAACAATATCAAGCAAAAGCACACTTGTACTCTTGGCAAAACAGACATAATATGTGAAGATGCAGATATTAACTTTGCTTAAAAAGGAATAAAAATATAAAAGAAGAGGTTGAATCTTAAATTAAAATGAAATCGAAGGAGGAAATAAATATTAAATTGTACTATATTTAAGTTGTCTAAAATAGATGGAATTTTAATTTGTCAAAAACATCAATGTTAAAATATGCCATGTATAAAGTTGTGTATCATCATGCAAACAAAAGTTCAAAGGTTGCAGTTTGACCACCAAAGATGACATAACGAGCGATGAGTAGGCATTCGTGGAAGGCACAAGAAATTTGCTTTCCCCGAAAAAAGCGATGTGCGTACAACAAGGAGGTGACGTCACTCAGTGACAGCAAATAGCAGAGCATCGTGGACAAGTTTGGAGTGCGGAAAGAGAGTGCTATAATGGGGTTTAAAATGGATTCACATCATTGAGAAGGGCCCTTTTTGCTTGCTTTTATGTTTTTTCTCCTGGTTCTTCTGGTGTTCCCTGGTCGTGTGTCCTCCCCGTGGGTCTCCTGCTCGAAGTTCCTGAGCGGATCAGCATGCCTAATATCCGACAAGACGTGTGAAGATGGCAAAGCGGCAGCGTGTTTCCCGTTGCTGAGCAACGTGAATCGAAGAAAGTATAGAACGAGATGATGGCAGTGTTCGAGTTTTAAACCATCGGTGTGGATCTAACTGATGAGAAAGCAGCAAAGGATTCCTTTGAAGGTAAATCGTGTTAGAAGTGGCGATGCGAAAAGTTCATAAGCCCAGAAGCTTATGAACTTTTCGTTTGTCGACTTTTTCGATTCGATTAACAAAAAGTTCGTGAACTTTTTGTTAATCGAATTGGACTGGTAGTCTACATTCATAAGTTGTCTAGACCAAGTTTAATGCATGTGGGTCGTTAGTAGCAGTAATCAAGTTTAATACCGACATCCATGTTTGTGATATAGATGAACATAAGATTCTCATGAGTATGTTTGGATAGCCTGTCTGTTTGATTATTATTACCCTGCTTTACTTGTATTTTAGTATTAACCTTGATTTCCTTGATTATATATGTTGTTTAAATTGTAATGTTCTTAGATAAATAATAAATATGTTTTCCCATGTATACCTGAGTTTGTCTGAGTAAGAGATTGAATTTTACCACTCACGAAAATATCGAGCCTATGTCTAGAGCAAAAAAGGGGAATTTAAGATTGTCAAGGCCATGACTGTATACTGAGAACTCAATCTACTTAATCTATATAAGGTATTACTTGAATTCTGGGAAAGCTTCTTCGGATAAGAATTTCTATCCTAGAGTTCTGACTGGCACAGCATAAACAAATAAATTTTGTCAGAGCTTGAAGAGAGAAACAGCCCCAGAAAGTCAGTTTAGAAGCCAGATCTCAGTAGGCACAAGGAGAACAATAGAGATAAAAATATTTAAGAAAACAACAACGTAACACCGCGTATATCAAGGGATTGTCGCAATTAATTTCGCCGTGTTAATCAAATTCCGCATTAAGCAAGGGATACCTGTACTTGGTTTAATCCTTTATCCAAGTATGTAATTTCGTGGTATCTTTAATTTTTAGTATAATCAAGCGGAAAAACTTCCATCTAACAATATCTTCCAAATAACAACTATCTCTAATCTAGAGTATTTTAATAATAAGGTGTGACACCTTTTGGCAACTTGTATATGAAAATATGACTTCTACTTTACTTCAACCTTGGTATCACCTCTGAGTCTGGCTCCCACTAATGAGACCTCAATAAAGGTTGAAACCAGTCTGGGTAGTGACCCTTCCCATAATGCTATGCATTATGGTAAGGCTCACTATCTGTATACATACGTGTAATGATATGTGCTTCTTTGCATTATGGAATACTAAAGCAAATGATGTGAAGTCATAAGCCTTTATATACAAGTTGCCCCAGTCTTGAAAATAGTTCAGGTGCAAACTTGTTTGCTTACGCTTGGACAAAGGATTAAACCAAGTATATAATTTCTCAGTATCTTTAATTTATTTTACAAGATTCAGGTGGAATGATTCAGTCAGAAATGCCTTAGAAGAACAAAATGTTACAGATGACACTATTGGATGTCATGTAAGTAACAAACTAATTTGGAGGGAAATTGTTGATAGAAGATTAAATAACAACAAACTTAATCATGGAGTGTTGTCAAAGTAGCCTGAACAGTCCTTGAGAAAACATATGAAGAAATGGATGATGATGGAGTCTGTAAGTATTATACATGCTGTATTATATCATGTATACAATGGTAAGTTCCAGAAGTTTCTGGCCTGACATACAAAATTTGTGCCAATTTTAAAACGGCATGCGTGACAGATAGCACCATCTATAAGGAGCTTAGTTTCAACTTTCTACCTATGTCATTCAGTTGGATGCACTTGTTTGACTAACATGTGACTGTAATGTTAAAAACTGAGTACCGCACTGTGATAGTTTTTCGCCAAAGAAGGGCTTTCTCCAAATGGTATCAAACAGCGATTGGATGGCGTTTATGGGGAAATTTCTCCTTCATATTCCACAATGAAGGAATGGGTTAAACAGTTTTTCTTAGGAAGAGAGATCATCGAAGATGATCCTCATGATGGTTGGCCTGTGCAAGTGATGACTGAGGAAAGTCTCTTTTTGAGGAGGAAATGCTCAATGGCAGATGGATGAAGCTCAAAGAAATCTAGCAAGATTGGGACTTCTATAACAACTGTCTTTCACATAATTTATGAGAAGTTTCGCATGACAAAGATCAGTACAAGGTGGGTGTCCTGACTTCTCTCTTTAATTCAGGAGAAGCATCGTGTGACCTGTTCCCGCAAATTTTTAGGGAATCGGAGAGAAGTGCTAGAATCCATTGTCACCAGGTATGAAACCATGGTCCTTTATTATGATCCTCTTTCCAAAAGGGAATCCAAGGAGTAGTGCAAACCAGGCAAAGCACCACTGAGAAAAGCCAAGGCCACTCAGTCCACCAAGAAGATCATGGCAACAATCATTTGGAATTGCTGGAGAATATATCTATAATAAATACCAAGACGTGATATCATGAAGCAAAAAACCTTTTGGTTCAAGATGCATACTACCTTAGTATTGCTGTATGTTCAGTTGCAGTTTCTCTGAAATTGAAAGGAATGTTTTTCTATTTTGACAGGATACCACATGGAACCCTAATCAGTAAACTGGAGCAGATGGGGATAGATATAGGGTTGGTGAGATGGATAGGAGGGTGGTTGAAGGAGAGATACCAGAGAGTGGTTTATGCAGGGGTGGAGTCTAAAAGATGGCTTGTGACTAGTGGTGTGCCGCAGGTTTCTGTTCTTGGACCACTGCTTTTCAATTTGTTCATCAATGATATAGGAAAGGATTTGAGAGGAAGTGTTCACTTGTTTGCTGATGATGCAAAGTTGGGTAGAGCAATTGTGAGTGCACAGGATGTCAAAATTTTACATAATGATTTGGATAGTTTGGAGGACTGGGCTAGGAAAAATGGATGTCAATTTAATTGTGGCAAAGTGTAAGGTTATGCAATTTGGGGTGAAAAGAATAGCAGCAGTATATCGCATTGGTGGAACCATACTCCAGGAGATTGATGAGGCCAGGGATTTGGGAGTGTTGGTGGATAGAGAATTGAAGTTTAGGGGGCACATTGCAAAAGTGACTAAATCAGCTCATCAAATCACTTGGCTTCTGAAAAATACTTTAACATGCAGAGACAAACAAGTTGTAGTTCCTCTGTATCGAGCCTTGATAAGACCCCATCTGGACTACTGTGCCCAGTTATGGGCACCAGGGTTTCTTCGTGATAGGGAGGAAGTGGAGAGGATCCAAAGACGAGTGACCAAAATGATAGAAAGTCTGTGGAATGAACCTTATGAGAATAGGTTGAAGATTTGTGGGTTGCAGAGATTGGATGATAGGTGAAGGAGGGGTGATATGATTGAGGCATTCAAATTACTGAAGGGTTTCTATAAGATTGATCCAGAAGATATTTTTGAAAATATGACTGGTGGTGGGAGGACTAGGGGCCATGCATGGAAGCTGGGCAAGAGCATGGTTGACAAGGGAGTTAAAGCTAGGTTTTTTACTTGGAGAGTGGTGAATGAGTGGAATAAGCTTCCAGAGTCTGTTGTGGGTGCTACGACCGTGAATGAGTTCAAGGCAAGGTATGATAGATACTGTGTCAATGTCGAATAGTTGTTCTTGACATGATGTTAGGGCCTCCCTCGATGAGTCTGTCGACTCCTTGGAGTTGCCCGGAACAATAATAATAATAATATTTACAGTTGATAATACCTGATTTTGGGAAAGAAAACATTCAATGCATTGGCCTTTGTCTACATTCATTGAAAAGGAAGGAACGTTTGCACTACATTAACACTTTTAGATCTCACACTTAATTAGGCATGTAACAGAAACATACATTATATTAATGACAGCCTGCATGGGATGTTGAAGCATTGAGATTAGATAAATTTTTTTATGGCATGGTGAAAGTGAATTATTACAACATAATTTCCATAACAAATGGGATATTTTGAAGGCGAGTTAACTAGTCTCACATGGAGGGAGCAGGTTTTCTCCTCCCTGAAACTCAGGTTTATCCTCTTGCAAAACAGGCAAATTGGTTAGAAGAACATGCACAATTTACAGACATAGCAGGCAATGCAGATATGAAAAACTGTCCTATCAGAAGCAGTAATTAAATTTATAAGAAGCCAAGTTACTTGGACTGACAGGACACTGAACCTAACATAATCTAATCCGACCCAAAGATTAGTGAATTCACATGCATTCTCTGTCTGTCACCTACAGCAACAGCATTGCTCTCTCTATATACAGATGGGATTCTGAGAGTCCAGCTGAGGCAAGTTCCAGAAATTATGTAATGCTATTCTTTGGATTTTCAACACCAAATAAGTGGAGATATACTAAAGAGTGAATCCTCTCCCTACTTCAATAATTAAATGAAGTGCTCACAATAAAACAACAAAATTACATGATAAACATAGTAATAAACTTTAATGAAACACAGATTAGATTGAAGTGCTCACTGTTAAAGTTAAATGAGTGTTATCTTATTAATGAGCCTGACATTCTAATCATTTTCTATACTTGCGACATGTAAAACTGCATCTCTGATATATAAATTAATGTGCAAAGAGGAATAAACCAAATTTCGCATAGTGTGAAAGTGAAAATATAATGATTTCCGAAGCAAATGTGGGAGAGGGGAAAGAGAGAAGAGTTATTGTCTTTTGTGGCGCTTCCTGGTATATTTTGGTTGGGATGGGGAGACCTAAAAAATCACAGAACCTCTTTTGTGGAGGGGAAGCTTAGTTTGAATGGCAGAGTTAAATGAATTGTGGTATTTGCATAATTCAGGTAATAAAGGGAGAAGACAGAACTATTTTATTGTAGTATAATTTGATGACAGTATTATAAACACTTATTATCTATCATAATTGCATTTTTATTATTATTCAAAATTTTTTCCTCTCAAAAAAAATGCCTTGTCCTTCGTGACTATTACTGTTTCAGTTAAATACAGTGAAGTACTGCACTTTCACTTCAGAGCAGATGTTTATTTTAATCTTTATTTTGGGGAAGACATGAGAGATCAATCAGTTTTCATGTGACACCTACTTTGTAACACTGCTTCATTAGTCATGGTAACTTAAGCTATGCTACAACACGAACAAAGCAAAATACAATCAAAAGTGATAGGAAAGATATTATGATAAAGTGCTTGGTACGATTACAGATACTTGCACAGCTATAAAACGTACAGGGGACTTGGCACATTTAAAATGTAATATTTATTAACCATTCATAACATACTTAGCTATTAGGCAAATCATGGATGCGAAGTGTACCATTTAAACTGAAAAACTACTGAGATAGCATTGAAATAACATGGGTATGAATTTTAATAAGGTTGACATATTTCATCCACCATGGCTGGATGGGTGGTTAAAGCATATGGGATAATAGTCACCATCTAATTATCAGTAGGATAAAAATGAGTATAGCACTGTTACTAAGCTGCATAGTTACAAGTGATTACTGGAATAACTAGCTTTAGTGCCAGTTTTACTACAGATTATTTTCCAAAATTGTTGCCTCAATTTAAGCTAAAATTCAGTTTGGTCAGTAACTGAACAAATAGATCAAAATGAATTCAAAAAGAGTGGCTCTGTATATTTTATATTAAATATGTACTAGCTTTTTGGCATATAATAATTTCTTCAGCACAGAACTTGAATAAAGAGAATGAAAGTTTTTTTTTTTTTTTTTTTAATAATAAAAGATAAGTTAAATCTCAAAAAGATACCTTTTAATAAATCCAGGTGCCCCAAAGATCCACCATCTTTTAGAAACTGCTCTGCACTTTTTGGATCTGTGCACCTAACATAGGCAATATCTTCTCCTTCTGTAACATCAACATATGCCACATTTCCCAGAGATTTTATTTGTTTCTATAATGAATAATTACAATTAAAATAATCCAGAAAGAATAGCAAGTAATTTACAGAACAGAAACAAAGTCAAAAAAACTTTTTCACATCTCATTTTTAAGCATATACCTAAGCTAATGCTCTAAATATTGTACTTTTCTAATGCCTTTTCATTCTCCCAAATGGAATAGACTCTTTCAGCTATACCTTTTTTGGAAATTAGTAAGCAGTTGGTCACCACCCTTTGCCAACATTGACATTTGACTAACAATTTGTAGACTTACCGGTGACAAAATTAAAACAGACAACTACCACCATCTCATGTTCCTAACTCTAAATAATATTATTGTGTGAAATAGCATTAATTCTATGGATGATAATTCTGGGCTGCAGGTTAAAAACTTGTTACTGAGAGAAATATACTATTTGCCAATGCTGAAGATCAATTAACTCTGGAGCCATTTAACACAAAGCTACAGAATAAAGTTCCTCTAGTCGACAATTAGAATTACCTACAATATTCTTTCCTCTAAAAATTCAACAGACATTGCCAAAAACTATACAGCCACTTCTATACTCTACATACTTAATTCACTGCTGAAAGAGTTGCAGCAAATCTTCAGTGAAAACTTGGAAACCATTTGTATTCCTAAATCAAATATAAGAACACTCAAGATCAAGATGTTATCAGTCAACTCACTAAATAGAACATTATAATAGCAAAGTCACTATTGCAAACTATTAGAAATTTGTGGCTAAAATTTCATAGCAACAATGATATTTTAAAGAAAATTCATTATAGCAAATTTTTTGCATTAACAAATTATTCTTTCTCGCTCTGCAAGTTTGCTATAGTGGATGATGACAATAAAAAAAGATAAACCAACTGTTTTAACATTCAATATTAATAAATACAAATAAGAAAATAGTTTCATTTTCATGAATACTGATCAGTATTTGATAGTCCTGGTTTTTCTATTATTGATTTTTATATCAATCTTGTTAGCAATTATTTAATTTGTTTATAAAAATTCTTCAAAAAATATCTGAGAGGATAATACTATCTAAGAATTCAGCTTAATATCCTTTATTTTTGCATCTGATTTCATAGTATATTCCTAAAGACCGTACAGATTTAAAGTAATAGGTGAGACAATGAACCACCTTGTCTTATACCAAATTTAACATCAAACTATTATGCTGTATGCACCAGTATCTTATCAGATTTATTTTTTAAATAGACTTAAGAGATTTTACATGCCAAGATTATATTTGTATTTTGCCATAAAGGAAAGGAAAAAAAACAACAAAAACAATTAGTATTGGCAACATCTATTTAGTCTAAACTTGTTCTTGACTAATTTTCCCTTCAATAATTCTTAGCTATTTCTCAAGAATGCTCGCATAGATTTAGTTACTAGGTGGCATATTGAGGAAAACTGTTAAGAGTGCCTGAAAATATAAGCTTATTTTGTTTTTTTAAAAGTGATATTGCATCAGATTTAGTTTAGATTTATAGTACATATTTAGAGTGTCAACATGATGGTTGCTTCTCCTAAGATTTTTTTTTAATCTTTAGTATTGTACGAGTATTTTATTAATAAATTAATTTGTTTTAATTATTATTTATTTAGGAAATGAAAAAGATATAAATGTAAAAATTGCAAAATATTTAAAAATAACAGGTGTATTAACTCTATATTTAAACCAAACCTAGTTCAAAAACAAACCAGACTAAAAGTATACAATACATTAGTTCTACCAGTCTTAATGTATGGAAGCGAAATCTGGACAATTAAGAAAAAAGACAAACAAAGATTAAAAACAGCAGAAATGAAGCTTATGAGAAAAACTGCAAAATATACTGTATTTGATCACAAAAGAAATGAAGAAATTATGAAAGAATTAAACCAAGAACCAGTAATAGAAAAAATTAAAAAATATAAACATAAATGGATGGAACACGTTCAAAGAATGAAAACAGAAAGATTACCAAAACAAGCCATAAAGTACAAGCCATTAGGAAAAAGAAAACCGAACAGCCTCTTAAACGATGACTTCTAAGGCCGGAACAGGCCATGCTAGGCCTAAATCCTTGATACGCATGATGATGATGATTATTATTATTTAGGCCTTCAAGGAGTCAAAAGAAATCGTGGGAGGTCCCTCCTAGGAAACACAAAGTCTATCATAAAACTCCTTAAACTCATTGACCGTTCTGCACTCTATCAGGCAATGCATTCCGCGGTTCAACCACCCTCCATGCAAAGAAACCACTGCTCACCCTCTTGCTCACAGTTTCCTTTCGTAACTTCCAGGGATGGCCCCTTGTTATTACTCCTTCCCGCTGTTCAACCAAGCGAAAGACCTCCCCAGTGTCAACCCTGTAACCACTTCTCAACAGTTTAAAAGTCTCAATCATATCACCTCTCCTTCTTCTATCCACCAAACCCTGCAGTCCACATTCCCTCAGCCAATCCTCATAACTAACATTGTACAGTCTTGAAACTGTCTTTGTTATCTGCCTCTGTACCCTTTCCACAGTTAATTTATCTCCTTCAAATCCTGGGGACCAAATCTGAGAACAATAGTCTAAGTGTGGTCTGATCAGGGTCTTATACAACGGAATGATAACGCTCAGCTCTGCAGGTCAGCGTCCTTCTCATTATTGCAGCAATCCTCTGTGTTACCTTCGCCACCTTTGCAATATGTCCCTTGAATTTCAGGTTTCTATCAATCATCAACCCCAAGATCTCTCGTCTCCCTCCCCAACTTCCTCCAGTATATCTCCTCCAATAGAGTATGCAGCGTTCCATCGATGTGTCCCATACCTCAAGACCTTACATTTTGCTGTATTAAGCCAACACCCCCCATTCATTTGCCCATCTGTCTAGCTTATTCAAATCCTCTTGCATGACTACCACATCTGCACTATTACTAATAACCCTTCCCAGCTTCACATCATCTGCAAACAACTGAATATCCCCCTGGAATCCACTGACAATGTCATTGATATAAAGGTTAAACAATATAGTTTTTTAACCTTTATATTCTCAGTATTGATATATATACTTTATATTCTCAGTATTTATATACTCAGTACTGGGACTGAACCCTGTGGGACTCCACTTGTAACCCTCTGCCTCTTTGAAACTGCCCCACCATACACAACTCTCTGATACCTATCAGACAGCCAATCCTGAATCCAGTTGAGCAACCTTACATCCAAACCCATTTGCTGCAACTTAAATATCAGCTTATCATGTGGCACCCTGTCAAATGCCTTCATTAAATCCAAGAAAATGGCAGTTTATGCCTTTCTCTCATCTACTACTCTTGTAAAGAGCAGCCAGGAGGGCGACTCATTTGGTAAAGACAGGCAAAAGTCCAGCACGAGTATATATTAGCAAATCAGCAAAAAAAAATATCCAACAGGAGGTTTTTTGATGTGGCAAGAAGAAAGAATAATGATTATTTCAAGATTGTCTTAATGAATGAAAGTAGTAAATTGGTAACTGCTGCAGAGTGTTTCATTCTCAGTGTGAAATCAGAGGTTTAAGAGCTCAAGTGTGGAGAATGAAATGAGAAAAGATGTACTGCTGAATGAGTGCAGAGGAGTTAAGTAAGCCAGATGACAATAAAGCAACAGGATTTGAAGACATCACCACGTATTTTAATGGAATATTCCAAGGAGTGAATATCAGTCTTATTCTACCTGTTTAACAAGTCTTGCAACAAGTACAAGTTTCAAAGGAATGTAAAATTGTTTCACTTCACAAAGGTGGTGATAAGGCTAAGACTACAAATTATAGGCAGATCTATATCTGCAGTTGTAGATAAGGTACTGGAGAGGTTGGTGAGCTAGGATTCCAAAGTGGGTTGATAACTATGGTATTCTCTGTGCTGGCAGCATGGATTTATTAAAGGAACATTAGGTTTTACCCAACTTGCTTATGCACTATAATGAGGTGATGAATGTATTGAACAAGAGAGATATATATGAGGGTGGTCTGAAAAGTTCTCGGCATCGACCACAGATGGCAACACCATCAGCATGACTCCCCCTTTCCAAGCCAGCACATCCACCACAAGTGTCCATGCAAAACTGCAAGTCACTCCAAGTAGCACATCCCATACAGCTGTCTGAAGCAAAAGTGCTATCTGCAGCCCTCGAAACAGATAAAACTGAACATCTTGCAGCCATTAAATTCCTTGCAAAAGAAGGTCTAATGCCAAACGAAGTTCATTCGAAGCCCATAAAAGTCTACTGGCACTCTCCCTCCCTCGCTCTTAACAACCAAGAAATGGGCCGCCGAGCCCAAATGTGGCTGCACCAGCTCTGAAGACGACCCACGCAAAGGACGTCCAAAAAGTGCAACACCAGAAATCACTGATAAAGGCACAATATGGTATTTTAATCAATTAATTATGTACATAGTTGGTTATTTGGTAGTTATGTGCTGATAAAGTGTGTGGGAGGAATAACAATGCTGCCTTTGAGTCTTAAGTTTGACTTGAAAAATTTCATTCCATGTGCTGTGATGTGTAGACTGCATGCATTGGTGAATATGAATTGTTTATGGGGAGGGAGGGGAGTGGTGAAGAATTTATTAAAAAACTGAGGAGTGTGAAATGTTAAATGTAAGTAGAAATTCAAATGAGGGAGAAAATGACATGATATAACAGGTAGTGGTGAGTGCTAAGTGATATGTGACAAAGAATGGAGGTATCAGAATGCAAGATGACAACAGTGGTGCTATAAGAAAAGAGATATGGAAAAAGAAGAGTCTAGCATGATGTTGGAAATATTACGTCTTTGATGAGTGCTGAACAATACTACACGGGAGATAAAGAGAACAGAAAAGTGTTTTTGACAAACAGAAGAACAAAGGATCAATGCCGAAATGAACGATATAGTGATATATGGCAATTCCATGTTCTGAGACATACTGGCTGACCAAGAAAAGTAACTTTCCCCAGATACAAAGATTTGTGAGATGGCTGGAGCAATAAGCAAGCAATTAGAATGAGTGGATGATATGAAGAGCTGTTGAGTTAGGTGATAGCAAAACACTAAAAATCAGTTGCCACTGTATGACATGAGTAACATAAGGAAAGCTGTGATTGCAAATGAGTCAGTAAGAAAATTGTACAGAAATGGTGTGCAGTATGCAAGATGTAATGGAGTGATTTTGATGGTCAAAAGGATTTGTACTTGCAAGATAGATTGCACTTGAATGGTGTTGGTGTGTGGCACTTGGAGAAATTGTTCGGTGAAAATGTGAATTGTCAGGAAAACTAGGTATGTGTAATTGCAATGAATGCATGAATATGTAAATTAAATTAAGTGGCAAAAATTGGGAGTGTAATGACATAGTGAGTAAGAGAATGATACACTTTTCTTTATTTGTCAAGAAAGAAAAGTGGAAACTGTAGGAAATGAAGAGAACAAGAAGGGGGGGGGGGATTTGTTCAAGGTTCAAGTCATCAGCCTCAATGTTAACTGCCGTGTATACACTAGTGCTAGAAGCATCAGAAATAACAGCAAGGAGTTCTTGACATTGGTGGATGTAGTGAACCAAAAATTATAGGCATAAGTGAGTCATGGATAACAGACAAGATAAGAAGGACAGGGGAGAACTAGATAATGACTGCAGAAGAATTAAATCCAACCAGAGTAGAAATCTCCAGTGGTAATATGAATAATACAGGAAATGCTTTGAGACTGGTGTGAGATAGAGATTAACAGGACAAAACACACAATTGAGTGCTGCTAAAACTATTTATATGGTTCACAATCCTCTTCAAGAGGAATGTGAACTGAATAAACAGGTAAATTTTGATACATGGAACTTATCGAGCGACCTCTAGAGCATCTCCCTTCTGGAAATGCTGTAGAGGTCGCCCAAAATTAACTTGGAGAAGAATGATGGAACCTGAAATGAAGGAGGCAAGATGAACCAGTTGGGCAGAAGCAAGAGCAGCTGCGAGGGACAGGGGAAGATGGAAAATCAGCATTGCAGCCTTATGTGCCAGTAGGTACGGAAAGACTTGATGATGATGAAATATGGTATGAACATGTTAATGGTTTTTTTAATTTAATTTTTATTTTTTTGATGACTGGATAGCCACAGTAAGTAGAAATGGTCATAAGTCACATATGCCATAAGTTGAGAACTGCAATGTGAGCAATTTCTATGACATTTTTATAAAGAAACAATTAGCAACAGGAAAATGCAACACACATAATTTGAAATAAGAAAAAGTTTTAGAGCATGGAGGTGCAAGAATTAGTTTTTGACAGTTACTGCTAGAGTGCATGAGGTACTACACTACTAATTTTACATTAGTAGGGTAGTACTTCATTACAGTATCTTTGCTGTATTGTAGTACATTAATGGCAAAGAAAGATGGTGAGTGGCCAGTACTTTTATGTGTGTGTCCTGGAGTTTCAATGCACAAATTCTTGTCTCTGTTCGGTGAACATTTAGAAGGAGATATAAAAATAATCCTCTGACTAAATTCCATTTGTGATATCACAAATTTCACGAGCCCAGTTACATCTGTAACTGGGCTCATGAAAACGGCAAGAGCTCAGGCCAATCGTGTGTTTGAGTATTTGACAGCCATTTATATGAAGCCAATAAAAGTCAACATAAAAGTCTCCTAACAGAGTAGCTGTGAGGAGAACATATCACAGAAAACCAAGTGGCAAATGCTGTGAAAAAAAGCTTGTACTATGGACATACTGTTTACACTTAGTACAGGCTAATGCACTAAATGACAGAATGATCTGCTACACATTTTACAAAGACAGGTGGTCCACATTGAGGAGTGTTTACAGTGTTCCACAAAGTGAAATTTCATATGTCATGAATAATGAGGCATAATGTATCTGGTTTTGCAAATCCACGCACAACTGTTCAAGGATAGTACATTATGGCAAAGAAAAAAAAAATGGTCCATAGATTTTGTTACATGTCAAAAGCACCAAAAGTATTAACATGTAACAAAATCTATGGACCATTTTTTTTTCTTTAAAAAACAGTAACTGGATGTGTGTGCATGCGTGCATGCTGCACATGCACCCCTTTCCCTCACCACATCCATTAAATTGTGACAATTCCTCAGAATATGCAACTGTCAAGCTGATGGAGTGAACAAATCTAACCTACAATGACTTTCTCTGGGGTTACATATGCATGTACTGCCATTGTGCCAAACATGAATGATCCGAAGAATTATATAAGGCAGAATTATTTTGAAATTATTGAGTGCCAGGTATTAATTTGGCAGGAAATGGAGTACTATTTCAATGTATACTATAGGGTGCAATTCTTTTAAGGAGAATTCTTCCAAAGAGCTTAAAGGTGGAGCAAAGCAAGGAGATAGGTCATAGATTCTTGACATTATTTAAATCTTTTCCTAGAATTTCACCACTCATCAAAAGAGCACTCCTGATTGAACAAGCTGTAACCAGGTCCTCCCCCCCCCCCCCAACAACACAGACTGAAGCAGGCTTCCAGAAGAAACTTAAATCCAGAATCACTTTTAATGACAAAGTCTGAATCAGGGGCCTCCTCCTAAAACTAGGCAATATTATAAGATGCAAAAAAACTTCCCAGCTTTTAGAATTCATTCTCTTCAACAGAAAGATCCAGGTCCATATTGGTGGAAAAAAGAGCAGACCTAGATTCCTCCACAACAGCCCTCCACAGGGCTCTGTGTTAGCCCCTATACTCTTCAACATCTACATGTCTGACATACCACATATCACCTCAAGCAAATATGTGTATGCTGATGACCTAGCGATCCTATGCCAGTCTACCTCCTTTGCTAACCTGGAAACAAACTTAAACACAGACTTAAACATCATGGAAGAGTACTTCAAGCAATGATACCTGAAGCCAAATCCAACAAAAACTGTGTTCACAGTATTCCACCTAAACAATGCAGAGGCAAATTGTCACCTCAACCTCTCTTTCTAGGGAAAGATGGTAGAACACGAACCTCACCCGAAATACCTCGGAGTGAGCCTGGGCAGAAGACCAACCTATAAAAGGCACATCACCAACCTGTCCAATAAAATTAAAACGAGAAATAATATCATTTCAAGGCTTATTGGAACAACCTGGGGTGGTGAGACAGAAGTCCTAAGGTCGTCTGTACTAGCCCTCGCATTCTCTGCAGCTGGTATCTATGATGTTATACCATTATGGATACCCAGCTAAATTCTACCATGTGCACAATTAGTAAGACACTGAGAAGCATTCCTCTCCCCTGGTTGCCTGTCCTATCCAACATTGCTCCAACAATATGGAGAAGACAAGTCTTGATTAAAGAATTTAATAAAGTACCAACCAACCTGCCCTTGCACCAGACTCTCTCAAATATCCACCTAGTTGTTGTCTAAAATCAAGAAACCCTTCCTGATTCATGGACGAACTCCCTTCACCTGCCTTACCATCAACATCTGATACATGGAGAGAACATTGGTCCAACAATCTCCCAACAAATAGCTTTCTGGTTGAAGATCCCTGTGCTCCATAGCCTGGTTTTGCTCTTCCTAGGAGGATTTGGTCATCCGTCAACAGGATCACAACTAACTAGGGCAGATGTGGCTACCTACTACACAATTGAAAACTGTCAGACCACCATTATTGTGACTGTTCTCCCATAGCCCAGACAATCACTCATATTGTGAATGACTGCCCAAGGTGCCAATTTCATGGTAACCTCCAAGACATCCATGAGGCCCTGGATTGGGCCTCATCCCGTTGCCTTATGGCTTTCTGGACCATTAAAACTGAGTTGCTGTTCTGAAAAGTCTAAGATTCAGGTTTTTGTGCTTAATTATGCTTTTCTAATAAATGCTTCTAATCATTTACCTTGGCATAATTGCTGTGATAATCAACAATGGCCTTATACAAGAATGCTATAGATTATACTGTAAAAATAGTCAATTTATAATTATGAATCTTTCTACAATTGCTTCTGTATATTAGAATTTTATTAATTTCGGTTTCTTAATCATGTATGATTGGCACTTGCAGTGTGCTCGATAAGAAACTGATATTTATTTTAAAAATGTCAAGCACAGTCAAACTTGGTTATAACAAACACCAGGGGACTGATTAAAGTTTCTTGTTATAACCATTACTCACTTCAGTGTTGAGTTAAATTTACTTCCTACTTTTTTTTAATTCTCAATAACTCAATAAAAAATAGATTGAAAAAAAAACAAACAAAAGTATTAGAGAGAAAAATATATAATCACATACCTAGATATTTGTATGAACTACAATACACTTAATATTAAACAATTTATTTGTCCATTATTTCAAAAACATACACTTAATACCAAACAGTTTATTTCTCCATAATTAAAAATAATACTAATTAATAATAAACATGATTTCTATCCAGTCAACCATTACATACAAAATTGTCACATCCAAATTGTTCAACAAATTTGACCGATCTTGACCCTTCAAGATCAGATCTATTGAGAAATCAAGCAATTCTTTGCATAGGGAACCATTGAGGAATGCTTCATTGACATTTGTAAGCTTGCACATTCTAAATTTTTTGGTTTCAGTTATGCTGTTTTCCACTGCTGATATGTAAACATCTTTATTCTTCCGCAACATCAATACTGTTGAAGAGAATGATATTTTTCATGCGACATTCTAACTCATGAATAATTTAAACTTTTGCATGAACCGAGAGACATTTTCTTTTAGTAGACATCTTTCTGATGAAAGAGTTTGTATTTTACTGATTTTACTCATGGCATTGTTTGGTAAAGTGAGGGAGAATGGCTAGACACTGGAGAGTGGGTATAGAGTGGGGATGGTTCCCAAAGGAAAGATTAGGTTACTGCCCAGAATCTGATATAGGATAAAAGCTAAGTCACTCCTTTCTTTTTATTCCAAGAACTACCTGTGTAATTAAAATTGTATGCAAAGGTACCAAAATTTGTACACTATATCTGTGTAGTACGCTCATTATAAAAGTGAGCAACTGTATGGGAATATGCATAAATTAAAATCATTATGGCCTTTTGCTCATTACAGCAATCATCTCATTATTTCCATGCTTGTTACAACAAAGTTCAACTGGAATTTAAATTCGTGTATTTACCAGATATCTGACAGAACAATGAATAATTTCATTGTTCTTTATTCTAATTCACAATTGTTAAGTGTAGCGATATTTGTCGTTCATCATGAAGACATTCGCTTTTTGCCAATGATGAAAGCATATCAGCCATCACTGACTTCTTGCTTGCTTAGTTGAACAAGTAAGCATGCTCACTAGAGAGATTGATGGGTGATTGGCAGCTTACCAGAGAGAGTTCAGTAGTGGGATAATTAGAAAAACAAGAGAGAGAGAGCGAGAGAGAGAGAGATAATGGAAGTTTGAGAACACAGACCAGAGAATTTTGTTTTAGGAAGTCTTATTTAAAACTAGAGTTTTAAATAAGACTTCCTAAAACAAAATCAGAATGTCAGAATGTCAATAGAGGATTCTGAAAAGAAGTCTTAACAAGGTGGATCCCTTGACTGAAAAAATTGATACTATCAACAAGTGAATAGCAATAAAAAGATATTAAATAGACATTCAACATTTGAAGAAATACAAAATGGAAAGTTTCATGTTCTGTCTCAAGGATACCAGTGATAGAAAGGGGGATGGTAAATCCCTTTATGTTTTTATAGCCGGGTACAAAACTCGGATAGAAATCCATAGAGTTTCATGCCGAAAAAACTATCGGCGAGCCCAAGTGTAAATGATCACTTGGGTAGTACAACACCAGGGCAACTCCATGCAAAGGTGGAGCAAGCTCCGTCACTAACTTTAATATTCTCTCATAATGTAAAACCCAGCTCCTAAGAGATGTATATATATTGTTTTACATTATGAGAAGAGGTCACTACCCAGACCAGTTTCAACCTTTTTTGAGGTCTGGGTAGTGACCTCTTCTCATAATGTAAAACAATATATATACATCTCTTAGGAGCTGGGTTTTACGTTATGAGAGAATATTAAAGTTAGTGACGAAGCTTGCTCCACCTTTGCATGGAGTTGCCCTGGTGTTGTACTACCCAAGTGATCATTTACACTTGGGCTCGCCAATGGTTTATTCGGCATGAAACTCTATGGATTTCGATCCGAGTTTCGTACCCGGCTATAAAAACATAAAGGGATTTACCATTCCCCTTTCTATTAACATATTTGCCGGTAAAATAGCCTTTTGGCTTATTAAATTAGTAGATATCAGTGATATCAATTATTTTTCTCAGAACAAGTGATGGACTTTAGGAAATCTAAAATTGTAAAGAATGAAGAAATTCTACTTTGATACACTGTTTAAGGTAGTAAAAGAAACTGTTTTTCTCTAGTAAGAAATTTATAATTTGTGCTTCTTGTAATAAAACTGCCTGATATAAGAAAATTTATACTCCAGTGAGGATGAATGGAACAATATGTGCTAAAATAAGGAAAAACTGCATAATTCCACGGAAGTTAAGAAGTTTTATATTTTGAGAAGAGAACTGATTCTAATGAACATTTATTGTTTTGTAGGAATTTTCTGTGAAAAACAAAACAGTCAATCTGGTAGACTGATTAAGCTCACATAAAACAAACTAATAGAATGAATTAGCAAGAGAATTAAAATATTTGTCTTATAAAGATTTCTTTAAAGATAAAGGAGATCACTCAATTACAGTTTTAATTTAGAAGGCCTTGAATTCAGGTAGTTTTGTAGTTATTAATTTAATTATATTAACCATGTATATACAGGTATCCCTTGCTTAACACGTAATTTGATTACCGTAGCAAATTAATTGCGGCAATCCTTTATATACACGGCAAGAGTTTTAATTAACACACATTTAAATTTACTACGCAAAAACATTCAAGCCTCGAGGAGTGTTTCCTGGCTGATAAAAAGAAAGTCGTGGGCATAATGTAGTCATGCTCACGACTTTCGACTCATGAAAACCCAAGGGCTTTAAAACCTAACAAGAACTCTTTACCTGTAATTTGGTGGGCAAATCAGAAGGCTTGGGCTACCCAAAACCTATTCGAAGATTGGTTTAAGTCTTATTTTTGTCCAGCAGTTGAAGCACATAGCAAGAGAAATAACTTAGCTTTCAAAGCTGTTTTGTTTTTAGATAACTCACCTGGTCATCCAAATTCATTCCCTTAACGATCTGTGTGAGAATGTAAAAGTTTTATTTTTTCCACCAAATATGACATCATTGCTACAACAATGATGTCGTTTGTCTTGTCCCATCATATGAGATTGACTAACTCATCTTCAGTTGAAAAGCCCCGAGAAAGGTTCTTCACACCCTACAGAGGGAACCCCCGTTCTTTCCAACCAAAGGGCATTGTTGAAACTGAATGAGCTACCGGGGAAGGGGAGTTTGGATTCCATGGTTTTTATTACTTTTTTTATTTTATTTATTTTTTTACATAATCCAGAAACCCCACTCTATAGACCAGGAATTTGACATTTTCAAATATTGAATGTATGTATGTATGTATTTAAGTTTGCATAACTGAGTTTCATTGTCCACACCTTTATCTTATTGTACATTTTGTCTCATCAAGTTTGGCTCCAAATATCTTGTCATCCCTACCTTCAAAAATTACAACCAAGTATGTGTAATACATCCTCTGTCCAAGAAGAAACCGAACTTTTGATAAAAGATAAAACACAGGCCAATTGTAATTATTCAAATAATTTATTTCAATCAATATACTCTCAATCAGCTTCGGTACAGCATTTGGCATGGTCAATTAATTCGTTAAATAAGTTTTTTATATCATTTTTGGATACTGTTGAGGGTCGTGGTTACTGCTGCTTGAACATTTTCAATGGTGTCATATCGCTTTCCTTTCATTGGCAAATGAAGCCAGGGAAAGAGAAAGAAGTCACAGGGTGCTAAATCGGGTGAATATGGCAAGTGATCCAACACAAACTTGGTTTTTGCTCAAAAACTGTCTCACAATGTTCGAACGATGAGATGGTGCATTATTGTGTAAAAGGGGGGGGGTCATTGCCCCCTCGTGTATATATATATAAAAATAAATAAAATGGATAAAAATAGAAAGAAAAATCTTTAGCCCACCTGTGGTACAAAATAAAAAATATCATCATCACCATCAAATTACTGATATGTACCCTCAAGGGGGTGTACAGGATATGATAGTACTACATGAAAAATTTACATCATTACTAACTTCCTATCTACAATTTTCCTCCAAATCAGTCTGTTACCTGTCAAGACTCCACCATTATCAGATCTTATATTTCTATCGTCTAAGGCACTTTGTACCCTATCAATCCGCCTATATCTTGGTCTTCCTCTCGATTGTTTTCCTGCCAACCTGGTAGAGAACACTTGTTTTGCTAATCTTTCCTCAACCATTCTTTAAGTGACCATACCACCTGAGATTAGCACTGATAACGCATTCCTGGATGCTGACAATGTCTAGTTCTTTCCTAATATCCTCGTTTTTAATATGATATTGCCATCGATGCCATCTGTTCATGCCTCTCATATCTGTGGTCTCTACTTGTTGGTCAAGTATTTTACCTCTGACCCAGCTCTCAGATCCATAAGTTAAAACTGGTTTGAACACTGTCTTCTATAGCTAATTTAGTATTCCAACTAATTTCTCTCTTATTCCATATGAATTTGTTCAATTGACTTCCTACCATACCAGCTTTGTTGAGTCTGTTGTTTATTTCCATATTTAATTTACCATCTTCACTAAAAATCGTGCCTAAGTAGCTGAAATGTTTTACTTGTTCCACAGGTTCTCCGTTCACAACACAGTTGACATTTTCAACGATTCTACCTATTTTCATTGTCTTTGTCTTTTTATTGCTGACCTTCATACCATATCTATTACAACAGTTACTCAATTTAGTCAAGGAATCTTGAAAACTTGTAGCAGATTTATTTAGAAGTATAACATCATCCGCATAAAGCAAAGAGTTGACATTAACATCTCCAATTCTGATGTCTTGTTTAATACCACTTTCCTTCATGATGTGATCCATATAGATAATGAATAACAGAGGAGATAATGTACATCCTTGTCTCACACTAGATTTAACATTAAACCTGCACTTCCTTCAATTCTAACTGCTGAGTTGCAACTCAAATAAAGACTAAGTATTGCTTGATATAATGTCCCATTGACACCATATAACTGTAGCGTATTGAATAGCTTCTCTCTTGCCATCCTGTTATATGCCTTTCCAGATCAACAAAACTTAAATACAGATCTTTGTTATATTCCCATGCTTTTTCAACTATTTGTCATAAAGTGAAGATCTGATAATGAGAGCCTCTATTTGGCCTGAATCCAGCTTGTTCTTCACCAAGCTTTTTTTCCACAATTGTTCTCAACCGTTTCTCAAGTATACAGGCATAAATCTGGCCAGGAACACTCAGTAGGGAAATACCTCTGTAATTCTCACATTCAGTTTTATTTCCCTTTTTATACACGGGTACTATTAGAGCTCTACTCCAATCATTGGGAATTCATACCTCTCTCCAGGCTTTCTGAACTATGCAGTGCAGCCACTGCAAGACATTTATACCACCATACTTCAGCATTTCTGGTCGAGTATCATCTACTCCTGCTGCCTTTCCACATTTCAAGCCTTTGATGGCTTTTTCTACTTCAAGTATGGATATGTATTCCTGACTGTATGCCTGTTGAGTGTTTTTTACCACTGTGCTATCATTGCTTGTTTCATTTAGCAATTTTTCGAAGTAATTACTCCATACTTCAAGGATATCTTTTTCTCCCGTTTTCATGTCACCTTTATCATCTCTAACTCCTTTTAAAGGACTCTTTACCACCTTCTTGATATTTATTTTCTATGTTCTTGCCAAAGTCCTCCCATGACTTTTATTTATCTAGTTTTACACAGTGTTTAGCTTGTTTTATTTGTCTCTGTATTCTCTAAGAGCACAAGCTGACTTATGTGCCAAGAACTTTTGATATGTTTTCTTCTTTTCCTTCACTGTCTCTTTAACTTCCTGTGTCCACCATGGAGTTTTGATTTTTTTATCCTTGCACACAACCTCACCAAATTCCTCTCTGGCTGAATCAATCAGGGTTTACTTCAAGGCTTGCAACAGAATCTTCAAGGTTTAGTTCCTGTTCTCAAACTCTTTCATTTTTTCTTCAATAATCTTTGTGTATTTTTGTCTACAGTTCACATCTGAGAGCTGTTCAACTTTTATTTGCTTCAAAACTTTCTTACATGTTATTCTTTTCAATATGAAATTCAATTTTATCCTGCTCAAGACTAAATAGTGATCACTTCAAATTTTAAATCCTCTGTACACTCTGGTGTCCTGCACCAGGGAGAAAACATCACTATCAACAATAACATAGTCAATGAGACTTTTCTTATTCCTTGCCTCTTCTCTCCATGTGAATTTGTGCACATTTTTATGTTGGAACATGGTGTTAGTAATAATCAGTCTATGTCCTGAGCAGAAATCCAACAGGTATTTGTTAGTATTATTAGCTTTGCTCTTTTCTCCAAATTTTCCCAAAATATTTTTGTATGTCTGACAATCATTTCCTACTCTGCTATTTAGATCCCCAACAAGGACTAACTTTTCCTTTTTCATTGTGTCAGTTGCTTTTTCTAAAGCATCAAAAAATTCCTCTACTTCTACCTTAGTAGAACCTTCTGTGGGACCATAGGCATAAATAAGTCTCATTGTCTAGTTCCTCATTCTGATATTTGCCCACATTATTCTACTTGAGACTGACTGCCATTCAAGAAGATTAGCCTTGTATTTTGCATTGAATACTATGGCTACTCCTTTGTTTCCTTGATTGCCATTGCCTGAATATAACATTTTGTATTTATTGCTCAGAAAGATCTCACCAGTTTTTGTTTTTTTTGTTTCAGTCATCCCTATTATGTCGATCTGGTACTTATCTAATTCCTCAGCTAGCTCTATTTCTTTGCCATTCAGGCTTCTTATGTTGATAGTACCGATCTTTACCTCTGGTGATATTGAGTTGGGATGTGCTTTCAGATTTGTTCCAGTAGCTGACTTTTCGCCGTTTGCTCTGGTTCCATGGCGAAAACAACAGGGGCCTTGTTTAACAGGGCAATACCCCAGCCGGCATGAAATTTTGTCATGCTGTACCATCATTTTGTATATTGGTTTAAGCTAATAAGAATACAATTTGGTCGGCTAAATCCCAAACTGCCAGCCCATCCTCGTTTGTTCAATATCCAGGTAGATTCTCAACAGTCCAATGTCCAATCCTCACCATGAGAAGGTGAGGATTGGACATTAGGTCAGAGGCCCTGGTCGGTTCTCTGCATTCCTTTAAAGGCTATGTGGAGGTCTCCTCTCAGTTATACAGCTTATAGAAAAAATCTTTAGCCCACCTGTGGTACAAATGTACTATAGGTTTGCTAATAGCCTTTCATGGGTGCAAGCAACATTAAAAAAAAAATAATTAATTTTATATCAACATTTTTAATATAAAATAAAATATTTCGGTATTCTTATATTTCTATTATTCTTACTTTTTTATATTTTTCTTTCCTATCATACCTCATAGAGCTCAAAATACTGACAAGTAACAAATAGGTTTTCCTTTTAATATTACTTACTTTAAATTCCAAACAATTGGAAACAGAATCATGTGCATGCACTCTTATAATAACTCCTGGAATTGAGGGATGCAATTTATTTTCAATTTTAATGGGTTCTGGTAATTTTGACACTTCATCTAGTTTTTCTGAATCATGATATGAACATTCCTGAAGAAGTACTTTTTTTATTTGCGTCATTGTTGCTTTCTGCAGAGCAAGATATTTATTTCGCCAACGTTTCCACTCTTTTCTATAAAGAATTTAAAAAAATGCGTTTTAGTAGATTTAATACTATTTGAAATTCTTGTATAATTTAATTTAGAGTAGAGTATCAATACATTAAATAATTAGATATTTAAGAGAAAAAACAACACTACATAAAATACATAATAGTCACTGTTTTGTAAATGCTGCAGTGTTCTGAATGAGTGCTAAAATGAGAACTTTTAATGTAAAGTATAAATTATTCTTAAGTTATTGAAAGAGGTGCCTTTGGGAGGCCACTGTTATGCATGCACAATGAAAACATATGTTGCAACCATTCTTGTTTTTTCATTCCTAGAGTGTCACTGTGTATTATGTTAGGTTTAGAAAATATCATTGTGCTTCTGAGATGAAAGAGCATAACCTCTTCAAATTAAAAGGACTCTGAGAACCACGGACTTAATACAGGTTTCTGCACCAATATACTTAGATAAGGTTAATTATAGTAGTAAAGCTATTCTGGCATGATCTGAAAAAAACAAAAAACATTTATACACTGGTTGGAAAGAAGTCGACACATGGGCAAGGTGCATCGTGCTATGCAGTCGTTTGTGAGAGGTATAAGTTGGAGGAATATGATGCTCCTGTTGGATCCTACTTCTTCTCAATCTATACTTTGGATCCCACATGATTACTATTACGATGTTCTTAACTAGTTGATAGGTTACAAGTCGATTTCTAATTCAAATATAAAGAAAATTTATATTTAAAGACTGCACCACTTTATATCTGAATTAGTTCAAGGATTGAAGATAAACTAACTCTTAACTACCCTTCCTTTATATGTTGTTATTATATATACTGGCCGAGTATATTTAACTTACTTAATTCACCCACTTGGTCCGAATATTTTATGAATGGTGCAGTAAAAGAGATTCAGGCAAAATACAACTTTTGATTAATAAAAACAAACATTTAATTTTAGAATCACAAATTTTACACTTAAGTTTAAATCAGTAATTAAGATATCACAAATATTTTAGTTTCTCTGATAAGTACAATCATACAAACTCAGACAATGGTAAATCTGTTATCTCTATAACACAGTCTTCTCACAGTTCCTTAAGTTCCAAATACAATAAAATTTGCAGTAACACCTCTTCACAAACAAACACTTTTAATTTTACACTTCAGCTAATTCTCCACAATAGTTACTGTTAGTATAAGGAAATTCTAGGATGAAACTCACACACTTCTCTGTATAGGAATATTAATGGTTGGAATAATCTTACCGATAATCTTCTTTCTTCATCAACTTACACACAAACACTTTTTATAACTGAAAACACTTTAAACAGTAAATGGCACTCATCAAAATAAATCTTCTAAGCAATAACTGAATTAATCATCGGTCACAATACACATAAACAAACGTTCTTGCATGAAGTACTACTGATCACTCATGAATTAAGGCAACACATAATAATTCTTTAACTTAAGGTTTTATATGCATAGTTATTCATTCCTCCTGCATTCAATTAATTCTTTAGGCACTATAATTCCAAACACAGCTAACGGTAAACTTCAACTTTACAGCCTCTACTATTCTCTAGTAACTTCGTGCTTTGCTTCAAGGTTCCGTATGTCCTTGAAAGGTCGGCACTGAAATTAAATCTGAACTCAAGTATCGCTAGTCTATTTAATAGTCTCTCAGCTGTTTTCTGTAGCTATAATTGTTATTCTACACCTTATTAGCTAACTGCTTCTCGACTAGTAGACTTAAATTAGCTGCTTGAGTGACTTGCCGACTCTCTAATATTGCACTCTGATTCCCCGAATGCTGAATACTCTGATTCCAACCAAATGCCAATTCTCTCTCTCTATGTTTCCTATCTATTTCCTTCTCTCTAACCTTCCTTCAATATTTTCAGCTTTCCTCACTTATATATCCATTCTTCCCACCTAAATTGTTCTCGTGATCTCTTTAACTAAAACTCCTTTTCAATAAACTTTCAACATTCTCCTCACGCACTGTTCCAAACTCGCGCTCGCTCACTTACATACGTCTCCATGACAACAAAACAAAACATAATAAAATTGAGCTATTGCATAACGTTAAACTTCTACAAGTATGAATAAATAGAGAATATTTATATTTCAATTAATGCGTAGTTAAATTATCAAATACAAATTCTTATATTAATATAGCAATAAACAAAATAGCTTAATAATATTTAATACAGGGTTTTTTTGCTATTAATACATATATCCTTGATTAAATAATTAATATTAGATAAAATTAAAGGTAGTTATATTAATATTAAATTATAAACAAGTAATTCGCATTAAATAATATTTACAAGTCTAGCCTGTGTGATGGAAGATCATGTTGGATTCTGAAGCAAATAATAATTATTCCTATCTCTATATATTCAGAATCCAACACTCCCAAGTCAGTGCAACTATGTCCAGGTGAAATGGATGCAAGAAGAAAACTGACAAAGTATGAAAGAGACGTTGTGATAGGATGCCATGTTACAGGCCTATCTGTTTGGCAAATTGTTGACAAATTGGACATCCCCCGGGTCAACAATCAGTGACATCATACTGAGATGGAAGCACAGGGAGTGAACTGCAGGTGCTAACCATAGTAGATGACTCACCACTCTTACTGAACATGACCATAGGGTGCTAAGAAGGATTATATGTAAAGATTGCCATTTATCAGTCAACACATCGAATGTGGAGTTCCTTGCAGTGACTGGAACATCAATCTGCACAAAACATTCAGAAATGGGGCTTGCAACATGGGTTTCCATGGCAAGACCACAATATGCAAGCTCACATTACTGAAACCAACATGCAGCATCATCTTCAGTGGTGCAAAGAGCATGTACAGTGGAATGCAGAAACTTGGAAAGCTGTCTTATGCAGTGACAAATCATGCTGCCCCCTCTACTGAGCAGATCGACCAGTGTGGGTGTGGTGGATGCCTGGTAAATGTCTCTTACTAGAATGTGTAACCCCAACTATGAAATTCAGAGGTGGCAGTGTGATGGTATGGTATGGTCCTGTTTTGGTCTGATGCCTGGTTTGGCTTCGGACCTGTTTGTGGTGCCACAAACATTGAACTTGGATAGGTATCTGAACATTCTGGACAATGCAATGTTTCCTACTTTGTGGCATTTCTATAGCACTGACCATTGTCTCTTTCAGCAAGAGAATTCACTGTATCATAAGGCTCTGTAACTGCATGGTTTGTGGACAAGAATGTCACTCACTTGACTGGTTTCCTCAGAGCCCTCATCTCAACCTTATTGAATATCTGTGGGATGAACTGGACCATCAGGTGAGGTCAAGGGGCATCCACACCACAACAATTCAGCACCTCATTACATGCCTAAAGAAAGTTGTCCAAAATTCCCATTGATCACTATCATACATTTGTTGAAAGTATGCCCTGGAGGGCTATTGCAGTCATCGCAGTGAAAGGAGGTCCTACTTCTTATTAAGGGGAGAGTGCCATGGCTGTTTGTTCCTTTATACTGTGGTGGTATGAGGAACAAACTGCTTGCTTTTTTTTTGGAAACTTTAAGTAGCTGTTGATTTCCAAAGCAAAGGTTCCAGTGTTTCTGTGTGGAAATGTTGATTGGATTTTAACAGTATAGATGTGAAAACACATTGATAAGAAAATAACATTTATTAACTTGATATTAATTTGGCCAGACCCGATTTGACATAGCAAAAGTGCCGGATATACTGTTACTGTCTACCTTGAGTTATTACATAATTTGAAAATATTCTTTACTTTTAATACGGTCTGTATTGGACAGGCATAGAAAACTTCTATAAAGACAGTGCTATGGTAGTAATGTAATCTTCTTTATTAGGTTCAAAATTATATGTTCACACCAGAAAAATATGATGTACTTGTGAACATAGAAATTAGGTCTGAACCTTGTGGCAGAGAAGTACTGTGATAACATCATATGTCAAGGAAATTAAATGCTTTCTTGATGGACAGCATATCCAAGAGTCTAATTTCATCTAACTAAAGGAATAGGTCTCTTGTTTTCTTTCGACTATCCCCAAAAAATTAATCATGAACAGAATAACATCATAGCCAAGAATCCATTTCTTCTCACTAAATCTCCACTTTCTTTCAACCATCCATCAAAATGAGTTTGGAACAGAATAACAAATAGTGTCACTGATATTTACAAAAAACAAAAATCCTTCAAAATATAACAAAATTACAAAAACTGCCTCCAGATGAACTTCAATATATGGGGCACAATCACAATTATAAATGGTGGTGATGTGTATCATTTATAATTGTGATTGTGCCCCAAATATCCTGACCTATTTCCAACAACCTCAAATATCAACCTTTCAGACTATACACATCAATGTATTGCAAAGTAATCAGTGGGAGGAGCTCATATTAAAGGCTTAATGGAATTAACACTAGGAAAGGATTAAAAATACCATTTAATTCTTCCAATAATTTGTGTCAGTCACAGAGATATCTTCAGGGAGTACAATACAAAATTTGTAATACACACACACAAAAGAAAACACAAAACTAAGTGAAACATGTAGATGAAATAGTCTTAAGTATGTGGGGGCATCCCCTGTGGGCACCTGTCAGCAGCTCCAGATGTAAGCAGAGATCTTGAAGTATTCGTGTTTCCCATATTTTGGGAAGCTTAATGCAATCATGTTAGTTCAGGTTAGGCTAAATTTTGACGACATCTGCAGATTCTAAAAACAATCTTTCTCTTTTAAATTTTCACCAATGGAGCATGGTGTGCAAGGACTGATTGACAACAGTCATAATTGCAGATGCAGTTTTTATGTTCTTCTAAGTAGATGGTGGCTGATCTTGCAGTCTATCCACAGAAGGCCAACTTTCAGAAACAAAGAACTCTGTATACACCAGGAACTGAGAGAGAGAGGAAGAAGCTAGTCCTTAGTGAGACAGATAAGGGTAATAGCTAGTTTCAAATAGGAGTGAAAACTGTGAAGAGATTATATTTCTTTAGAATTGTGACTATTTTTTCCAATGTACCTTGGATGTAGGGGTTGTGATAGTATTATTAAAAGGTCATAGATTAGGAAAGGATTGATTATTTTTTTTGGTTCTGTAGGAACTGTAAACATAGATAAGTGTGATGTATATGATTGCTTTTTGCTGCAAGAGAGGTCTCACTGGGAGAAATGTTATAGGCTCTATTGGTGTTTTTATAATACCATGTTGCTGAGGGGGGGGGGGATAAATTTGTAAATGTGACTGCTTCTGTGAGTTGGTTTCCAGTATATACCGAGGAGAGGTTACCATTAGGAAGGCATATTATCAAGGTGTCTAGGAAAGCTACACTATTACTAGTTTCCTTTTCCATCGTAAATTGGATTTTAGGTTGTAGACTACTGAGATGACAGAGGAAACAATGTAATGTGTCTGGACCATGAGACCAAATAGAGAACACATTATTAACACATCTAAGTAAGATAAGTTTTGAGAGGGGCTAAGTCAAGAATTTGTTTTTCAAAATCTTCCATGAAAAAAACTGGCAAATGGGATATTTGGAAGAAACCACTAGCAGTACCCCATCTGTTTGTAAGTTTTGTTCTTCCAAAACAAATATCCAAAATGGATGGCAAAGGAAAAGAGATATGTAATATTACAAGAGAAAAAAAAACTTAAGTCTTAAGGTGTCATTTAAGGGAATAAGGGAATAGTGAATAATAAGGTGATGTCAAAACTGACCAATATATCTGTATTATTAACAATTTTAGATTTTCAAGAGAAATTTTAAAATGGATAGTTTTTTTATGTATGATGTGGTATGGCCATTAAAGGGGGGGGGGGGTAAAGAGATTTCACTGTTTGGATAATTTATAGTAGGGAAATCTATCTCAGATATATGTATAGGTCCAAATCCAAATATAGAGATAATTGGATTTGTAGTTTTTAGGTAAGTCATATGCTGAACATTTTTTTGGGGGGGGGGGGGCAAGAACTGAAGGATTTAAGTTAAATTCTTTTGCAGTTTCAGGAGGCCAGAAGATACTTTTTTGTGTAGGTTAACTTTTTGATCTGAAATTTAGCAGGATCATCATAAAATGGTAAGTAGGTACAGCACTCTCTGTACCTACTTACCAAAGATATCCATGTTTCCATTGCATTTAATGGTATTAAGTATATGTGGCACTACTACCCTTATCTACTGACTATACTGTTATTTTTGCATAAGTTCCTGAGGGAACTGAGTTAGCAGGATGATAGATTCCTTTGAAGAGGTAAAGCTCTAGAAAGAATGTTAAGCCTAATGTTGTTAACTATTTCTGGAGAAAAGTTATGGATTCTACATTAGATGCTGAACATCAGGCCTAGTGAAAGTATTTATTTTGGTGCGATGGCATATTGTGGCCAAGACTTAGAGTGCTGATGATAGCATTGTTAAGCCTTTTGACAACAGGTTTGCAAATATTCAGAAGCAATATTCAGAACAAAATATGAAGAGGCTGAACTTGAGACTTGGATTTAGAATTCAAAAGACTGTTGCACTTATTGGAGAGGTTTATTTTTTAATTTTTATAAATTTTTTCTGAGTGAAGGATTCTGAAATGTCAAAGAGAAATGGCTGTGTTGGTAGCAGCAATCTGTTCCTATAGCAGAGCAAAACTGGCATACCTATAGATGGTACAGAGGACTTTTTTTTTATTTGAATTTGATTTTTAATTCGATGCAGCTTGGCAATATTCCTATATGATGGCTTTCTTCCAATTCAATTCATGCTCCACTGCAGCAAATTTAGAAGAGAAAGGCTGTTTTCAGAATCTGCAGCCGCTCTCAAAAATCAGCCTAACTTGAACAAATATAGTTGCGTTAAACTTCTTAAAATATGGAAAACACTAATACTTTGAGATCCTGGTTTACATCCAAGGCCATTAACAGGTACCTACAGTAGGTGTCCCACCTAGTTAGGACTCGAGTCTTTCATCTATATGTTTCATTTAGGTTTGTGTTGTCTTTGTGTTACATGGTTTGTTTTGTACTACTCACTGAAGATATCTGTGAATGAGATGAAATATTTAACAATTAAACAGTATTTTTAACCCTTTCCCACTGCTATTTCATTCCACTAAGTCTCCAACACGAGAGACTGTATACATCAAGTGAGCAAACAACATTTTGTGTGACTAATTTTGCCACAGTAATGGCATGTGTGCCTCTGTGCTTTTTCTTTTTTTTAATCTGATTCGTTAATATATATTTACAAGAATTTTTTTTCATTATTAAAAAATGCATTCAAAGAGTTAAATGTAAGCAGAAATTTGTTTTCAAATTTTGCTATATTATTATTATTTTTGTAAATTTTTTTTAAAATGAAATGCTAAAACATAAGAAAAATGTATGTATCAGCACATAGTTCAGTGTAAACATGAATGCTTAGAAGCAACAACCAACTATGGAAGAAATAACAGTGTCGGAAAAAACAAAGAAGTTATATAATTATTACATGTACTTTGGTATATGTGGTATTAGCAATACTAGAAAAGGAGAGAAAATGTTTGAAATAGAGAATGCATAGAGGAAACAGATTGGGTGTGTGTGTGGGGGGGGGGTGAGCTTTTATTAAGGATTTAATGGATTAATATCTTCTAACATTAAGGTGAAAATCCTTTCTTTGGATATATTTTATTTGCAAATATTCAAATTGAGATAGTTATTCCATATTGAACTTTTAAAGAGGAGTAAAGAGGCTATATTTAGGCTATATTTGCCAGCATAGAGCCTAAAGTCATTTTTAAAAGGATCTCAGTCTCTAGAAAGTAACCCTTTAATTCACAAAACAAGGGGGGGGGGAATAAAATAAAAAACACAGAAAATTGCAATTATTTATAAGAAATGTGTCATTGATGTTATTTACTGATTACATAATGATGGTTAATGATAATTAAGGAAATCAAATCCCAAACATTATTCTAAAAAATTATGATATATGCATATATCTGACATGCAAGCATATATATACACCCTCTGTCCAAAAAGAAACTGAACTTTTCAAAAATATACAGGGTGTTCGGGATAAATTTGACATATTTATAATTAATTATATTTTTCCGTAAGTTACATGTATTAACACACACTTCTCTTCATTTAAAAGTTTGGACCCTTCTTCATTCATATACAAGATGTCAGAAAGGATGGATAGCTGGAACCCACCTGAATCATGGAAGAGAATAACTTGTATCATGATGATTCGTGCCCGCCATCAAAATAAGGATATTACGACTGCTGCCCAATGCTCCCTGAATACAGTAAAAACAATCAGGCATGAACTAGAGACTTGCAATGGTGACTACGAGGATGTAGCAAGAAGAAAGATCCCTAGCAGACGATCTGATTGCGTTCGTACAGCAGAATTCCTCGCAAATCTGCAGGAACAGGTGTTGAAGAACCCTGGCATTGGAATTCGGGCTTTGTTCGTGGAGTTGCTAACTGTAGTCAAGCCCTGGATAACAAGGGTAGCCAATGGTAGGCCGTTTGTATGGCAGCAGGATTCGGCCCCTTGCCACACCTCTGGGAAAAGTCAAAAATGGTTGTCTGAAAATTTCTACGACTTCACCAGTCCAAATGTTTGGCCTCCAAACTCCCCAGACCTTAACCCCATGGATTATTTTGTATGGGGCGCAGTTGAAAAAGACACCAATCGCACTTCCAGTAATACAAAAGCCCAGTTAATGGATAAAATTAAAACAGTTTTTGCGGCCCTTCCCAGGGAGACTGTAGCATCAGCTTGTTCGAGGTTCCGAAGCAGAATTGAAGCTGTGATCGATGCTAATGGTGGTTATTTTGAGTAAATCTTGTTGATAGTATTGTAATTAACTCTGCTTGTAATGTTTTTTTGTCAATTCATTAAATTTAATAGATACAAAGAAGATTTTCTTTTTCCTTACGAAACTGTCAAATTTATCCCGAACACCCTGTAAATAGTGGCACCACCTGTTGTATCTTTTTGTTGTCGAAAGCGGCAACCTTCATTAGTGTTGTGTCAACTGTTGACATTTGTTTCATTAGAAGCCAAGTTATAATGCCAAGAGTGACAGTGTGTTCTGACGAAATGGTCGAAAAATGAGTATCAAACAGAGAGCTGCAATTTGACTTTTGTGTTAAACTTGGTAAAAGTTTTACCAAAACGTATCAGTGTTTCAAAAAGCATACGGTGATGAATGTTTATCCCGTATTCAAGTTTACAAGTGGTTTAAGCGATTTCAAAGTGGTCGTGAAACACTTGAGGACGACAAAAAGCCGGGCCGTCCAAAAACTGGACTAAGCGAAGTTAACATCCAAAAAGCGCATGATTTCATCAAAGAAAACCCGAAATCGTCTGTGAGATTGATTGAAGATGAATTGGGGATTCCAAAATCAACTGTGCACAACATTTTGAGAGAGAGTTTGGGTCTTCATAAGTTGAATTCGTGATTTGTTCCCCACAAGTTGACGATGACCAAAGAATGTATCGAATTGAATACTGCAAGGACCTCATTAAAACCACTCGTAAGAACTCAAACTTCCTTGAAACGATCGTTACTGGTGATAAAACATGGTGTTTTGAGTATGAGACTGAAACAAAGCGCCAGAGTTCTGGAGACCACCAGAAGAGGGGTATCTGAAAAAAAAAGTCGCTTGGAGAAGTCAAAAGTAAAGACAATGTCGATTTATTTCTACGATTTCAAGGGGATTATCCACAAAGAATTCATTTCACCTGGCCAAACGGTCAATGGTGAGTTTTATCTCAAAATTTTGAAGTGATTGATAGCGATAATTCGTCGCGTATGGCATGAATATCATGATGACCAACCGTTCGTCAAAACACACTGTCACTCTCGGCACTATAACTCTGCTTCTAATGAAACAAATGTCATAAACAGTTGACACAACACTAATGAAGGTTGCCGCTTTCGACAACAGGTGGCGCCATTAGTTTCTTATATTTTCGAAAAGTTCGGTTTCTTTTTGGACAGAGGGTGTATATACACACACACTTTCTACCAACAATTATCCAGACACCCCTGTTATCTGAAGTTATGGAATATTCCAGGTTTGTTAATAACATAAAAACTGCTGTACAGGTAGTAGGAAGCAGTATTTCATCGTAGTAGTTGAATAGAAGTGGCATAGCAACACAACATGAAATCAGTGACTTCGAGAGAGGTGTCATCATGGACTGTCAACATTGGTGGCATGTCTATACGTGCCATTACCACTCAAGTGGAGTATCCAAAATCAAATGCTAGCAATGTGATCAAAAAATAAAGACATTCTGGCATCAACTAGTGCAGGAAAACACTCACGGTGGCCACCAAAAATGACTGACAGGGACAGAAGGGTGTTAAGACAGGTGGCACGCAAAAAACAGCTACAATCGGCACAGACCAACCATGATGAGCTCCAGAGTGCCATTAAAACCATGGTGAGCACTAATACTTAACAGAAAGAACCCCATTTACTGAGTTTCCACAGAAGAGCAGCAGCACACAAGCTGAACATCACAACAATGAGCTAGGCAGCTCATCTGGCCTGGTGCAAAGAGTGTGAACTGGACAACTGACCAGTGGAAAATGAGTACTCTGGAGCAATTAATCAAGGTTCACCTGTTTCCAGTCTGATGTCAGGGTGTGGGTGTGGAGGCAGCCTGGTGAACGTTTGTTACCAGTGTGGGGGGCATTCAGCTGGTTTGGAGTGGGACTACTGGTCATTTCATAAAGGCAATTCAGTACCTTGATATTCTGGATAATTAGGTGCTGCCTACACGGTGGAGTTTTTATGAAACAGACCCGCGTTACTATCAAGACGACAATGTCCCATGCCACAAAGCTGCAGCTGTTACAGAATGATATGGAGAGATGGATGTTAAAAGACTGCCCTAGCAGTCTTTTAACATCCATCTGTGCTGAGTCTTAACCTCAACCCCCATTGAACACCTGTGGGACGAATTGGATGTGACTGAGGTGCAGAATAGCACGTCCTCGATCTGTCGCTGAACTCAGTGCTGCTTTGATGGAGGAATGGAGACAAATTCCACCTGATGTCTGCTGCACATTGGTGGTAAGCCTCCCCCAAAGGGTGCAGGAGAGATCAAAGCCAAAGGTGGACATACCCAATATTAGGGTTCGCCTGCTAGTATCAATTGTAAATTGCTTGCTAGTGTCTGGACAATTATTGGTATACAGTGCATATAAGCATAGATTTTAGATATATGTCAAAATGCAGCTATCCAGGAGAGGGAGATCTACAACTGATGCAATCTATACTCTTTTGCAAACAGAGTTAATTGATGCAGGAAAAAAAAATTTTATTGCTGCTTCATAGACTAAGCATATAACTCAATACAGCAGAAATAAATTGTTTGAAATTTTAGACCAAAAAAAATAAATAAATAAGAGATAAAAACACTCAATATCATCCTACAGCACCATAAAAATAGTATGGCAACAATAAAATTTGGAGCAATTGAACCTTCTGAAATACCAGTAGAGAGAGAGGGTCTGTTATGCAAATGTGGTGAAAGTGGACATCCACTTTCACCACATTTGTTTAACCTGTACCTGGAAAGACTAGTGAAAGAGTATTTTAGAACATATGGAAATAACTGTGAATGGACAAAATTTATATCATATAAAACATGTAGATGATATAGTATTGTTTACGGATAATAAGGAAAACAAAGTATATGATTGAAAATATACATAAAATCAGTAAAGACAACAATAGTGCAATCTTGATAAATTTTAGTAAAACTACAACAATGGCAGTGCAGAAAATAAATAAAAACTGAAGTAGTTCATATATATATATACATATATGAACTACTTCATATATATATATATATATATATATATATATATATATCTATGATTATTAATTAACTTAAGGAATTCACAACATACACTAGAATATAAATTAAATTAAACTTTAATATATATTTCCAATATTTCGGCAACGTCACATTGCCATCTTCAAAGGAACTCAAAACAAAGACACGTGCATGTAGGCACTACACACAGTAAATGAGGACGAAGCAAGGATGCTATTGTTACTCCTAAAAGTCCTGATAATTCCCCCAAGTGGGCTATGTAGGTATTCTTGGCCGTTGGGCTGAATGTCTTCTGTATGTCTCCCAAATTTGGGGCAGTCTCATGCAACCAAATTTGTTGAGATTTGGCATGTTTCTTAGGGCTGAGGGTGATTCAATGAAAAGGCTTTCAAATTTGAACTTGCTACGGTGTATTATTGTGGCTTTCTTCCACCGTATTCTGTGGCATGTATCCAGAGCATGGTCCGCAAGACCAGAGTGGCTATACTGGTGAAAATGGATGTAGTCCTTGTGTTCTGAAATTCTGATATTCGCTGTCCTGCCTGTTTGGCCAAAGCAGGACAACTTACAGCTGCAAGGGACCTGGTATACACCAGGTAGGTCTAGGAGGAGTGGTTGGTCTTTAGTAGAGCAGATAAGGGATGCCAATTTTCTATTATGGTCTATAACAAGAAGTCAAGTTATGTTTTTTAAGATTTTGGTAATTTTTTCCGAGGTGCCTCGGATGTAGGGAATGGTGATGGATTTAGAGTAATCCTTGTTGTGAAGGGGGAAAGGGTTGTGGTTTACTGGTTTCAATATTTTTTGGATTTTTTTTTTTTTTTGGGGGGGGGGGGGGGAGAATAGCCGTTCAGTGGTTAGGGCATTGTCATTTGAATAGATTAGTTTAGCCTATTTGTATAATGTCTTAATAACTCCATATTGTTGTGAGGTGTGTGTGTGGGGGGGAATTGTTGGTGAATGTATCTGCCTGTATGGGTGGGTTTTCTATAAACTGAGAAAACCAATATAGCAGAGTATATAAGTTCTTTTCGCTATACCCTTTGGTATTATTAATTTGGTCTAGCTACTCACTGATGAAGCCTCAATAAAGGCTGAAACCGGTCTGTGTAGTGACATCCCACCATAATGTAATAACAGCATACATTTCCTAGGAAATGTATGCTGTTAAACTGGGAAATACCAAGAATAGCGATCAGAACTTTCCCCACCTTTGCAACGAGTTGCCCGTGTTTGTACTACGTTCTAGGACTACTTGCATTTAGCTCATGCTAGTATTCGCCGATATTTTTATAGTTTTTTATACTATATTTGGCATGAAACTCTCTGATTCCAATCTTTGAGTTTCTTATTCGGTTTTAAAACAATGTGGGATCTAATATCCCCTTCATTTAATTAATGAGAAAACCAAGGTTCCACCAGGCTAGAAGGTGACTAGTGTGTCTAGGAAAGGGAGGCTGTTGTTTTCCCTCTTTTCCAGGGTGAACTTGATTCTGGAGTGTTGGTTGTTTAATGTGTTAAGAAGGAGAGGAGTGCATCAGAGCTATGTGGCGAAATAGCGAACACATCATCAATGCAGCGAAGCCATATGGTTGGTTTTTGTGGGGCAGAGTTGAAGGCTTTCCTCTTCAAAAGTCTCCATAAAGAAGTTGGCCAAGGGTGAGGAGAGTGGCTGTCCCCTCTATTTGTTTGTAGAATTTTCCCTGCCAAACGAAATAGCCTGAGTTCATTGTGAACTGTGAAGCTAAATTTCCTCCCGATATCTCAGCTCTATTTCATATATATGCATAAATGATGCAAATAAAAAATTTATTTATATAATATATGCAAATGAAAGCAGTTATTCTGAATAGCTTGGCTTAAGAAAACACTCCAACTAGTTTGGTCATCAATCTACACCATAAAAGATTTTCCATTTTGGAAATAAGATTGTCACATTTACAAAATACTGTAGTATTAATTAATGTAGCACTTTTCACTTCGCTGAGAACTTTGTTTATAACAACTAACAACAGTAGTGCGAGGCAAGTTTAGCTTGTGGCCTATCTCGGTGTCTGATACAACATCGTCCCTAAATTTAATAATTTTAATCTTAGCATATAACATAATAGGTTTATATGTCTTCTTTCCACCAGAAGCAACAGTATTCCTACTTTGAATTTTATCTGCTCTTATTAACAACAAAATAAAATAATTATAAACTGTTTATAATTCGTAGTAAACACCAAAAACAGAACAGCAGCAAGCTATAACATTGAAAATAAAATGAATTCATGAATATCACACATCATTTGAGTCACAGCAGCATCACACTACTAAACCCATTATATGAGCAAATGTGGTGTTGTGTAAATGGGCACTGGTCATAATTGAAAAGTGTCACATGAGCAGATCATCGTAATGTGGGGTATTACTATATATAGTTCAAAAGGTACTTCCCACAGTTCTTTAGGATGCAGAAGCTTGGGTTATCAAACAGAAGAAAGAACAAAGATGGACATGCTTTGAAAACAAAGCATGTCCATCTTTGTTTAAGGAAAATAAAGAGAGAGAGAAGCTTCTACTACTACTACTACTACACACACACACACACACACACACACACACACACACACACACACACACACAAGGGGTGGGGGTCTGGGAAATTCTGATAAACACCTAGAACAAAAAATATAAAGAAAAGAAAAGATATTTTCTGAAAAAATATTTTTACATGAAAAAAAAAATTATGAAAAAACATTTTTTATATGAAAAAAGAAATTATGAAAAAATATTTTTGTTCTAGGTGTTTATCAGAACCAGACCCCCCCCTTTCACGTGTGTGTGTGTGTGTGGTGAAAGCTGTTTTAAGGAATAAAGGAACCATTACATGAGAATTATACTACTGATTCACAAACATACTGGACCAATGAGTTTATAGAAAACAGATCCGACAGAGTACTAAGTACATGCTTATTCATTTTGTCTATTCAAACAATGAATTATAAGTAATTTTATTAACGATTTTATTACTGAACAAAAAATCTCAATAACCATGGTAAAAACATACTTTGGCATAACACGAAGAGATATAGCCTCAAGTTCATCTGGATTTTTAGATTTTCTTCTTGAACGTCTTTTCTTTTTCTTAATTTTAGATTTTTTTTGATCTTCTTTGTTAATTTCAATCTCTTGAGCAGGTTCTTCTAATGCAGCAATCTGCAAAATATCAAAGATTAATGCAGTTATAAAACGAACCTAATTATCTCAGTTACTGTTATAACAAAAAGAGGAACTGGTATTAAAGCACACTTCCTTTCAGATGTATATATTGCTATGAATTATGGGAAAGATCACTATCCAAACCAGTTACAACCTTTATGAGGTCTTATTAGCAGGAGTTGAATCCAGGAAGATACCAAGGTTCAATTAATGCAGATGTAATTTTTTTATGACCTTTCCCAAAATGCATAGAAATATACACATATTTCTATGCATTTTTCATATATATATTTCATACACAAAATGCATAGAAATAACTGCTTTGCATTATGGGATACTAAGTAACTAATGTGAAGTCAATAGCCTGGTCAATATACAAATAGCCTAGTCATGAAGATACTTTATGTGCAAACTTTGTTTGCCTTACAACTTGAATAAAGGATTAAATGATATAATTTCTTCTTTTTTTCTTCACTTCATTGGGCATCTACAGATGCTGTATGGTCACTCCGATGCTGTACGGTCACTCCGAAAAGCAAACAACAGGACTACATGGTGAGGCCTTGTATGGCACATAAAAATAATTTTATGTGCCATACAAGGCCTCACCATGTAGTCCTGTTGTTTGCTTTTCTGGCGGCCTCAACTCTCTGAAGATCAGTCACTCCACACACGCCATCCATCTATCTCATTGATGGTCTACCCCTACCTCTAATTTCTTGTCATGTATAATATACAGAACTTATTTTGTATATTTTCAACATAGTGCAAAGAAAGGAATTCCATCAATTATTTTTCCATCGACAGGAAACTGATTGTATATTTCTTGTAAATAGTATAACAATCAGATATGGAGGGAATGATTAATTCATTCTCTATACATCTATATCTACTAAATGGCATGCAATAAAGTTATTTTTTTTTTAGTATATTACTAAAAAAAAGTAATTCTATGTTTTTAGATATATATATATATGAATTACTTCAGTTTTTATTTATTTTAGCAGTAGCAAGAACAAATAAATGGAAAAGGAATGGATGAAGAACCAATGGTCCAAGAATACTATTTCTTTTTAGTAATAAGTAAAATGAATTTTATGTTTTTATTTTTATAATTTTTACAATGAAAGAAATTAACAATGAACAACACTATTTAGAAAAAAGCAATATTACAAGGAATTCTATGTGCAAAAACAAAGTTGAATGGTTTGATCCTTCATTCATAACTCAAACAGATTCAGAGATATGGAAAACCAATCCCAGAGAAATCCAAGTCAAAATAATTTTTAAAAAATTGTATATAGTATGCATTTCACTGGTTGGCCAAGTATTTTTATTCTTATGTTACCTAAGTACAATCAAACAAAAGATTGCAAGTGAAAGATCTTCATGATTAGTCTTCTCACAGTAGATAATTTCACATGAATTTTTTCTTTGGATACCATAACACAGTGTTTCTCAACCTTTCTAAGCTCAAGGACCAGTAAAATGCCTAAAACAATTCTACAGATCACTAAGTTACAGAGGCATAGCTGGGGGAGGAGGGGCAATCCACCCCAGGTAGCACTTTTTTGGCGTTTAAGAAATCTTGCCATACTGTCTATAAAACAGCAACTGAGTGATGAAATAGACTTCGACAATGTCATCGACGATTTAGTGAACAGAAAAAAGGAAGAAAACTAACATTTTAGAATGTTGGAATTAAAATTTTACTTCAAAAATAAACATAGTGTTTTTAATTTATTTCACTATACATCGTTTTAACTTCGTAATTTTTTTAAAAACCTATGTAGGAATTACCAACATTTAAAAAACTTTGCCATTTATAACATAATAAATCTAAAAGCATATTTTGAATACATATGGAAACAATTAATTAAATTGGAAATAAACGATTAAAAGTGTATCATTGAAAAGTTTTAATTATTATTAAACAAATAAATAATATGATATAATTATGTTACTACTTACTTTTAATGAGATGGTTGAGCTTCTCGACCCTTGCAGAGTTGCTGGATATCTGGCTCAATATTGGTCAACTTCAGTCGAAGATCGGCACACACACTAAGACGATTGCTGTATTTTGTTTTTATTTGAAGGAGCGATGAAAATCCTTTCTCACAAAGATAGGTTGTAGAAAACTACATGGCGATTTTCAATGCTTCTTCAGATAATTCAAGAAATTCATTTCTCACTGAAGGCGACATCCAAAATTGAGCCAAACCAAGATCACGGAATTGCATTTTAAGTACACTGTCACTTGAAAGCTCAATTAACTGTTCTTTTTTCGATAATGAAAGGTAGTTTGCATGACTGCAAGCCTGAAATGGATGCGAACCCACAGAAATTTCTTATAAAAGTTATTCGGAAAATATGTTTCAAAATTCCGTTTCAGATTTTTGAGGTGGTCACAAACCCTTTCCAGAAACTTAGAATCAACAAAAAGATCATTTTCCACTAAAAAGGATTCCAATGTTGGAAAATTGTCTGTCATTTACATAATTAATCCATAAAACCAGTTTTTTCTCAAATACCTTTATTTTGTCAAAGGCATCAAGAACAGTTAAAAAATTTCCTTGAAGGGAGAGATTTAGTTCATTTAATTTCGAAAAAATGTCTGAAAGATAGGATAATGTTGATAACAATGCTCCATCAACAAGGAATGATGCAAAATTAGAATTAGGTTCATTTACAAATAATAAAACTTTGCGCCTTAATTGAAATAACCTTGTTAGTACTTTGCCCCTGGAAAGCCAAATTTCAGAATGAAGCAAAAGTTGTATATATTTACTGCCCATTTCATCGCAGAGTACTGAAAATATATTTAACAGTCTAGCTTTAATGAAATTAATTAGCTTTTAACAGCGTTGTATAGCACAGTTTTAAATTCTGTGGCATTCCTTCGGAGGCTAACGCTTCCTTATGTATGAAACAATGTACCCAATTCATATCCAGAGCTACTTCCTTGACCATAGAAACAACCCCACTATGCCTGCCTGTAAGAGTGAGAGCTCCATTCGAACAGAAGCCTATACATTTTTCCCACTGGATCCCTTTGTCTATTATGTAATTATTGAGAGTGTGAAATATTTCTTCTCCAGTTGTTCGGGATGGCAAAGTTCTACAAAACAGAATATCATGATGAATGTTATCATGCACATATCTTACGTAGCATATTAACTGCACATCATTTGTAACATCAGTAGTCTCGTCTATTTGTAACGCATAATAAGGGCTCTTCTCAACTCTTTCGATTAACTGAGATTCTAGATCATCTGCTGTATCATTAATTCTGTGGCCGACATCTCATTTGAAAGAGGAATCAAATCAACATCTTTTAGTAACTTGTTGCCAAACACAGTTTTTACGACATCTTTTATAGCTGGAAGTAACAAATTTTCCCCGATAAAATGAGGTTTCCCTGTTTTCGCTATGCACAAACTTAACAGATAGGATGCTTCCAGTGCCTTGCTATTAATGGAACCCATGGCCGAAACTATATCTTTCCCATGATTTAATGTCCCTAGCGTAGCTGAAAAAATTCAATTGGCTTATTTTTCACATTAAAATGATTAGTTTCCAAATGTCAGAATTTCGCAGGTTTCATGCACTTGTTCGACAACACTTCATAACACAAAACACATTGAGGTTTCTGTTCACTTTCATCTCCACACCAAGTAAACCCGAATTCCAAATATGAACTGTTATATTTCCTACTGTATTTTTTCTTTGAACTGCTTGTTTCTTCTACTTTAATAGTATCAGATTTACTCGCCATTACAACATATGTATCACAATTAGGGTTAGCATCACCTGTTTCATTTGCTCTTATTTTCAAAGTCCTAGTTCTAAGCCACTTTTCCATTATTAAAAAACGTTTCCGAAAAATATATAAATACTGGGGTTAACTCATGACACACTTTGTCCAAATATCACTTAGAACTTCTGAAGATATACTGAGCCTTGGTTGAAGGAGGGAAACCTTCAATAATAAAAATCAATAAACAAGATCGATTAATTTGTTTTGTTTGGATAATTAAAAAAATTATATATATTTAATTAATTTAAGTCTACCTGCAGACCACAGGTTGAGAAAACTGCCATAACACATAGCACACTTCCTTCTCGGGCATAGGGTGGCATGAATAATGGTGAGAGTCAGTACCCAGAGGAGTATGACTTTTATATTGCATTTATTTATAAAAAAATAAAACTTTTAAGAATCTAAAAAGTATTCTTCAATGATCCCCCTAATATTTGTTAATCATAGGCATTTTCAACATACCTTGATTATTTGCTTAAATGATCTGCCAACACTTCAGTAATGTTGTTCTCCTCTCAGACTGATTCTGTTAGGATGGTAAGCTGCACTGACCATGAATTTTTATCTTTTATTCTATGAGAGTTTCATCCTTTGAATACTATTTTTAATTTCTGCTATAATTAAGAATTTAACTGAAAAATTCATATTTTCTTTTGCTGCGATTTCTTTGATTGAGAATGTCAGTATCCTATCCCCCCCCCAACTCCCTGGATTTGCTCATCTGACTGATAGATCAAGGGACGAGCTTTGTTTATACGCTCAAAACTTCATATAGTACTGTTTTGTAGAGTTATTCATTATCAATAAAGCTGATTAAGTTTTACTGAGTTATTGAGCATTTTCACTGAGTAAAACTGTTCAATCTGAAGTTTTTCAGTTATTTGGTGGGTGTCAACACTTTCAGTCAGTCTAGTGGCATTGTTCATCTTATATAGTACGTCAGTGCTACCACTCCCTAGATAACTTACCCAAGGAATGAGTGAAAACAATCTATACGTTTGATTTTTATAAAGTATCAAACTTATTATAGTTTGATACTACACTATAATAAGTTTAGTTATATATGTAACTACTTATTATATAAATGCTCATGGGGACAAAAATCAAAATTATAACACATGCAACTGAAAAACAGAAAAGAAAGGTAAAGGAGATGGCAGTTCTCATAGCTACAAATGATTTTATCAGTAATAAATATCATATGAAAAGGATGTGAAATGAAGCAAGAATAATAGTGAGAAAGCAAAAATCATTAGAAAGTTGTTACCAAGATATGACAGTACTGAATTAAGAAAGGCAATAGAAAATAATTTAATGCACAGGCTGTGTAGAAGGAATGGTTGCAAGTTTCTAAGTGAGCTTGAGGAAAGAATCGATTTATATAAGAGGGATGAGCTGTACTTGAATGCATTTGGCATCAGGAATCTGGAGAAATTATTTATTGGTACGAGACCAAATATCAAGAGTCGGGGGAAACAGAATCATGATGGAAGAAATAGTAAGAATCTATAAATAAGAGGAACTAAAATAAAGCAGTTTTTTGCACATATAATTTATAAAAAGTGCTATGTTGTTAAGAAATAACCCCATTCCCTTAAATGAAAGTTGTACTATTATGTGTTAATTTTGCTGTAAAAGCTTCTAGCACTTAACATTATCATGGTTCAAAACTGATTTCATCAAGTTTTATTTTATTGATCTAAAATTCGGCATTGAATGTGTGCTTAATTATGGGAATAATTATGATAAAAGTATGATTATATGTTTGTCTAGTATGAACTTATTTAGTATGTGCAGTGATGTCTGCAAAAGTGAAGCATTAGAAATAGAAGTCTGCAGGTTGCCAAACTGAGCCATGCAGACTACAGAAGTAAGAATACAAAAAGCCTGGAGGTAACTTATTATACCTGTATTCAAATATCAGAAGTATCAGGAACAAAGAGATAAGTTTGTTAATTCAGTGAATATGTTCTGATCTCAGATTATGGGCATTAGTGAGAACTGATTCTCAGAGGCAGATATACTAACTGGTATCCAGAGTACAGCATTTTAGGAAAGATAGGAGAGGAGGGGGGAAGGATGTGCTGTCAATGATATCAGATTATTTGAGTATAGTTAGGGTAGAAAGCTATGACTGCAATATCAATAATTGTCCACGTTTGAAGTGGACAATTATTGCTGGTGTGAAGCAGAGTAAAATAAGATCAAATATATAATGGGATGTTGTTACAATAGCAAATGAATGGAAATTCAAGAAAAGGAGTGATAGCTGGTATGAGCGATTATTATTATTAAGATAATCCTCCAGGCAATTAGGGACTCATCAAGGAAGGCCACATATTATCCACACCAACTGTCATACCTTTTCTTGAATTCATTCACACTACGTGTACTCACACCCTCCAAAGGCAAAATAATCATGCTATGAGAAAAAAATCCAGCTTTCACCCCCCCCCCCCTCTTCACTGCATTCATTCTCAACTTCAATGAATGACTTCTTGCCCTCCACCACCCTCCATAAAATGAAAAATCCCATCTATTGGCATCCTGTATGACTCTTTCAGAAGTTTAAGTCTCAATCATATCACCCTTCTTTCTCCTTTTTGCTAAAGTCTGCAAGCCCACAACTTCTCAATCTCTCTTCATAATTTATTCTGCAATCCTGATATCACATTTAACACTATTTGCATTCTCTTCACTGTATCAACATCACCACAAAAACCAAGATTCACCTGCAGACAATAGTTCAAGTGAGGTCGCATCAATCAATCAATCATGACTTCCTTATCCTAACATGTTCAGGTTCGTTTTAGCATTGCAATTGTCCTCTAAGTTGTATTTACAATCTTTGCAATATGGCGCTTGAACTTCATCACTAAAACTTCAAAATCCCTAGCCTGATCAGTTCCACCAATATAATATGACATGGGATATCTCATCACACCAAAATGCATGACTTTACATTTACTAACATTAAACTGACAGCCATTTTCACATGTGCAAAATTCCAGCTAATTCAGATCATTCTACAAGTTGCATATCAACTGCATTCCTAATTAACCCTGTCTAGTTTTACATTATTAGTAAACAGCCACGTGTCACCTGTCAAATTCTTCCCAATGTCATTAATGTAAAAGATTGAATCACAATGGATAATCCTTGTGGTACACCACTGGTCACCTTAAATCTTGCCAACTCGCATCCCTCATATGACTTTTTGATATGTCAGTCAGCCATCCTCCTATGCATGCTAATATTTTATAATACACTCTGTATCCTCCTTCAACATATGCAACAGTTTTCCATGCTGTATCCTGTCAAAAGCTTTAGCAAAGTCCAAACGTATCATGATGTATCTATTCCACTGGCCTAACTCAGCTATAACATTATGACCTTCCCTTAGTAAATCCATGCTGTTCACTACAAAGTATAGATTTTCTGTCACCCTCATTCCTGTATACAAGATCTTACTAACTTTTCCAAAATCTTTACCACCATTCCAGAGATAATAGGTCAATAAGTTGGACACATCAGTCTTTGCACACTCTTGTGCAATGGAATTATTATACTTTCCACTTCTGTGGAAGCTTCCTTGTTCTGAGGCTCAAATTTATGTGATATGTGGCATCCCTCAATAAGTCCTTGACTCCTTTGGAGGGCTCTGGTAATAATAGGAATACCCAAACCATAGACACTTTCTAGTCTCTTGCTAAATTAAACAACTGGTGCCCTTTCTAAAAATTTTATTTACTTTTGTGACAATATCCAATCATTTTCACTAAAAGAGAATCAGAAAACTTTATCAGAAAGAATTAATGAACATCAATACTACAGTGAATATGGGAAACCTTAAGTCTGGTCTGCATAGTACTGACACTAAATACGGTATCCTGTGGAATGAAATTAGTCTTCTCCATAGAAGCAGTTTTAAATATGAATGCTTTTCAAAGAAAGTTGTGAAGCTCTTTTACACTGGCCTAGACTGGATCAGAATGATTCTCCCCCCCCCTCCTCCCAAAAAATTTAGGAGATTTTCATCTTATGTAAATATCAAAAACAGCTTTTAATATTATTTTCTAGCATGTGGCAACCATTTTTAATTGGTAAACTGAACTGTTGTATGTATTTTGTATTTCTGTTCTTTGATTTACTTGTTTCCACATAATGATGATGTATGGTTATTTTCAGTATGAAATATTTGTACTTTTCATTAAACTTTACCACTGTGGTTATTGTGTAATTTTTGTTGTTTTCAAGTGTTTTGTTCTGAATCTTCTTCTCTCTTCTATCATCTATGTGGATGATGATGAGGCCGAATGAACTCTTTCCACTTCTGTCTGTCCCTGGAGAGTCTGAACAATTCTGTCCAGTTTGGTGTCACTTGTTGTGATTTGGTTTTCAGGTCCTCTTTTATTTTGTCCATTCATCTAATTCTGGGCCACTCTTTGGATCTTTTACCTTCCATCGTTGTATTCAGGGCTTTAGCTGGTAGTCTTTCTGTTCCCATTCTGGTCACATGGCCAAACCATCGCAGTCTTCTTTCTTGGATTTTGTCTATTATTATTATTTCTTGTTTTAGTCGTTTCCTTATGTCTTCATTTCTTAGTCTATCCAGCAGAGATACTCCAAGTAATCTTCTTAGCAAAACCATTTCTTCAGCCTTTTTGAGATTCCAGCATTCACTTCCATAGAGGAGTATTGGGAGGACCATTGTTTCATAGATTCTTACTTCTGTTACTTGTTTGATGTCTCTTGACTTCCATATTTTATTAAGTCGTCCAAAAGTTTGGGATGCCTGACTGATTCATCTGTTTATATCTTTTGTAATTTCACCATTGTACTCAATATCTCCTCCAAGGTAGGTGAAGTTTTCTACCTGCTCTAGATTCTTACTATCAATTTCCAGATTGGTGCTTCTTTTTCCTATTTGCATAATCTTTGTTTTGTCTATATTTATATTTAATCCAACTTTTATACATTCTTCCTTTATTTTATCAGAAATTCATTGTAGATTTTCTTCTGTGCTTGCAAGTAATGCAATGTCGTCTGCGAATTTTAAATTTGTTACATTTTTCCCATATATTTTGATTCCTGAGTCTTCATTTTTTAAGGCCTTACTGGTTGCTTCTTCCAGTGTAAGACTGAACAGGTCTGGTGACAGATTGCACCCCTGTCTTACTATGCTCTGTGTGTGGAACCAGTTGGTTAAGGTGTCCTCCATTTGTACTGCACTTTCAGAATTCTCATACAGATTCTTTATTATTCTTATAGTTTTGTTGGGAATTCCAAATTCTTCCACAGTTCTCTTTTATGGATTGAATCAAATGCCTGACAAAAGTCTAGGAAATTTATGTAGCAACTTTGGTTGTACTCTAGTGTCTTTTCTATTAGCTGTCTTAAGGTGAATAGTTGATCAATTGTGCTTTGTCCTGGTCTGAAACCTGCTTGTTCTTCTCCTAGTGTATGTATGGCTTAATTTGTTTTTGGAGTACTTTCATAAAACCTTACTAGGAATACTGAGAAGGCTAATGCCTCTGTAATTATTGCATTCTGTTTTATCTGCTTTTTTTGTATATAGGGGTTATAATTGATTTGGTCCAATCAATAGGCACTGCTTCATTTTTATAGATCCTTTCAAATAATGTTTTTAATGGTTACAAAATTGTTCCTTTCCTGCTTTTAAGAATTCTGCGTGTATTTGATCAATACCAGATGCTTTCTTAGTTTTAAGTTTTTCTCTGCTGTGTAATATTATTTCTTTGGTACAGATATTTGTTTCCTCTTCCATTTCAGTGGCTGGAATAGTAATATCCTGGGAGCTGTTTTTATTATATAAGTCTCTAAAGTATTCTTCCCATCTGGCCCTTTTTGTTTTACTTTCAATTAGTTGTCCGTCTTTGTTTTTGATCATTATCATTTTTGTCGTCTGTGTTCTTACTAATTTGGTCTATTCCATGGAGGTTATTTTCTTTTGATAGCTTCTCTGCCAATTTGCATTTTTCTTCTAACCAGTTATTCTCGTCTCTTTTTAACTAGTTTTCTAATTTCTCTGATTTTAGTTTCATGGTTTTCCTTTGATCACTTAACCTTTTTACTTCATTCGATATCCAATCCTTTTTATTTTCTCTTTCTGTGTAACCTATTGTATTTTCTGCTGATTTTAATATTATTTCCTTTAATATGCACCAATGTTCTTCGATGTTTATATTCTGTTTTGTTAGGTCCTTCAGGTTTTTATCTAGTTCTAGTTGATAGTTTCTTAGAATATTGTTGTCTTGTAGTTTTTTACATTCAGTCTCCTTTTGACTCTAAAAGTGCTTTCAGATTTTAACTTTATTCTTAGGTTTGCTAATACTAGCTTATGGTCTGATCCACAATTTGCAGAAAAGGATCTGCAATTTAAGATACTTGATTTCCATCTTTGGTTTACAATAATATAGTCTATCACATAATTGATTTGTCTGTCTGGTGGTGATATCCATGTTCAATTTCTTTGGGGTTTTTGGTTGTTTAAAGAGAGTATTGATTACTGTTAGTCTATTATTTGAGCAGGTTTAGCAGTCTTTCACCATGTTCATTGCTTTCTCCATACCCAAACTTTCTGATTACTCTTGGCCAGGTATCCCAGTCTTGGTCTACTTTTGCATTTAAGTCCCCCATTACAATTAGGAGATCTTGACTTGATGTCTGCTGTACTGCTTTTTGCAAATCTATAAAGAACTCCTCGATGTCTTCTTCTGATGATGTCAAAGTTGGTGAGTATACTTGAATAATAGTCAGTGATCCAAATGATGTTTTAAATCTTGCTTTAATTATCCTAGGTGAGATAGGATTGTAAGACAATAGAGAGTTTTGAGCCTTTGGTTTTAATATAAGTGCTACTCCCTTTTGGTGTTTGTTGTCCTCCCTACCTGAAGTTAAGATTTTGTACTGTCCATGGTGGAATTCTCCTTTTCCAGTCCATCTAGTTTTGCAGAGTCCAATCACTTCCCATCGGTAGTTGTCTAACTCATGCAGTAGTATTTCCAATGCTTCTTCTTGGTGAAGAGTTCTTACGTTCCATGTTCCTATGCTTGTTATGTCTGTCCTGTCTACTAGGTGATGTTTTGTTCCAATATCATATTTTTTGCCTTCACTATCTTGGTTCCCTAATAGTGGGCACGACCCTTGTTTGACTAGGCAACAGTCGAGCCGGAATGTATCTTTAGGTTGGTTAGAGTTCATTCAGTTTCAATGGGTTAAGTTTTGTCAAGTGTCAACCACCACTCCTTGACCTAAATTCAGCCGCTCCTAACATGGAGTACAGATGCTGTTTGCAGCCGATTCACCGAATACAGTTGCTGCTTGAGATCGCCATATCTGGCTACCCTCACGTTAATATTCAGCAATCCTTGCCTCTGACTGATAATTTGTCTTTGGTGTAATAGTTTGACTATTCAATCTATTTTGAGAGAGAGAGAGAGAGAAAAGACTCTGCCATTCGGTGATTATTCTATTCCTTTTCAACACTTGTGAAGTACTGACTATGAGTAAACACCATTCAAATAAATAAATAAATAAAATAAATAAAAATATTAAAAAACGAATATAGTAAAATGCATAAATAAGCAGGTAAATAACTCAGTTTATAATGCAATAAATAGCACTAAAATGTGAGAAATAATAAATTAAAATGTAGACAACACTAATAAAAATAAAATACTATGAATAGGAACAGTAACATAAATGCCCTATAGTGATAACTCTCAGCACTGTGAAAGAGGCAGGGACTAAACAAATCCATACAAAACTGAAAACGTGGTGTAAGTGTGAAATCAAAAATAGTACTACTACTACTATCTTTTTTTTTATTGAAGGAGAGACAACTAATCTTATCTAGATGATAACAAGGTGATATATTTTATCATTAATACTTGATATTTACTCTCATGAAATATCAGGATACTCTGACAGTACTAGATAGCTGCATTACTAGCTTTCTATCATCAATTTCCTCCATTATTTTTATTATTTACAAGCACCCAGTATTCTCAAATCTTACATTTCATCTTTCTAACTGCATCAATCCACCTAGATCTTGATCTTTCTTTGGGTTCTTTTTCCTGCCATCCTGTCAAACATTTGTTTTGCTAACCTGGAAGTTTCTTCCTAATATTTTCCCTTTTAATATGATTCTGCCACAACTCCCTTTATTTTTCTCATATCTGTGGTTGCCTATGATCAAGAATTTAACTCAGTTCTCCAAGAGCTTTAAAGTGCAATATATTTTTTTTTAAAAAAAAGCATTTTTACAATCAGACTGGGATGGGGAGATGCTTACAACAAAATGTTACTGGTTTTTAAGCTTAAATAATAAATCATAAAATAAAATGCTAATCTAAATAATAAATATAACGATGAATAATAAATCTGTTATCAAATAACTTTTTGATAACAATAAATGTTGCTGTTCACCTAACAAATTTAATGATAAGCTTCAAGATTTTCAGAATGGAAGAACATATAATGATACATTAACTTTCACTATAGCAAGCTAACAACCTCTCTCTCACTATAAACTACTGAAAAGTCCCAGTCAGAGACTGACAGGCAAAGTTCCATGATAAAAGCAATTCACTATGCCAAACTATTTCTGTAGTCACTACAAGTTTGCTATAGTGAATAACAGCTGTGCTACTGCACTTTGCTTGGGAACAAGTGACAGATTTTTTTATCAAAATCCATTTGATAAAAATAATAATAACTAAATAAAATTCCTTTAACCACAGACATAAGGAGATTAAGTCTATTTTTAAGAGAGTAATATGTGGTAAAAAAACGGTGATAAAAAATCTTAAATATCAAAATCATTTTTTAATATTTTTTTAAAAAATATGTCATATGGAAGACTTGATTATGGAAGTAAGTTCTATTTTAAAATGAAAATTTTCATTAGAAGTAACTTGATTAAAGGCAATTGATATTGTATGTGAATTCACAAGTACAAATTTATGTGGTAGAATGTTATTTTATTGTCATACCAACCTCAAGTGGCTTACTTTTATCTTTAACACATTCTTCCGATTTTTCATTATTAATTTTGATATGCTTTGTTTCTATTTCTTCATATTCCTCTTCCCTCTTACGCTTCCTCTCAGAAACATGATCTGACTGCATGTTATGATTGCAAGACTGGATATCTACACCTTGTCCATCTATCAAGAATCATTAAATAAGAAGCAAATTAAATGCTGATAAGAGTGAGTATGAAAAAATATTTTCCCACTTGTTTCTAGAGAGCTTGTGTATATCTACGCTGCTTGGAAAGAAGTCAATGGACACCCTGATGAGCAAGGTGCATCATGCCATGCCACATGTTCGTAGCTAGTATAAACTGGAGGAATATGATGCACCCAAGTCAGAGCAAATGGGTCTGGGTGAAAGAGCTGTGAGAAGGGAACTGACAAAGTTTGAAAGAGGCACTGTGATAGGATGCTATGTTGCAGGCCTATCAACATGTTCGACAATATGGTTGACAACAATCGGTGATATACTGAGATGGAAGTGCAGGGAGTGAACTGCAGTAGATGACCAACCACACTCACTGAACATGAATTCAGGGTGCTAAGATAGGATTATATGTAAAAACTACCATTTGTCAGCTAACACATTCAATGTGGAGTTCCAGGCATCGACTAGAACACAAATCTGCACAAAACATTCAGAACTGAGGCTCACAACATGGGTTTCCATGGTAGGACTGCAATATGCAAGCCCCACATTACCTGAACCAACATGCAGCATCGTCTTCAGTGTGAAAAGAGCATGCACTGAGACATGGAAGCTTTGAAAGCTGTGTTATGGAGTGATGAATCATGCTACACCCCTACCGAGCATATATATATATATACGGGTGTGGGTGTAGTGGATGCCAGGTAATTGTCTCTTACCAGAGTGTGTAACCTCAACTATGAAATTCAGAGGTGGTGGTGTGACGGTATGGTCCTGTTTTTCTGGTTTGACCTCGAACCTCTGTTTGTGGTATCAGAAATACTGAACTCCGAAAGGTATCAGAACATTCTGAACAATGCAATTATTATTTTTACTTGACACCTCCAGGGAGTCCAAAGACTCATTGAGGGAGGGCACCTACTTTGCCTGTCTCCACCACTTAGATCCACCAACCATAACTACACCAACGCCATCTACTGCCCACCACCACCACTACTAGTATTATCACAGACAATCACAAAAATCCATGCTCATGGCAGGATTCGAACCCAAAACCTTTTGGCTGGAGAGCAGATATGCTAACTGCTTAGCCAACCAGGCCGGCTACTTCCTACTTGCAATGCTTCCTACTTTGTGGCATTTCTATAAAAATGACCAATGTCTTTCAGTAAGACGATGCACCATGTCATAAGACTGCTGCTGTAACTGTGTGGTTTGTGGATGTCACCAAACTTGACTGGCCTCCAACAGAGCCCTGATCTCAATCCTATTGAACAGCTGTGGGATGAAGTGAAGCATCAGGTAAGGTTAAGTGATGTCAGTCCCACAAGAGCCCAGGACCTCATTACATGCCTACAGGAAAAAATGGTCCAAAATCTCCATTGATCCCTGTCTTGTGCTTGGGAAAATATGTCCCATAGGATTGCTGCAGTCATCGCAGCAAAAGGAGGTTCAACATCTTATTAAGGTTGGTGCCATTGCTGTTTGTTACTCACACTATAGTGTCCATTGACTTTTTTTTTTTTTACAAGCAGTAAATGTTCCAATTAGTACGTCTGCTTGTTGTTTGTTTAAAATAATAGGATATTTCAGTAAATTGATAATCATAAAAAATCAGCATAAAAGTGCTACTACATATTGGCTTAATTTTACTTATGGGAGAGTTTGAGATGATTGATATCTTATGAAATTAAAAAAATCTCTGTACTTGAGATTCAGGAATTTATTATAGAGAGAGAGAGAGAGAGAGGGGGGAGAGGGGATCATTGATACATGCACATGTAAACCCATACTTCACCGTGCAGACTTTTGAAACCGAAACCCTACGGAATAGGTTGGTTAATCCTTATTCTCAGAGTGTCCTATGGTGTAGATCTGTGTGTATGTTCAAGGGGACTGGTTCCATAGCTCTGTCGATATACATAGACAAAGCCCTTTAGTAGGAAAGACCTGGGTTCGATTCCATTCATGATATGAAGAACCTTTATCTGGTCTCTTTTGACTAAAGGTGAGTTAGCTGGTTTCATGCGGAGGTAGAGGGTTTTTTCACCTGGAAACGCTGGTATTTTATCACTCAGAATAGGCATATATATATATATATATATATATATATATATATATATATATATATATATATATATATATATATATATATTTCAAAAAATAAATTTAATGACTCCAAGATAAAGTATATATATATATATATACTCTCTCTATATATAAAAAGATAAGCTGAAATTTGAAACGTTTTTATGTCACGTTTTTTGTCTTGCCAGCCCGGAACTTGGGGGGGGGGAATGCCATAGGTGGACGAATCCCCCTAATATATATATACATATAGGTGAACCTATACTTAGGAATGTTTATTATTATTATCCCATGGTATTATTACACCAGATTATAGAGGTCAAATTCATGTATTTTATACAGCACCTTTTCTGGGATATTATAAAGTTCATATTTAGAATTATTCATACAAGTTAGTAAATGCAGTGGTGATGCTTCCTTAATGTTAGATTTTACAGATGGGAAAGACTTATGCCATTGCTAAACCTGAGTGATCTTGTGTGGCCAGTCTTGAGGCAAGAGATCATGGCAGTGTCACAGTGATTAAACTTGGAGTTGATGGTAGCTCTTGGTTTTTCTGCTGAATACCAGCAGTGAGTCAAGTCCTGGAGAATCATTCTTTTTGCATTTTCTTTTTGAATAGTTTTAAAAACATCAAAATCTGTGGTATCACTTGATGTTGCAGCCATCTTTGCTACTTTATCTGCAGTTTCATTTCCCTTTAATCCCACATGGGATGGAATCCATTGGAAAATTATTTCGGAATCCTTATGTAATTTGTTTATGTTTTTTGCTATGTCTCTAAGTCTAGTGTGGCAGTTCTTAATAGCTTGAAGGGCTGCTAGGAATCTGTGAAAAATAAAAACTCCTTTGGGTTTAATGGCCATTAATTCTGCATGGCATGAGTTGCATCCTATACAGTTGGTTGTTTTTAGTTCTATATTTTGAGAGCCATAGATGGGTATGCCACTCCAAAAATCCAAATTGCCATTTGGATTTTTGGAGCCATCTGTGTAGATCTTTACTGAGTCAGGTTCATATTCCATTATTTTTGAAAGAGCTACTGATCTCAAAATTTCTGTTTTTCTAGGCTTTTTTTCTAGTGTTTCCCTATTTCAAGATTAATAACTATATTTTTCCTGTCTTGATTTGGAGACGATGCTGGGTAGTTGGCCATTTTATTTGGACAATTCAAGGAAATTTTATTTTCCATGATTTCATGCATTGTTGATTCTTTTCTTTATTCTGTTTGTTGGTTGTCACTTTTTAAAAAGTTCACTTGTTCTATGATGTGCAAGGTTGGCTCTTTTTTCTACAAATTTAGTAAGATTATCTTGCCACCTAATTTTTAAAAGGAACAAGGTTGGATTCGAATTCTGCTATTTTTCTAGGAGTTGTATGAACTTATGAAAGTTCACGATACAAACAATTTATGCTTATAAATACTGCACAGGCTAATAAATTGTGACCCCAATTCATTTTTGCGAACACAGAACCCCACACTTACCAACATTTTACAATGCCTGAAATTCATCGATACATTAATAAGCTTAATAGTATATCATATGAAAAAGCTAAATTCAACTTATGATCATCTAACTTACAAACACATTTCAAGGAATACAATATGTTCCTAGTGTGATTTGCCTGTGTATATACACTGCATGGAAAGAGGTCAATGGACACCATAATACGAGGAACAAACAACCATGACACCCACCTTAATAAGATGTAAAACCTCCTTTCGCTGCAATAACTGCAGCAATCCTATGGGGCACACGATAGTGATCGATGGGAATTTTGGACCATTTTTTCCTGTAGGCATGTAATGAGGTCCTGGATTGTTGTGGAGCTGCCGTTCCTTAACCTCATCCAACACTTCAGTTCATTCAAAAATAGTGGATATAAAGGCTCTGTGGAGGCTAATTCAAGTTTGATGACATTCAACCACACAGTTATAGCAGTCTTATGACACAATTATTATTATTATTATTATTGTTGTTGTTCCAGGAAACTGAGTCGACAGACTCATCGAGGGAGGCCCTAACATCATGGCTGGAACAACTATTCAACATTCACACAGTATCTATCATATCTTGCCTTGAACACATTCACGGTCGTAGCACCCACAACAGACTCTGGAAGCTTATTCCACTCATTTACCACTCTCCAAGTAAAAAACCTAGCTCTAACACCCTTGTCAACCACGCTCTTGCCCAGCTTCCATGCATGGCCCCTAGTCCTCCCACCACCAGTCATATTTTCAAAAATATCTTCTGGATCAATCTTATAAAAACCCTTCAGTAATTTGAATGTCTCAATCATATCACCCCTCCTTCGCCTATCGTCCAATTTCTGCAACCCACAAATCTTCAACCTATTCTCATAAGGTTCATTCCACAAACCTGCTATCATCTTGGTCACTCGTCTCTGGACCCTCTCCACTTCCTCCCCATCACGAAGAAACCCTGGTGCCCATAACTGGGCACAGAAGTCCAGATGGGGTCTTATCAAGGCTCGATACAGAGGAACAACAACTTGTTTGTCACTGCATGATAAAGTATTTTTCATAAGCCAAGTGATTTGGTGAGCTGATTTAGTCACTTTTGCAATGTGCCCCCTAAACTTCAACTCCCTATCCACCAGCACTCCCAAATCCCTGGCCTCATCAATCTCCTGGAGTACGGTTCCACCAATGCGATATACTGCTGCTATTCTTTTCACCCCAAATTGCATAACCTTACACTTTGCCACATTAAACTGACATCCATTTTTCCTAGCCCAGTTCTCCAAACTATCCAAATCATCCTGTAAAATTTTGACATCCTGTGCACTCACAATTGCTCTACCCAACTTTGCATCATCAGCAAACAAGTGAACACTTCCTCTCGAATCCTTTCCTATATCATTGATGAAAAAATTGAAAAGTAGTGGTCCAAGAACAGAGCCCTGCAGCACTCCACTGGTCACAAGATGTCTTTTTGACTCCACTCCTGAATAAACCACTCTCTGGTATCTCTCCTTCAACCGCCCTCCTATCCATCTTACCAACCCTATATCTATCCCCATCTGCTCCAGTTTACTGATTAGGGTTCCATGTGGTATCCTGTCAAAGGCCTTGGCAAGGTCCAGTAGTATCACTGTAAACCCATTACCCCTATCCAGTTCAGCCGTCACTGCGTTATAAAACGTGAGCAAGTTACTGAGGCATGATCTACCCTTCACAAAACCATGTTGTCCCCCATACAATATCCCATTTTCATCTATCCAATCCTGTATTCTTTTCTTGACTAATTTCTCTAAGACCTTGACAATGATTCCTGATATGCTAATCGGTGGGTAATTTACAACAGCAGTCTTGGAACCACCTTTATGCAGTGGAACTATTTTCCCCTCCTTCCACCCGCTCGGGACTAACCCAGACCCGAGACTCAAATTAAACAAAATGGTCGAGGGTACTGACAATTCTTTAGCTGCTTCTTGTACTACACGAGCTGGTATACCATCCAATCCCACAGATGTATTGACATTGAGGTTATGCAATAGACTACTCACCTCCACTTCATTCACCACAATTCCCGTATAATCTACTGGTTTATTCGTTTCTGCAATGTCACCACCTGGATGATATATTGTTGCAAAGTGCTCACTCAGTAACTCAGCTATCTCAACTGATTCAGTTACCTCCCTACCATAGGCATTCTTTAAAATCATTCTGCCATGTACATTTTTCCTTTTACTTGCTACATATCTAAAAAACTGTTTAAAATTCTATTTAGCCTGCATGGCCAATGTTCTTTCGTAATCCTTTTTTGCTTTTCTTACCACGCTCGTCACCCTTCTGGCCTGCACTTTATACCGTTCATGTGCCTGCCGGTCACCTTTCTCCTTAAATTCCCTCCATAGTTGTTTCTTTTTTTGCAGCTCAAGCTTAATGGTGTTATTCATCCATTTAACCCCTACTTGATTTATTATTCGGACTCTAGGTATACAGTCAGCCATTGCGTCATGCAAGCACTTCTTAACTACCTCCCATGCACTATCAACTTCTAGTCCTTGCAGTTGTACATGCAATGGCACTGAGCCAATCAAACTCCTAAGCTTGTCATACTTTCCAGCCCGATAATTTCACATGTACCCTGTCTTAATTGAAAATTCTACACCTTTAGCCACAATGCATCGTTTTGTGAAAGAGAAAATGATCAGTTCTGTAAAAATGCCACAAAGTAGGAAGTTTCCTACTTTGTGTGCCTGTTTCAAGCATTGCATTATCTAGAATGTTCAAATACCTCACGGAGTTCAATGTTCATGGTACCACAAAGGTTTGAGGCCAAAGCAGGAAAAACAAGACCATACCATCACACTGCCACCTCCGTATTTCATAGTTGTAGTCATGCACTCTAGTAAGTGATGTTCACCGGGCATCTGCCACACCTGTCCATCTGTTCAGTACATGATATAGTACGATTCATTGCTCCATAACACAGCTTTCCAAGCTTCCATGTCCCACTGTACACTCCTTGCACCACTGAAGACAACACAGCATGTTGGTTCAGATAATGTGGAAATTGCATATTGCAGTCCTATTGTAAAAAACATGTTGTGAGCCTCAGTTCTGAATGTTTGTGTAGATTCATGTTCCAGTCAATAACAGGAACTATGCATTCAACGTGTCAGCCAATGAATGGTGGTTTTACATATTATCCTTCTTAGCACCCTATGATCAATTTGATGACTGTTGTGTGCTGTCTACTGTGGGTAGCACTTGCAGTTGACTCCCTGTGGTTCCATCTCAGTATAGTATCACTGACTGTTGACCTAAGATGGTCTAATTTGTTAACAATTTGATGAATAGATAGGCCTGCAATGTGGCATCTTATCATGCCTGTTTCAAACTCAGTCAGTTTCCTCTTGCAGTCATTTCACCCGGACAGTTCCTCCAATTTATACCGGCTACAAACACGACTTCTTACATGGCATGATGCACTTTGCCCATGGGGATGTAAATTGATTTCTTTCAAGCAGTGTATATCCTAATGCCATAAAGTTAAAAACCTCAATAATGATGCATTCAAGTGATACTGGACACGTACTTTTATCATTAGTTTCCTTTAAACCCTCAGCTTAAAGATATACTTTGCTCTTTTGTTCGACATCCTTTGAGTATTTTCCCCCCCCATCTTGAAGAAGTCTCTGGAGCCTTATGTGCAACAGTACATCAAAGTAAATTATACTTAATTTACTTTGATGTACTTGTTTATATTCTTGTTTAATCCTTTATATCCAAGTGTAAAGAAACTAAAGGTAAATTTCACATTGGATCTTGGAATGTGAATACCTTACTTCAAACTGGCAGATTGGAGATTGTAAAAATGGAGATGTTAAGATTGAAAATAGATGTTCTGGGAATGGCTGAGGTGAGATGGAAAGGAAAAGGAGATTTTAGAACAGAGGATGGAATGAGAGTAATTTACTCAGGAGGAGAGGAGAAACATCAAGCAGGTGTAGGTATAATATTGAATAAACAAGTGGCAGGATGTGTGGAAGGCTACTGGCAAATCTCAGACAGAGTTTTGGTGGTAAAGATGAAAGCAAAACCAAGAAATATTTTGCTTATTCAGATATATTTACCATTTGTGATTATGAGGAAGTAGAGAGGTTATGGTGATATAGAAAAGGGTTTGAAATGTAAAGACACAAAATATATAATTATAATACAGGTGATATCATTCCAGTAGTAAGGCTTATACGTTGGTCATACATAACTGGTAATTAGCTTACAGAATTAACAACGCTTATAAAGGATGTTAATTTAAAGGCAACTTTAATGAATAACTTCAATATTTCGACAACGTAACGTTGCCATCTTCAGGAACATAAAAATATGGTATGTGCACGCAGGCATTAACAAAAGCAAATGAGGAAGAAGGCAAGAAACTAATATTCTTCCTAAAATCCTCATGGTGCCCTCTGGCAGGCTAATTGGGTTGTCTTGACCATTGGGCTGAAGTTCTCATAATGTAAGTCTCCAAAATTTGAGGTAGTTTCATGCACCCAAATTTGTTGAGGTTTGGAACGTTTTTTTAGAGCTGATGATGATTCCTTGAATAATCTTTCGTACTTAAACTTGCTGCGGTGTATTATTTTAGTTTTCTTCCAACGAATTCTATGGTGGGTATCTAAGGCATGGTCTGCCAGCCCAGAATGGCTGTACTGGTGAAACCGGATGTAGTCTTTGTGTTCTGAATTCATGATATTTGCTGTCCTGCCTGTATGGCCAAAGTAGGACAATTTGCAGCTGCAAGGGACCTGGACTACACCAGGTAGGTCTAGGGGAAGTGGTTGGTCTTTGGTAGAGCAGATAAGGGATGCCAACTTTTTATATGGTCTATAACAAGAAGTCAGGTCATATTTTTTGAGGATATTGGTTATTTTCTCAGAGGTGCCCTGGATGTAGGGGATGGTGATAGATTTGGTGTAATCTTTATTGTGGAAGGGGGGAGGAGGGTTACTGGTTTTAGTATTTTTTGGGGGGGTTATAGCCATTGGCTAAGAAAGTGTTGAGGATGTGGTTTAGTTCAGTGGTTAGGGCATCGTCATTTGAGTAGATTAATTTTGCCGTGTTATATAGTGTTTTTATAACCCCGTATTGTTGTGAGGGGGGGGGGATTGCTGGTGAATGTATCTGCCTGTATGGGTGGGTTTTCTGTAAACAGAGAAAACCAAAGATCCATCAAGCTGGCGAGTGATTAAAGTGTCTAGGAAGGGGAGGATGTTGTTTTCCTCTTTTTTTAAGGTGAACTGGACTTTGGGGTGTTGGTTGTTTAAGTGTGTTAGGAAGGAATGGAGTGTATCTGAGCCATTAGGAAGAAATGAAGGAGAGAAATATACAAGTAAGTGATAATGTAAATGAAAAATGGAAGATTCTGAAGGAAAGCATAATTACTGCTACAGAATTACATTTAGCCAAAAAAGAGGAGGAAAAAGAGAAAATGAAAAAAAACCCCATGGATGATGGAAATATTTTGAGAAAAATAACAAAAAGAAGAAAGCTAGTTAATAGTAAAACAGAGGAGGAAAAAAAAGCAGTATAAAGACTTGAATAGGGAGTTACAAAGAGAGAGAGAGAGAGATAAGAAGGAAAAATGAAGAGTGGTTAGATGAAATGAACAAAGGCAGAAAGAAATGACACAAAAGGTGTTTATAAAAACATTAATATGATGACAGAAAGGAGAAAGATACAAAAGAATCGAGTAGTCAAGAATGATAGAGGTGAAATTTTGATACAAAAAGAGACGATATTACAGAGATGGGAGGAATACGTAGGTAAACTGTATAGAGGAGAAAATCAGACTAAAGAGTATAGTGGGCAGAGGTTATACATCATGAGGGAGGAATTGAATCTAGCAATTCAAAAGATGAAAGAAGGAAAATCCCCCAGAATAAATGGTATACAGATAGAACTTATAAGAAATATAGGTGAAAAAGGTATGGAAGAGTTATGGCAAATTATTAACAGAATTTATGAGGGAATTACCAGAGGAGTTCAGAACATCAATTTTTATCCCCATTCCAAAAAAGATGGGAGTTTTAAACTGTAATAATTTTAGAATGATAAGTCTTATAACTCACACAGCAAAAATTCTGGCACAAATAATTTTGGAAAGAATCAACAGAGGAACTAGAGAGGCTATAACTTGTTAACACAAAGAAGACCAAGATAATGATAATGGGCAGAAAAATAGGAGATAATGCAAAGATAAGATGTGGAAGAAAGATTTTAGAAGTGGAAAGATTTCAATATTTAGGTAGTTGGATCTCAGAGAAAGGAACTTCAAAGTTGGACATTAGAAACAGAATAGGTAAAGCTAAATCGGCATTTATGGAAATGAAGAAAATTTTAATAAATAAGAATATTAAAATAGGTGTGAGAATTGGAATAGTTAAAGCAACAGTCTGGAGTATTGCAAGCTATGGAAGTGAATCATGGACACTCAGAGAGATATGGAAAGAATTAATGCATTGGAAATGTGGTGTTATAGAAGGATGAAAAAGATTAGCTATACAGAGAGAATATCAAATCAAGAAGTTTTAAGAAGAGTTGGGATGGAAAGAGCACTGCTTAAGAACATTATGCAAAGAAAGAACAGATTTGCAGGACATCTTCTGAGAGGTTCCTCAGGACATCTGACAAGAACTATATTACAAGGGAAAGTTGAAGGGAAGAGAAGACGTGGAAGGGCCACCAAAGAGTGGTTTAATGACATCGTGGAATGGACTGGTTTAAGAATGACAGAGGCAACAGACCGAGAAAGATGGAGAAGAGCTGCTCATCTGCTGCAATCCTCTTTTTAGAGGATTCTACTGGACGACAATCCAATTGTAAGCAAACAAAGATTGGGCATCAAGTGTATTCAAATTTAGGCTATGCATTATGAGAAGAGGTTACTATCCAGACTGGATAGTAACTTTTATTTAGGTCTCATCAGCAAAATGATGTGATGCCAACAGCCTCTATAAATATAGCCTAGCTGTGAAGATATTTGCATGCAAACTCTGTCTGTTATACTTGGATCAAGAATTGAAGAAGAATATATTTAATATTGCTAACTATCATTTACTTTTTCAGGATGAAAATAAACAAGGTACTGAAAGGATGTTGAATAAAAGAACAAACTATATCTTTGGTGTCGGGGGAGATGAGATAAAGGAATTTGATAAAGGAAAAATGATAAAAATATGCATCCAATATCACTTGCAAGTATTACTGTTGAGCTTTTGAAATTTACCATATTACGATATGTATGTGATAAGTCAATCAGCTCAACTATGATGCTTGCAAGTGATTCTAGAAGTTTTTTTTTTTTTATTTAAATCTTTATAAGATGTAATTTGCTCTGTTATTCAACATTTTTTCAGTACTTTGTTTATTACCATTCCCGAAGAAGCACAGTAAAGTGTATCAGAAAGAACTAGTCTAATTAATAAAAAATCTTTGTGTGTGTGTGAATTTATTTCAAGGAAATGGTACTAGGTTTAATTAATTTAATTTAATAAATGTATTGGGTTTAAGTAAATAAAACAACCATTTCCAGTAAAAATTATTATACGTAAATATAAACTTAAACACCTACCAAACACTTTTTTTTTTAGTTATATGCAAACCCCATGTAGAGGTCATAAAACCTATCAGACAACAGTGACAGGAATGTGGACAAATGATTATGAAGAAAGATGGAATCTGTTGATTGAGTTCTGAATAGTCAAGGGTAACAGTCCTTGGGGAAAAATGGCATGCTGATAGCTGTACCAAAAGATAGCAATAAATGGAATGAAAGAGGAGAATAAGAAGTAGACTCAAGTTTAAAACTAAAATGCATAGATGTAGTCCAGCAGATGCTTGCATTTATACATGTTTAGAGAAAAAAAGTTCAGCATCAGTGATAGGAAATAGGAAATAAATGCAATATGAGATTTTGATTGCCAAAACTGATATTGATGGTCACTGATTAGTTGACAGTTCTCCAGATATTGAAGGTGACTGTTAATGACCTTCTCCATTACTTTGGACAACACTGAGGTGACAGCAATAAGTCAATATTTGGATGGCAGACACTATAGCATACAGATGATAAAGAACATGCATCAGTTTCAGAGCATCTATCTCCTAAGCACAACTGGTGGCATTTCATCAGGAATAGAAGCCTTTTTAGTATCCAGATTGTTCAAGATTCACCTAATGTCTTTCCTCGTGTGTAAGACAGAGGGGAGGGGAGTTGCAAAGCAATGTTCCAATAAACGGAGAAGGTAATTTGCTCTCATCATCTGTGTAGGAGTTGGATGAAAAGAATTATGCTTAGGAGGTCAGGTCAGCTTTATCTTTAGGTGATATTTCAATGCCTCTTTCTCATCCCAGTGAATGGCTTTTGCAAGAGACCAGAAGGCGCGCAAATACCACTGGCATATTTTTCTACATTCTTCCTTATCTAAGCCAGCCTCAGCTTTTTTGATCATGGTTTTTGCAAGCATTACAGGCCGTGATATTGCATTAACTCAGTCAATGAGACTTTCTCATTTGTGCTCATCTTTACATGGTGAATAGGTGTTGGAAAATGATGTTAATAATGACTACTGAATTACTGTACTGAACAAAAATCCATCAGATATTTTCCATTATTATTAGCTTTGCTTTTTTTTTCCAAACATTTCTATATGTCTGGTAATCACTTTCTACTCTGCTGTTAAGATCTTCAACGAGGATCAACTTTTCCTTTGTGTCAGCGGTCTTCTCTAATTAATGTTGTTTAGTAGAAAGTTGGAAGTGCAAAAATCAGAGCACTAGAGCTATTAGGAGGGAATGCAAGAAACAACGTGTTCATTCCTTGTACAAATGACAGAGAATGGGAATGAACAGGCAAGATCAAATGCAGTTTCTCATGTGTTGAATATGAAAGGAACAATCATTACAAAATGCAAGGCTAGTTGGGGCCAATGGGATATTACAATTCATTCATATGAAGGCCAAAAGCATCAGGAAATAAGGGTGAGAAGTTGCTGGCATCAGTCAAGAGAGAACAGGATAAGGAGAGAAGTGTTATGCACTTCTCCTCCTGTCATGTAGAAGTTGAGTTAAGCTGGAAGAATTCAGGGTTGTGGGAGATAGTGCATTTGACACTGTCTGAGGTGACATAGATACTGAATGGAAAACCATACAGTTGATTGCTTCTATAAGCCAGAAGGTACACTGATGTGGATGCTATACATCTGTAGATTAGCATGCATTAGAGGCCAAGTGATTATTAGGGTGGACATAGATTGGAAAGAGAAAAGGATATGTACAGGGGAAATGAAATTTATACAGTTACTAAGACACAGAACTGAAGCAGGATGTTCTTTGAGAGATACTTTTGCCATGAGATTTCTTTAATTTGCATGGAAAAAACAAAGAAATGAGTAATGATATTTATTTAAAACTATATATTTCATTCTGAATATTACAGACCATCATCAGTGGCAACAATAGTTAATTATAAAGGTAGAATGCAAACAATGGATTGATTTGAAACAGTAACGATGATGGCCTGTAATATTCAGGCTAAAATATATAGCTTTAAATAAATATCATTACTTATTTCCTTGTGTTTTTCATGTGAATTAAAGAAATCTCTCATGGAACAAGTATAAAGAACAATTACAAATCCTTCACAGAGAAGAAATAACCAAAAAAACTGGTAAATTTGGAAAATTATCTGTGTTACAAAGTAAGTTGTGATCAAGGATATCCTTTCTCAAAAAATTATGTAATCTAAAGATTATTCCCAACTTTGCAAAGCTGAAAGAAACCATCAGGTCTCTCGGTACACACAATATCTGTTTCGATGTAAGCCTATCACTCTTCCACAATCAACTTTGAACTGGGAAACATGAACTAGCTATAAATATACATCTTATCCCTGATCTCTGGAATGGTATTACCTCTACTGTAGACCCTCAACTAGCCCATATAGTTCTAACTGTGGCTAAATGCTCTCTTTGTGCTCTCCATCCAATTAATTAAAAAATAAACAAAAAAAACTGGCATTTAGATCATAAATTCAATGCTCTTGTTGCTAAGCAAAGTGCATTTCATCCTATTCCAGAAAATTGCATAGTTAATATCTTAGGATGACCTTTAACTGAAGGTGAAATCCTAATTCTTTCAAGAGGACATGATTTTGCCACAGTTCCTAAAAAGATACCTTACTTAGATTTTCTTTTCAACATTGAATGTAACTTATTCAATCTCTGTCTCTCTCTCTGAAATCAAAGCATCTGCCTACAAATATCTCTTTAGCTGAAATGAAAGCTTTACAATCCTTAAGATGCAGCAGTCATATTATTACTAAAGCTGATAAGGGGAAAGCTACAGTAGTTATGGATACTACAAATTATAAAAGAAAATTCTCTTTTGTTATGAGATCGATTGACATACTAAGAATTTAATCACAACCACATGAATAGACAACTCAGAAAACTAAACTCAAAAGATGAAGTTGTAAGCCTAGATGGAGACACCAGAGAAAAACTTAACTTATTTTACTAGAACCCCTAAGGTTCTATGGTCGACATATACATAAGGAAGATATTCCTCTCGATGTCAGTATAAATTTGAATGCTTGTTTAAAGAAAGCGCTGTAGCCTTATTCACCATCTGAACTTAAATCAGAACGAGTGCTCTCTTTATCTAAGATAAGGAAAAGTCATTTTAATCACACATGAAAATATTTTTTTATAAAAATATAGTTAATGAATAATTAATAGTACAATGTTTCCTCAATCCATTGTTTGCGTTCCATTCTATAATTAACTGTCATTGCCATTGCTGATGGCCTATACTATTCAGGCTGAAATATATGGCTTTAATAAATATCATTACTTATTTCCTTGTGTTTTTTGTGTGAATTGAAGCAGGAGGTGACTCAGGGTTTGTGAGTGCTGAAGCTAGTAACTGTACCAGAAGAAGAATACATAACCAAGGTAGTCAAGTCTCCAGTTGAGGAGTATGATCATGTTATCTTGTTCTGATAAACATGTTGCGCAAGCTTGTCCAGAGCAGGAAATAACATGATAACACTCCTCAAATGGAAGTTACTTTGGTTATGTATACTTAATAATATGATTATGGAGGAGTATGATCACATAAGCTATGCTCCTACTGCCATATTAAGGTGTTTATGCAAGATCCAAATATGCAGCCTTTTCAGCAGTTGCTTTTGTCAGATGAACTACCAAGGTAGGCTAATTGCAAAATTAAAGCCCCCAAAATTATCCCCCTCCCCAGAGGAACATCTGGGGAGGGGGATAGTAAATTATGTCAAAGTAACTTATGAAGCTTGAAAAAAAAAAGGACGTACTTTATATTATCTGAATATCTAGAGCAGAGAAACAACAGAGTAGACTTTCCCTAGAAACATACAGGAGACATATGCTTGCCATTGAGCCATACAGCATGCCTAATCGGTTATGCTGCAGAATTTAAATGTTGTTACCAATTTTTCATGATATACTGAGTGAAATGTATAAGGAGTAATAAATTATATTTAATTTTTGTAAACAAGCTTATACGTTGGTTATGCATTATTAAAACACTTAAGGAATTGAACAACGTAGTTAAGGATATAAATTAAATTAAACTTTAATAAGTATTTTCCGATATTTCGGCAACGTCACGTTGCCATCTTCTAAAGGAACTTAGCCCTACTTAGCCCACTAGAGGGCACCATCAGGACTGTTAGGAGAACAATAGCTTCATCTCTTCATTACCAGTTTCTGTGTTGTAGTGCCTACATGCACATAACTTTTTTTGTAAGTTCCTTTAGAAGATGGCAACATGACGTTGCCGAAATATCGGAAAATATTTATTAAAGTTTAATTTAATTTATACCCTTAACTACGTTGTTCAATTCCTTAAGTGTTTTAATAATATATTTAATTTTCTCTTACATGTGTGAAGCCATTATTCAAGAAATATAATATGTCTAACATAGCAAATAAACTGGTATAGTAAGAAGTTAGTGATAAATTTATATGGAGCAAGAGAGAAAATAGGCAGCATACAGTATAGTGTTCCAACCAATTTTAACATATGGATTAGAAAGAAAATGATTCAAGATTGGAGACTATGAGAGTTCTGAAGGTAATTCACAGAGAGAACAGATAGTATCACTAGAAAAATCATTAAAATCAAGATATCTGAAAATAACTTGATACTGTTCATCACAGTTGATCTAAAGCTCATTAAGAAGCTATACAAGCTTATCTAGAGTAGGCTTTTACATAAACCAGGTCTTATTCTGAGTTAAACAGAATATGAATGGGGTGCTTAAGGGTCAAAGCTGTATAACTGAGAGGAGACCTCCACATAGCTTTTAAAGGAATGCAGAGAACTGACAAGGGCTTCTGACCTAATGTCCAATCCTCACCTTCTCGTGGTGCACCCTGTTGGGTATCTTCCTGGATACTGAACGAACGAGGATGGGCTGGCAATTTGGGATTTAGCCGACCAAACTGTATTCCTATTGGTTAAATCAAAATACAAAATGATGGTACAACATGACAAAATTTCATGTTGGCTGGAGCGCCGCCCGGTTAAACAAGGCTCCCGTTGTTTTTGCCAAGGAACCTGGGCGAACAGCGAAAAGTCAGCTACTGGAAAAAATCTGAAACACACTCCAACCCAACATCACCAGAGTTAAAGATCGGTACTATCAACATAAGAAGCCTGAATGGCAAAGAAATGGAGCTAGCGAAGGAATTAGATAAGTACCAGATCGACATAATAGGGGTGACTGAAACAAAAAAGACAAAAACTGGTGAGATCTTTCTGAGCAATAAATACAAAATATTATATTCAGACAATGACAATCAAAGAAAAGAAGGAGTAGCCATAGTATTCAACACAAAATACGAGGCTCATCTTCTTGAATGGCAGGCAGTGTCAAGTAGAATGATTTGGGCAAATATCAGAATGGGGAACTGGACAATGAGACTTATTTTTGCCTATGGCCCACAGAAGGTTCTACTAAGGTAGAAGTGGAGGAATTTTTTCAGGCTTTAGAAAAAGCAACTTACACAATAAAAAGGAAAAGTTGGTCCTTGTTGGGGATCTAAATAGCAGCGTAGGAAGTGATTGTCAGACATACAAAAATGTTTTGGGAAAATTTGGAGAAAAGAGCAAAACAAATAATAATGGCAAATACCTGTTGGATTTCTGCTCAGGACATAGACTGGTTATTACTAACACCATGTTCCAACATAAAAATGTGCACAAATTCAGATGGAGAGAAGAGGCAAGGAATAAGAAAAGTCTCACCGACTATGTTATTGTTGATAGTGATGGTGTCTTTCTGGTGCAGGACACCAGAGTGTACAGAGGATTTGAAATTGGAAGCGATCACTATTTAGTCTTGAGCAGGATAAAATTGAATTTCACATTGAAAAGAATGACATGTAAGAAAGTTTTAAAGCGAATAAAAGTTGAGCAGCTCTGAGATGTGAACTGTAGACAAAAATACACAAAGATTATTGAAGAAAAAATGAAAGAGTTTGAGAACGGGAACCAAACCTTGGAGATTCGGTGGCAAGCCTTGAAGTAAACCCTGATTGATTCAACCAGAGAGGCATATGGTGAGGTTGTGTGCAAGGATAAAAAAAATCAGAATTCCATGGTGGACACAGGAAGTTAAAGAGGCAGTGAAGGAAAAGAAGAAAGCATATCAAAAGTTCCTGGCAAATAAGTCAGCATGTGCTCTTAGAGAATACAGACACAAATGTAAGAAAGTTAAACACTGTGTAAAACTAGCTAAACAAAAGTCATGGGAGGACTTTGGCAAGAACATAGAAAATAAATATCAAGAAGGTGGTAAGATATTCTAGAGGTTGTTAAAGAAGCTTAGAAATGGAGGAAAGAGTGCTGTAAAAGGAGTTAGAGATGATAAAGGTGACATGAAAATGGGAGAAAAAGATATCCTTGAAGTATGGAGTAATTACTTTGAAAAACTGCTAAAGGAAACAAGCAGTGATGACAGCACAGTGGTAAAAAACACTCAACAGGCATTTAGTCAGGAATACATATCCATACTTGAAGTAGAAAAAGCCATCAAAGGCTTGAAATGTGGAAAAGCAACAAAAGTCTTACAGTGGCTGCACTGCGTAGTTCAGAATGCCTGGACAGAGAGAGAGACAAATTCCAGACGATTGGAGTAGAGCTCTCATAGTACCCATATATAAAAAGGGAAATAAAACTGAATGTGAGAATTACAGAGGTATTTCCCTACTGAGTGTTCCTGGTAAGATCTATGCAAGTATACTTGAGAAAAGGTTGAGAAGAATTGTGGAAGAAAAGCTTGGTGAAGAATAAGCTGGATTCAGGCCAAATAGAGGCTCTCAGGATCAGATGTTCCCTGTATGACAAATAGTCGAGAAAGCATGGGAATATAACAAAGATCTGTATTTAAGTTTTGTCGATTTGGAAAAGTGCATATGACAAGGTGCCAAGAAAGAAGCTATTCAATGTGCTACAGTGATATGATGTCAATGGTGCATTATATCAAGCAATACTTAGTCTTTATTTGAGTTGTAAGTCAGCAGTTAGAATTGAAGTACAGGAAGATGGTTTAATGTTAAATCTGGTGTGAGACAAGGATGTACATTATCCACTCTGTTATTCATTATCTATATGGATCACATTATGAAGGAAAGTGATTAAACATGATATCAAAATTGGAGATACTAATGTCAGCTCTTTGCTTTATTTGGACGATGTTATACTTTTAAATAAATCCGCTAAAAGTCTGCAAGATTTTCCGACTAAATTGAATAACTGTTGTAATAGATATGGTATGAAGGTCAGCAATAAAAAGACAAAGACAATGAAAATGGGCAGAATCATTGAAAATGTCAACTACGTTGTGAATGGAGAACCTGTGGAACAATTAAAGCATTTCAGCTACTTAGGCACGATTTTTAATGAATATGGTAAATTAAATATGGAAATAGACAATAGAATCAACAAAGCTGGTATGGTAGGAAGTCAATTGAATAAATTCATATGGAATAAGAGAGAAATTAGTAGTACACAAGACAGTGTTGAAACCAGTTTTAACTTATGGATCTGAGAGCTGGGTCAGAAGTAAAACACTTGACCAAAGACTAGCAACTGCAGATATGAGAGTCCTAAGAAAGATTAGAGGCATGAACAGATGGCATCAATGGCAATATCATATTAAAAACGAGAATATTAGGAAAGAACTTGACATAGTAACGATCCAGGAATGCGTTAACAGAGCTAAGCTCAGGTGGTATTGTCACTTAAACAGAATGGGAGTGGAAAGATTAGCAAAACAAGTGTTCTCTGCCAAGTTGGCAGGAAAGCAATCCGGAGGAAGACCAAGATATAGGTAGATTGATACGGTATAAAGTGCCTTAGATGATAGAAATATAAGATCTGGTAATGTTGGAGTTTTGACAAGTAACAGACTGATTTGGAGGAAAATTGCAGATAGGAAGTTGGTAATGAAGTAAATTTTTCATGTAGTACTATCATATCCTGTACACCCTTTGAGGCTACATGGCAAGAATTTGATGATGATGATGAATAAAAGATTAATAAAACAAGTGTCCGAAGCAAAAATGACAAGAAGACCAGGAAGACCATGCTATAGGTCTTGTACGTAGTAAGGAATGTTTTAGATAGTCTCTGAACAAATCAGTCCTCACAGAAGGCAAATCTGTTGAGGACACTATTAAGATTTAATGTCTAATACTTGTTATTAAATCCTAATAGTGCTACCTCCCAATTCTTAAGGGAATATGCCAACAGGTCACGATTGTTAATGATGAAAGTATTTTAGTAAGTTATCATGAAACAGAAATGCTTGGGACCAAAGAGAGTCATCAGCCTGTATAAAAATATATATAAATAAGTAAATACAAATAATAATACAACCAAAAACACAAGACGATTTTTTAAAACAGTATCTGCTAAATTAAATTTAAACACAGAGCAGAACACATACCATATCTGTTTTCTTTTAACTGCTCTTGTTGTTCTTCATCATCATCCCCAGAATCTGGATCAACATGACTAGCAAAATGCTATAAAAAATATTTCTAAATATTAAATTTCAGATTAGAGAAATGAAATACACTTTAATATAACACTGTATTAACATGATAGAATATGCAGAACTTGATCATTAATAGTGGATATTAAAACTTGGAAGCTGAGAAAGAAGTATTTATTTTCTCAAAATATTTCTTTATACATTCTAGGCTAAATGTTTTTTGATTGTTTTCTGAGTTGGCACCATGTCATATGAAATCAGTTGCCCTGTGAATCTGACAATGTTTCAGGGCAATACAAAAATCAGTTTCATTTCATTGAGTTTTTATGATACTGAATGGGGGGTGCTTAAGGGTCAAAGCTGTATAACTGAAAGGAGACCTCCACATAGCCTTTAAAGGAATGCGGAGAACCGACCAAGGCTTCTGCCCTAATGTCCAATCCTCACCTTCTCGTGGGGCACCCAGTTGGGTATCTACTTGGATACTGAACGAACGAGGATGGACTGACAATTTGGGATTTAGCCGACCAAATTGTATTCTTATTGGTTAAACCAAAATAAAAAAAAAAATAATGGTACAACATGACAAAATTTCATGCCAGCTGGGGCATCGCCTGGTTAAACAAGGCTTCCATTGTTTTTGCCAGGGAACCAGGGCAAACAACAAAAAGTCAGCTACTGGAACAAATCTGAAAAACACCCCAACTCGAAACCACCAGAGTTACGATCGGTACTATCAACATAAGAAGCCTGAATGGCAAAGAAATGGAGCTAGCTGAGGAATTAGATAAGTACCAGATCGACATATAGGGGTGACTAAAACAAAAAAGACAAAAACTGGTGAGATCTTTCTGAGCAATAAATACAAAATGTTATATTCAGGCAATGACAATCAAGGAAAAGAAGGAGTAGCCATAGTATTCAACACAAAATATCAGGCTAATCTTCTTGAATGGCAGTCAGTCTCAAGTAGAGTAATGTGGGCAAATATGAGAATGGGGAACGGGACTATGAGACTTATTTGTGCCTATGGTCTCATAGAAGCGTCTACTAAGGTAGAAGTGGAGGAATTTTTTGAGGCTTTAGAAAAAGCAACTGACACAATGAAAAAGGAAAAGTTGGTCCTTGTTGGGGATCTAAATAGTAGAGTAGGAAATGATTGTGAGACATACAAAAATATTTTGGGAAAATTTGGAGAAAAGAGCAAAGCTAATAATAATGGCAAATATTTGTTGCATTTCTGCTCAGGACATGGATTGGTTATTACTAACACCATGTTCCAACATAAAAAATGTGCACAAATTCACATGGAGAGAAGAGGCAAGGAATAAGAAAAGTCTCATTGACTATGTTATTGTTGATAGTGATGTTTTCTCCCTGGTGCAGGACACTAGAGTGTACAGAGGATTTGAAATTTGAAGTGATCACTATTTAGTCTTGTGCAGGATAAAATTGAATTTCATATTGAAAAGAATAACATGTAAGAAAGTTTTAAAGCGAATAAAAGTTGAGCAGCTCTCAGATGTGAACTGTAGACTAAAATACACAAAGATTATTGAAGAAAAAATGAAAGAGTTTGAGAACAGGAACCAAACCTTGGAGATTCAGTGTTATAACCAAGCCTTGAAGAAAGCTCTGATTGATTCAGCAAGAGAGGCATGTGATGAAGTTGTCTGCAAGGATAGAAAAATTAGAACTTCATGGTGGACACAGGAAGTTTAAAGAGGCAGTGAAGGAAAAGAAGAAAGCATATCAAAAGTTCCTGGCAAATAAGTCAGGTTGTGCTCTTAGAGAATACAGAGACAAATGTGAGAAAGCTAAACACTATGTAAAACTAGCTAAACAAAAGTCATGGGAGGACTTCGGCAAGAATATAGAAAATAAATATCAAGAAGGTGGCAAAATATTCTGGAGGTTGTTGAAGAAGCTTAAGAATGGAGGAAAGAGTGCTGTAAAAGGAGTTAAAGGTGACATGAAAATGTGAGAAAAAGATATCATTGAAGTATGGAGTAATTATTTTGAAAAACTGCTAAATGAAACAAGCAGTGGTGACACCACAGTGGTAAAAAACACTGACCAGGCATGCAGTCAGGAATACATACCCATACTTGAAGTAGAAAAAGCCATCAAAGGCTTGAAATGTGGAAAGGCAGCAGGAGTAATTGATATTCGATCAGAAATGCTGAAGTATGGTAGTATAAGAGTCTTACAGTGGCTGCACTGCATAGTTCAGAAAGCCTGGACAGAGGGACGAATTCCCGATGATTGGCGTAGAGCTCTCATAGTACCCATATATAAAAAGGGAAATAAAACTGAATGTGAGAATTACAGAGGTATTTCCCTACTGAGTGTTCCTGGCAAGATCTATGCAAGTATACTTGAGAAACGGTTGAGAAGAATTGTGGAAGAAAAGCTTGGTGAAGAACAAGCTGGATTCAGGCCAAATAGAGGCTGTCAGGATCAGATCTTCACTGTACGACAAATAGTCGAGAAAGCATGGGAATATAACAAAGATCTGTATTTAAGTTTTGTCGATTTGGAAAAGGCATATGACAAGGTGCCAAGAAAGAAGCTATTCAATGTGCTACAGTTATATGATGTCAATGGTGCATTATATCAAGCAATACTTAGTCTTTATTTGAGTTGTAAGTCAGCAGTTAGAATTGAAGTACAGGAAGATGGTTTAATGTTAAATCTGGTGTGAGACAAGGATGTACATCATCCCCTCTGTTATTCATTATTTATGTGGATCACATGATGAAGGAAAGTGGTATTAAACATGATATCAAAATTGGAGATGCTAATGTCAGCTCTTTGCTTTATGCGGATGATGTTATACTTCTAAATAAATCAGCTACAAGTCTGCAAGATTCTGTGATTAAATTGAATAACTGTTGTAATAGATATGGTATGAAGGTCAGCATTAAAAAGACAAAGACAATGAAAATAGGCAGAATCACTGAAAATGTCAACTGTGTTGTGAATGGAGAACCTGTGGAACAAGTAAAACATTTTGGCTACTTAGGCACGATTTTTTAGCGAAGATGGTAAATTAAATATAGAAATAGACAACAGAATGAGCAAAGCTGGTATGGTGGGAAGTCAATTGAATAAATTCATATGGAATAAGAGAGAAATTAGTCGGAACACTAAATTAGCTGTATACAAAACAGTGTTCAAACCAGTTTTAACTTATGGATCTGAGAGCTGGGTCAGAAGTAAAACACTTGACCAAAGACTAGAGACCACAGATACGAGAGTCCTGAGAAAGATTATAGGTGTGAACAGATGGCATCAATGGCAATATCATATTAAAAACGAGGATATTAGGAAAGAACTTGACATTGTCAGCATCCAGGAATGCGTTAGCAGAGCTAATCTCAAATGGTATGATTGCTTAAACCGAATGGGCAAGGAAAGATTAGCAAAACAAGTGTTCTCTGCCAGGTTGGCAGGAAAACGACCCAGAGGAAGACCGAGATACAGGTGGATTGATACGGCTCAAAGTGCCTTAGACAATAGAAATATAAGATCTGATAATGTTGGAGTCTTGACAAGTAACAGTCTGATTTGTAGGAAAATTGTAGATAGGAAGTTAGTAATGATATAATTTTTTTCATGTAGTACTATCATATCCTGTACACCCCTAGAGGGTACATGGCAGGAATTTGATGATGATGATGATGTTTTCACTGTTTATAATGACAGAAAAGAGATTGAATTTTTCCATAAAAGTGATTCAAGACAAGTGTTAGAAGAAAAACATAGCAAAAAAATAGAATTAATAAAATAATAATAATAGAATTAATAAAATAAACAAACGGTAATAATAAATGATCATGTATCTCATAAAATGTATGAATTTTTTATTCACGGACTGATAAACACACTAATATATTAGTTAAGTAGTAAATACTATATATTAGGGAAAAAAAAAAAATTAAACTTCTCAAGAAATATTATTTCTTAATCCTTTATCCAAATGTAAGCAAAGTTTGCATGTGAAGAATCTTCACGACTAGGCTACTGACTTCATGTTAATTGCCTTAGTATACCATAATGCAAAACACACATCCTTTTTGATATGCATAATACTATACATTATTGGAAGGGACTCTATCCAGATCAGTTTCAATCTTTGAGGTGAAACAGTAAAGGGATGTTCATTGGCCCAGAGTAGTTAGTACAGAGATGCAAGAGAGCCTGATAGTATTAGGAGAAAGAAAAGACAGATGGATAGTATCAGAGATAGAAAAAACGCCTCAGCTCTTTTATATCATCATGTAGCCAAAGACTATTTCCTCCCCCTCCCACACAGTCTCATGTATCTGAACACCAAAAGACCAGTTTAAACTAAAGTGCAAAGGTCATGATACTCAAGTGGTTAGCTTTATCTAAGTCAACTGCCTTGAGTTGGTCTTCTCTGCCTGGCATTGCTCTGCAGTCATCCCTGCAACAGATCTTAAGACCACAGTGAATAGGATGCAACTATTTAAAAAACCTTTCATATTAAAAATAGACAAAATTTTATCGCCCAGTGGTGAATACTGCATAATGTGGATGGTCTACACCACTGCTTCCAAAACTTATGGATGCCAAGGCCTCCTTTGAAAAAATTAAAATATTTCATGACCCCCATCGAAAAAAAATCGTAACATAGACATATATTTTATAATATTTATTGTAGTTATATTCCATACAATTTATATTCAAGATTTTGCATTTGTAATCTTTTTTGTGTTTCTTATCAATACCTTTGAAATGAAACGTATATGAATAAGCATATATTTACTAATATTCATTAATCGCTGAAATATGCAATAAGCAAAATTTGTGAACCAATACCAATGTGTGATTTTTTCCATTAAAATATAAAAAAGAACAAAAAAGAAATAATAAATAATAAAAATTAAATACGTTTCTTTTAAGATTAAAAAAAATACTTAGTCTTAAAACATTTTAAATTTGTTTTCATTATTTCACTCCCTCCCCTCAACAAAACATATGGCCCCCAAGGGGACTGTGGCCCACAGTTTAGGAAGTGCTGGTCTATACCACTTTGCCAAAAATTTGAAATGTTCTTTCTAAATACAAAAATTGTCTGACTGAACAATAAAATTTCCACAATACAATATTGTAAAAGCATTTGTAAGTAATATTACTGGTTTTCAAATCATGATTTTTTCTAACTTTCTATGAATGGTAATTTAATTCATTAATTATAAAAAAATCTAAATTCTCTTCCATTGCTAACAGGCTAGGAGGGACTGCAAAAAAACCTGTTCTGTTGTAAGTAATGAAATGCCTAACACATTACATAATCCAAATATGCAGGGAGTGGACAGCTGTAGAATGTATGTTCTACTGTTTTCAATTGTAGTAGTAAGACTTATACGTTGGTTAGACATAACTGGTAATTAATTTACGGAATTAACAACGCATATAAAGTATATTAATTAAAGATAACTTTAATGAATGTTTCATGCACCCAAATTTGTTGAGGTTAGGAACGTTTTTTAGAGCTGTTTTTAGAGGTTGTTTTTTACAGCTCTAAAAAACATTCCTAACCTCAACAAATTTGGGTGCATGAAACTGCCCCAAATTTGGGAGACTTTCATTATGAGAACTTCAGCCCAACGGCCAAGACTACCAAATTAGCCCGCAAGAGGGCACCATTAGGACTTTAGGAACAAAATTAGTTTCTTACTTTCTTCCTCATTTGCTTTGTTAGTTCCTTAGTGCACATACCATATCTTTATGTTCCTGAAGATGGCAATGTGGCATTGCCGAAATATAGAAGTGATTCATTAAAGTTATCTTTAATTAATATACTTTATATGCGTTGTTAATTCCGTAAATTAATTACCAGTTATGTTTTCAATTGGTAACAAATGTCACTGATTGGATCTCCATTGTTCAAGTACCTCCATTTGGTGGCATTTACTGACCATATGCAATTCTCCGAGCTGAAAACCCTCCTGTTAGGATATTCTTAGAATTTCAGTAAGTTATGAAACAAAGTGTTATCACCAGTACCCGACTGTGGAACTTTGTGGCAAGAGAGGTTAAAGATTTCTTTATACCAAGTTTTACTTTTATCAATGGAAAGAATGTCAATGCCAAAATTAGAGTTAAGCACAGAATGTTGTAGTATTAAAGAGCAATTTCATCTTTTCTATCTTTATAATCATTAACTCCAAATAGGAGAAGATGAAAACCCATGTAGTACCAGAGAAAGTATGCAACATTTTATGGATTTTTGAAACTATATTGTTTAAATAGTAGAATTTTAACAATGGAAGCACAAAGCCTCCATGCTTCTTTGATAGTTGAAGAAATTCCTTTTTAACTTATTGGTATCAGTGGACCAAAGAAATCTCACAGGTTTAATAATTGCTTTTCTTCAGCTTCTGTAATGGCTGTAATAATTATTATGTACAACTGAGCAGGGAAGACTATGGTTTTAAATATGGCTTTTTTGAATTTTCTTGAGTTCTAAGGTTTCAATGTTTTTGTATATAAGTTCTTGAGTAATATTGGGTAAGTGGAGAAGGGAATTCCAAGTATGGTGAGAGGCTCTCTCTCTAGTGGTTAGTCCAAAGGGGAATGCTTCTGAGATCCCACTTTTCAAAAATTTTTAATTGTGTCTGGTCAGCATTAACAACTAATCCACCAATTTTGCTGAATTTTTCCAAAATACCAAAAAAATGATGCATATGGAAGCATTATCCCTCAAAGTGCTTATTACATTGTTGGCATATGCTAATACCTTATTTTCCTTCATAGTTGAGGGAACTATTACCCCTTGCACAGCATGTATATTGTCAACTTCCTGCAGGAAAGGTTCAAGAACCAATGAAAAGAGCAATGGACTAAGAGGTAACCTTGCCTGACTCCCTTTATTTGAATTTTGACCAGTTATGATAGGAACCCATTAACTAGGAGGCAGGTAGTTGAATTGAAATAGGCTCCTTTAATAATGGATAGCAACCTTTTGCCCATACCAATTTGCTAGAAGATGTGGAACAGAAAGGGATGCTGAACATCAAATGCTTGAATAAGGTCTACCGATAGCACTAAACATTAAATTCTACTGCTTGGCCTGGAACTCCATACACCTGTGTATGCTTTTAATTATGTATCTCATTCCTACTTTGAGCCTGTTATTGATAATGCAGAAAAATATCTTATAGTCAGTATTATCTAGCTGTTAATTAAGGTATGATCTCCATTAGGTTTCGGAATGAGGACGGTATGGCTCGCTACAAATTCACTTGGCATGTGTACTGCAGAGAAAAAAAAAAATTAAAACAGTATAACTAGAATGGGAAGAATAAAATCCATGGCCTCATGGCAAAGTTCTATCCCTAGAGCAGCAGGTCTTGGGGATGGATTTCCTTAAATGCATGGAAAGGTTTGTGTTCACAGTACATGTTATTTATTTTAACAGTATTGATAACAACACAGAATAATAAGAAAATAATATTTGTTAACTTTACTTAAATTAAGGGGATATTAAATCCCACATAGTTTTAAAACCGAATAAGAAACCCAAAGATTGGAATCAGAGAGTTTCTTGCCGAATATAGTAAACTATAAAGTATCGGCGACACTAGCGTTAGCAAATGCAAGTGATCCTAGTACGTAGTACAATACCGGACGACTCGTTGCAAAGGTGGGGGAAGTTCAGATCGCTATTCTTAGGTATTTTCCATAATGTAAAAACACATTTCCTAGGAAATGTATGCTGTTATTACATTATGGAGGGAGGTCACTACCCAGACCGGTTTCAGCCTTTTTTGAGGCTTTATTCCCCCACCTTTACAATGAGTCGTCCGGTATTGTACTACGTACTAGGATCACTTGCATTTGCTAACGCTAGTGTCGCCGATACTTTATAGTTTACTATATTCAGCAAGAAACTCTCTGATTCCAATCTTTGAGTTTCTTATTCGGTTTTAAAACTATGTGGGATTTAATATCCCCTTAATTTAAGTAATGTTTTCATTGCCGAAATGAAGCTTATTAGCTCTTTATATTTAAGTAATTTGTTAACTTATTTGCTAATATTATATCCAGCATCTTTAGAACACAAAAACAGTTTGTCACTGTAAGTGAAACAACAATTTGGTATAACAGTGGGACTAGTTTAAAAAAATTGTTATAATGGATAACACAAGGAACTAAAGTCCTAATTAGGCAACATCTATGTTGGAAAAAGAGAGAAACAAATATTAATTAGATCTTAAAATGACTCTCCCCAAGATTTTTGGTAAATTTATATAGCCATACTTATTGAGGCTTGGAGTATATTTTAAAGCTTTAAATAAGAAAAAAAGATAAGTAACCATCTGGAAGCCAAGTGATTAGTGTATCCAGGAAAGGCAGACAGTCATTAACTTCCTCTTCCATTGTGAAGTCGATTTTCGGGTGTTGGCTATTTAAACGCACTAAAAATGTATCTGATGTGTCTGGACTGTGTTCAAACAACAAACACATCACAGTGTAGCCAAACCACTGGTTTGAGAGCGGCTGTATTTCCTTGTTCAACATTATAGTACTATTGTCTTCAAACAGATTTTTAGTGTTTTTGAAAGGAGCCAAAGATGTCTTGAGTGGTGGATGTCTTTGCCATCCACACTGATTCGGGTGATAGCCCTTTTTTCACAGAATTTGGTGAAATATCTATTGAAGAATACAGCTGAAAGGCTATCTGATAAGTGCTGCTGCTGTATTCTTATTTTAAAATTTTTCTTCCACTTGTTACTGCCTTTCCACTTCTTTGTTGATGTTTTTAATGATGGTGCTGCATTCTATACCACTGCATTGGTTTGCCAAGAACAGCTTTTCTTTTTGATAAAGGTCTTTCAACTTTTTCTATTGAGGAAAGCCTGTTCCTTTCCACATTCAATATTTGTTTTACTGTTGCTTGAATTTTAACAATGTATCCCAGTTCCAGGTAACATTATTCCAGTTTGAACAGAGAGTTTGGAGTTGGGTTAAAAAGATCTATGGCAAATTTAGTGGAAGTCTCCATTGTCCAGAACCGATCTCTACTTGTTCTGTGCAGCAGAATTTAAGTAGATGTGGATTATGATCTGACATGTTGATATGAAGATGTTTTATCTGAATTATCCTATTTATAAGGGAAGAAGAGATAAATTCGATCAAGATGGGTACCAATAATTTGATTCATGTAAGCCTAGAGATTAGGACTGCAAATCCTCCATCTGTCTGCTAGTTGAGCATTGTCATGATATATCCCACTTTTCCACTTTTGGGGTGTCCTCCTATTTTGTCTAATGTGGGGTTTTCAATACAATTCCAATCTCCAGCTGCTATGATGTAATGACACCATATAAATATTGCTACAATTCCTGGAAGTATTTTTGTCTAACTGTTCGAATGGATGGAACATAAACATTTGTTGTTGTTGTCTTGTCCTTTGAAGAGTCTTAGATGTTCCCGTGTGCTCCTTGTACTGCTTTGGCTATGTCTGTGATTTTGTTTGTATAGAGCTGTTGTTCAGGATTAGGATCTATTTCTTGCAAGGCTGCTGTAATTGCCGGACAGGTAAAGATGTGAGTGGGTGTCAGTTCAGTATTGGGGCAGTTGTTGCAGTTTCTATATGTTCTCGTATCATCTGTATCGATCTTCATTCCTCTATAATGTCCTGTTCGTAGTCTTGCTATCGTGGTGGAGGTCCTTCTGTCAGCATTGATCTCGGGAATTTGATGTTGTATCACTGATTTCAATGGAATTAGTTTAGCTTTTGCTAGTGCATTGGCATCAGCAAGAGTTATCATATGAGTATCTTGGTTGAGTTCTCTGGCCTCTTTTGCTAATTTATCAGCGGCTTCGTCGTGATCAATGCCTACATGAGCAGGAATCCATTGTAAAATGCAACTTTTACCTAAACACTTTACTTGATTTAAGAGTTTATGGATGTCTTGTGTGAGCTTGGTATTGCCATTTTTGATTGCCTCCATAGCTGATCCTGAGTCACTGTAAATTATAATTCCTTCAGATTGTTGAGATGATGATAGATTTAAGTAGGCTTCTAGTGCTTTATTTATTGCGTAGAGTTCGCTGGTAAAATTTGAAGCGATTCTCCCAGATCCAACTTTTATTGAAAGTTTTTCACCTTTCAGGAGTAGAAGGAGAACACCAGCGCCTCCATTAATCATATTGGTGTCTGATGATCCATCGGTATAACAAATAACCTGTTTGGAGGATGAAAGAAGGTTGATGGTATTTAGGCCTTTTTCTTTAAGCATTTCTTTTGGTTCTTTTTTTTGTACAGAGTTTGGTAAGGTTTAGATTTATGGAGGTATTTGAGGGTAAAGGACTGGAAAATAGAGGTTCTTTGTTTATGTGAACATTTAGCTGATCAAGACCTATTTCTTTCCTGATAGTGTCATCATATTGTAAAGTTGATGATCTGTGAAGTCTGCAATTTTGGTTCCAATGTTCATAAGTTTTTAGGGAGATATGATCACTTTGGTAGCTTCTGATATTATTTATGAATTTTATGGTGGCAAATTTTCATCTGTCCCCCAGCAGGTCAAGCCCACATTCCTGTTGGGCTCTGATGTTGTTAGTGGATGAGACTGCACCAATGATAATCTTGGATGCTTTTGCTTGTATTTTGTCTAGTTTTTTCTTTACCGATGAGGCCGAAGGTGACCAGATAGGTGCTGCATATTCCATTATTGGCCTTATTAGTGTAGTGTAAGTAGTTTTGAGGATTTTTGGCTTTGCGCCCCAATTTGTTCCACAAAGCCTTTTCAGTATATTTAATTTTTTTAGAGCTCTGTTGGAAGTGTTAGAGATGTGTTGTGCAAAACGTAATTCCTGATCAAGTGTAATACCAAGGTATTTTGGATTTGTGACTTTTTCAATTAGCTTGTTATTTATCATGACTTTGGGATTGTAGGAATGTCTATTTTTCCTGTCTGTGCTAAATGTACTTAGTTTTGTTTTGTCTGGGTTGATTTTGAGTTTAAGTTCGTCTGACCATTTTTCTAATCCTCTCATGGATTTGTTTAGAATTTCCTCTGATTCTGTGATTTTAGCACTAGTGTGCCAGATGGCTATATCATCTGCATAGCAAGTTACTTTTGTGTCTTCTGTAAGGTAGGGATGAATATTATTGACATATAGAAGGAATAGTAAGGGACTGAGTACTGAGCCCTGGGGAACACCAGCCAAGGTTCTCCGCTCTTTTGATATTGCTGCATTGATTCTGACTTTGATCTTTCTTCCTCTGATGAAATCAGCATAAACATTTATAAACCTTATTATACATCCACAGTTTTTCCAGTCTAATGTCAAGATTCACCCTTCTGCATCCCTTTGGATATTATGGAATGACCCAAGGAAGGGAGTAAGAATAAGAATCCCTACTCCAGCCTTGTTAAATCTTCCAAAGCTCCAATAAGAAATAAGTGGATATCAATCTGTTGAAGTTTTTATATCTGCAGAAGTATGTTTCTTGGAGAAACAAAAACCTGATATTATAGTGTAGCATAAATTTCTGTACAGCTTGTTGTTTAACTGACCTGGAATCAATCCTCATACATTTAATGAGACAATGCAGAAGGGAGATGATATGATTAGTAAAGTGTCACTGGTACTTCTAGATACCAGTGACACTTTACATACTTCTAGATTTTGGATGAACTTGAGGTCTTCAATCTGTGAAGGAGCAATTATGTAGCCTGCTTCTTATAAATTTTTTCCATTTTTTTTGCAGTTACTTGCCATTGTTTTAATTCCAGGGCTACTGTTCTTGATTTGGAAGCTAGTTATTTTCTTTTCGTGTAGATGGTAATCATACCGAGAAAACTTTGTATCAGTAAACTTTATTTTTTCTTTAAGTATCTCTCTCTTTCCTTTTATGCATTCATGATGTTTTATTAAGGTCTGTTCTTCATAATTATCTTCTGCAGTCTTAGCCTCCAATGGCTGACTTGCTTGCTATAAAGCTGGAATGTTTGAAACAATGAGCAATGATTTTATCAGTAATTTTGTAAGCTTCACTGAGCAAAGACCAACTTCTAACCTGAGAGTGCAACTGTTTATAAGAAGAAAATTTTCCATCCTTTTCTGGTTTATCTAGGTCTTATGCCCACTTTTCAAAAATGTCTGCTGTAACCAAGATTTGGTCGGCAATGTAAGTATCTAGGTTTCCTGTACTTACCAGTGGTTTAAGTTTTTATGTGCTGCTCATGTTTGCAGCTAGAAAAATTAATTCTTTCTTTCTCTTTTCCCTGCACCACTACAGGTTTCTCCAGAAAACGTGTCTTGTTTGGAAACAAGCTATAGAATAGACCAATATCATTGATGGTAAGCATGCCCTTCACATCATAATCCTTCATTAAACTGCTTTTCCTTCCAAGTGTTTCTGGGATACAACCCACCCAGAACTCCTAAATCCAAGAAAAATCTTTAGCATAACTAGAGAATACAAGACAATATCCAAATATCCCACTTCAAAAGAGCTATCAGGGGCAGTGAAACCTTTATCAAAAGCACTAATAAAAGATTAACATACAGATGCCTGGGCAGCACTCATGCCTTTTATAAGTAGTGCAAGCCAAGGCAACTCCGATGCCAATTGTATTCTCATGATTGCTTGGTTTTAATATCCCCTATTTTTATTTACAGGACATCTTTCAAGGCAGCTTGCATTACTGCTAATCTGATACCAATCTACTTGAAAATGCAAAAATTCTGCTATATGAAGTTACTTGCAAAAGATGTGATGGAAATACCAATATCAATGCAAACCTGTATGAACTTCACTATATTAAGTGGACTCACCAAGCTAAGAAAATACATATTAACGGGGAAAAAAGCAACGATGAAAATAGCATAATAACTAATATTTAAGGAATTGACAGCGTATACTGGAAATATAGATTAAACTGTCCTACTTTGGCCAAACAGGCAGGACAGCAAATATCAGAATCTCAGAATACAAGGATTACATCCGATTTCACCAGTACAGCCACTCTGGGCTTGCAGACCACGCTCTGGATACTCGCCACAGAATAAGATGGAAGAAAGCCACAGTAATACACCGCAGCAAGTTCAAGTATGAAAGACTATTCATGGAATCAGCCTCGGCCCTTAGGAACATGCCAAACCTCAACAAATTTGGATGCATGAAACTGCCCCAAATTTGGGAAACTTTTATCAAAAGAACTTCAGCCCAAAGGCCAAGAACTACCAATATAGCCCGCCAGGGGGCACCATCAGGACTTTAGGAAAACGCTAGCGTCCTAGCCTCAGTCTCATTTGTTGTATTGGTACTTGTGTGCACGTGTCTTTTTAGTAAGTTCCCAAGAAGATGGCAACGTAACGTTCGCCGAAATATCGGAAAGTGTATATTAAAGTTTATTTAATCTATATTTCCAGTATACGCTGTCAATTCCTTAAATATTAGTTATTATGTCTAACCAGCGTATAAGCCTCTCAACAAGAAAATAGCATATATGCTGACTGGAGTATAAAAGAAGGAAATATCAATCCATTATAGACATACATACATACATAGCTCATGGCAAAAACATGATGTTAAAAAAGAGAATCATGATAAATTATATATTAACAGAATTGAAGAATTTAAAATATTTTAAATTAAAACTTTGAAGGAAAACACAGATCTAATCCAAGAAGTTGGAAAATTAAAATAAGAGTTAAAAGTAAAAGTCTTAATACGTTATAATAAGATAAAAAAACATATATATCATTATAAATTCAGATCTAAGTTCGTAATCCAGGTCACAGCTTCAGGAGCCACTTGTAAAAAGTCATTCCAGTCCTTCTGATAAGCACGGAAGGTGCATTCTGTTACAATCCATTATAGAAGATTGCTGTTTCAAATGACATCCCTCTGTTCAAACAATCAAGCAACCCCTTGCCATAGTCAACAGTGAGGTGGTAACAGAGCATGCAAGATATCTAGAAAGGAATCTTACTCTACATGGATGGTAAATTAAGTTCTACATAAAGGTACATACTGAAGTAGCAAGAAATAACAGTGGATCAGTTGGCTAAATAAGCAGCTAGAAATAAGTTACAAAAATTATTCAAAATCAGTTACAAAAATACTTGCAGAAGAAATAAGCCTAAATTTGTGAGAAGAAGAATGGTAAACATGTAAAACTGGATCAACAAAGCTCACAAAAATAGATTCCAGCTGAAAATACCATCTCTTCAGGATTAACCATGCCATTAATAGGATATGGAAAAATAAGATATTACTTACACAGATTCCACATTCTGGAATCACCATTTGGATAAATAAAACTTATCCAAAAGTATTATTCAAAATAATTTAATTTTAATTTAATTCAATAACTAACAGTCAAAGAGTAGGTGATCAATAGCCTGAATAGGTGAACAATAAATGAATTAAATTAAAATTAAATTATTTTGAATAATACTTTTGGATAAGTTTCTCTTTCTTGAAGTGATCTTGTATTAGTCATCCAGATAAAGTATTATTCAAAATAATTTAATTTTTCCAAAATAATTCATTTGCAATTGATTTAACAAACTAAATTAAAAATGAAAGTATAAAAATATCAGGAGTATAATATGATTCATAATGTGAGGATCATATGTAGTATTCCTGTCTAGGATGTGAAGAACTTTTATCAGGTCTTTTGAGGTGAAGGTAAGTTAGCCAGTCTCATATGGAAACTCAGGTTTCTTCACCCTATAAACCAACTAAAAGAGCATATGCAATTTACCGACAACAAATAATGCAAATAGGATTAACCACATCTATTATAAGCAGTAATCAAGTTTCTAAGATGCCAAGTAACATGGCCATGACAAGCCATTAAGCCTAACATGAAAAAAGGAAGATGGAAAGTGCACATACACACACAAAAATATAAATGTCAATTAAATTTATATAAATATATATTTACATTGTATACAAGGAAGCATGTCCTCCTCCTCAACAGCTTAACAGACCATTTAGGTCCAATGCTGTTATCACTAGGTTTCTCCATCTGTCATCAGTTGCATCAGGTGTCAAGTGGGAATTCATCTAGCTGTCATAGGTCTTTCATTACCACATCCATCTATTGTGCTTGAGATCTTCCTATAGGTCTTTTCTTGTCAATTTCATTTGTAAGCACATTTGATTAATGATCATCTTCTCTCCAAACACAACCAAACCACTCAATTGTCTTACTTCTTATAAACAATAGAATGTTAGGTCTCTGCAAGGCATGTGGAAAATAAAATTACCTGGTAGAGCCAGGTAATTTTATTGGGAGTAAAAACATGTACAGAAATTGCAAATGATTTACGCAATCTTCACTTTCTTTATTAAGGCCAAGTGGCCTGTTCAAAGTCTCATATTATTGCTTTTCTTGGTCTTCCATTTCTTCTTTTTCCATTTATATCTGTATAGTATTTTTGGCAATCAGCTATTTTCTATTTGATTTAGATGTTCTAACCATTTTTGTTTTGTTTATATTTACTTATATAGTAGTTAATTGGTTCTATATTCAGGAATTGTAAAATTTCTTCAACTGTTTTATGGTCCCAGCTTACAAAACAAAACTAGAAAAACAGCTGGATATACCAGCTGTTTTTCTGAGAAATTTCATTTCTAATGTTTAAATCCATTTTTCATTCTTTTTTTTTAATGGTCCATGCTTCACTTCCATATAATAAAGTTCGTTTAGCCAGGATGTTATATAAGCTGATTCTGTGTTTTGTACCACAGATGACTTTAATATATTATTTATTATGTCATTTTCTTTAACAAAAAATTTGATATTTTTAATGTTTATATCTTTTTCATCATCTATAATAAGTCACATCCCAGGTATGTGAAAGTATTTACTTGTAGTAATATTATATTATCCATCACTATTTTACTTATTGGGTTTTTCTTCTTTGCAAACCATTATTTTTATCTTTACTTGAGATATTCTCATATTATAATGTTCTGAAATTTCATTTAATGATTTTACTGATCTTTATAAATCATCTTTTTGATGTAGCTAATATAATTTGATCATCTGCAAATAATAGTATATCTATATTTATTTGTATATCAAATCGGTTATGCTGTTTCCAAACTGTTATAATTTTACTGCTATTTCATTTCCTGTATATATTTCTTGAACACACTGTAAGAGCTGATTTGGTATATTTAAATTGGTTAATATTTTAAATAATTTGTCTATTAATTTTATTAAATACTTCTTTCCTAATCAATGAAGGCCACGTGTGTTTCTTTTTGAAATTGTCTTCTCTTTTTGATTAATAATTTTAGAGTAAAAATTGATTCCATGCAAGATCAGTCTTTTCAGAATCCATTCTGTTCTAACAAATTGTTTCTACCATACTGTTTAGTTTCTCTTTTAATATTCCTGCATATATTTTGTACCATGTTGGAAGTTTTTTCCACTTGGCTATGCTATCAATTATATATTTGGTTTAATCCTTTATCCAAGTGTAAGCAAACAAAGTTTGCTTACACTTGGATAAAGGATGAAGTATTTTCAGGACTGGGACAAATCGTGGTAAAGGTGGAGTAAGTTCTGATCACTTGCCTTAGTATCTCCCATAATGCAAAGCATATCTTCTTGCAGACACGTATAATGCTATGCATTAAGAGAAGGGGCACTACCCAGAACCCAGAGATGGTGATACTAAGGTGGAAGAATACTTCAGGCACAAACTTTGTTTGTTTACAATTGGATAAAGGATTAAACTAAATTTATTATAGTCTAAACAAGTGGAAAAAAACTTCCAACATCTTTCTCTAAATCCAGAGTAATTTAATAATAAGGTGGTACACCTTTTGGCAACTCGTATAGGTAAATATGACTTCTCCATTGCTTCTGCCTTAGTATGACCACTTCTGGATCTGGCTCCTACTGATGAGATCTCAATAAAGGTTGAAACCTGTCTGGGTAGTGGCCCTTCCCTTAATGCACAGCATTATACGTGTCTGCAAGGAGATGTGCTTTGCATTATGGGGGACACTAAGGCAAGTGATCAGAACTTACTCCACCTTTACCACGAGTTGCCCCAGTCCTGAAAATACTTCAGGCGCAAACTTTGTTTGCTTACACTTGGATAAAGGATTAAACTAAATATATAATTTTGTACCTTGTATTCCCCTATAGTTATTGCATAACCAGTACTTTTTCCCCCTCCCCCCAAGAGATTGGAGTTTTTCCAGAAATCCAGACCATAAAGAATTTTGGGAATTTTTCATTAAATTTTTTACCTTCATTTTTGTATAGTTCCATGTTTATATTGTCTTCTCCTGGTGTTTCCATATTTTTCATTTTATTTATTGTATTTTTTTGTTTCTGACATTGCAACATTTTCTGTTAGGTCATTCTTTGTTTTATAAAATTTTATTTCTTTATTATTATCAGTCCAGAGATTCTGAAAATAAGTTACCCATTTTCCCAAATCTATTGATTGTATTTTTACCTTTTCTTTTATTTCTTTGTTCATATATTTGATTATTTAATTGGTTGGTTTTGGCTTAAATATATCCTTTCCCAATTCTGTTACAAAACTGTTTCATTTCTTTTCTTTCTCTGTGAATTTTTTGTTATTTCTCATTTTGCAATTGCACTTCCTTTTATACTCTATTTCTGCTTCTATTTGTCTTGAAGTTTAGCCATTTCTGGTAACTGTCTTTTTTGTTTTTATTATCTTTTATATTTCTTTGTTCCAGTTTTGTAGTCCTCTTTTCCTATTCCATTTACTCTTTATTTCTGAGCTTTCTACTGCTGCCTTTGTCAGGATTCATTTCAGGTTTTACCATTCCTCTTCTATGTCATTTGATTCATGTGTGGTTTTTTCTGTTTTTAAATCAGTGCATTTTTTATACTGCTGCCTAGTATCAGGATCTTTGTAATGAAGAAATTATCCACTTTATTTATTTTTAGCCATTTTGGTTTAAATCAAATTTTAGCCAATACTATATAATGATCATACTATACAATGACCAATGCTATATTTAGGTTTAATTCACAGCCTCAATGTGCTCTTACATACAGGATTAAGTCAGCTAATTTAAATTTTGTTGTAAATGTAATCAACTGATTTACATCCCCTGACTGACCAGGTATATGTGTTATTTAAATTAAGGGGATATTAATCCCACATTGTTTTAAAACCGAATAAGAAACTCAAAGATTGGAATCAGAGAGTTTCTGCTGAATATAGTAAACTATAAAAGTATCGGGGATTACTAGCGTGATAATGCAAGTAATCCTAGTACGTAGTACAATCTCGTCTCGGGCAACTCGCAGCAAAGGTGGTGAAGTTCTGATCGCTATTCTTGGTATTTTCCATAATGTAAAAACACATTTCCTAGGAAATGTATGCTGTTATATTATGGTGGGAAGTAAACTATAGGAGGTTTTATAGTAAACTATAAAAGTATTATAGTAAAATACTTTTATAGTTTACTATATTTGGCATGAAACTCTCTGATTCCAATCTTTGAGTTTCTTATTTCGGTTTTAAAACAATGTGGGATTAATATCCCCTTAATTTAAATAATGTTTATATCGCCGAAATGAAGCCTAGTGGCTCTTTATATTTATGTAACTTAATGGTTGCACCTGTTTGACAACTTGTACAGCAGAGTATATAAGTTCTTTTCACTATACCCTTTGGTATCTATTTGGTCTAGCTACTCATTGATGAAGCATCAAAAAAGGCTGAAACCGGTATGGGTAGTGACCTCCCACCATAATGTAATAACAGCATACGAAATGTGTTTTTACATTATGGAAAATACCAAGAATAGCGATCAGAACTTCACCACCTTTGCTGAGAGTTGCCAGAGATTGTACTACGTACTAGGATTACTTGCATTAGCTCACGCTAGTAAATGCCGATACTTTTATAGTTTACTATATTTGGCATGAAACTCTCTGATTCCAATCTTTGAGTTTCTTATTCGGTTTTAAAACAATATGGGATTAATATCCCTTTAATTTAAATAATGTTTATATCGCCGAAATGAAGCCTATTGGCTCTTTATATTTAAGGTATATGTGTATTTATGTATTTATTAGTTTCTTTGGTACCTTTTTTTTGCTTTTTCCCTGTTTCTTCTTTTAGTTCCTTTAATATCCATGACTCCCCACCCTCTTTCTATATGAAATATTACTATGAAAAAGCAAATAACCACTAAAAACTCAACTCCATATCTTCCTCCCAAAAGCTGTCTTGTTTTTAATTTAACTTCTGTTTTTCTTTCTCAAGTCTTCAAACAGAAATATTCATTATCAGTTACCAGTCCAAATAGCAAACATGCCATCAGCAGACCTATACCACACTAGGAAGAATATTGCACAGGAGTGGCTGTTCATAATATTCCATAAAATAATTTGTAAGCATGGGAAGGAAAAGGACTTCTCATAGTTGCAACTTCTATTTCTTGATTTCACTTATATCGAACATTAAAATCTCCAAAATGTACAACAAAATCAAAGCAGTCGACAATTTTAGAGAAGGAACTTGTTTGGGTAATCCATGGTTTCCTTAATAATAATAATAATAATATATTTAAATATATTATATGTTATTAAGAGATACTTCTAGGAAGTAAGGGACTCATAGAAGGAGGCCACATACTAAATCCACCAGCTGTCACACTTGTTCTTGAATTAATTCACACTGTTTGCACATAGGAAAACTATATCTAAAGTAATCATTACATCTGATAGATCAAAGCCCACTGATCTTGTTTTTAAAATACACCATGGATTTTAATAAAAAGATCAAGATGCCACATCCATGCACATTTCCTTGTCAAAAAATTGGTGCCATTAAAACCTTGATTCATTATACACATACCCTGTTCTACTGAAGCCTTGTTACATCAGAAACTGCAACACGTTTAATCTATGTTCTCAGATAATATTTTCAGCGAGTCCTTTATCAACAAAGGAATTCATCTTTTTCTTCTCAAGAAGAAATCATATTTCCATCCTTTATAGGTCAAAGGAATATCTGAATTTATCTTTACAATTCTCAGCTTATTAATATTAGTTAATATCTTGTCCGGTCCAAAAAATTTCATTTCTTTTGAAAGCCAAAGACAACCCCGAACAATTTTCACCAGAATTCTTGTTCTTGTGAACCACTTTATTTTGGTAAATTTGGAAGATCCACTGCTGTTCATAAAGAGCTTAAAATTACATCAAGTATCATGAAACTGGCATTATGAACATGCCATCTCTTTTAGACATAGTTCTTTGGAAGAAAATTAGTCCTGCACAAAGGCAGATTTCCGATAGAAATTCTTCCAAAAAAAAAGTTAGGTACTACTACTAAATCACTCCAATCTCAAGACATCAAATGGTTTATGCATTTATCATCCTCATGGAAAAAAACTGTGCCTTGACTCTAGTTGTTACCGCTATCCCCCCCTCCCCCAGTCGTTAATGCATTACTGAAGCAGTGTTGAATTCTTCCGTTATATGTGATTCTATTCATTTCACAATGGGGATGACTATGAAACATACGCAAAAATTCTGTACTAATAAGCTGTTAATTTTTTACGTAAGGTATCTGCATTATTCTTAGTTCATCAAAATCCAGCTTTCCAGGAGGAAATACTCTGTACCTCTGTATGAGACCAGCTATGTCATCTTTAAAAGCCTCCTCACATCCTAAACCGAATTCAAACCTAAACTTTTTCCAACCAGGATGTGGTTACTGTTGTGCACTATATGAAGATATCACTAGCATAATGACTTATCTAACAATATTTACAATTTGGCTATTGTAATATTTTTAAGTATTAGAATAATTACAGTCAGTTGTAAATTACCAGTGTTCTTTCTGTCTGCCCAAATTATCTTCTGCAAGTGCAGTCAATATGACACATGCCCATGTTTTTCTAACAATGAAAGATTTCTGATTATCTAATATTAACATATAATTACTCATCCATTCCTGTGGACAGAATCTTTCAGAACAACTTAATTTTGTTAATAACTGCTTTAAGTCATATATGATTGTAGTGGTTCTATGGTTCAGTGTTTTAACTGTGCTAAACCAGAAATTAATGAAAATTAAGTTCCTGTTATCTGCCAAACATACCACATATATATCAATCATCATCATCATCATCATCATCATGCGTATCAAGGATTTAGGCTTACCATGGCCTGTTCCAGCATTAGAAGTTATCGTTGAATCGTTTAAGAGGACGTCCTGGTTTTCTTTTTCCTAATGGCTTGTATACTTTAAGGCTTGTTTTGGTAATCTTTCTGTTTTCATTCTTTGAACGTGTTCCATCCATTTATGTTTATATTTTTTAATTTTTTCTATTACTAGTTCTTGGTTTAATTCTTTTATAATTTCTTCATTTCTTTTGTGATCAAATAGGGTATACTTTGCAGTTTTTCTAATGAATTTCATTTCTGCTGTTATTAATCTTTGTTTGTCTTTTGTTTTATTGTCCAGATTTCGCTTCCATACATTAAGACTGGTAGGGCTAATGTATTGTATACTTTTAGTGTGGTTTGTTTTTGAACTAGGTTTGGTTTAAATATAGAGTTAATTATACCTGTTATTTTTAAATATTTTGCAATTTTTACGTTTATATCTTTTTCATTTTCATATGTGATCATACATAGTAGGTAGTTTAATGAATTCACCTGTTCTAAGATCTTGTTATCTATTACTATTTTAGTTCTTGCTGGATCTTGTCCTTTAAAGGCCACAGTTTTTGATTTTTCTGTTGATATTATCATACCATAATCTTTGGCTATCTTCTTTAGATCTAAAATAGCTTTCTGTAAGTTATTTTCAGAATTTGTAATTATTATTTGGTCGTCAGCAAAAAAGAGAGTGTTCAAGTTCACTGTAGGAGAAACTTTAATATCTTGATGGAAATTTTTATTCCATTTTATTGTTATTTCATTTAGGTAAATATTAAGAGTTGCTGAGAGGGGGCATCCCTGTCGGACCCCTTGGTTTATCTCTCTCGTATATGATAGCTCGTGATTTAATCTTATTTGTATTTGATTATTTTCATATATACTTGTGATAGCTTTTAGGATATTATTTGGTATTTGTCTTTCTTTTAATATGTTAAATAATATGTTTCTTTTAACTTTGTGAAATGCTTTTTCAAAGTCAATAAATGCAATATGTGATTCTAAATTGTATTCTCTTCTTTTCTCTATTATTAATTTTAGGCAAAAGGCCAGGTCTATACATGATCGTCCTTTTCTAAATTCATTCTGTACTTCTAAATAAAGTTTTCGGAATATTTCATTAGTTTGCAATTTAAGATTCTGCTATATATTTTGTAACAGGAATTTAGTATACTGATACCTCTATAGTTTTTAGGGTCATCTCTATTACCTTTTTTTTAAAGATAGGGATCACAATTGCTTTTTTCCATTCTATTGGGGGGACACCAGTTGAATAAATTTTATTTAAAAATAATAAGAGTCTTTCTTTGAATCTTGTTCCTGCATATTTATATAGTTCTGAACCAAGCTTATCTTCTCCAGGTGATTTTCCATTTCTTGTTTCTTTCAGGATGATTTAATTCTTCTTTAGTTATTTTCTTTTCATTTTCGTTAATTGTTTGCAAGTTGCCTTTTTTAAAATATTTGTCTGTCCACAATTCTGTGTAGTAATTTAGAAATTCTTCTAATTTCAATTCGGTGTTTAATTTTATGTTTTCCTTTGGTATCTGCATTTAAGTGTTTCAAAATCTTATATACATTGGAAAAATTTGTTCCATGATTCTCTATGTCTTTTTCTGACTTCTCTTTTAGCTATGGCTCTTATTCTTTTATATTCTATTTCATCTTCAAATCTTACTGGTTCTAGGTTTAATTCTTTCATAATTTCTTCGTTTCTTTTGTGATCAAATAGGGTATACTTTTCAGTTTTTCCTCATGAATTTCATTTCTGCTGTTATTAATCTTTGTTTGTCTTTTGTATTTCTGAAGATAAACTACAGAAAGCTATTTTAGATCTAAATGAGATATCCAAAGATTACGGTATGATAATATCAACAGAAAAATCAAAAACTATGGCCTTTAAAGCACAAGATACAGCAAGAACTAAAATAGCAATAGATAACAAGATCTTAGAACAGGTGAATTCATTAAACTACCTACTATGTATGATCACATATGAAAATGAAAAAGATATAAATGTAAAAATTGCAAAATAACAGGTGTAATTAACTCTATATTTAAACCAAACCTAGTTCAAAAACAAACCAGACTAAAAGTATACAAGACATTAGCCCTACCAGTCTTAATGTATGGAAGCAAAATCTGAACAATAAAGAAAAAAGACAAACAAAGATTAACAACAGCAGAAATGAAGTTTATGAGAAAAACTGCAAAGTATACCCTATTTGATCACAAAAGAAATGAAGACATTATGAAAGAATTAAACCAAGAACCAGTAATAGAAAAAATTTAAAAATATACACATAAATGGATGGAACACGTTCAAAGAATGAAAGCAGAAAGATTACCAAAACAAGCCTTAGGAAAAAGAAAACCAGAACGTTCTCTTAAACGATTCAACGATGACTTCTAAGGCCGGAACAGGCCATGCTAGGCGTAAATCCTTGGTATGCATGATGATGATGATCTTCTAATCTTTTACTGCTTAACCATTTGTGAGAGGCTTCTTTTTTCTTTTTAATTATTTCTTTGATTGCATCATCCCAGATCTTCAGGTTTTTTCCTTTTATTGAATTTTTTGGTCTTTCCTAAGCTTTCATTTGCTGCTGCATTTAGTACCATTTTTATATTAAGCCATTCTATTTCTATTTCTTCATTTTGTTTTATTTTATCTAGATATTGGTTAATTCTTTGTTCATATAGCCATTGTACATTTGTGTCATTCAATAGTCTAGTTTTATAAACAGATGTTTCAATTTTTCTTTCTGTTCTTGTTACTTGTAGCCATTTAGGTGGTAATCTTAATTTTATTTTAACAAGGAAGTGGTCACTGCTTATTTCATTCCTCTGTGAACTCTAACATCTAGTGAAAATTTTGATGTCTTTTCATTTAATATAAAATAATCTATTGATTTCTATCCTCTTACTGCCCAAGTATATTTATGTATTTCTTTATGTTTATATGGTTTATATGTTTATAAAACAAAAATGGAAACAACAAAATATAATACACAAAGCAAACTGGAATGTAAGAGGAATAGCATATAAAGAAATATAATTAGACCAGTTATTAAATGAAAGAAATTTTAAAATAGCAGTAATCATTGAAACAAAAAAGAAATTAAAAGGAACTATGAGAACTGAAAATTTTAATGTGATATACAGTGGAGTCGACAGAGACCAAACAGCACAAGCAGGAGTCATGATTTGGATTCATAACTCCCTTTCAAAACAGTTAAAACATTATAAATTATGGAATGAAAGAATAATAGAAGCTAGAATAAAAACAGATAGAGGCAATTTAACAATAATTGGTTTATATGCCCAGAAGAAGGAAGAGAACAGGATAATACTGATTTTTATAATCAGCTACAAAACATATATAATAAAATAAATAAAAATGATTACATAATTTTAGCAGGAGACTTAAATGCAAGAATTGGAACCACTAAAATTAATAATAATATAAGAATACATGGAGAACACACTCTAAACAAAAATGGTAAAAAATTGATTGACTTTGTAGTTTATAATAACCTAAAAATAATGAATTCCTTTTATAAACATAAAGACATACATAAATATTCTTGGGCAGCAAGAGGATGGACATAAATATTAGATTACTTTATATTAAATGAAAAGACATCAAACTTTTCACTAGATGTTAGAGTTCACAGAGGATATGAAATAAGCAGTGACCACTTCCTTGTTAAAATAAAATTAAGATTACCACCTAAATGGCTACAAGTAACAAGAACAGAAAGAAAAATTGAAACATCTGTTTATAAAACTAGACTATTGAATGACACAAATGTACAATGGTTATATGAACAAAGAATTAACCAATATCTAGATAAAATAAAACAAAATGAAGAAATAGAAATAGAACGGCTTAATATAAAAACGATACTAAATGCAGCAGCAAATGAAAGCTTAGGAAAGACCAAAAAATTCAATAAAAGAAAAAAACTGAAGATCTGGGATGATACAATCAAAGAAATAATCAAAAAGAAAAAAGAAGCCTATCACAAATGGTTAGGAAGTAAATGATTAGAAGATGAAATAGAATATAAAAGAATAAGAGCCATAGCTAAAAGAGAAGCCTGAAAAAGACATAGACGATCATGGAATAAATTTGTTTCTAATTTAGAACATGATTTATATAATATAAGACCCAATGTATATAAGATATTGAAACACTTAAATGCAGATACCAAAGAAATTAACCAATATCTAGATAAAATAAAACAAAATGAAGAAATAGAAATAGAACGGCTTAATATAAAAACGATACTAAATGCAGCAGCAAATGAAAGCTTAGGAAAGACCAAAAAATTCAATAAAAGAAAAAAACTGAAGATCTGGGATGATACAATCAAAGAAATAATCAAAAAGAAAAAAGAAGCCTATCACAAATGGTTAGGAAGTAAATGATTAGAAGATGAAATAGAATATAAAAGAATAAGAGCCATAGCTAAAAGAGAAGCCTGAAAAAGACATAGACGATCATGGAATAAATTTGTTTCTAATTTAGAACATGATTTATATAATATAAGACCCAATGTATATAAGATATTGAAACACTTAAATGCAGATACCAAAGAAAACGTAAAATTAAACACTGAATTGTAGACAGACAAATATTTTAAAAAAGACAACTGGCAAACAATTAACGAAAATGAAAAAGAAATAACTGAAGAAGAATTAGAAATCAGCCTGAAAGAAACAAGAAATGGAAAATCACCTGGAGAAGATAAGCTAGGTTCAGAACTATATAAATATGCAGGAACAAGATTCAAAGAAAGGACTCTTATTATTTTTAAATAAAATTTACTCAACTGGTATCACAATTACTTTATTCCATTTTATTGGGGGGATACCAGTTGAGTAAATTTTATTTAAAAATAATAAGAGTCTTTCTTTGAATCTTGTTCCTGCATATTTATATAGTTCTGAACCTAGCTTATCTTCTCCAGGAGATTTTCCATTTCTTGTTTCTTTCAGGCTGATTTCTAATTCTTCTTCAGTTATTTAACCAATTAAAAGAGAGATGACCCTAAAAACTATAGAGGTATCAGTATACTAAATTCCTGTTACAAAATATATAGCAGAATCTTAAATAACAAACTAATGAAATATTCCGAAAACTTTATTCTAGAAGTACAGAATGGATTTAGAAAAGGACGATCATGTATAGACCCGGCCTTTTGCCTAAAATTAATAATAGAGAAAAGAAGAGAATATAATTTAGAAACACATATTGCATTTATTAACTTTGAAAAAGATTTGACAAAGTTAAAAGAAACATTATTTAACATATTAAAAGAAAGACAAATACCAAATAATATCCTAAAAGCTATCACAAGTATATATGAAAATAATCAAATACAAATAAGATTAAATAGTGAGCTATCATATACGAGAGAGATAAACCAAGGGGTCCGACAGGGATGTCACCTCTCAGCAACTCTTTTTAATATCTACTTAAATAAAATAATAATAAAATGGAATAAAAATTTACATCAAGGAATTAAACTTTCTCCTACAGTTAACTTAAACACTCTCCTCTTTGCCGACGACGAAATAATAATTACAAATTCTGAAAATAACTTACAGAAAGCTATTTTAGATCTATATGAGGTATCCAAAGATTATGGTATGATAATATCAATGGAAAAATCAAAAACTATGGCCTTTAAAGGACAAGATCTAGCAAGAACTAAAATAGTAATAGATAACAAGATCTTAGAACAGGTGAATTCATTTAACTACCTAGGATGTATGAACACATATGAAAATGAAAAAGATATAAATGTAAAAATTGCAAAATATTTAAAAATAACAGGTGTAATTAACTCTATATTTAAACCAAACCTAGTTCAAAAACAAACCAGACTAAAAGTATACAATACATTAGTCCTACCAGTCTTAATGTATGGAAGCAAAATCTGGACAATAAAGAAAAAAGACAAACAAAGATTAAAAACAGCAGAAATGTAGTTTATGAGAAAAACTGCAAAATATACCATATTTGATCACAAAAGAAATGAAGAAATTATGAAAGAATTAAACCAAGAACCAGTAATAGAAAAAATTAAAAAATATAAACATAAATGGATGGAACACGTTCAAAGAATGAAAACAGAAAGATTACCAAAACAAGCCTTAAAGTATACAAGCAATTAGGAAAAAGAAAACCAGTACGTCCTCTTAAACGATTCAACGATGACTTCTAAGGCCGGAACAGGCCTGCTAGGATTAAATCCTTGATACGCATGATGATGACATTTGTGTCACTCAATAGTCTAGTTTTATAAACAAATGTTTCAAATTTTCTTTCTGATCTTGTTACTTATAGCCATTTAGGAGGTAATCTTAGTTTTATTTTAACAAGGAAGTGGGCACTGCTTATTTCATATCCTCTGTGAACTCTAACATCTAGTGAAAATTTTGATGTCTTTTCATTTAATATAAAATAATCTAATATTGATTTCTATCCTCTTGCTGCCCAAGTATATCTATGTATGTCTTTATGTTTATAAAAGGAATTCATTATTTTTAGGATATTATAAACTACAAAGTCTTTCAATTTTTTACCATTCCTGTTTAGAGTATGTTCTCCATGTATTCCTATATTATTATTAATTTTCGTGTTTGCAATTCTTGCATTTAAGTCTCTGCTAAAATTACGTAATCATTTTTATTTATTTTATTATATATGTTTTGTAGCTGATTATAAAAATCAGTAGTATCCTGTTCTCTTCCTTCTTCTTAGGCATATAAACCAATTATTGTTAAACTGCCTCTATCTATTTTTATTCTAGCTTCTATTATTCTTTCATTCCATAATTTATAATGTTTTAACTGTTTTGAAAGGGAGTTATGAATCCAAATCATGACTCCTGCTTGTGCTGTTTGGTCTCTGTTGACTCCACTGTATATCACATTAAAATTTTCGGTTCTCATAGTTCCTTTTAATTTCTTTTTGTTTCAGTGATTACTGCTATTTTAAAATTTCTTTCATTTAATAGTTGGTCTAATTCTATTTCTTTATATGCTATTCCTCTTACATTCTAGTTTGCTATGTGTATTATATTTTGTCGTTTCCATTTTTGTTTTACCTTTTCCATTCCAGGGTCATTTTCCATAGATTCAATCCGATTATCTTTTTCTGTCAGCTTACAAGTAGAATTATGTTCTCCGTGTCAGGGGACTAGCCTGACAATGAAATAGTTCAGTGGTAGGGCTGCTCCCTTAAGACTTTTGAGGTAGCCTTCTTCCGAATTTAAACCCATAGGAAGAATAGGGTATATTGAAGGAGAAAAGAGTAGATTATAGAAGAATAATTATAGTAGGGTTTATAGAGAGGGCATAGTTGTAATGCCAGAAATGAAAAGACCCTTGCCCTCGAGTACTCTAATATAAGGATCATAAAATAGGAAGAGTTGGCTGATAAGGCTTTATAGGAAATAATAAAATAAGTGGATCTTCCTCAAAGTGGAAGAAGAAGAGGATAGATCCAGCTAGGGGTCCATGGGAGTGCCACTTCCCCTTACAATCAAGATGATTGCCCCTTATGGCCCTGTTGGTCCACGAGTCCTTATTCAGTATATTCGGACCTCCCCACCACACACACACACGCACGCACGCACGCACGCACGCACAAACATGGCGGGCTCCCCTATCCATCACCCAGATAGAAAACCCTACACTCCAACATACTGACATAATGGTCAGTTTTGATGTCTCCTCCTTATTCACAAATGTCCCACTCAAGGAAACCTTAGAGCTAATCCAAGCTAAATTTCCTCCCGATATCTCAGCCCTATTTCAGTTCACAATGAACTCGGGCTATTTTGTTTGCCAGAGAAAATTCTACAAAGAAATAGAGGGGACAGCCATGGGTTCACCACTCTCCCTACCCTTGGCCAATTTCTTTATGGAAACCTTCGAAGATAAAGCCTTAAAATCTGCCCCACAAAAACCTACCATATGGCTTTGCTACGTTGATGAGATGTTTGCTATTTGGCCACATGGCTCTGATACATTCCTCTTCTTCTTAAGACACTTAAGCAACCAACCACCCCAGAATTAAGTTCACCCTGGAAAAAGAGGAAAACAACAGTCACCTGCCAGCCTGGTGGAACCTTGGTTTTCTCAGTTTATAGAAAACCCAATCATACAGGCTAAATACATTCACCAACAATCCCACCATGCCCCCTCACAATAATATGGAGTTGTTAAGACACTACACAACAGGGCTAAACTAATCTGTTCAAATGACAATGTCCTAACCAATGAACTAAATCACATCCTCAACACTTTCTCAGCCAATGGCTACCTCCCCCCCCCCCAAAAAAAATATTAAAACCAGTAAACCACAACCTCCCTCCCCCTCACAACAAGGATTACTCCAAATCCATCATCATCATTCCCTACATTCGAGGCACCCCGGAAAAAATTACCAAAATCTTAAAAAAACATGACTTGACCTCTTGTTACAGACCTTATAGAAAATTGGCATCCCTTATCCGCTCCACTAAAGACCAACCACTTCCCCTAGACCTACCTGGTGTATACCAGGTCCCTTGCAGCTGTAAGTTGTCCTACTTTGGCCAAACAGGCAGGACAGCGAATATCGGAATTTCAGAACAGAAGGACTACATTCAGTTTCACCAGTACAGCCACTCTGGTCTTGAAGACCATGCTCTGGATACACGCCACAGAATACGGTGGAAGAAAGCCACAATAATACACCATAGCAAGTTCAAATTTGAAAGACTATTTATAGAATCAGCCTTAGCCCTAAGAAACATGCCAAACCTCAACAAATTTGGTGGCATGAGACTGCCCGAAATTTGGGAGGCTTATATCAGGAGACCCAACGGCTTACGTCAGGAAACCCTTCAGCCCAACGGCCAAGAATACCCTACATAGCCCGGTAGGGGGCACCATCACGACTTTTAGGAAAACCATAGATTCCTTGCTTCATTCTCATTTACTGTGTTTAGTGCCTGCATGCCATCTTTATTGTAAGTTCCTTTGAAGAAGGCAACGTGACGTTGCCGAAATATTGGAAATATATTAAAGTTTAATTTAATGTATATTCTATTGTACATTGTAATTTCCTTAAGCTATTTAGTAAGCATGTACAACCAACGTTTAAGCCTGTCTGCGAGGATATACAATCATCCTCAGTAACCCTTCATTCCTGGAGCTTTAATAACAGGATTACAATCCTTAACCTCTCTAAGAATTAGGTAAATCAGTTCATATATTGAAAGTAGAACTCTTGAAGCAGATAATGAAAAATTAAATGATAACAATGATATGAAGCCTAAATTTTTTTAGCAGAATAAAAATGAATCTTACCTCACAAGCTTTTTGTGCTGAGAGAAATGTCTCAAATTCAATGAAAGCAAATCCTTTTGGGTTGCCTGTATGTCTGAATCGTGGAAGACTTACATATGTTACTCTACCAAATTTTCCAAACAGATTCTTCAACCAATCATGGTCAACATTTGGAGGTAGCCTTTCAACATAAATAGTGCATTCATCAATATTTTCTATTTCTGCCACAGGTTTTGTTCTCCTAACTAGTCTTTCATCAGCAGATATCTATATGACAAATATATATTTATAAAACAGAAAAAGATGCTAACAAAATTCTATGGCAATTTTAACAAATTTATTTATTTGTATTTATGTATAAATACAAATGTATTTATTTTTATTAAATTTAATCTATACTTTATTTATTCTCTACTCTTTTCATGAATGTAACACTAAATTCTCACATGAAATGATCATCAAATGCACTGTTTGAATTACTGCATTTTCTCATGTCATTTGGGTAGAGCATGGAGGAAGGTTGGATGGCATATCGCTGTAAAAAGATCTGATATGATTACCAGATCTAGTATTCTTAAACCTTTAGGCACCTTTCATCACATACTGTTGCACGTGATTATCTCTCAGTAGCTGCATAAATAGATTTTGAAGGAGGAAAGAGTGCAGAGGTAGGGAAATAGAATTTGTGTAGCTGAGATATAATTATCTAAATGTGACGAAAGATGTCCAATGGTTTGAGAACATTGGGTCTTGTGATAGCATCAGAGAATTTCTCCATAACCAAAGTAATTAACTTTGTCTCCAATAATGAAGAGGGTGATCATGTAGTCTTTACCTGGGAAGTGACTAAGCATGTGAAAATTTTAATTAAGATGGGTTATATGTGAAACTACAAAGCTGGTGATTACAACAAACTCAGGAGGTAGCTTGGAACAATATAAGAAACTAACAGGAAAAGATGTCAGTAGTGTATGGGGAAATAGTCGATGTGGGTATTTAAGGAAAGCAGTATTAGACTGCATATCCAGAATAGGGAAGATAAACTAGAAAGGCGTAAACTGGATTAGTATAGCATGCATCATTAAACAGGATTTGAATGGGGGGGGGAATATTGTGGAGGGTATAATAAGGAGAAAGATTGCAGACATAGACTTCTGTGGCCAATTGGTTCAAAAGATATATTTTGGTGATTACACCACATTTTTTTATTATTCAGTTATATAAAACACTGAAATAATGGTTCCCGACAAGTTTCGTAAATCGTAGGAATTTACATCTTTAAATACAAATCATAACCATCTGGCTATTCATAAAACTCAAATAACAGAATGCAGATATAACGTTATTGACGTTGAACAATACTGGACGATGTCACGTGTTCTTGTTCTCGTTCATACAGTCCGAGCTCAGATTGAGGTAGATTTTTTTATTAGAGCTGACCACACTTGATGGAGAATTAAACCTTGATTTTTAATGCATTGGGTTGGTTTTTTTAGCATATTAGCAGCCTCTTTAAATTTTCTTATATAACTGTTGTTTTCTATGTATGACATCGGCGTTTTTTGCCAGAGTACATCGTGTCCAGTGGAAGTGGTATGGAAATCAAGACCTGTTTTTTGTTCTCTTTTGTATTGTACGTCTTTTTGGTGTTCAGCCATGCGTATTTCTCCAGATCTTCCTGTCTGTCCTACGTAGCAAATCTCGCAAGAGCAATGGATTTTTTAGACTCCTGGTTTTTTAAGAGGATGATGAGATGGTTTTGGTGGATGTAGGAATCTTGAGATTTTTTCCATAGGAAGGAAGGCTACTGTATGTTGTGTTTGTTCATTAATTTGGCTAGCTTATCTGTAACATTTTTGATATAAGGAAGCGAGATTGCGTTTTTGTAATCCTGTTTTATTGTGTTGTTAGCTGGAGGCATTTTAAGGATTCTCTTGATGGCTTTTGTTTCATATCCATTCTGTTGGAGGATTTGTGGTAAGTATTTTAGTTCTTCATTACATCTTTCTTGTGTGCTGGAGATATTGTATGCTCTGTCTCGAAGAGTTTTAATTAAGCTTATTTTTTGTGAAGGATGGTGGTGTGAGGTTGCATTTAGAAATCTTCCAGTGTTTGTCGGCTTCCTATATACTGAGGAGAGTTTACTTTCTTCATTAACTTCTAATAGAATATCCAGAAAAGGAAGTTTTTTATTTTTTTCTTGTTCTAAAGTGAATTTTATGGTGTTGTGCAAATTGCTGAGATAATCTTTGAAATTGATAAGTTCGTCTGTTGTTCCACTGAATATGATGAAAATATCGTCCGCATAGCGTAGCCATATTTTTGGTTTTTTATGGTAATTCTTATGAGCACTGTTTTCAAATTTTTCCATAAATAGGTTTGCTAATACCGGTGATAATGATGAACCCATGGCCAGTTCCTTCTTTTTGTTCCCAGGTTCTATCTTTATAGGTGAAAAAAGTATTGTCTATACAATGTTTAAAAAGATTCAAGATGTCCGGAGGGAAGAGGTCTTCTAGGAGATTCAAAATTTCTTGTCTCGGGACGTTTGTAAAGATGCTGATAATGTTGAGACTTGCTAAGATGCCTGTTGGACCAATATGTATATCTTTCACTTTTTCTATGAAATGTTTACTATTTTTTATGAAGGAAGATGTTTTTCCTATATGTTCAATAGTAGATGGAAGAGATTCACCGACTTCCAACTTGGCGAAATACCTCACCAACACGATCTCGCAACATATATAAAAGTATTGTATAAACAATACTTTTTTTTTTTTACAAAAACGCAATCTCGCTTCCTTATATCAAAAATGTTACAAATAAGCTAGCCAAATTAATGAACAAACACAACATAAAAGTAGCCTTCCTTCCTATGGAAAAAATCTCAAGATTCCTACATCCACCAAAACCACCTCATCGTCCTCTTAAAAAACCAGGAGTCTACAAAATCCATTGCTCTTGCGAGATTTGCTATGTAGGACAGACAGGAAGATCTGGAGAAATACGCATGGCTGAACACCAAAAAGACATACAATACAAAAGAGAACAAAAAACAGGTCTTGATTTCCATACCACTTCCACTGGACACGATGTACTCTGGCAAAAAACGACGATGTCATATATAGAAAACTTAAAGAAGCTGCTAATATGCTAAAAAACCCAACCCAATGCAATAAAAATCAAGGTTTAATTCTCCATCAAGTGTGGTCAGCTCTAATAAAAAAATCTACCTCAATCTGAGCTCGGACTGTATGAACGAGAACAAGAACACGTGACATCGTCCAGTATTGTTCAACGTCAATAATGTTATATATCTGCATTCTGTTATTTGAGTTTTATGAATAGCCAGACGGTTATGATTTGTATTTATTAATTCTCTTGTTTAAACTTTAAGTTATACTATTTAGCCCCCGAAGATGTAAATTCCTACGATTTACGAAACTTGTCGGGAACTATTATTTCAGTGTTTTATATAACTGAATAATAAAAAAATTTAGTGTAATCACTGAAATATATCTTTTGAAGGAGAAAGATGTTCAGCAAGCATATGTGCAGTATAAAACACAGGCAAGAGGAGTGACCAAGAAATTAATATAGTAAGCTAAAGGATATCCCAAAAAGACCTTCACTACATGAGTTAAAGGAAGAATTATTATGGAAGACTAACTTTAATGAACACTGACAACAGGGAAGGTGACAGAAGCAGAAAAAAAAGTGCAATTACGAATAATTACCTTCCAAGTGCATATAATCCACGCAGTGACTGACAATGACAGGGATCGAAAATATAGGAAGATGAACTGGAGATGTTTAGGATATTAATAAATCTCAATGTAAATACAAGCCATGGGATGGGATGAAGTACCAGCCCATGGCTCGTACTTCATCCCATTCAGTACATGATAGAAACATAATTCCCTATGATAACAAGAGACATCGTAGTACTCCTAACCAGCTTTCAGAGTTCCTGGGGAGTAGAAAGAAGGCAATATACTTGTTACATAAAGGTGGTTCCCAAATTATGGACTATAACTAAAAAGTGGTAGTTAAGGAAATGGACAAGTTCGTTAAGAACAGAATTCAGAAATGGGTGGATAAAAATGATATTTAATGAGGGTAGAGGAGAGAGGAAGGCATGGTTTTGTGAAGGAAAGCTGTCTTAGTATTTACTCACTTTCTACAATAAAGTGACAAATGAATTATATAAGAAAAATGGCTACAACATGATACTGCTAGACTTGCAAAAAAGCATGACAGGATACTGCAATAAATCTCATTAAATTTTGGTGGGAATAGACATGAGGCTCATGGCACAAATAAGAGGATGGCTGATGAAAACATCAGTAGTACATGGAGCTATATCAAAGACAAGGCAGGTAATTAGCAGAGCACCACAGGACTCTGAGTTAGGCTATTGTTGTTTAATTTGTATATTAATAACACTAGAAATAATTTGTGGAGAATACTTTTTTGTTGATAATACTAAACAGGGAGAGTAATAATTAATTAATAAATAATTTAGAGATCTGCAGGATGATCTAAACAGACTGGTAGTTTAAGGCAAAGGCCATATAATATTTAGCCTAACATCAATTGATAAGGCTGGAGATTTTTTCTTGTGTGTGTGTGTTGGAATGGGGGGGGGGGGGATCCCCAGCTGAATTGAATGGTGGATAGAGAACTGGAGTTCAAAGGACATATTTCCAAAGTGGACAAAATACAATGATAAACAGAGATAAGGAAGTTCTCTCTTTTTATAAGATCATATTTGACTCTTGTGCTCAGATTTGGTTGCCTGGGTTTTTTTTAGATAAGAAAATGGTGGAGAAGATTCAGGAGTAAGCAACCAAAATAGTGACTAGTTTACGGAATGTTCCCCATGATAACAACATGAAGGCTTGTGGGTTACAAAAATTTAGCAGATAAGAACAAGAGGGGCATGATAGAAACATAATTTGCTAATGGTATTTTATAGAGTAAATGGTAAAGAAATATTTACTTAAGTATAAAGAGCTAATAAGCTTCATTTCGGCAATGAAAACATTACTTAAATTAAGGGGATATTAAATCCCACATAGTTTTAAAACCGAATAAGAAACTCAAAGATTGGAATCAGAGAGTTTCTTACTGATGACTCACTGATGAAGCCTCAAAAAAGGCTCAAAAAGCTCACCGAAGATGCTATCAGTGCCCTAAGCCTCAGAAGAAGTGCTGGTGCTAGATCGAATGCAGAATCTGTTGCTTAGCACTGGAAACAGCTAATAACATCAGACTTGACGTTGCCAACATCCTTGCCCAGTTGTCACCTCCAAAAAGTAATTTATCTTCCAGACAACTCACTGCTCTCAGAAAATTACAGAAAGAAAAAAGTATCGTCATCACCAGAATGGATAAGGGTAATGCCACAGTCATCCTTAATACCACAGAATATAATAAAAAAAAATGGAAATTATTCTCTGAGATCATGCTACCTACATCCCACTAGAACACGATCCCATAAAAACGCAAGTTAAATTTTTTTTAAATTACTTACTTATCCTCCTGGCCGCCAGACATTACAAAAAAAAACTCAAACCTTTCAGTTCTTGTCCCCTCTGCACATACAGTTTACCAAAAATCCACAAACCTAATTCCTCCCTAAGTCCTATAGTTGATGCCACTGATGCACCTTGCTACAAACTGTCCAAGCAGCTGGCTAACTCTCTGATCCCCTCACTAGTCTTACCACATCCTATGTAAAAAAAACTCTACCCATTTTAAAACCTTAATTGAAAATTTAATTTTAAATAACACAGATATATTGGTAAGCTTTGACATCACCTCATTGTTTACCAATATTTCCTTATATGACACCTTAATACTCTTGAAAGACTTTTAATGGGATTATATTGATCAAGTGCATATAATAAACAACTAAGTTATACCAACTAGTTTACCAACTAAGACTGTTGGCATCTTCAGGGTACATAACTGATGTAAGGCACTAAAAAGTAAAAAATTGTTACAAACTATAATCAACCGATTCCAATTATATTAAACAAAGAACAGAGCGCGTACAAAACATGCATAGAGCGTGGATGATATCACTTGTTATTTAGGAACGTTTTCTATAGTTGGCACTATAATTCATTTCTGGCGAGTTGAATGATCTGATAAGGGTCTTCCAGATCACTTGGTTCCTGTTAAGGTTTTGTATACAGCAGGCAACTGTTGTGGCCTCCTTAAAAATTCGGGAGCGGAAGTCCTCCATGTAAGGAATTGTGCTTCTATCCCACTCTATGGTATGGTTTGTTCTTGAGAAACGAAAAGCTAACCCCGATTTTTCTTCTCTGTTATTATTGACGTCACCTATGTGTTCTTTTTGTCTAATTTCAAGGCTCCTTGATGTTTGGCCGATGTAATTCAAGCTGCACGAGCAGGGTATGTTACAAACGCCAGCATATTTCGAGAAACGATGGCTATCTTTTGGAGATATTAAGAATTGTCTAATTGTTTCTGTGGGTTTAAAGGTCACTCTTATTTTATGTGGTCTAAGGAGTCTAGCAATCTTATTAGAAACTGTCCCTAAGTATGGAACGACGATGGTAGAAATATAATGTATATCATCTTGTTGTCTTTGTCGGCGTTCAGAGAAAAGTATCTTGTGGACGAGTCTTCGAGGAAATCCATTCATGGTAAGGTTGGTGGATATCAGGGATAGTTCTTCAACATGTGTACAATACTAAGTTTCTGAGAAATGTGGTGGCAGGAAGTGAAATGTAAATAACATCCTGTATTGGTAGGTTTGCGGTAAACTGAGAGGTTGATACCACCATTCGGAAGCTTCTTAATTAAAGTGTCCAGAAATGATAATTGGTTATCTTTTTCAAGTTCTAGAGTGAATTTGATTGTGTAGTGTAGAGAGTTCATTTTGTTAAGAAAGTCGAACAGATCCTTTTTTTGTGTGGTTCCAGGCGATAAAGATATCATCCACGTATCTCCACCATACTGTAGGTTTAGGGTCTGTTTGAGTTAAGATTTTACTTTCAAAATCCTCCATAAAGAGATCAGCAAGATGGAGAGAGTGGGCTACCCATTGCAAGGCCAGTCAATTGCTGATATATGGTTTTATTCCATAAGAAAAGTTCTTATGGAATAAAAACATTAAATTCTTAATTAAAGTGTTCTGGACACTTTAATTAAGAAGCTTCCAAATGGTGGTATCAACCTCTCAGTTTACCGCAAACCTACCAATACAGGACGTTATTTACATTTCACTTCCTGCCACCACATTTCTCAGAAACTTAGTATTGTACACATGTTGAAGAACCATGCCTCTCTCCTTACAACAGATCAACAAGACCTCCAGAAAGAACTATCCCTGATATCCACCAACCTTACCATGAATGGATTTCCTCGAAGACTCGTCCACAAGATGCTTTTCTCTGAACCCCGACAAAGACAACAAGATGATTATACGTTATATTTCTACCATTGTCATTCCATACTTAGGGACAGTTTCTAATAAGATTTTCTAATAAGATGGCCTTTAAACCCACAGAAACGATTAGACAATTCTTAAGATCTCCTAAAGATAGCCATCCTTTCTTGAAATATGCTGGAGTTTATAACATACCCTGCTCGTGCAACTTGAATTACATCGGCCAAACGTCAAGGAGCCTTGAAATTAGGCAAAAAGAACACATAGGTGATGTCAATAATAACAGAGAAGAAAAATCGGGGTTAGCTTTTCGTTTCTCAAGAACGAACCATACCATAGAGTGATATGGGCAAATCATTGTAAAGCGAAGCATCGTAAGGCAGAGTAATGCTGTATATTAAAGCGAATATTATGCTCATACAACTCCTCAATGATTTGTATCTCTATTTCAGACAGTGTATTATTCCTGGAAGTAACTGTTACCAGATAGACAGGGTAAGTTCTGGTGGCTTGTTTTCAATGCAATCTTGTGGTTAAGTATGTTTGATCTGGAAAAGGCATAAGACAAGCCTTTGCCAGGCTTGTCATATGCCTTTATCAAAGAGTAAAACCTATTCAAAACACTACAGTTAAATGGTGTAAATAAGTTCAAAGATATTTGGTGAATGTTGCTGATTCATAATGCTGAAGAAAGATAAGTAAATTTTTTTTCCCAAATTTTTGCTCATAATACTGAGCTAATTTATTATGTTTATTCTTTCACAAGTGTGAGAGATAGACTGAGTTATCTAGATGTATATAAAACACATTTCCTTAAAATAGACATATTATTGGTATGGCACTGATGCACAATAGAATGATGGCAGCCAATATGCCTTTGTTGAGTGAGTAAAATTTGTGCGATTTTATACAGTGTAAAATTTGGGAGAGATGTATTCGTCACGAAAGTTGAAAGATTTGTGGAAGGAAAGAGAAACTGGTGAGTGAGTGTTTAATAAATGTTTTGAGGAATGTAGAGAAAACAAATTATGTGATAGTATAGTAAAGATATTAAAGTAAGTTTCATGGATTACACATATAACAAAAATTATATAGAATTTATTCAGAAACTCCAATATATTTCATGCAACATTACATGGACATCGTAGACATACATTCTTTTGAATGTAGTTAATGATCTATCTCCCTGACAATGTCCATGTTATGTTGCATGAAATATATTGGAGTTTTTGAATAAATCAAATGTAAGTTATTGTTGGGATGCTAAAGAGTCAAAGCAGTATAATACAGCATTCAAAATATCTCTGATCAGAGTCGTCCTTAGGTTATAATATGGTTAAAAATAGAATGGGTGAGGAAAGATAAATAAAACTTGTTTATCAAGAGGTTGGCAGAAAATAAATAAAATTCAGAAGAAAATTGTCGATAAGAAGCTAGTAATAATATAAACTTAATTTACAGGCATCTAGTGTTCAGGCTTATATGTTGGTTTAAACTCCTCATTAGGTTTAATAGAATGAATACAGAACAGAGGAACAATAAAATAAAAGTTTATTAGATCCTATTTTTTGTCTGTCACAGAGACATCATCAGGGATATAACTCATAATTGTAACAGCGTGCGTGCGCATGCATGTACGCACGCTCAAAACAGTAAGTGGAAAAAACTAGATTGAAAGCCTAAAGTCCTACAAGAGGCACCCTTTATGGGTGCTTTTGGCTAGCCTTAACTGTTCTTGAAGAGGTCAAAGAATAAATTTGACTATATCTAAATTTGGGAAAAAAATCGGGAAACTTTAATTCTAAAGTTTCCCAAATTCTGGGAAATTTAACACAATCACATTCGTTAAGAGGTGGTTTAACAAATCTGTGCTGATTCTAAGTCTTTCAAGTTTATATTTGTTGAAGTGTAGCTTTATTCCATTTGATTCTAGCTACTCTAATCATGTGCCCTCCCAATGACACCCTTTCTTTCTCAGTTTACAGAAAACTACTTGCCCACAAAAGTAGATACATAAAATTCCACACCATACCCTCCCAACAGTATGGGTTTGTCAAAAAAACTTAAGTCTCCAGCTTCTGTTCCACCCAGGCTTCCCTTTCAGCTGAACTGTCATTTGTCAGTTGATTAATTTTAATGGTATAGATGAGAACACAGACTGATAAGAAAATAACTATTAATAACTTATTGCTGATATTTCGCTAGTACAGTAAAACCCCGAAGTTACGTGGTAGGTGGGACCAACAAAAAGCGCAAGTCGAACTCGCGTAATTCGGGGTATAATTTTGCATGTAATTTATATATACAAACATACAATTGGGACCAAAGGTTTACAAAAACACCTATATTTTTTAAGAAATATAATCGTAATCGTAGTTTTTCGTACATAAAAAAAAGAAAGTTATTTCGATGTCGATGGTTTCATAAAATCTAATAGATTCATCTGATGGCATAATGTCTTTTTCTTGTCACACAAAATTTCTTCGTAGCAAGCTAATGATTTTTTTATTCCTTGCCTTGTGGCTACAATTCGTTCCTCATTAGAATCTATGTCCTCCAAAATCTGTAAACCTTTCTTTTATGATTGTTCTTACTGTGGATTCCTGTAGATTGAACTTCTTTGCTAACTCCCAAATTTTCAATCCGCCTTCAAAATCGTTAATAATGTTGAGTTTTGTTTCCAAAGTCAATGTTTTTCTTTTCTTGCTAGCTGTAGAAGAATCAGACTTGCCTCTTTTGGATGACATTATTATTTTTATGTGATAAAATTTTTATCAAGAACATAACAATAAACAATCGCAAGGTTTGTAGACTATAAAAATCGTGTATGAATGGAGACCGCATGAAACACATCAGTGCTTGTTCACAGCATATGCAACACTGGCGAATGCGGCCGGCGCCCGAAAGATACGACTAGTGGTGAGGCGTGAAGCAGGACGGGAAAACGTACATATAAGAAATCGCATAACTCCGGATTCGCATAAGTCAGGGTATGACTGTATTCTATCCAGCATCTTCAGAGCACAAAAACAGTTTGTTACAGTACACGAAACAACAAAAATCTGGTATAACAATGTGGAACTAGTTTCAACAATTGTAATGTACAATAGGTGCCATCTGTGTTGGGAAAAAAAATCAAAACAGAGAAAGCAGGTATTAATTAGATCTTAAGAAGACTGTCTCCCAAATCTTTGGCAAATTTATACAGCCATATTTGTTGAGGTTTGGAGTATGTTCCAGGGCTTCTGTTGATTCCAAAAACAATCTCTCTGGCTTATAACAACTTCTGTGCAGTACTTTTGTTTTTTTCCCAATTGATCCTGTGTGCAAGGGTACCCAAGGCATGGTCTGCTAGACCTGACTTGCCATAGCAATAGTGCCGAATGTATTTTTTAGTTCACTGAGGCAGATGTCCACAGTAGGCTTGATCACATGAACTGGACACTTCATAGACTCCTGGATGTGGTAATGAAGAGATTCTATTCTCGAGTGAATGGATGAGAGTTGCCATTTTGACATATGGTTTAAATATGGTGATAGCTGATGTTTCTTAAGCGCTCTAGATATCTTTTCAGATGTGCCTTGAATGTATGGGATATCCTTGACTGTATCTCTGATGCAACAGCTAAAAAAGAATTCGTCAAAGTTAAAAACCGGCACCAGAAAAATTCTGAAATTCTCCAACAACATTGTGCTACAAAACAACCACAATTACAACAAGAATGCGTCGTGGTGAATGTATCATCGTAAACCTTAACAAAAGAAGCCGCTAGTGCATTAAGCTGATGACACAATTTTGCCGTTACTCTGAAGCGAAGTTCTAAAAGCCAAAATAATGGCTTCCACTGAACGGGGAAATTATTGAAAAAAGTCACATCCTGGTCCAAAGAAACGGTTAATAAACTCAAGCCCTTCCACGTTAAAACACCCAGGATATATAGAGCACCAAAAATTCACAAACCAGGTACACACTTAAGCCCTATTTTGGATAGTATAAAGTTTATACTATCCAAAATAGGGCTTAAGTGTCCCACATACAAACTTTCTAGACATTTAGCTAAACTACTAGCCACTCTCACAAACAATTCTTCCTCCTTTGTTAAAAATTCTGCCCACCTAAAAAGTATTTTAGAAGACCGTAATTTAAAAAATTCACCATTATGTACTTTTAAAAGTACATAATGGTGATATGTACTTTTGGTGAGTAGTGAGGTGATCTCAAAGTTTTGATATCACCTCACTATTCACAAATGTACCGTTAATTGAAACCCTTGATTTACTAAAATCATACTTTCCTCCCTGACATATTTGAACTTTTTAAATTCACAGTACGCGAAGGTTATTTTACATGGAAAGGAAAAATATACAAACAATTAGATGGGACAGCAATGGGCTCCCCACTTTCATTCCCATTAGCCAACTTCTACATAGAAAATTTGGAAAAGCTAGCTATCAACACAGCCACTCTCAAACCAGTGCTTTGGCTATTTGGCTACATGGCCCAGATACATTGGATACATTCTTAGCACATTTAAATAGCCATTACCCAAAAATTCACTTTCCAATGGACCTGGAAGCTAATGACTGTCTGCCCTTCTCAGATATACTAATCACACATCTTCCAGATGGTTCCTTATCATTTCCGGTTTATAGAAAACCCACACATACAGGGAGATATTTGTATAAACAATTACACCGTCACCCATCTCAACAGCATGGTATCCAAAATACTAACCCTCAGAGCTAGAGCAATTTGTTCCAATGACAATGCTCTCACTGCTAAACTCACTCACTTATGTTATAATGTCTTAGTCAATGGCTATAATCTCCATAAGATAGACAAAATCTTCCCCACTGTCTACCACAGCAAAACTGTCACCATCCCATACATTCAAGGCACATCTGAAAAAGATATCTAGAGTGCTTAAGAAACATTAGCTATGCACCATATTTAAACTGTATGTCAAATTGGCAACTCTCATCCGTTCACCCAAGGCCAGAATCTCTTCTTTATTACATCCAGGAGTCTATGAAGTGCCCTGTTCGTGTGATCGAGCCTACTATGGACAGACAGGAAGAACTGTGGACGTCCATCTCAGTGAACATAAAAACTACACCTGGCACTATCGCTATGGCAAGTCAGGTCTAGCAGACCACGCCTTGGATATCCCTACACACAGGATGAATTGGAAAAAAACAAACAAAACAAAAGTACTGAACAGAAGCTGTTATAAGTCACAGAGATTGTTCTTGGAATCAACAGAAGCCCTGAAACATACTCCAAACCTTAACAAGTATGGCTGTATAAATTTGCCAAAGATTTGGGAGACAGTCATCTTAAGATTTAATTAATACCTGCTTTCTCTGTGTTTTTTTTTTTTCCCCTTCCCCAACATAGATGGCACCTAATTAGGACTTTAGTCTTTGTGTTGTACATTACAATTGTTCAAACTAGTTCCATTGTTATACCGGTATTGTTGTTTCACATACTGTAACAAACTGTTTTTGTGATCTGCTAAATAGTTATTTTCTTATCTCTGTGTTCACGTCTATACCGTTAAAATTAATCGAAATGTGCGACGAACACATAAGCCTTTCTATACATTTGAGGATTCTTATTTGCCAGAACTTCTTTTCCAGTGGTTGCAATGCTAAAAAGATAAACAAATTTATTTTCCTCCCTTCTCCTCATATTCCTCCCAGCAAACAGACTACAGTACTGCTGTTACTAATCCCTATATCTGGAGTATTTAAAAAAAAAATATCCAAAACACTAAAAAAATATAATCTCTGTGCTGCTTTCAAACTTCATCTAAAGCTGACTGCCCTTATCTTCTTACTGAGAATCCACTCTGTTCCAGGTGTTTACAAGGTTTGTTCTTACAAATTATTTTATTATGGTTGCAATGCCAACATCTGCCTAGCAGAATGCAATACTCTATATAATATAACATAGAGGAATATAATACTCTATAACAGACAACACAACTTTATGAAAGAGAGGTCTTGCCATAGTAATTTATTCATATTGCACAGTAGTCATGTAATTAGTCACTTTCTACAATAAACTGCCAATCGAATTGTATAAGGGAAAAGGCTATGCCACATTAATAGATTTTGTGCTGCATTAGATAGGATACTAAATGAAACCATAAACAAATACTAAATTATAAAAGGATGTTTTATTAACTAGCTTATTTTTCACTGGATTTCAAACCAGCATCTTCAGAGCAAAACAACATTGTTTTGCTCTGAAGATGCTTTTCACTTACTCATTGTTTACATGTGACAATGAGTAAGTGAAACAATTCAAACTATAATGGACACAAGATCCAAAGTCTTAATTTGCACCATATAATGTATAAAATAAGTTATTACAGTTATATAGGAGTCATCTTAAGATGACTGGCTCCCAAAATTTTGGTAGATTAATGCATCATACACATTAGTGTTAGGAGAATGCTTCACAGCCATTGCTATCTCTAAAAAATATTATTATTCTCTCTGACCTATAACAATTTCTATGTAGCACATCGGTTTTCTTCCATGTCATCCTGTGTGAAAGGATGGCCAAAATGTGGCTTGCCAGTCTGAATTACATTAATAATGTTACTGAATGTATTTCTTATGTTCTCCAAGACAGATATTAACAGATTTTCCTGTCTCTCCACAGGAGGACAAGTCACAGTCACAGGGACAAACTCCATCCTCTAGCACTCCCTGGAGTGCTAGTCCTTGGGAGAGCAGATAAAAGTTGCTAATTTGACATGTAGTTTGAATGTGATGTGAAGGCTATATTTTAATAGTAATCTGCCTATCTTTTCAGATGTACCCCAAATTATGTGGAATAGGAATAGTGATGTTTTGTTTTTGTGTGCTTGGAGAGCCCTCTGCCACCAAGTAATATTTTATTTATTTTGTAGGTGCTGTAGCCATTGGCAAAAACATATGAAGGTAGTTGAGTTACATCACTAAAACAAATACTCCTGGCTCTACGAATTAGATTTTTGAGGATTCCAAACTATTGTGCTGGATGATGATGATGATGTGATTGTTTGTGTAAATACCTTCCAGTGACTTTCTATAAATGAAAAAATTAGCAAACTATCTGAAAGGTGAGTGACTAATTTGTCAAGAAAAGGCACAGCTATTTAATTATTTTTCTAATGTGAAGTGAATTTTGAAGTGTTGTCTGTTAAGGTAAGTTACAAAGGATTGATAGTGTCTTGCTCATGGGGCCAAATGGCAAACATATCAGACGTAACCAGACTAAGGGTTTGAAAGTAGCTGTCTCAAAATGCTTCATGTCATCAAAGTCTGCTGGGGGGGGGAACTACTGCAACATCATTAATTTGTTTGTAGATTTTTCCTTACCAAGTAAAGTACTCTGCATACATAGTAAATTTGGATAATTCAAAGAGATCAGAGAAAACTTATCTTTTATTAAATCAAGCATGTCTGTTAGTGACACATTAATAAATACGGAAGTGATACCAAAACTACCCATGTCTGAAAAAAATATATATATATTTTTTTTTTAAATAAAAGTAGAGGAGTTATCAGGGAGAGGGGCAAGTGACTTAGCTAGTTTTTTATTTATTTATTTGTGCGGGGTTTCCCCCCATTCCTCGACCATCCCTTAGGACTGGTTGAGCCCTTCTAATGAGGGATTTTCACAAGGCCAGTTTGCCTGTTCTGAGGGACGAAAAACCAGAGTTTCCGGGAGAAAAAACCCTCTACCTCCATATGAGACTGGCAAACTCACCTTTAATCGAAAGAGACCAGATAAAGGTTCCTCACGTCACTGACGGGAATCGAACCTCGGGTCTTTCTGATCAAAGGGCTTTGTCTATATCGACTGAGCTATGGAGGCTCTTACAGCTAGCTGTTGAGTAGGTTTATAAATTGGACTGTCTATACTATTCACTACAGGGCATAGGGAGAGTATTGAATTTATGGATTTTAGGTACCCCATGAATATAGACTAGTTGAATGGTTCTAATTTCCTAACGATTTCTTTGGACCAAGAAGTAACTGTATTCAGTAATTTAGAAACTTTTTTTCTTTCAAGACATGCTCAGGTCTCAATCTATGATTTGATAAGTGTAGTTGTCATCTAGAATATCCTACATTTTTTTTGTTGTAATCATCTAGATTCCAATCAGAGATTTTGCAAGAGTATTTTTATTCTTATATAATTTTTTAAGCCACCTGCCTTTAGGTGGTTTAGATTTTGCATGAATGCATGCTATATCTAAACAAACATTAATGGCTACTGAAGGTAGCAGATTGCATATACCACATTCTGTGGAACATACCACATTTTACATGCAGCATTTTGAGAACAATTACTTACCAGCTACTTTTAAACTCTTAGTCTAGTTATGTTTGATGATGTTTGCCATTTGGTCCCATGGGCAAGACACTATGGATTCCTTTGTGACTTGCCTTAATAGCTAACACTCCAAAATTCACTTCACATTAGAAAAAGAATTAAATAGCTGTTTGCATTTTCTTGACAAATTAGTCACTTGTATTTTGGATGGTACATTATCTTTTTTTTTTTTCATTTATAGAAAGGCAACACATACTGGAAGATATCTACATAAACAATCACATCATCATCGAACAACAGTATGGAATCCTCAAAACTAACTCAGAGCCAGAACTATTTGTTATAATGAAGTAGCCCTTTTCATAGAACTTAACTAGTTTTGCCATACTTTCTTGCCAATGGCTACAGCACCTACAAAATAGATGAAATGCTACACAGTTCACCCATTCTCCCTTCTCAAATACAAGAACAAAACAACATTCCTATACCATATAATTTGGGGTACATATATTTTAATAGTAATTTTGGCTATTTAACTTTTACATCACATTCAAACCATGTCATATTAGCAACTCTGATCTTCTCTTAAAAACAAACTATCTTAATACACACCCTGTAGTGTATAAAGTTCACAGTGACCAGGGCTGTTGCCAGATTAGATCGCACCCTGAGGCAAACAATTAAATATCACTCCTGATGTATTATAAGACAAAAATATAAGAAAATCTCCAATTGCTATTTTATTTTTTTATTACAAGAAAAACATTAATGCAAAACGATTACATAATATTAATTAAATGTTTGCTCTACTGGGGTATCGCACCACAAACTTCCTATAAGCTCTTCTAAATTTAAATTATAAGCTATGTTGTCCACCTCTATCGATATAGTTGCTAGACCAACCAATCTTTCTTGGGTCACTGGTGTTCGCAAATAATTTTTAATCAGTTTAAGCTTGGAAAAACTTCTTTCCACACTTGCTATGCTAACAGGAATTGCTAGCTTCCTGTTAGCAGCGATGGTGCCTACCACAATATGGCTGAACGAGCATCCTTATTAAGTTGTGCCGTGAAAAAAGCTGCCTCTATGCTACACCCTGTCGACAATACTGCCTGTGACTACAAATTTACCTACTATAGACAGACAAGAAGATTGGTTAACATCTGTCTTGTAGAACATAAGAAATACATTCAATACTATTATTATCACAAGGCAGGACTGGAAACTACATTCAAGACATCCTTTCACACAGGATTAGACAGAGGAAAACCAATGTGCTATATAGAAGTTGTTACAAGTCAGCTATTTTTAGAGTCAGCAGTAACTACGAAGCATTCTCCTAAAACTAATACATATGGTACATTAACCTTCCCAAAATTTGAGTCATCTTAAGACTCTTATGCAACTATAATAACTTTTTATACAACATTGTATGGTGCCAAATTAGGACTTCAGTGTGTTTGTTATAATTTGATTTTCATTTACTCATTTTCACATAAACTGTAACATATTGTTTTGCTCTGAAGATGCTGGTTTGAAATCCAGCAAAATATAAGCTAGTTAATAAACATCCTTTTAGAATTTAGTGTCATGGTGTTGTAATATTATTGTAACAAGTTGTGAATATTGTCCAATACCTAAGCCTGTTAATGATATCAACAAACTTCCATATGAAAATCTGTTAAATAAGTTGTAGAAAATAGGACTGGAGACACAAAACTGGTGATATGGATAAGGTGGCTAATGAACAGACTGAGCACGGTATATGGAGTTATATCAAAGAGAAGGAAGGTAACTAGTGATGTGCCCTGGGACTAGGTATTTGAGCTGCTATTCAGTGTATAAAATGATGATATTTGGAATGACAGGGAATATATCCCATTTGCCAATGCAAAACTGGGGAGAACAATAACTAATAAAGATAATGTAGAAGTCAGAAGTCCTGCATGGTAATCTGGCTAGACTGATGGTGTTGGCAAAAAGGATAATTGTTGCTGGTTTAATCTGGCAAAGTGTAATGTTATGTAATTTGAGCTGAAGAGATTGCAAGCTGTGTATTACACTGATGGAGTGGCACTGTAGGAAACTAACAAAGTAAGAAATTTGGAAATGGTGGAAAACAAAAAAATTAAATTCAGAGGAAATACTATAGAAAGTAGACAAAAATAGCTTAAAGAATCACTTGGAGGTAAACACACTGACAAGAAGAGACAATCATTATCCCTCTTTATAATGCCTTGATATGATTATAATGCTTGTAATTAGTTGCCTAGGTTTCTTGGGGGATGTGGAAGTGATGGAAAGGATCCAGAGATGTGTGATCGAAATGGTGACTGACCTGAAGTACTTCCTATTAAGTACAGAATGAAGGTTTGTAGGTGCCAAAGTTGTTGACAGGTGGGAAAAGAAGGTGATGTGATAAAAAAAATTAGTTATTAAAAGCATTTTATAAATGTAATATAAATGAGACTAGTAATGTGTAAGTAAATCTTATATATTTTCTAGTCTCATTGAAAAATGCCTTTATAATTATCACAGCTAAATGAACCTCTCCAAAGTTTGCACTTATTTCAAGCTTTCTTTTTACTTCTGTTTCATCAATTTTGTTGTTACCCACTTCAGTCCATTTTTGGAATGATAATTTTTAGCTAAATGCTAGGTGAAAGTATAATTTTCTTGAACCACTCTTTCCCATAAAAAAAATTAAATCCTTTACCTTTGTAGTTTCATAATAAATATATTATAGAATAGAATACCACATTTATTACTAACATGCTGCTTTATATGTATTCTGTGACACTGGATATGACTAACCATCAGAGTATTTCCTCCTCTTGTAGCGTTTTACATGTTGATACAAAAAAGTAACATATTACAAAGTCTACTAAGAAACAAATATCCATCCCTCGATCTGTGTAAAAAAAAAAAACTGAAGTCTTCAATTACAGATATTCACTGCAAATCTGTTCCATAACAAACTCCCAGCCTCAAGTTTCATGATCATGACCTCAATAAAGGTAAAACGAATCTCAGTGACTCATTATAATGTATAACATTTCATGCATGAAAAGGAACTGTGCTGTGCATTATGTGATACAAGGAGCAACTTAATGCGAGGTCAACTGCTCTCTATATACAGGTGATCTTGCCACCTCTGCATGAGACCAGCTAACTTATCTTCCAGCAAAAAGCTCTTAGAGATTTGTTGTATCCTAGATTGGATTCAAATCCATATCTTTCCAACCAGTGTATCGACATACACTTTGGTTGAAAATCGCCAATATACTCTGGGCTACTGAAGTTCCAAAAGTAAGTCGTCAAATTTCCATTTTAATGTCCATGTTGATTCTAATTCAAACCAAATTGCACTGAGGATGTTTATCTTATTGTTTAGTCTTAAAATAATAGACACCTGTTATGGTCTAATCTTATACAAGATGCCCAATTCCTGAAAAGGCAGAAAAACTTAAGTTTAGGCTGAACTCAACGCATTTAGATAGAACAGTTTCTCTTAAAACTTCAGGATTTTTTTAAATTTTACTTTTATATTTTTATTTCTTTTATATAATCCGGAAACTGTTCTAGAGATTAAACATGGAATTTTTATAAGCCATTTCAGGTCAATAATAAGTGGGACAGCAGTTTCACACCAGGCAATGAAATTCATCTCCCACCTAAAGAGAACCCCCTTGAGTATTCAAACCCACAGCCTGTTATAGTTGGCCAACTAAACTAAATATGTGACTGTTCTGGTTGTTTACTATGGACATTTTTGATTAAATGTCTTATGACATTTAAGTAATAATTCCAGTTGATAGGAACAAATATCTGATACACTCTCACACTCCTTCAAATGACTTAAGAAAAATCACTCAAGTCTGTGCCTTTCCTGTTACACATATCCAAGTTCTATCTGCAAGATTTCAGTTTTGCTGAAGCACTTTTACTGAGTTTAAAACAAAACTGAGTGCAAACTCTGACCTTCACCACCACTCATTTTAAAGAGTTGGACATAATAAACTGAGTAATTATATCACATTCACATAATTTTGACACAACTCATAATAAAGCAACATAAAATACCAACAGAAAGTTGCATGTTGGCTAGCTGCATGTACTCAGCCAATCTGGGAACTTCTGGGTGGCCTTGAAGGTATTATTAGATCTCACTTGTTTTAGTCTTCATTCTCTATAAAATTACTTATGCCACCACATTATTTCAATAATTCCTCTGCTAGTTCCACCTCTTTTCTGCTGACATGAGGCATCTCAATGATGCCTTCTTCAGTTATACTGATGTTTTAGTAGCTACTTAAACATCTACTACTGAAGATGTCTTCTTCAGTTATACTGATGTTTCACTAATGAAACAGTGAAAAAACCCACTTAAGAATGGAGACATTCTTAAGTGAGTTTGACAAGGAGATATTTAAAGCCATGCACTAGTTCTTGTATAACATTATACAAATGTCTGGGTTTCATATGATAAAGAAAATTCAGAGTGTACCATTTATGTATGAAAATGATGTATCCAGAAAGTTTTATTATATGACATACATAAAGAATTCATTATTTTGTATATGTTAATGCTCCAATACAGTACATATGAAAATGCAAAGGCAGAGGTAAAGTCTGCTTCTTTAAAGTGTTTAAAATTTAAATAATGAAATTGATTTAGAAAAATTAAGAACATAAGAGAAGGTAGACTGCTGCAAAATATGTAGCATATATTTCCAATGCTACCAATCACTCACTATCTGTTGATTTGTACCACATGAAATGAGTAACATAACCTTTTCAAATAATCGATAATTAAAATGACAAAATCTTAAAAGCTTTCAAGTTATAAACAAATTAAAATGATGTAATAAGATCTGAAAATTTTTTTCCAGATATAATATAATAGGATGTTTAAATATGTAGTAGTTATTGCAAATATTTAAACTAAACAAACCTGGAGAAGTTCAGAAGAAGACAATGCTTTGACAATATCCTTCACATTTTCTGTAAGGGCACGAATTCTATTGAATGTTGCAAATGTTGCCAATTCAATATCTGCAATTGAGCCGCATTGTATTACATGTTAACAATTATACATTAAAAATATTCTATTATTACACATATACTAGAAATAGAAATTCTAAGGAATAGGAAAAGTAGAATAAATGCTACCTTTTTCTATTTCTATGCCTATGTTTTCTAATAATGCAACAAATTTTTGAGAAGTTTCAAAACCTTTTAATATCCAAAATATACTCTTTTTTCTTTTCTTTTTTTTTTTTTTTTTTTTTGGTGAAGCAAATGTTTTGAAAATTCTCAAATATTTGTTACATCAAGAGAAAACCAGATTATAGCTGAATTACAATCCTGGAAGTCTTCTGAACTTTACAATAATAATCGTGTTTTTCCCTCTCTTGTTCACACTTGCTGATATCAGGTTTTTTTTGGGGTTTTTTTTGCATACTTGGAAGCTGATGGTCTTCAACATAGTGATATGATGGATAAAACATATGCTGGATAACGAGTAAACTGATATTTTGGTTTGATAACAAAGGTATCTTTGCAGGCAAAAAAAGGGTAAGATATGTGCATGGAGGAAAACAAACCAAATGCAAATAACAGACAGAATATATCAATACCCAGCACCTTCTGTGGGTGGTAAAGTGATCTTGTATTGGTTAATAGGCACAAAAAATGCATCAAATTTTTGGCAGCTGGATGTGATGATCTGATTTGATAGCATGGACTATAATACCAAACCAGCAGTAGTAATAGATTTTTATTTATTTTTGATAAAACTTGATAAAGGTATGGACCTTAATCACTATAAGGTCCATACATAATTCTGTCAAAACAGCTACAGATAAGATAAATTCCAATTTAATAGATAAGCTATCATAAATCGACTATTCAGACTAATGTGCTGGTTTTAACTCATTTTGGGACTTAATGAAATAAAGACAGCACATATAAACAATTAAACAACATGTTTAATCACTCCTATATTTCATCCTAGTCACTGAGGATGGTCAGGGAAATAATATTAAAACTGCAAAAAACACATAAAATTGCACAAACACAAAGTGGAAAAGATTAGCCTGAAAGCCTAAAGTCCTATGAAGGCACCTTCTATGGGTGTTGTTGGCTAGCTTTAGCTGTGTTGGGAAAGAGGCCTAAGAATTAGTTTCCCAAATTTTGGGAAGTTTAATACAGGCGTATTCATTAAGATTAGGTTTTTTTTTTTTTTAATCCTGCTGCTGATTCTAAAAAAAGTCTTTCAAATTCATATTTTTTTTTTATGGTGAAGCATAGTAGTTTTGCCATTTGATTCTGTGCAAAGTATCAAGGCATGGTCAGCAAGCCCTGACTGACCATACTTATCGCGACAGATGTATTTTTTATGTTCTTCTAGGCAGATGTTAGTAGATCTCCTGGTTTGACCATAATAAGATAAGTTGCAGTAACAAGGAACTCTGTAAACACCTTGAACTGATAGAGGTGGTAAAGGATCCTTGGAAAAGTGGATGAGGGTATCCAGCTTTAGATAAAGTTTGAATGTCGAGCAGACTGTACTTATTTTTTTATTTTCTTTATTTTTAGAGTTCTGGATATTTTTTCTGCAGGTACCCATATAAGGAACAATGATAACATTACTATAGCCAACATATTGAGAGAGATGGGAGGAACAATTTGTTGACCTTTTTGGCATTGTAGCCACTGGACAGGAAAGTTCAGCAATAAGATTAGCCTCAATAGAACAGACATTGGAGGTTCTATTAACACAGGTATTGACAACACCATACTGTTGACGTGGGGGGGGGGGGGGATGATGAGAAAGTTTGTGTGTATGTATCTACTTGTGTGAGTGGGTTTTCTGTAAACTGAGAAAGAAAGGGTGCCACTGGAAAGACATGTAATTAGAGTATCTAGAAAAGGCAGGCTATTATTCCTTTTTTTTTTTTTTATAGTGAACTGGATTCTGGGATACTGTCTATTGAGATGGAAGAGGAAGATGGAAGTCTAACATGTCTGAGCTGTGGCCAAATAGAGAACACATCATCAATATATCTTAACCCAGTGCTTTCCAAACTTTTCATCTTGGCGACACACTTTTTAGAGAAACATAATTTCGCAGCACAGTAATTCAGTCTGATGTGCCTCTCACGTGGCCAGATCAGATAGTTTAGGTATATGCTTTTACAATTATATTTTGTATAACTTTTAGAAGATTTATTTAAAAATCTCTTCCTGTTCATCCGATACCGGGTTAATAAAAATTCACTATTTATAGTAAGTGATTAATCACTTACTCCTTTTAAAATTGATCCCATCATTACTGTAACAAGCAACTCCTTTTGATATTTGATGAGATCAAATGTCATATAACTCCTTTAAAGGTTGTGTGATATAGTTAGACTATACTCTTGTCTTGAGGGCACGACACAGTCTATTAGCAAACCAGAGGTTAAACTTGTTTCACGACACAACCTATCTCATGAAATGAAAACCTTTCATTTGTATTAAAAATATATATAATACAGTATGATCGAATAAAAAACACATCAAGCGAGCTGAAATGATTCTCTCTTTTTAATTTTTCAATGTATTTAATATATAGGGAAAACAGATTTCATAGCTCACTTGTTGAGTTTTTTCGATCATACTGTATTATTATATATAATAAAATATACAAAATAAAAATATATAATATATTTATATCCAAGATTAATGTCATTGTTATAAGAAATAGAAAGAAATATATAATAATAGAATTTTAATGAGATATATGAGCTTCATGGGATGAACACAGCTTTTCAATATTTGGTGGAATAGTAGATAAAGACACTCGCATTTCGTCATCAAGCATTCTTAAGCTTCCACATTTCAATGTCTTCGAGTTTGCCATCGTTGAAAAGGATACTTCATACATGTATGTAGTGGAAAACTGCAAAAGAATTTTTAATGCTTTTTTTACTTATGTTTGGATGCATTTTTGAAACACGAATCCAAAAGTTGTCTAAATCACCCTCTTCATACATCATTAACAGACTTCGATCATTTTTTTATTTCAACTAATTCTTCTTCAATAAGTGACAAGTTAATCATTGCAGTTGAAATAAATGGATTTCTGATCCAATCATAGTCTTGTATTTCAATATTTGGGAAGTAGTGATGAATTTTCTCTCTGAGCATTGTTAAATGGTCAACAATTAGCAAGCTGATATCACATTTTAGTTCACAGTCTGCAGTTTTGGAAAACATTTCAAAATTTCCTTCTTTCCTTTTCCATATTTCTATCTTGTCTCATAGCACACATTTTATCCACCACTGTTAAGATATTTTCTCCTTTTCCTTGCATACTGGCGTTTATTTTATTCAAGTGTTCAAATATGTCAGCAAGATATGCCAATTTTGTGCACAATAATTTGTTTTGAATTAGATCGCAGAATTCATTTTGTTGATTTAATTCAAAACAAATAGTTTAAGCATTATTTCCCTCAATTCATATACACAACAAAGCCCTCGACCTCTTGACAGCCAACGAACTTCTGAGTGCAGTATAAGTTTTTTAAATTTTGCCCCCATATCCTCACAAATTTTAGCAAATAATCTTGATTTAAGAGGTCTATTTTTAATGTAATTGACCATTTGAACAACTTTGTCCATAACTTTTTTTAAATTCATTACCAGCAGTTTGCACAACTAGTGCTTCGCGATGTAAAAAGCAATGAGTAATTATATTTTCATTCTCTTTCTTTGCTAAAGCTGTGAAACTTTGCTAAAGCTTTGTGAAACTTTTTGTTGAACCAACCACTGAAGGAGCACCATCTATGCATATTCCTACACAATTTAACCATAGCAAATTATTTTCCTTCATGAAGCAATCTACTGTTTTAAATATATCTTTGCCTCTAGTTTTCATTGGAAGTTCTAGACAACACAAGAATTGCTCAATAATTCTGTTAGTATGAAAGCTGTAAAAATCATATTATCGTCTTGAAAAATATCTTTTATTTGCAGCTTAATGTCAGCAGACATGTCTTGAATACGTCTTCCAATCGTGTAATCTGCCAAAGGGATTTTATTAACTTCTATCTCAAATTCAGGCACAAACATTGTTCGAACAATAGCACAGCAAGATTCCTTTATAGTGGTTTTGGCAATAGCGTGTGGCTCCTTGTTTTTGCCAATTATTTGAGCAACCAAGTAACTTGCCTTTTGAGCTTTCTCTGATGTCTTCATTCTCTTGGTGAATGATGTAGACTGCTTTTTTATAGATTTTGAAAGTTCAATAAAGTATTCTACTGGCTTTTCTGACAAATGACTGTGTTTTGAGGTAAAATGGCGCTTTAATTTGTTTGGTACCATACTTTCATTTGCAAGTATCACCCCACAAACTAAACATTGGGGACAAGGATGGTTTTCATTACCAGAAAATGTGAACCCCAATTTCATATAATCTTTATTGCATCAACGAGGCGTGGAAAATTTTCCTTTACACTTCTACCATATTAATGCAGACTGTTCAACAGTTGATTCTTGCGTAGTTTCCTCTACAGTCGATACATTTTGTTCATCACAAACGTCAGCTTCAGCTTTTCTTTTATTAATTAGAAAGTTATCCATTTTATGGGTAATTCAACACCAATTTGATCAATAAAACTGTGCGAATTTATTGTAAAGCTTTAACAGTAACTAAACATAAAATAAAAGCACCAGCTCTTCATTTATTTACGTTGCAGTTAGAATAAACATCAATAAATATAACATTTGTATGAATAAGTGGGGCACTTTATTTTTATTGGTCGAACGATAATAAAACCGAGCGACTACAACGTGATAAAACCACAGAGATGAATTCGGCTGCATTTATTCTCCATTATTTATTGAAATATATTGATATGAAATATTCTTAAAGGTTAAAAATAATTAAAAGTTAAAAATAAAAATAATTAAATATTTTTATTAAAAAAATAATTAATTAAAATATTAATTAAAATAAATTAAAATTAAAAGTTAATTAAATTTACTTTTAATTAAAATTTATTAAAATAATTAAAAATAATTTTTTCCACTTAGTCTTCTTCACGCATTAGATGTGATAGCTGTCGCGACCAAGACTTCATCTTCTTTAATGGTATCTTTTAGTCTTTTTCTAGGTCTTCCTATTCTTATTCTTTGGTTTCCAACTATAGACTTGTTTTATTATTCTATCTTTACTTCTCTCCACAAGTTCAATCTATTTTATTCTTCGGGTTCATAGCCAATTGTTTATTGCTTGTAATTCACATTGTTTTCTTATATCTGTACTTTTTATTTTATCTAGTCTAGTTTTATTTATAATTTTCTTAATATATTCATTTCACTTGTGTTTAACATTTGTCTTGTTTTTCTAGTGTCTGGTCTTGTTTCTGCATTATATGTCATAATAGGCCTGATATAAATTCTGGTTTTTGTCTCTAACCTAAATTGTTTATTTTTCCATATTGTTTCATTCAGGCATCCTGATATTCTTGAAGCTTTTGCAACTTGTTCTCTGACTTCTTGATGTGGCCTTCCTCCCCAGTTCAGATGTATACCTAAATAGTAGTAATTTGTTATTTGTTCAATAATAGTACCTTCCAATTCTAATTTGCATCTTTGTGGTTCTTGTGATATTGTCATACATTTTGTTTTAGTTCTTGATATCTTCGTATTATATAATTTTGCTGCTTTATTAAATGTATGCAGTAATATTTGTAGCTAAGTTAGATTTTCTGCAATCAATAGTACATCATCTGCATCACATATAGTTCTTATTCTTCTATTATTTATTTCACTCCTGTATTTTGTATTTGATTAACTGTTTTTTGTATTATTTCATCCATTATTATATTGAATATTGTTGGGCTAAAAGAGTCTCCTTGCTAATGCCATTACTAATTTGTATCTCTACTTATTTTTCTTGTGTTATTATAATACAGCTATTATCATCATATATTTCTTTAATTATTTGTATTATGTTTTCTGATACTTTGATTCTCTGCAATATTTCTATTACATCTTGAATTAATATTCTGTCAAATGCTTTTTCCAGATCTAGAAAGCATATAAATAGTTTTGTATTGTATTCTATTGTTTTCTCTATCAATTGTCTGATTATATTGTATCTATACATGATCTATCTTCTCTGAAACCTTGTTGTTCATTAATAGATTAATTTCCTTTATTTTATTATTTAGGATTCTTGTTAGTACTTTTAATGAGGTATTTAATAAATTTATCCCTCTATAATTTTCTGTTTTTTTTTTTTTTTTATCTCCTTTCTTAAACAATGGTATTATTATACTTTTTTTCCCCCATTCTACTGGAATCTTTTTTTTTGTATTTATTATTTGGTTGTACAGTATAATTAAACTACGAATTATGATTTCTTTACCCATTTTTTTAACAATTCATTATTGATATTATCTAGACCTGGTGATTTCCTATTTTTAATTACATTTTCAATTTCTGTTATTTCAATTTTTGTTTCTGTTGTATTTATTTCTTCATGATTTGTTTGTTTACCTAGTTCTACTTTTTTTTCAACTGTTTGGTTATAAAGATTTTAAAAATAATTTTCTAATTCCTCTATTTCTACTTTTAATATTGGGATATATTTAGGCTTACCATAGGTCCCGGCCAGTTTGTCATTTTGTCCCAGTTATTTAGTAAAAATTTAAAAGTGCAGAATATACACGCAGTACAAAAAGTGCAGCCTCGGAAAATGGCAATCAGGCAACACAAATACCCCACTTTGACTCTGGCCTGTACACTGCGTCACAAGTCATTGTTGAGCATGTGCAATCTTACTTGAATTTAAATTGCGAGTCGGTGTTTCTTTATGGGTGTTGTTTGTGATTTTTTTTACTTCATTAAATTAATTTAATCCCAAAATGCCAAAAAGAAACTGTGTGTTTACGGATGAAATAAAAAAGGATTATCCATTTTTGAAAAAAGTTTATGGTCATATTGACAAAGTGAAATGTGAACAGTGCTCTTCAGAATTTTCTGTGGCTCATGGTGGGCGTTGGGACATAAAAAATCACTTGACACGTGCGAAACATAAGGCTAGTCTAGCAGCAGCAGGAACTTCCTCCAAGATATTGTCATATTTTAAAAGGTGCCAATCCAAGTGACAAAGAATTTTTAATAGCTGCTAAAGAAGCAACTTTTGCATTTCATGTTGCTATTCACAATCTCAGCTTTAAGTCTGCCAATTGTTCATCCAAATTGATATCAAAGCTTTTTGAAACAAAGTTTAGACTGGGTAGAACAAAATGTGAAGCTGTCATTGTTAATGTGATCGAGCCACTGTTGTTTCAGCAACTTTGTGAAGATTTAAACAAAACAAATTTTGTGACGATATCAATTGATTCTTCCAACAGGAAAGAAATTAAAACTGTGCCATGTGTTGTGTGGTATTTTGCACCAGATTGTGGAGTAAAAGTTAAACTTTTAGACTTTCAATCAGTTCCCAGTGAAACTGCAGAAATACTGACAAACCATTTAATGTCGGTTATGAAAACTCATAATATAACAAAAAAAATTATTGGATTTTGTGGAGATAACTGCAATACCAATTTTGGGGGTGTAAAATGGAGAGGAGAGGAGAAAACAATATTTACAGTCGACTGAAGAAGGAACTAGGAAGAAATATTGTGGGCATTGGTTGCGGTGCTCACATTGCTCACAACTGTCTTCAAACTGCAGTTGATGTTCTACTTATTGAAATAGAAGCTTTAGTAGTCAAAATTTATAAATATTTCCACATTTATACGGTTCGAGTCACTCAACTAAAAGCGTTCTATGAATTTGTAGATGTAGAGTATAAAAAGGTTCTTCAACATGACAACACCCATTTTCTTTCGCTACTTCCAGCTACTGACAGAATACTTGAAATCTATGCGGGACTGAAATCATATTTTATTTCACAAGAAAAATGTCCAGTGATGATAAAACAGTTCTTTGATAATGATTGTGGAATGTATTTCTGGTTTGTGCGTGGGCAACTCAAATTGTTTAACAAATCTATCTTGATCATGGAAAATACAAAAGCAAGTGCAACTTGCATCTTGAGGAAAGGCATGATAATAAATTTATACCTCAAGAAGCAAAAAAGCTTTCTAGAATACTGGAAAATAGTGGAAGTATTAATATTAATACAATACTACAAGAGTTTACAAAATTTTATGACCGATGTCTTTCTTACATTGAGCTTTGGGAAAACAGTTTTGGTGGAGCAGAATCTTTTACTTGGATAAACAACAATGAATTAACTTGGTCAGAAATTGAAGCTTCAGGTGAAAAAATTAATGAAACTCTTGCAAATAATGCAATAAACATGGATGAACTGTTTGATGAAGTGGTGATTGCAAAAGCTTTTTTTGGTCAGCAAACCATGACATTTTGAAAAATACAAGTTGTGAAGAAAAATGGATGCAACTATTCAGTCATTTCAAAGAAACGAACATTTCATTGCTCAATCTTGTCCAAATTATAGAATACATTTTCAGCCTGCCAGGCACATCTTCACCTGTTGAAAAGATATTCTCAATAATGAATAACATATGGTCTGAAGAAAGAGGCAGAATGGCTGAATCAACAGTAAAAGTTGTATTGTGCTGCAAACTTAATAGTGAACTAAATTGTAGTGAATTTTTCGACGCAATTAAAAATAAAGAATTTTTAAAGAAAGTTCACGTTAGTGATAAATAATAATAACTTTTTAATAATAAGTTATGTTCAGTCAAGAGTAATTAAAAATTATTAGTACGAAATGTTTTTTTGTTAAGCACTCCGTTATTTAGCCTTTTGAATCATAAGTACTTAGCGTAGGAGGTGTTACTTTCTGTTTTGAGCAAACTCTCAAAAATGTCCCGGTTTGATAAAAAAAAAATTTATGATAAGTCTAGATATATTCTGCTTCTTCCTTTTTGTGTATTAATAAATCTCTACATTTGTTTCTGTATACCGTAAAAATTATGTTCAAGTTCTTTTGTATATGATTCTCAAAATTGATTTTTGCTTTCAATTTTCTTTTGATTAATTTTATTTCTTAATATACGTTCCATTTATCTGCTGTTTTCATTTGTAGATATTTCAATTTTTGTTTCTGTTGTATTTATTTCTTCTTCTTGATTTGTTTGTTTACCTAGTTCTACTTTTATTTCAACTGTTTGGTTATAAAGGTTTTTAAAATAATTTTCTAATTCCTCTATTTCTACTTTTAATATTGAGATATATTCTGCTTCTTCCTTTTTGTGTATTAATAAATCTCTACATTTGTTTCTGTATACTATAGAAATCATGTTCAAATTCTTTTGTATATGATTCTCAAAATTGATTTTTGCTTTCAATTTTCTTTTAATTAACTTTATTTCTTAATATACATCCCAATTATCTATTTTTTTCATTTGTAGATATTTTTCTTTTTCTTTTGTAATATTTTTATTTCTTTGTTAAACCATGGAGTTCATCTATTTCATTTTGTTATTCTTTTTAATACACCTAATACTTCTGTTGCTGGGGTGCTTAAAGGACAAAGCTATATAACTGAGAGGAGACCTCCACATAGCCTTTAAAGGAATGCTGAGAACTGACCAGGGCTACTGACCTAATGTCCAATCCTCACCTTCTCGTAGGGCACCCTGTTGGGTATCTACCTGGATACTGAACGAAAGAGGATGGGCTGACAATTTGGGATTTAACCGACCAAATTGTAATTCTTATTGGCTTAAACCAAATTACAAAATAATGGTACAACATGACAAAATTTCATGCCAGCTGGGAGCGTCACCCGGTTAAACAAGGCCCCTGTTGTTTTCACCAGGGAACTAGGGTGAACAGCGAAAAGTCAGCTACTGGACCAAATCTGAAAAAAAAACCCAACTCAACATCACCAGAGTTAAAGATCTGTACTATCAACGTAAGAAGCCTGAATGACAAAGAAATGGAGCTAGCTGAGGAATTAGATAAGAGTACCAGATCGACATAATAGGAGTGACTGAAACAAAAAATACAAAAACTGGTGAGATCTTTCTGATCAATAAATACAAAATGTTATATTCAGGCAATGACAATCAAGGAAACAAAGGAGTAGCCATAGTATTCAATGCAAAATACGAGGCTAATTTTCTTGAATGGCGGGCAGTCTCAAGTAGAGTGATGTGGGCAAATATCAGAATGGGGAACTGGACAATGAGACTTATTTGTGCCTACGGTCCAACAGAAGGTTCTACTAAGGTAGAAGTGGAGGAATTTTTTTGATGCTTTAGAGAAAGCAACTGACACAATGAAAAAGGAGAAGTTGGTCCTTGTTGGGGATCTAAATAGCAGAGTAGGAAATGATTGTCAGACATACAAAAATATATTGGAAAAATTGTCAGACATGCAAATATTTGTTGGATTTCTGGTCAGGACATGGACTGGTTATTATTAACACCATGTTCCAACATAAAAATGTGCACAAATTCAGATGGAGAGAAGAGGCAAGGAATAAGAAAAGACTCATTGACTATGTTATTGTTGATAGTGATGTTTTTTCACTGGTGCAGGACACCAGAGTGTACAGAGGATTTGAAATTGGAAGAGATCATTATTTAGTCTTGAGCAGGATAAAATTGAATTTCATATTGAAAAGAATAACATGTAAGAAAGTTTTAAAGTGAATAAAAGTTGAGCAGCTCTCAGATGTGAACTGTAGACTAAAATACACAAAGATTATTGAAGAAAAAATGAAAGAGTTTGAGAACAGGAACCAAACTTTAGAGATTCAGTGGCACGCCTTGAAGAAAGCCCTGATTGATTCGGTCAGAGAGGCATGTGGTGAGGTTGTCTGCAAGGATAAAAAAATCAGAACTCCATGTTGGATACAGGAAGTTAAAGAGGCAGTGAAAGAAAAGAAGAAAGCATATCAAAAGTTCCTGGCAAATAAGTCAGCTTGTGCTCTTAGAGAATATAGAGACAAATGCAAGAATGCTAAACACTGTGTAAAACTAGCTAAACAAAAGTCATGGGAGGATTTTGGCAAGAATATAGAAAATAAATATCAAGAAGGAGGCAAACTATTCTGGAGGTTGTTGAAGAAGCTTAGGAATGGAAGAAAGAGTACTGTAAAAGGAGTTAGAGATGATAAAGGTGACATGAAAACTGGAGAAAAAGATATCCTTGAAGTATGGAGTAATTACTTCGAGAAATTGCTAAATGAAACAATCAGTGATAGCATAGTGGTAAAAAACACTCAACAGGCATACAGTTAGGAATACATATCCATACTTGAAGTAGAAAAAGCCATCAAAGGCTTAAAATGAGGAAAGTCAGCAGGAGTAGACGATATCTGACCAGAAATGCTGAAGTACGGTGGTATAAAAGTCTTGCAGTAGCTGCACTGCATAGTTTCAGAAGGCCTGGAGAGAATGACGAATTCACGATGATTGGAGTAGAGCTCTCATAGTACCCATATATAAAAAAGGGAAATAAATCTGAATGTGAGAATTACAGTGGTATTTCCCTACTGAGTGCTCCTGATAAGATATATGCAAGTATACTTGAGAAACGGTTGAGAAGAAAAGCTTGGTGAAGAACAAGCTGGACTCCAGCCAAATAGAGGCTGTCACAATCAGATCTTCACTCTGCAACAAATAGTGGAGAAATCATGGGAATATAACAAAGATCTCTAGTTGAGTTTTGTAGATCTGGAAAAGGCATATGATAAGGTGCCAAGAGAGAAACTATTCAATACGCTACAGTTATATGGTGTCAATGGGGCATTATATCAAGCAATACTTAATCTTTATTTGAGTTGTGAGTCAGTAGTTAGAATTGAAGGAAGTGCAGGAAGATGGTTTAATGTTAAATCTGGTGTGAGACAAGGATGTACATTATCCCGTCTGTTATTCATTATCTATATGGATCACATTATGAAGGAAAGTGGAATTAAACATGATATCAAAATTGAAGATGTTAACGTCAGCTCTTTGCTTTATGCGGACGATGTTATACTTATCAATAAATCTGCTACGAGTCTGCAAGATTCCTTGACTAAATTGAATAACTGTTGTAATAGATATGGTATGAAGGTCAGCAATAAAAAGACAAAGACAATGAAAGTAGGCAGAATCATTGAAAATGTCAACTGCATTGTGAATGGAGAACCTGTGGAACAAGTAAAACATTTCAGCTACTTAGGCACGATTTTTAGTGAAGATGGTAAATTAAATATGGAAACAGACAACAGAATCAATAAAGCTGGTATAGTAGAAAGTCAACTGAATGAATTCATATGGAATAAGAGAGAAATTAGTCAGAATACTAAATTAGTTGTATACAACTAATTTAGTATTCCGACAAATCTCTCAGATCTATAAGTTCAAACCAGTTTTAACTTATGGATCTGAGAGCTGGGTCAGAAGTAAAACACTTGAACAAAGACTAGAGACCACAGATATGAGAACCCTGAGAAAGATTAGAGGCATGAACAGATGGCATCAATGGCAATATCATATTAAAAATGAGGATATTAGGAAAGAACTTGACATTGTCAGCATCCAGGAATACTTTAGCAGAGCTAATCTCAGGTGGTATGGTCATTTAAACAGAATGGGCGAGGAAAGATTGGCAAAACAAGTGTTCTCTGCAGGTTGGCAGGAAAATGACCCAGAGGAAGACCAAGATATAGGTGGATTGATATGGTACAATGTGCCTTAGGCGACAGAAATATAAGATCTGATAATATTGGAGTCTTGACAAGTAACAGACTGATCTGGAGGAAAATTGAAAATAGGAATTAGTAATGATGTAAATTTTTCATGTAGTACTATCAAATTCTGTACACCCCTTGAGGGTATATGGCAGGAATTTGATGATGATGACTTCTGTTGCTATTTCAGTTAAATTTGTTTTAAAAATCTTTCAATTATCTTCTACATGTTGTTCACTGTTTAATGGATTATCTTGGAACTTTGGTTTTAATCTATTCTAGTGTAATGTTTTTATAGTTTCTTCATTTAATAATTCCATTTTAAATTTTATTTTGGCACTGTGTTAATTTTCCTTAGATTTTATTTTCACCCATTTCTTGTAAAATCTTATTTACATATTAATAGATTATGATCACTTCCAATTTCTGCATGTTAACATTAATATCTTCCATTTCTGATGGGTGTATTACTTTGTTACATATAATCTATTATTGATTCCTGTCCTCTTGTGTTTCCAAAAGTTATTTTATGCTGAAAAAATGTATTCATTATTTTTTAACTTATTTGCACATAATTATATCAATGTTTCTTCATTAAATCTTTGCATAATTCCATTTATTGGTATATTTCCTATTCTTGCATTTAAGTCTCCCATTATAATTAATTTTTCATTTCTTGTAAGTCCTCATAGAAAGCTTTTTTTCCTTTTCTTTTGGGGCATATATTGCAATTATATTTATTTTACTCTGTTTTTATCCTAACTGTTAATATTCTTTTGTTTATATATTTATATTCTTCTATATTTTCATTTAACTGTTTATGTATTACTATGTCTACTCCAGCTTACAACAGATGATCCCATGTCAGGAAGACCTTCCACAGTGATCACACCTGAAAACATCAATGCAGTGCATGCCATGATCCTTGGTGAAAAACAAATACCAGCCAAAAACATTGCAAAGACTCTAGGGATATTCAGGGAAGGAGTTGGGGTCATTATCCACAATCATCTGAACATGCAGAAGCTCTCAGCAAAGTGGATCTCCAAATGTCTGAATGCCAACCAAAAGAGAGAACATGCTATAATCTCAAGGGAATTTTGAGTCATTTTGGGAAATCAGGTGCATATTTTTTTTACTCGTATTGTGACTGCTGATAAAACATGGCGTCATTACTATGACCCAGAGACTGTACAACAGTCAATGGAGTGGAGACACAAAGGTTCTTGCCATTGTCTTTTGAGATATGGATGATATAATCCTTACCAAGTAGCTCAAAAAAAAAGTGAAACTGTTACAACAGCTCTGAAGGAATTGAAGGAGGTACTGAAGGAAAAATGTCACGTTAATCTGAGCAGAAGCATGTTGCTTTTGCAGGTTTAGATTCATGCAATCTAACAGGCAATACACAACTTGAGCTTTCAATGTCTGCCTCACCCACCCTATTCACCAGACGTGGCCCCCATCTGACTATTTCCTACTCCCAAATTTAAAGAAACACTTGAAAGGAACAAAATTTACCACAGATGTGCAGCTGAGGACCGATTTGTGCAACAAGGAAAAGACTTTTTCTCAGAGGATTGCAAAAGATGCAGTAGCATTGTAACAAGTGTATAACACTTTGTGGGGAATATGTAGAATAATGTGTAAGTTACACAGTTCACCTCAATTCCTTCATGACGATTATCACAACTTTTCAGTACATCCTCATATTCCATCTACCTCTGCCCCCTGGAACAGCCTTCCTCATGATGCATTTCCCAACAATTTCTATAGCTTTTAACATGCTCATTGCCAAGCTGAAAATTGGAATTTCGCGTGGTGGGCAAATTTTTTTACTTGATAGCACTGTCCACGCGATAATGCGTGATCAGCCGAACGGTGAGAACTCGCATCACGTGATATCACGTGATTGGCAATGAACATGTTAAGAAGAATGTCAATAGGTTTCTTCTTCCTCAATTCTCATCTGCGCCTCACATGGCACTGATGTTTCACAGGTTCTTGTATCTCTCATGTGGGGAAACACACACGGGTCTAGATATTGGCCGGTCCCATAATGCATAATATTGTGCCCGAAAGGATGTGTGCTTTGCAATACGGGATACTAAGGCAATTAATGCAAAGTCACTGGTCTCTATATATAAGTAACCTAGTCATGAAGAGTCTTCACAAGCAAACTTTGTTTGCTTAAACACTTGGATAAGGGATTAAACAAGACTATAATTTCTTGGCATATTTAATTAAGTTATAACCAAACTTTCTTCAATCAATTCTTTCTAGAGCATCCATGACACGATCAGAAAAGCTAGATTTTTCATTGCTATTAAATTGAATATGTTGTGTTCCTTTTTCTGAAAATTATGCATGCTCCTTCACCTATATATAACCCAACTAATTAGAATTGAAAAGAATAGAATATAATTAAGTTGATCACTTCATGGACATCAGACACTGTTAAACAATTACTATGCTATGCTTGCTACCTAAGAATTTATAGTCTTCCTAAGATGCACAAAAATAATGTGCAACCTTGGCTGAGATACTCTACACAGAATTGACTAGAAAGGCACTTGTTCTTTACATCATACCAAAACCTGGTATGAGCACAAATTTAAAGAATCATGGAACATTCTGTTCCACCACCATAATCTCAACAATGATGATCTAAAACTCAAGAATATGGATGGCATACATTCAACCCATATAACTTTTATTCTAACAGGTCATAAAATTTAGAACTGTAGGTCACTAGCAGTCCCTCACTCCAGGATGCTTTGCTAATTACTCCATGGATAATTGGACAATAATAAAGCACAGCTCTTATTTTAAATCTTGATTAGGACACCGCTAACGCTGTAGTGTAACCTTACATTTTATGCACGTTAATCTTCCAACCATTATCCTTGGTCCACACTGTCTATTCAAATCCTCCTGCAAAGTCTCTACATCATCTGCATACTTTAAGAGCGTTAATAAATATGTTGTGTGTGTCTGTACACACACACAATGCATCTAAAGCAGTTCCTCATACTGAACTTTCCAAATGATAATATCTTGGTAGCAATTGTCCTGTGACACACTGGCATCATCGATTACAGTATATAAAATAAGCTAGAAAATATCTGCACTCAACTGAAACACAGCATCCCTACTAAATAAAATTATAATCTATCTTTTGCAGAGGCACTTTATGACAACCTTCTTCAATGATTAAAACTGTCATTCCTGTATTTTCAATTTATAAATAATAGCAACTGCTGGAAAAGTTTTATTTTATTTTATTTTTTAACTTATGTTACCAGCCTCCTGAAGATGCTGTTAGCCATACAAACAGCAAAACATGTTGAGGAAATACATCAGGTATAAACAAAAAACATATGAGTTAAAACCTGGTTATCCATTATTCAAGATAGTCTCCTACATACATAATTCAATGAAAAACATTAGACCCTTCTGACAAGCCTCGACATCAAGTTTTCACTAATGTACCAAGATTAGAAACTAAAAATATTTATTTTTAATTTAAAAATAACTATTTCCACCAGATACAGTGACATTATCTGAACAATCAATGGGTACATCACTATATATCTGCTTTTAGCCAACTGTTAATGGAATTGTTTAAGAAACAAGTCCTGGAGGATTACAATTTATGATGACTGATTACACTATGTAAATAACATTCATCATATGCCCCAGACCGGAAGAACAGCTGCAGGAGTTTACAAAATCATCTTAATAGCAGTCATCACCATGTAAAGTTCATCAATGAATTAATGAATTAGAAAACAGACCCTGCCTTTTTTTTTAAAAACACTCTCCTGGAGATCTCCAAACAGAATAAACTCAGCTATAGTACACCCACACTTCTGTAGAGCTTCGATTGGCTTGGTGTCAAGAATAGTCTATTCATGCTGAAGGGAAGAAAGAAATGAAAGACGTATGAATTGGTCGCCAACACACGAAATCATGTGCTTTATAGATAAAATTTTCCAACTGTCAAATAAGCAAAATAGTTACCACTTTAAAAACTACAATGATCATAAAAGAGAAGTTAATTTTCCGACATGTAATAATAAACAACTCATCCAAGATGATGGATTGATTACCCTATTATCGGAATGGATTCTCCTTTTTGTGACATGCACAGAAGTGTCAGAGGGTCTCAAATCTGTGGGCGTACTATACTATTCACTTTACAGAAAGATAACACAGGAAAAAACCTCCAGAAAGGACATATAACATCTATTACTGGAGAAAAAAAAAAACAATTCAAATAGCCTTACACTTTCATAAAATGGTTAATAAATCAAAATATAGTAGCAAATCCAAAATAAACTGTTGGTCAAGCAATATAGAGAAGTAGTATTACTTCCTTACACCCAATGTGTCAGAAAATATCTCAAAGTAATTGCAAAACCAAAAGAATAAAGATAGTATTCTCATATTCTCACTTTTTTAAACAAATTTATTCTTGTTGAGAGGCTTATACGCTGGTTAAACATGATAACTAATATTTAAGGAATTGACAGCATATACTAGAAATATAAATTAAATAAACTTTAATATATACTTTCCGATATTTCGGCAAACGTCAACATACGGAGCCGACATATCAACAAGTTTGATAAATTAATAAAGAACTCGGCGTCCAAACCTAAACTACAAACCAACACTGTAGTTAACCTTTCTTCAGTTATCTTGAAGCCTGAAGCACTCAACGCTATGTCACGTGGTCACAACTTCGGCATTGCTCCTAAGAAATTACCGGCAGAGGAATTAATGATCCAAATTGAACGCGGAATTCGCCAACTTCCAAGCCACATCGCCAACGATATTCGATTGGATGTAGCCTGTGTTCTCAAAAAAGCAAAACCTCCAAAATCCAACATATCTATTAGTGAATACAAGTCACTACAAGAATTGAAGAGAAACAAAGAAATAGTGATCACCAAAGCAGATAAGGGGAACGCCACTGTGGTACTCAACCTTAATGACTACACAGGTAAGCTCAAGGCTTTGCTATTAGATCGATCCACTTACCTCCCCATTAATTACAATCCCACCAACTCACAAATTAGAAAACTCCATAGGCTCCTTAAGAAGGTTACTTCTTGGCCTGTGGAGGTTACCAACAGACTAAAACCCTATAACTCTAGACCCCCCCGCATATATGGGCTCCCTAAAATGCATAAAGAAAATGTGCCATTACGTCCCATAGTGGATGGCATTGATTCCCTCACTTACAAACTAGCCAAGCATTTAGCCAAAGCACGCTCACAACTATACTGGCAACACACCATCACACATAAAAAACTCAGCCCACTTCAAAGCCAGTATAGAAAACCTTACACTGCAACATAATGACATAATGGTCAGTTTTGATGTCTCCTCCCTATTAACGAATGTACCCCTCAAAAAACCCTAGAGCTAATCCAAGCTAAATTTCCTCCCGATATCTCAGCCCTATTTCAGTTTACAATAAACTCAGGCTATTTCGTTTGGCAGGAAAAATTCTACAATCAGATAGAGGGGACAGCCATGGGTTCACCACTTTCCCCACCCTTGGCCAACTTCTTTATGGAGACTTTTGAAGAGAAAGCCTTAAACTCAGCCCCACAAAAACCAACCATATGGCTTCGCTACGTTGATGATGTGTTTGCTATTTGGCCACATGGCCCAGATTCACTCCTCTCCTTCCTAACACACTTAAACAACCAACACCCTGGAAAAAGAGGAAAACAATAACCTCCCCTTCCTAGACACACTAGTCACCCGCCAACCTGATGGAACCTTGGTTTTCTCAGTTTATAGAAAACCCACCCATACAAGCAGATACATTCACCAACAATCCCATCACCCCCCCCTCACAACAATATGGAGTTATTAAGACACTATTCAACAGGGCAAAAATAATCTGTTCAAATGATCAAGCCCTAACCACTGAACTAAATCACATCCATGACACTTTCTCAGCCAATGGCTACCCCCCCCAAAAAAATCCAGAAAATACTTAACCCAGTTATCCACAACCCACCACCCCCTCCCCTTCAAAAAAAAGATTACTCTAAATCCATCACCATTCCCTACATCCGAGGCACCTCGGAAAAAATCAACAAAATCTTAAGAAAACACGACTTAACCACTTGTTATAGACCACATAAAAAATTGGCATCCCTTATCCGCTCCACTAAAGACCAACCACTTCCCCTACACCTACCTGGTGTATACCAGGTCCCTTGCAGCTGTAAATTGTCTTACAGGTAGGACAGCAAATATCAGAATCTCAGAACACAAGGATTACATCCGATTTCACCAGTACAACCACTCTGGGCTTGCAGACCACGCTCTGGATACTCGCCACAGAATAAGATGGAAGAAAGCCACAGTCATACACCACAGCAAGTTCAAGTATGAAAGACTATTCATGGAATCAGCCTCAGCCCTTAGGAACATGCCAAACCTCAACAAATTTGGATGCATGAGACTGCCCCAAATTTGGGAAACAATTATTAGAAGAACTTCAGCCCAAAGGCCAAGAACCACCAATATAGCCCGGCAGGGGGCACCATCAGGACTTTAGGAAAACGTTAGCTTCCTAGCTTCAGTTCTCATTTGCTGTTATGTAGTACTTGTGTGCACATGTCTTTGTATTAAGTTCCCAAGAAGCAACGTGACGTTTGCCGAAATATCGGAAAGTATATATTAAAGTTTATTTAATTTATATTTCTAGTATACGCTGTCAATTCCTTAAATATTAGTTATCATATTATCTTTTTTAAACAAAATGTCAAGTTTCCTTATTTCTCCAAAACCTTCTCATTCTCTTATAACAGCAAATACATAAAAGCATGATTACATGGTCAGGATATGAGTGTCTGAACATGTCAGAGATGTGGAGAAGAAAAGATAATAAGACAAGCCTCACATAAAAAACAGACAAATTATTAAATACTGTGGCAATGTAAAAAAATGGACTATACTGATTATAATTTTAAACAAATTACACAATAACTACAGTAATTAAACTTTAATGAAAGTACAGATATTTCCTACAAAATAACAGTGTGTAAAAACAAGCAATATACAACAATCAGTTTATCAATTAAAAATGGTTGCTGCAAGCTAGAAATTAATATATTAATAAATAATATTAAAACCATTTTTGATGTTTATATAAAATGAGAACCTCCCAAACTTTTTGAGGAGAGAGATAATCATTCTGATTCAAGTTAGGCCGATATAAAAGGACTAGCAACTTTCTGTGAAAAGGCATTCATATTTAAAACTGCTTCTATGGAGAAGATGAGCTTCAACCCACTGGATACTGTGTTTAGTGTTAATGTGCTGTGCCAGATCAGACTTTTGAAGTTTCACATATTCAATGTAGTAGTTATGTTGTTCATTAATTATTTTTTCAGAACAGCCTGTCTGTCCAAACTATGTCAATTTACATTTACAAGGAATCTGTAACACCAGCTAGAGGCCACAGTTTGTATTTTGTAGATGGTAACAAATGAGAAATTTTGTTGATAGGAAAATGTGGAAATAAGGTGATACTTTTTCAAAATTCTACCAATAGGTTCAGAGGTACCAGAAATATGAGATGAAATATATCCCTTATATATATATATATATATATATATATATATATATATCCCTTATATATATATATATATATATATATAGTGGCAACCATTTTTAGTTTGTAAACTGACTGTATGTACCAAGTATTCCTGTTCTTTGATTTCCTTGTTTCTACACACTGATGAACTGTTATTTTCAGTACGAAATATCAGTACTTTTATTAAAGTTAATTATACTGTGGTTATCGTATAATTTATTTTTTTTTATAGTTATGCCACAGGTACCTTTAAAAATTGATCATAATTTTCTACATCAGGACATTCAAGGAATTATCAGAAATGTTAAGAAACCCAATTAATGTAACAAGAAACAAGTAATTATCTTACATTAAGCTGATCTCGTTTCATTGGACATTATGAAGCTAGACATCAAAAAATACATAACGAGTCTTGCAGTGCATTTTAAATGTTCATTACTACTGATACTGTTAAGGTTGCTTGTGATACATTACTGCACTATCGTGCTACTTTAATTCACTCTCCTGAACAACTATACTATGATGCACAAGAAATTAGTCAAGATCTTAAATCATCAACTGTCATTTTGCTAAACCAATGGTCTATGTGATAAATATATCCTATTTGCATATTCCCCGAGTCTCCAAAGCAATACAAACATTTTTGTTTGAATTAGTAAAGAAAAGCTACATATTTCTTTAAAAAAAAACAAGTTCTTATTTGTAACAGTGATGAACTATTACATTACATATTTTGGTCATGCTGACTATACTTGATAAAGTCTAGTCAGCAAGACCAGATTTACTAGATAGTAAAAGTCTAGTATGATCCACATGTAATTTCACTTATTATTTGCATAAAAAAAAAAGAGATCAGTATGATCAGCCACATGAACAAGAATTAAATCTAATTCTGAACTTTTCAAAATCTATTTTGAATTCATAAACAACTGTTTATAACTACTGAACATTTCTGGTATTCTACATTCTAATTTAATTTAAAAGGATATAACATTTAACATAACTTTCATTACTGTGAGAACACTTACAGTAATGCAATCAGAACATTAAAAAAAAGGAACAGATTACATTGAAAATAAATGTTGGAAAAGAAGCTGTGTGTGAGAGAGAGAGAGAGACTGGTATAAATAACCTATGCCCAAAATGGAAGATGACATGCATGTCACATTTTAAGTCATCGACTGAAGATAATCTTAAGGTATATTAGATGAATAATATTTTAGTGCATATGCATCTCCATTGTGTTAGTATAACTGATACGTCAACTCAATTCAGCACAGGCCTTACAATATCTGTTTTGACATATTCTGTTTCAGACTATGGGATGATATTACTTTTGTAAATGTGAATCTGATCCAAAAAAAAAGTTAATGTAACACTATGTTAATGTATACTTATTGAGTGAGCTAACCCTACCCTGAAGGGCCAAACACGAACCTGTTCAAATCACTTCAGACCTCCAATAAGTAAAGCAGGATGAATGGTATCACAGAGTAATGAAATTCATCTATGCCTACAAAATTTTTAAACATGCAGCCTGTGGTTTTAGAGCAGAAACATTATCCATTCTGCCAATCAGGTTAGCTCTACTAAGCACAAATTTGAAGAGGAAGAATTTATGCTGAAATTTTTTTGATGAAAATACAAACGCAGAAATATTTAAGAGCCAAACAATTTGCAAGAAGCGCCTCAAATAGAAGAATAAACAAAAAAGGACCGTTGTTAAAGACAGAGTGGTGTATTTTTACTTCCAATTCCAATGCTAATGTTATAACAAGTAACATTATTATAATAAAGCAGAAGTAGATACTAATATTTATCAGAAAGATTCAGAACTTTCTGAGAAGAAGAACAAGATGTCATGCAAACAAATGCATACGGAATGCAAGCATCAAGGAAGTGGAACACTGTCGTCATGAGAGAAATACAATAAATAAGGAGAAATAGGTTATCACATGAGAAGCATAATTTGTAAATCTTGCATTTGCTTATGTGAGAAAAATATTTCACTTCTTCACTTTTGAATACAGGTGATCTGAAACTTTCTTCAAAACTCTTTTGTAATTTGTTCTTCATCAGATTGCAGGAAAAGAACACCAAAGAATCCACAAAGTAGAGCATGTTCTACCAAAAATATCAGAAAAAAGTTATAAATTATAAAGCTGTAATGATGCTGTGTACTAGGACCTTTTCAAAAAAATTAACAAAGTAGCAATTTCATCATTTTATTTATGGATTTTTTTTAATAAAATGCTATTTTTATGTCATTTCAACTGTAGCATTTTTTTTTAACTAGGGAAAAAACAAATGAAAAAAAACCTAGCCTACAACCACTTATCAGAGGAGAGGAAAGAGGCAGGAAAATGATTATTAGAGATGTTATTGGGAACTATGGCTGAAGCAACTAAGCCTGCAAAGCCAGTGTTTGTCTGCTACTTTATGTGTTATTCAGGCTGGTTTACTCATTTTGTGGGATGATAAACCTGAGTTCCTGGGAGAGAAAAACCCTGCTATCTCTGTACAAGACCAGCTAACACGAAAACTTGAAAAGCCTTTATAAAAGGTTCTTCACATCATAGACTGGATTGAATCTAGGTCTTTCCAGTCAGGTTTCCACTGTCAGTATTGACTAAGCTATGATTATTAGAGATTTAACAAAAGAAATGAAAACTTTGGTAATCAACTGGGAGGAGCAAATGAATTTTAAGGAATAGGACAAAGAAATTTTTAGCCAAATATCTAAAAGAAATTTTTAGCCAAATATCTAAAAGAAATTTTAGGTTAACTAGCCTTTAGAGTGAATGATAAATCAAAAAGAACAAAATAATAAAAGATGCTCTTTCTTGTGCACATTCTTATAACTAAACAAATTAACTTTTGTATACAAACAAACAAAAAAAAAAAAAAAGGAGCATTTTAAAATAGATATTAAGAAAACACCTGTAAATCCAACACGAAAAATATAAGATCGAAATCTAAGCGTTTCATGCCGAAGAACTTCCGGCGAGTCCAACCATAAGTCAACACCTGGTAGTACAACACTAGGGCAACTCGGAGCAAAGGTGGAGCAAGTTTTGATCACTGTCCATAATATTTTCTCATAATGTAAAACACAGCTCCTAGGAGATGTATTACTGTTTTACATTATGAGGGAAGGTTTAGACCTTTATTGAGGTCTCATCAGCGAGTAGGTAGACCTGGATAATACCAAGGTTAAATGCACCAAACTTACATACTTTACTTTACGAATTGCCAGAAAGGTGTACCCATATATTATTACTACAATAAAGAGCCAAGAGGCTATTTTTTCGGCGATGTAAATTAAGTTAAGGGGATAATAAATCCTTCATTATTTCAAAGCCGAATAAAAGGAGCTGCGTTTCACATTATGAGAAAATATTAAGGACAGTGATCAGAGCTTGCTCCACCTTTGCTCTGAGTTACCCTAGTGTTGTACTACCAAATGTTGACTTACGCTTGGCCTCGCCGGAAGTTCTTTGGCATGAAATGCTTAGATTTCGATCTGCGCGTTTCTTATTCGGCTTTGAAATAATGAAGGATTTATTATCCCCTTAACTTAATTTACGTGACCGAAAAAAATAGCCTCTTGGCTCTTTATTGTACAAAAAGGAGAATAAAAGGAGCTGCGTTTGACATTGAGAAAATATTAAGGACAGTGATCAGAATTTGCTCCACCTTTGCTCCGAGTTACCCTAGTGTTGTACTACCGGATGTTGACTTGTGCTTGGCCTCGCCAGAAGTTCTTTGGCATGAAACGCTTAGATTTCGATCTGCGTGTTTCTTATTCGGCTTTGAAATAATGAAGGATTTATTATCCCCCTTAACTTAATTTACGTGACCGAAAAAAATAGCCTCTTGGCTCTTTATTGTACAAAAAGGAGAATAAAAGGAGCTGCGTTTGACATTGAGAAAATATTAAGGACAGTGATCAGAATTTGCTCCACCTTTGCTCCGAGTTACCCTAGTGTTGTACTACCGGATGTTGACTTGTGCTTGGCCTCGCCAGAAGTTCTTTGGCATGAAACGCTTAGATTTCGATCTGCGTGTTTCTTATTCGGCTTTGAAATAATGAAGGATTTATTATCCCCTTAACTTAATTTACGTGACTGAAAAAAATAGCCTCTTGGCTCTTTATTGTACAAAAAAAAAATAGTTGCTGATTTAGACAAAGAGAGAAAGAGAAAGCATGTGTGTGTTTGTACACACTTCCACACATACGCTGTATAATACAGGCACAGAAAGAGCATCAAATTAGTTCCCCCCCACACACACACACATAAATGAAAACTGGCTTATTAGTACTAAACAATATGAACCTATATAGAAATTGAAACAGAATATTCCATACACTGATTTTGTGAAATGTCATGTGTTTTTAAAAAATATTATTAGATAATGAAATATTAAATTGAAATTTCAGTAGAATTCACGGTTTACATATTTATAAAACATTTTAAATGAGAGCTGCACTAAAAACATCAATGCAGGCTACACACGTGTGAAATACATCAATGGGTTGTATGGTGTGCAATGCCTAAATCTATGATTAAGTGTCTGAGAAATATCTTTGAATTTTTGACATTACTTACAAATAAACAGGAAATATTTTGGATGACAAATCTTGTTTCAGATGGCAGTAGCCCATACGGCTAGAACAAGATATCTCGTCCCAGCCAACACTGATGCACACAGCTAGGATGAAATATCTCGTCCCATCCGATTGGGTGATAAAAAATCAAAATCTATTTTTCCAATTAGTTCCCTGCATAAGATGCACATTCAAACTTTAAAGCTTCATAAGCTTCATTCTTGCTTCTCACATGCAGTAAAATGCTTAGTAAACAACTGAGAAAAAAAAAAATTCTTTGCCTACAATACATAAGCTAAAGTTTTAAAAATGCACCAAAATGTAAAACACCTGAATACTATTATATAAATCAAATTTGCAATTACACCTTCACCATAATACTAACTATAAATATAAAACTTTTGATTTATTCAAAAGCCTTTCATTAACCTAATAACTGTTTTTGAAGTCCAACTAATCATATTTTCTTTTGGTTTATAATTTAATACATTTTTTAAGATATTGAGGAATAGTCATTTGCTTCATATGTTTTATCCAGTTATTTTTTTCCCTCTCCTAATGATTTTATTTTTAATTCACCTTCATATTTTGCAATTCTCATCAATTTCATCTATTTTTATTTCTTATCTCATTGTGTTAATGCCCATATTTTGCTTCCATACAGTAGTGCAAAGGGGGGGTACGTGGATATCTGAAGCTTGTTTCTCAAGCTTCAGATATCCATGTACCCCCCCCCTTTCTTAAATTTCCATTATTATCCAGTCCCCTTATCAAAATAATAATAAGTAATAAATAAGTAAAAATAAATAAAACAGTATATTTCATTGTAAATGTCTATTTTAAACCTGGTTTTACTCCATTTTCCAAGTAAGCAAACAGACAAACAAGTCAAGTTTGTGCCTACAAGTGTTGCAAGTCTAGCTGACCCTGCACGTAGTGCAAGACCAAGACAACTCACGGTAAAAGTAGAATAAGCTCTGATCACTAATCTTAATATTTACCCTTGATGCAAAGCACATCTCCTGGAGGAGATGCTTTGTATTAAAGGCAAGGGGCCACTATCCAGACCGGTTTCAACCTTTATTGAGGTCTCATCAGTGGGAGCCAGGCTAGAAATACCAAGATTTTAGTAATACAGATCTTATAAGTATTTTACCAGAACAAGTTACTATAAGGTGTTTTAACCTTATTAAATAAAAATCTCAGGAGGAGATATAAATGTAGAAAGTATTTTACCTTGGGTATAATAAAGATACCAAGCTATTTTAAACCTGGTTTTACTCCATTTCTCAAGTAAGCAAACAGACAAACAAGTCAAGTTTGTGCCTCCAAGTGTCGCAAGTCTAGCTGACCCTGCACATAGTGCAAGACCAAGGCAACTCATGGTAAAAGTAGAATAAGCTCTGATCACTAATCTTAATATTTACTCTTAATGCAAAGCACATCTCCTGGAGGAGATGTATGATGCTTTGTATTAAAGGCAAGGGGCCACTACCCAGACCGGTTTCGACCTTTATTGAGGTCTCATTCTATTGAGGTACTTGCAACACTTGCAGGCGCAAACTTGACTTGTTTGTCTTACTTGGGAAATGGAGTAAAACTAGGTTTAAAATAGCTTGGTATCTTTAACATTTATTATACCCAAGGTAAAATACTTTCTACAAAAAAAAAAAAAACATTATTTATTTTTAAAATAGAACAAAATTTGTAAAGATACTATAAATGTTTACTTAATTTAAATAATTTATCATCAATTAGAATAGTGAAATTGCTTATGGCAGAATAAAATTTCAGCAAAATTTGGCTCTTTTGCTGAAATTTTATTAATTCTATTAATTCAGGAAATTCATTCTGTATTTGTAGACAAAATGATAACATATTCTCGTTGTATTTATTTTTTGAGGAAGCCATCAGAAGCTAGTTCTAAAAGTTGTTGTTCTTCTATTGGCAACAGACCCTCTGGCATAGATTTGTTGATATTGAAAGGGTATCTTACCCACTCAATATTAATGTCCAATTTAGGGAAATACTTTCTAGATTCATTTGTAAGCTTTGTAAATGCTGCATGATGGTAATTTTCACATCATATCATCAGTTTGTTCATTTGAACTTGCGAGCAATTCATGAAGAGATGGAAACGCATCAAATTCCCCATTACCAACCTGCTTTTGCCATAACTTCATCTTTGCCAATGTGGCATTTACTTTATCTTGGACATGAAATATAGAAATTTCCTTGCCTTGTAAAGACAAATAAAGATTATTTAATAGAGTAAATATACCTGGCAGGTATGCTAATTGACTGAGCTATTTCCAATTATGTAAATGTTTTTTTAAATTCAAAATTTTCATCAAGAAAAACTTTTAGTTCATTCCAAAGTTCAAATAAAAGAGTAAGAACTTTTCCATGAGAAAGCCAACGAACATCGATATGGAAAAGAAGTTGTGTATGATTACTTCCCAAAGTTGAGAGAAAAGTCTGGCATTTAGAGGATGGCCTTTAATATAATTTAATTTATGATTTTTACAGCCTCATCCAGAACTTTTCTTAGGTCTGTAGATATCGTATGTGTAGTCAAAGCCTCCCTGTGTATATATAAGCAGTGTGTGTGTGTGTCGACTTTGCATTTGGTGCAACAGCTTGAATCCTTGAAACAAGTCCTTTTTAAGATCCGATCATGGATTTCACTCCATCCTTGCTTATTCCAATACAACTTTTCCAATCAAGCTTGTTTTGATGCATAAATGTATTTATATCGTTGAATATTTCTTCTCCTGTTGTATGTTCTGGCAAGGGTTGGCAAAATGAAAGGTCATGAAGTTTTTGATTTTTTTCATACCTAACAAACACTAGAAGATTTACAAAATTTTTAATGTTAGTGGATTCATCGACCTGCAATGAATAATAATGACCCTCACATATATTGGATAAAATGTTTGTTTTATATTTTCAGCTATTTCAGTGATTCTTCGATGAACAGTATTATTTGAAAGGCAAATCCAATCAAAAGACCTTTTTGCATTATCTCCGATCATAATTTCTGCTATCATTTGTGCTGCAGGCTTGACCAAAGTTTCACCAATTGTTTCTGCTACCAATTTTTGCTATTAATAGCGACACACGATATGAAGCTTCTAAAGCCTTCTTATTTTCACCTCCTGACATGATCGACATCATTTTTTGAGATTCTTTTAAATTTTTTAGTTTATTTTGAAAAAATTCTACAGGTTTGTCCTTGTATTCGTTATGTTTTAATTCAAAATGGCAATTTAAATTAGATGGCTTCATGCTTTCATTTTTTAAAGTTTCACCACAAATGACACATAATGGAATAGGTTCCTCTTCATTTCCCATCTATGAAAATTCACATTTCAAGTAATTCATATCGTACTTACAAAGTTTTTTCATCTTCTTTCTAGTTGGTTCTTTAGAGATGTCAGACAACACGTCCTCATCGATTTCATTTCATCCAGATACAATATTAAACATTTTCTTGTTGCTTACAGCTATTCATATCTGCTATATTGCTCTCTTTTGTGCGTTTAATAAATTGAATCTTTAATCAATGATTCATACTTAAGAATTTGAAAGCTAAAAAATTATAATATTTATAGGTATTATAACTTCTATACATTATTAAACTGATTTGGAGGAAAATTGTAGATAGGAAGTTAGTAATGATGTAATTTTTTTTATGTAGTACTATCATATCCTGTACGCCCCTTGAGGGTACATGGCAGGAATTTGATGATGATGATGATACATTATTAAAGCAATTATATCACTGTAAAAGTAATACCAAACCTATTAATCGTTATTTTAACTAACAAATAATGAAGCACATTGATTAATACTTGCTTAAACTGTCTTAATTACATCTACTAAAGATCCATATAATTACTTTTTTTTTTTTTTTAAAATCAGTCACTATTGTACGCTCTTCACTTTGTTGCAGGCTCGCAATGTATGTTCATATACGGAGCTGAACGAAGATTTTCACAAGTGATCACTTGCAAATTTGCAAACTATTCAAATGAAGCAGTTATCACAATTTGAGTAGGAGAATTCATACATAATATATAATTTATTGAGAAATATATATGTTTAAAATTCTTTTTATTTTAATAATGATTCCATGATGCATTGCCATGATAATGATAATTAATGCAAAAAAAAAGCATTAATTATTATTAAAAAAATTATTAACAATTTGTCGTGACGTTCTATTTTCATGTTATGTTCTAAATCCGCCATCTTGTTTCGAGTCACTCTTATAAATAAAACAACTAATTGCGAATTGATCACCGATCCAAAAGTAGGGAAATTTATAATTATACTGCGCCACCCTATTTTTAGATTAGTCTATATAAAATAGTAGGATCAATTCTTAATTAAGTTAGCAGTCTTCTCATTAGGCCGAATTATTTATTATTCTACTTGGGGCACCCGCAAGATTCGAATATTTATGAACGGTGCAATAAAAGGGAATTCAGGCAAACACAATATTTAGATTAACAAAATAAAACATTTAATATATGATATATATAACAAGTACAAGAATTCTGCTTTAAAATGAAACAATACAATCAACTTAATACATCTTGCTAAGTCACTCATGCCAATTCAATGTTCTAAACTTTCACATACAATTCACAGCTTCAAAATCACAAGCTTTCTTAACTCAAGTTAATAAAACAAAACTTCTTATTTAATCAGTCTCCACATATCTATCAGCTGTACTTAATGTTTAAATTCACAGGAAGCACTAATCAAGGTAGACAATATTCCAAGCAATCTTATTTCGGACCTTGAACTTCGAAGATACGCTATAGTTAATGTTAGGATAAATAAACATGTATAACTACTCTTACCAGATACAATCTTCAATACATCAATTTATTACGAACACACTTATGAATTAACTTATTTGAGCTAGCGGAACACATTAAATAAAAATCTCCAACGCTTTAACTGAACTACTGTTAATCGCGCTTCACCACTCTAAACAACAGCAATAAGGTACTGATATCCTTCCTTGTTTACTTCTTTGCAACTAGATAAATTCATTATAATTCCTCTCAGGGCAACACAGAATTAAGACATAATTCAAGATTAACTGGAACTAATCAGAATTTCCATTGAATGTCCAGTTCTTTATTTATCCGATTACGACATCAACTTTCTTCTATAACAACAGCTGATTTCACTTGCAGCTGAGTATAAGATTCACTACGCCTTTTGTTTACTTCTAAACAGTCTTCCCTTGAATTTCAGCCCTAAAGAATTTACAATTTTCTTTCACTTCCTTGCTTATATCCTACTTTCCTTCAGGCTCCGCAAAACTCTTCCCCTTTCTCCCATTAAAAACTTATTGCCCCTCTTTTTCCTTTCTGGTTCCAAGGTCACGCACTCTTCGACTCGTGCTTGTTTATCTCATGCGTCTCCATGACAACGCATGAACGCAAACATTTCGCTAATGTAATACAACGCTCTACTACTACATAAGTGATTACATAACGTTAAATTTTCACAAATAAGAATAAACAGAATATTTGAGCTACTTAATCAGCCCTTTCATTACGTATACAATTATTTATAATACACTTTTCGTTACTTTACATATATATTTCAGTTATCATAAATTTCTACACATATTATTATTTAATAAATTAATAGTAGGTTAAGTTTAGAATAAATATTTAAATAGTAATCCTTAATTAAGGAAAAATAAATAATTCTTATACAAATTATGATTAATATATAATAAGCAATGTTAAATGTGAATGAAAAAAATAAATTACACAACATAGTTTCATTCACAATTTAACACCATGATAATGATAATTAATGCAAAAAAAAGCATTAATTATTATTAAAAAAATTATTAACAATGTTTGATTTGAATAAAACTCTCCCACATCTTAGACAGTGAGAGGCAGTTATTCCAATTAAGATTTGGACAGTGGAACAAGGCTCTGGTACTCTTTAATTTGACCCCTCCCCACAAAAACAATAAATACAATGCTTTTCTGCTTTAAAAAAAAAAATGCTAACAGCTTTTATTCCCTTACTGGGAATAGGAGAGGCCATTTTTGCTGATATCTGATTTTTTGGGAACTGAGTGCACAATTCAATCTCCACTGGTAGCCAATCAGAGATCACTGGCCCAAGACTATCACTAATTTTAAGCTATATTCCAGTGAAGAGAAGAGATGATAAGCAGGTGCTGTCATCTTGTGGGTTCTACAGTTGAGTTTTTTGAATTTGAAAAGTTAATTTATTAAATCTATAAATGTGTAAATTAGAAAGTTGTTAAATCTTTTTTTTTTTTTTTTTTAACTTTGTATCCTAGACAGTAAAAAAGTACATATATGTTCTATTTTACTAATGTTGATCACTTTGACTTCTGTCCTCAAAATACCTTGTTTTTGATATTTTCATTCCAAAATAGTGTTTAAATTAAATATTTTGCTTTGCAGATTATTTCCTATATCTAATAAATTCTGATTATCTGGAAATTATAATGTACTATTTTATTATATTATTGAAGTGTCTACCTTGATTAAGATTTCATTATATTCACTTATATGTGATGAATAGTATTAACAGGGGGAAACTTGTCTTACAATTTAGTTTACATACCTTTCTGGATTTTCTTTGACTGCTCAATGCAGACTGTAAAAAAATATCAAGTATATTTCTTAGATGCAACAGAATCCGGTGTTCAAGCTTATAAGTGGACTGTTATATCAGTATACTTTTGGTAAGGAGATGAAAACATAGATGATATAACTAAATGATTCGGAAAAAGGGGAAGAGTTTTTGGCATTGACTAATTCTTCTTGGCTGAAAGTTATTAGCATTAGTGAGACAGACATAGCTGACAGAAGATGACAATTAATGGAATAGAATGTGAGGAGTATAGTATTTTCAGGGAAGATTAAAAAAGGATTGAGAAAAGATACTGTTGATGATAGCTGATAAACTGCAGTCAAAAAGAGTAGGAGTTCAGCTGGAGTCAATGAAAATATTTTATTTGAAACCATTTGGCATGAGACAGAGTCCAAAAAGAAAAACATATATACAGTTGGTTGCTACTACAGACCAGGGGATATAAAGCCTGATGTGGATGGTATGCATCACCAAATAAATTCCATGAGCGGAGGATAATAATTACTATGGGGAACTTCAACTATAAAAACACATGGTGGAAAGAGGAAAGAACATATGGGCAGAAGAAAATGAAATTTATGCAGTTGCTAGAAATTATCCGAGGCAACATGTACTAGGGATTTAAGAATGCTAGATCTAGTATATGCATCAGAGGATTTGTCTATAACCAAGATAACCACTGCCTCCAATTGGTGAGGGTAACCATGCAATCTTTAGTGCTAAATGTGTGGAATTTTCAGCGTTATTATTATTATTCGACACCTCCAAGGAGTCCAAAGACTCATCGAGGGAGAGTGTGCCAACACCATCGAACGATTGGTCCCCTTCCAACTACTAACCACGCTCAAACTTACTTAACTGTGCCATTAGCAGCAGAGGCTCTACCAATCGACCAGTTGATTGTTAAGTGTTGATTTATTTAAAAAGGGACTAGATGGTTATATCAGCTTTTGTATTACGAGAATGTGCTAGGAAATTGGCAGTGCCTTTTACCAGACTGTTTAAGTCTCAACTCTACGTATGTCCCAGGAAAGTATGGGAAAAAAATAATAAAGGGGGGGGGGGAGGAATAGTTGACTGCATAAAGGAGGCTGACAGGTAGCAATTTATTGACTTATCCGCTCCTGGTGGTGGTTAAGGTACTGGATAAGTTGGTTAAGGGAAAAATACAGGAACAGTATTACACATGCATTCACAAACATAAGGAATAATAATTTTATAGCTTTTATTTTATTTCTGAAAAAATACAATTTGGTCCCTACATTCTTCCCTATCAACAAAATTTCTTCCTGGTTACCATTCACAAAAAAGATAAATAGTTCCTCTTTCTTGTGTTCACCAGATTGAACGTGTGATTGTCTCTGCTTACACTTTGGACAAACAGGATGTTTAGTTGAAAACAACAAGAACACCAATCGACAACAATAAATCTGACCTTGCATGGCATGGAGTGGACACTGACCACAATATCCTCCGGTCCAATACTTGAAATTAACAGTGGAGCCAGTTTAAAGGGTGGCACACCATTTGGCAACTCCTATAGGTAGAGATGACCTGCTAATGCTTCTGCCTGGTATCTCCACTTGGGCCTGGCTCCCACTGAAGAGACCTCAATAAAGGTCGAAACTAGTCTGGGTAGTGGCCCTTCCCTTCTTAATGCATAACATTAGACATATCCACAAGGAGATGTGTTTCGCATTATAGGAGATACTGAGATAGGAGTGTTGGTAGCTTGCTCCACCTTTGCAACGAGTTGCCCTGGTGTTGTACCACCTTAACCCAGTCCTGAAGATACTTTCAGGTGCAAACTTTGTTTGCTCACACTTGGATAAAGGATTAAACTAATTTTATTATAGTTATTTAAAGTGGGTGATGAAGCACTTCTAAACTAGAATGACTACAATTGCCAGGTTTGGAAGAATATCATCCTTATAAATGGCAATAGGTTGCTTCCTCCCCACTCCTTTTGTTTATGTATTGTCACTGCTAAGAACATATTGTCGTAATTTTATTTATCTAATTTTTGTGACCTTCTATTACTGTTCTGAGAAGTCCCCCTTCCATCCTTCCAATGTGACCAAAATATTTTAACTTTCTTCTGTCAATATCCTTAAGGAGTCTTAAAGTTCTACTGATCTTTTTTAACACCCATTCATTTGTATGCCTTTCAGTATATGATATCCTCAACAGCTTTCTATAACACCAGCTCTCAAAAGCAGATATCCGTTTCGTATTGATTCTTCTTTAGATTCCAAGTCTCACATCCGTAAGTTGTTGTTGGAAAAACAATTGCATCCAAAATCCTCAACTTTGTTCCATGGAGATAGATCCATCCTTCCAGATTTTAAGTCTCGGACTGTTGTTTTAGCCATTCCTAACCTTCTTCTGAACAGCAATTCTTCACATTAATGTTAATGGGATCTTGGGTCCCAGGTACTCACATTAATGGGATATTGGATCCCAGGTACTCAAACTTGCTGACTTCCTCAATTCTTTCTCCATTAAGGTACACTTGTTTCTCAAGAGCTTCCCCTGTTTGTATTTCCTTTGAGAACCATAATCTTTGTCTTGCTAGGATTGAGTTGATGTCCTCTGTTATTACTGATCTTGTTAACTTTGTCAGGAATTAGTCCTAGTTCTTCCATGTGCTGGGTGACAAAGGAGTACTGTATCATCAGCAAACCTCAAATTACTGATCAATCTACCTCCTATCCTAATTCCTGCCTTGAGCTCATCCAACACTTAACGCATGATGTCTTCAGCATATATACTAAACAAGTGAGGAGAAAGTAAACATCCTTGCCTAACTCCTTATTCAACTTGAAGCCAGTCAGTCAATCCAACTCATTCTTTCCATTACTTCCCACAGTTTCACATGCTCAACACAGTCAAAAGCTTTAGAGTAGTCTCAGAAACACATTACCAGAAGGATTCTGAATTCTTTATATTTTTCTATGATCTGTCTAAGGCAAAGAATCAGATCTCTGATGCTCTTACCTTTTTCCTAACACCTGCTTGTTCCTCAGGCATCTCTGCCTCAACTTAAAGTTCCTGGAAAAAAGAGGAAGGGGTAGACCATCAATGAGATGGATCAATGGTGAGTGTGGAGTGACTGATCAGAGAGTTGAGGCCTCCAGAAAAGCAAACAGGACTACAAGGCAACACCTGGTGTGACACATCACAGGGCATCGGAGTGACCATAATGCATCTGTGGATGCACAGTGAACATATAGATAGATTGAAATATGATAAAATAACAAAAATTCTAAGATAATTTTAGTTTTAATGTTAATTACAATCTCATTTATTTTGTAACAACCCATATGGTGGCACTCCAGCATGTGGCTCAATTTTGTAAATAAAAATAACATTCATTGTTCTAATTTCAACTTGTGATTTTGCTGATAAACCAATGATGGCCTGTTAATTTCAGGTCAAAATATATGCAATAAAATTAACATTCCTTACTCTTGTAAATGTCTGTCTAATAATCATTACTATGTTCAAAGTGCCATTAAAAATTCAATTTAATTATCCTTCGGGAAGAAATGATCAAGGATTGATGCAGTAAAAAGTGCCGTAGAAGACAGACACATAAGATCTCAATTCAACAAGGTAAACTATGAGCAACAATGCTGCAACTCAAAGATAATTCCTAGATTCACCCATCATATTTATGCTAATGCTAGACATGCACTCATATGCAATTAATTGGAAGCTACCAAATGGGATCTCAATCTCAACATTTTTTTGGCAATTTAATCATAATCATCAAATTCCTAACATGTATCCTCGAGGGGTGCACAGGATATGATAGTACTACATGAAAACCTTACATCATTACTAACTTACTATCTACAATTTTCCTCCAAATCAATCTGTTACTTGTCAAGACTTCAAGATCTTATGTGTCTGTCTTCTACGGCACTTTTTACTGCATCAATCCACCTACATCTTGGTCTCCCTCTGGGTCGTTCCCCTGCCAACCTGGCAGAGAACAATTGTTTTACTAATCTTTCCTCTTAAATTCTGTTTAAGGGACCATATCAACTGAGATTTGCTCTGCTAACACATTACTGGATGCTGACAATGTCAAGTTCTTTCCTAATATCCTCATTTTTAATATGATATCGCCACTGATGCCATCTGTTCATGCCCCCTGATCTTTCTCAGGAATCTCATATCTGTGGTCTCTAGTCTTTGGTCAAGTGTTTTATTTCTACCCAGCTCTCAGATCCATAAGTTCAAATTGGTTTCAACACTGTTTTGACTAATTTCTCTCTTATTCCATATAAAATTATTCAGTTGACTTCCTACCTTACCAGCTTTGTTGATTCTGTTGTCTATTCCCATATTTAATTTACCATCTTCACTAAAAATTGTGTCTAGGTAGTCGAAATGTATTATTTATTCTAAAGGTTCTCCATTCAGAGCCTCCGTAGTTCAGTGAGTATAGAATAAGTTCTTTGGTCAGAAAGACTTGGATTCGATTCAGTCCATGATGCGAGGAACCTTTATCTGGTTTCTTTTGACTAAAGGTGAGTTAGCCATTCCCCCCCAAACCAGCCCTGTAAACACATCTATCTACAGACATAGGACATACCAGCAGGCATAGGGCTGACCACCTGATACTCGAAATGGTCATAGTTGTGAAGTCCACAGCTAAAGAACTTCGTGAAAAACTTAAGACATGACATAGGTTATCCATTCACAATGCAACTGATATTTTCAATGCCTCTGCCTATTTTCAATGTCTTTGTCTTTACTGTTGACATTCATACCAAATTAATTACAGCAATTATTCAATGCAGTCAGGGAATCTTGCAGACCTGTACTGGATTTATTTAGAAGTGTAACATCATCTGCATAAAGTAAAGAGCAGCTGAGATTAACGTCTAAAATTTTGATATCAGGTTTAATACCACTTTCCTTCATGTGATCCATATAGATAATGAATAACAGATGGGATAATGTACATCCTTGTCTGACACCAGATTTAGCATCAAACCATCTTCCTGTACTTCTTTCAATTCTAACTGCTGACTTACAACTCAAATAAAGACTAAGTATTGCTTGATATAATGCCCCATTGACACCATATAACTGCAGCGTATTGAATAGCTTCTCTCTTGGCACCTTGTCATATGCCTTTTCTGCCCCAAATTTGGGAAACTTTTATCAGAAGAACTTCAGCCCAAAGGCCAAGAACTACCAATTTAGCCCGCCAGGGGGCACCATCAGGACTTTAGGAAACGCTAGCTTCAGTCTCATTTGCTGTTATTAGTACTTGTGTGCACGTGTCTTTGTAGTAAGTTCCCAAGAAGATGGCAACGTGACGTTCGCCGAAATATCGGAAAGTATATATTAAAGTTTATTTAATCTATATTTCTAGTATACGCTGTCAATTCCTTAAATATTAGTTATTAATAAGTATTGCTTAATATAATCCCAAATGATCATATAACTGTAGTTTTGAACAGCTTTTCTCTTGGCACCTTGTCATATGCCATTTCCATAACTACAAAATATAATTACATATCTTTCTTATATTCCAAAGATTTCTCAGCTATTTGTCTCAGCTAAAGTGAAAATCTGATCCTGACAGACTATTTGGCCTGAATCCACCTTGTTCTTCCCTAAGTACCCTTCCACAATCCTTCTCAACTGTTTCTCAAGTATACTCACATAAATCTTATCAGGAACACTCAGTAAAGAAATACCTCTATAAACTCTCACATTCAGCTTTATTTCCCTTTTTATATATATGGGTACTATGAGAACTCTACTCAAATCATTCTGGAATTTGTCCCTCTATCCAGGCTTTCTGAACTATGCAGTTCAGCCACTTAAGACTTTTATACCTCCGTACTTGAGCATTTATGGTCAACTGTCATCTACTCCAGCTGTCATTCCACATTTCAGGCATTGATAACTTTTTCTACTTCATGTATAGATATATAGAGGTGCTTAAGGGTCAAAGCTGTTTAACTGAGAAGAGACCTCCACATAGCCTTCAAAGGAATACATAGAACCAACCCAAGATTTCTGACCTAATGTCCAATCCTCACCTTCTCATGGTGCACCCTGTTAGGTATCTACTGATACTGAACAAATGAGGATGGCAATTTGGAATCCGATCAAATTGGATTCTTATTGCCTTAACCCCCAATATAAAATGATGATACAAAATGACAGAATTTCATGTGTGCTGGTGAGTCACCTGATTAAACAAGGCCCACATTGTTTTTGTCAGGGAACAGGGTGAACAGCAAAAAGTCAGCTACTGGGACAAATCCTGAAACACACCCCCAACTCTACATCATCAGAGTTCAAGATTGGTACTATCAACATAAGAAACTTGAATGGCAAAGAAATGAAGCTGGCTGAGGAATTGGATAAGTATGATAGACATAATAGAGGTGACTGAAACAAAAAAAAAAAAAAAGACAAAAACTGGCGAGATCTTTCTGAGCAATAAATACAAAATGTTATATTCAAGCAATGACAAACAAGGAAAAGAAGGAGTACCGATAGTATTCAGCACTAAATACAAGGCTAATCTTCTTGAATGGCAGGCATTATCAAGTAGAGTGATGTGGGCAAATATCAGAATGGAGAACTGGACAATGAGACTTATTTGTTCCTATGGTCCTACAGAGGGTTCTACCAAGCTAGAAGTGGAAGAATTTTTTTGAGGCTTTAGAGAAAGCAACTGATGCAAAATTGGTCCTTTGTGGGGATCTAAATAGCAGAGTAAGAAATGACTGTCAGATATACAAAAATATTTTGGGAAAATTTGGAGAAAAGAGCAAAGCTAATAATAATGGCAAATGCCTGTCGGATTTCTGCTCAGGACATGGACTGGTTATTACTAACACAATGTTCCAAAATAAAAATGTGCACAAATTCGCATGGAGAGAGAAGAGGCAAGAATTAAAAAAAAAATCTCACTGACTATGTTATTGTTGATAGTGATGTTTTCTCCTTGGTTGCAGGACACCAGAATGTACAGAGGATTTGAAATTGGAATTTCATTTTAAAAAGGAATGGAATTTCATTTTAAAAAGAAGAACATGTAAGAAAGTTTTAAAGAGAATAAAAGTTGAGCAGCTCTCAGATGTCAACTATAGACTAAAAAAAGGATAGAAAAATCAGAACCCCCATGGTAGACACAGGAAGTTAAAGTTCTCTTAGAGAATACAGAGACAAATGTAAGAAAGCTAAAAACTGTGTAAAACTATCTAAACAAAAGTCATGGAAGACTTTGGTAAGAACATAGAAAATAAATATCAAGAAGGTTGAAAGATATTCTGGAGGTTGTTGAAAAAAAAAGCTGAAATGGAGGAAAGAGTGCTGTAAAAGGAATTGGAGATGATAAAGGCGACATGAAAACTGGAGAAAAAGATATACTTGATGTATGGAGTAATTACTTTGAAATATTGCTAAATGAAACAAGCAGTGATGACAACACAGTGGTAAAAAAACACTCAACAGAAATGCAATCAGGACTAGATATCCATACAGGAAGTAGAAAAAGCCATGAAAAACTAAAATGTGGAAAGGCAGCTGGATGATATTCAACCAGAAATGCTCAAGTACTATTATTTGACACATCCAGGGAGTCCAAGACTCATCGAGGGAGGGCACTTACTATACAACTCTCCACCTCTACCACTCAACCTCATCCACCAACGCCATCTACAGTCCACCACAACTACTAGTATTTTCACAGACAATCAAAACATCCATGCCCATGGCAGGATTCGAACCCACAGCCTTTTGGCTGGAGAGCGGATATGCTAACCACTCGGCAAGTAACAGTTAACAGTTTAAAATTCACATCACGTATACAAATTATACATATTATACTATTCAACTTGTATAATTATGACAATATTTCACAATACAATACAATTCAATGCACAGTACAATGTTACAAAATAAAATTCAGGTATTACTATCATATTCTATTGGTACTAACACTTATTTTGGCTATTATTTTATTATGGTTAATAAAACGTTTTCTCATATATGAAAGTAGAATATAATATATTTTGAATGGTTTCATAGTTATGATAAGTAACTGGTTTAGAGTAATGTAAGTTAGTTGATGCAAATATGTGTAACCAATGACCGTAGCCATACTGGTTACTACAAAAGTAATTAGCTCAAAACAGACACTGAGAGTCCAGGGACCGCATCTAAGAGGGCTCCCTTACCAGTTATAATAATGTACATGTTGATATTTTAATTCCTAATTGAATGAACCAATTTGTAAATCAATACCTTAATTGGTTATGATATATGAGTTATAATGATCTCTTATACTATACATTTAAAATAATTGTCAACGTTGTTTAATCCCATAAGGTAGTTTCTCAATCTTTTTCTGAATACATATTCTGAGGTTATAGATTTAATTTCATTTGGAAGTTTATTATAGCTACTCGTCGCAATGTACTAGAAAGATTTATGAAAAATTTCTTTGTTAGCCTTAGGTACTTCCAGCGTGTTTCGACTGCAGCACAATCCATAGTCTACATTATATACCAAGAAACTTTCAGTGTTTCTTTTCACATATAACAGACAACCACAGAGATATAGTTTCTGAAATGGTAGGATATTATGAACGATATACAGATCGTTGGTTGAATGTGCAAAGTCAGTAGTAGTTATGGCTCTAATTATTCTGTTTTGTATTCTTATTAATGGAAGCAGATTGTTATAATAGTCTCCTCCCCAACAGGTAATGCCATATTGCAGCGAAGAATTTACCCAGGAATAGTACAAACATCTTAAGAATGCTGCATTTACAAATTTTTTAACATAATATATATTCTGTTAATTATGAACCTAAACTTATTTGTTAAGAAAGTGGTGTGGGAGTTCCACTTCAAATTGCTATCGATATGGAGGCAAAATACTTGACGTTTTTTTTTTTTTTGATTAAGCTACATTTACAATTTAGAGCATCACTACATTTCTTTTCATGCCATTTTATAGTTATACTGTGATCTAATTTGTCTGTTTATGTAACATACATATATCTCGTTTTGTCGGCATTAATGTTAAATCCGTTGTTGTTAAAACCATATACTTAGTTTTAACATATCGCTATTAATCTGATTTTTTAGATCTTCAAGAATTGTTTTGGTGTATGCTAAAGCCATATCGTCAGCAAAGGATATCATTTTACCAAAAAGTTTGCATTTACATAGATCATTAACATATATTATAAATAGGATGGGTCCTAGTACCGATCCTTGTGGGACTCCGTATTTTATTATGTTTGTTGTACTTATCATTGCTGGTATATTGTTTTCTATTATTCAGATAGGATCTGAACCAGTCATTAGTAATTCCCCTAATGCAGTATTTGGACATTTTCAATAGCAATAGATCATGATGAACACAGTCGAACGCTTTAGATATATCAAGAAAAACAGCTGCTGTGTGCATTCCTTCATTTATTCCACTATAGACCTTTTTTATGAAACTCCAATAGCACTTTTTCAGTTGCATCCTGATCTGAACCCATAATGATTAGTTGCTTAAAAGGATATTGTATTTAAATAGCTATTTAAGCATTTTTTTTTATCAGAATTTCAATAACTTTTAAGATTGTGGATAGTATAGATATTGGTCTGTAATTTTTGATTTCATTTCTATTTCCTCCTTTAAATAAAGGTACAACTCAAGCAGTCTTTAGCTGTTTTATAAATTTACCATGTTCAAAGGATTTATTAATGATATTTGTAAAGAATTTATTAATGATATTTGTAAAGTACAGAGAAATAAAAGTTTTGCAGTAGAGCACTGCATAGTTCAGAATGCTTGGACAAAGGGATGAAATCCAGATGATTGGAGTAGAGCACTCATAGTATCCATACACAAAAAGGGAAATAAAACTGAATGTAAGAATTACAGAGGTATTTCTCTACTGTGTATCTGGTAAGATTTATACAAGTATACTTGAGAAATGGTTGAGAAGGATTGTGGAAGGGAAGCTTGGTGAAGAACAAGCTGGATTCAGGCCAAATAGAGGCTGTCAGGATCAAATTTTCACTTTGATCATTTAGTTGACAATTAGTTGAGAAATCATATGGATATAACAAAGATCTGTAATTTAAGTTTTGTAGCTCTGGAAAAGGTATATGACATGGCGCCAAGAGAAAAGCTATTCGAAATACTACAGTTGTATTGTGTCAACGGGACATTATATCAAGCAATACTTAGTCTGTATTTGAGTTGTAAGTCGGCAGTTAGAATTGAAGAAAGTACAGGAAGATGATTTGATGTTAAATCTGGTGTCAGACAAAGATGTACATTAACCTCTCTGTTATTCATTATCTATATGGATCACATTATGAAGGAAAATGTATTAAACCTGATATCAAAACTGAAAATGTTAATCTCAGCTCTTTACTTTATGCAGATGACATTATACTTCTTTTAAATAAATCCAGTAAAAGTCTGCAAGATTCCCCGACTAAATTGAATAACTCTTGTAATACATGTGGTATGAAGGTCAGCAATAACAAGACAAAGACAATGAAAATAGGCAGAAGCACTAAAAATATCAACTGCATTATGAATGGAGAACCTATAGAACAAGTAAAACATTTCAGCTACTTAGGCACGATTTTTAGTGAAGATGGTAAATTAAATATGGAAATAGACAACAGAATCAACAAAGCTGGGATAGGAAGTCACCTAAATAAATTTATATGGAATAAGAGAGAAATTAGCCAAAACACTAAAGTAGCTGTATACAAGACAGTGTTCAAACCAATTTTAAACTTATGGATCTGAGAGCTGGGTTCGAAGTAAAACACTTGACCAAAGACTAGAGACCGCAGATATGAGAGTCCTGAGCAAGATTAGGGGCATGAACAGATGGCATCAATGGCAATATCATATTAAAAACGAGAATATTAGGAACGAACTTGATATTGTCAGCATCGAGGAATGCATTAGCAGAGCTAATCTCAGGCGGTATGGTCACTTAAGCAGAATGGGAGAAGAAAGATTAGCAAAACAAGTGTTCTCTGCCAGGTTGGCATGATAAAGATCCAGAGGAAGACCAAGAAATAGGTGGACTGATATGGTAAAAAGTGCCTTAGAAGACAGAAATATAAGATCTGATAATGTTGCAGTCTTGACAGGTAACAGATTGATTTGCATAAAAATTGTAGATAGGAAGTTAATGGTGATGTAAGTTTTTCATGTAGTACAAGTCAGGAATTTGATGAAGTATAGATATGTATTCCTGATCGCATGCCTAATGAGTGTTTTTTTTTTTACTACTGTGCTGTCACCGATTGTTTCATTTAGCAATTTTTCAAGATTGCTCCATACATCAAGTAATTACTCCATACATCAAGGTATTTTTTTCTCCAGTTTTCATATCACCTTTATCACCTCAATGTTTGTGTATTTTAGAGAGAGCTGCTCAATTTTTATTCACTTTAAAACTTTCTTACATTTTATTCTTTTCAATATGAAATTCAATTTTATCCTACTCAAGACTAAATGATCACTGCCAATTTCAAATCCTCTGTACACTCTAGTGTCCTGCACCAGCGAGAAAACATCAGTATCAACAATAACATAGTCAATGAGACTTTTCTTATTCCTTGCATGTTCTCTCCATGTAAATTTGTGCACATTTTTATGTTGGAACATTGTGTTAGTAATAACCAGTCCATGTCCTTAGCAGAAATGCAACAGGGATTTGCCATTATTATTAGCTTTGCTGTTTTCTCCAAAATATTTTTCTATGTCTGACAATCATTTCCTACGCTGCTATTTAGATCCCCACCAAGGACCAACTTTTCCTTTTTCATTGTGTCTGTTGCTTTCTCTGAAAGCTCAAAAAATTCCTCCACTTCTACTTTAATAGAACCTTCTGTGGGAACACAGGCACAAATAAGTCTCATTGTCCAGTTCTCCATTCTGATATTTGCCCACATTACTCGACTTGATAATGCCTGCCATTCAAGAAGATTAGCCTCATATTTAGTGTTGAATACTATGGCTAATCCTTTTCCTTGATTGTCACTGCCTGAATATAACATTTTGTATTTATTGCTTAGAAAGATTACCAGTTTTTGTCTTTTTTTTTTTTTTTTTGTTCCAGTCACTCTATTATGTCGGTCTGGTACTTATTCAATTCCTTAGTTAGTTCCATTTCTTTGTCATTCAGGCTTCTTATGTTGATAGTACCGATCTTGAACTCTGTTAATGTTGATTTGGGGTGTGTTTTAGGATTTGTTCCAGTAGCCAACTTTTTGCTGTTCGGTCTGGTTTCCTGGCAAAAACAACAGTTACCTTGTTTAATCAGGTGACTCCCCAGCCAGCATGAAATTCTGTCATGTTGTACCATCATTTTACATTGTGGTTTAAGCCAATAAAAATACAACTTAGTTGGCTAAATCCCAAATTGCCAGCTCATCCTCGTTCGTTTGGTATCCAGGTAGATACTGACTAGGGGTGTACCATGAGAAGGTGAGAATTGGACATTAGGTCAGAAGCCCTGGTCGGTTTTATATATCCTTTAAAGGCTATGTGGAGGTCTCCTCTCAGTTATACAGCTTTGACTCTTAAGCACCCCCCCCCCTTGGCAATTTCAATGTACATAGTACCAACTGACTTTACTTCTCCAACTGCACAAATGAAGCAGGAAGACATGCTGAGACATTTGCCATCACAAACGACCCTATGCAAATTGTTCACATGCCCACCAAAGTACCAGATAATCCCAACCTCTCTCCAAACACTCTGGACTAGTGATTCTGAATATACTGTGAAGGATATATCTCCCTTAGGTAATTCAGACCACAATCTTATGCTTATCTATCTTCCCTCACTGAGCAACACCCACGCGGCCATTCTCAACCAAGAGTCATCTAGCATTATAAAAACGCCAAGCAGATGACCTTCAAGATTTCTATGCCTCATTCCCATGGCTGGATTATTGCTTTCGGTCTTCCAACCCAAGCATATTCATTGAAAGCATCGCCGAAGTAATTCTCTCTGGAATTGAAACACATAATTCCCATCCCTTAAGCCTAGTTCTCCAAAAGATATGCTATACAAATGGACTGGCTGTCTAGATGGTAGTCTACAATTCTCAGTTTTGGAAAGAAACTTATACTGAAAGTTATTATGCACGCTATCAAAAAATTGGACCTATTATGACCTTGTTACATTGTGTTCATACTTTGTTTTACAGAGGACCTTTACTTCAAAAGCTGGATTACACCAAATCGGCTTTTTTTTTTTTTTTTTTTTTTTTTTTTTTTTTTAATGGTTTCAGTGTTTTACCAACACATGTTTTAGGCTCCCCCCCTCCCAAATCTCAGGAAGAAATCAATCAATTCATTAAGTTAAAGGAATATCTGAATGAACTGCAAAGGTTCCCATCATTATGCCTTTTCATCCTGTCAAAAATTTCAACTTTCATTTCTTCATTCAGCTTTACAAGTGTCAACCAGATTTCTTGCACTTGTGGCCTGTCTTATTTTGGTCAATTCAGTAGGTATGCTACAAGCAGAATTAAATGTGCAGGTATAGAATACTTTAAGCAGCTGTGTCAACTTATCAAAAAAATCTGGAGTAATGAAACATTCCAGACGAATGGAATCTGAGAGTCATATGTCCCATCCATAAGAAAGGTGATGTAATGATACATTCTAACTATAGAGGAATTAATTTACTATGTACAACTTATAAAAGTTTTTCTAAAGTTCTATTTAAGAGACTTTATTCCTATGTAGAGAATGTTATTGGCGATTATAAGTGTGGATTCCATCAACCAGAACCATCCTTAACAGATTCCCTAATAGTCAACGTCGTCCTACATTAATAGAGATAGGAACATCAATCCCAGTCATCAGCGGAACACCAATCGTTAGATGGAACCTCAGCAGGTCCAACTGGTCTGCATTTCAGAAATCGAGCAAACCATCAGAGCAATTCCACCCACTCCTAATTGCTATCCTAGATTTGTTAAACTACTCAAATCTGCAGCAAAAGCCTCTATCACTAGAGGCTACAGAAAACAATATATCCCATGTTGGAGTAGAGAAAGTGAGGAACTCCTAGCCAAATATGAGGAAACTAAAGATCCAGCTATTGCTAAGGAGCTAATATCAACCCTGGATAAAAACAGAAAGGAAAGATGAATCTCAACCATCAATGAACTCGATTTCGTCACATCTAGTCAGAGAAGCTGGTCACTTTTGTGAAAATTAGGTGGAGCAGAGCCAACGACATAACAGAGATAACTCCTGATCAAATGGCTAACCATTTATTGAAAACCTCCAAGATTCATCCCAACTCTACCAGGAAAATTGCTGTATAAGCTTCCATCAGAAATCCTGAAGACGGAACCCTAGCTTCCTGAACTCGTACACCCAATATCTCGGGAAGAGGTCCAAACCGTCTGGATCAGGGCCTCCTCCTAAAACTAGGATATATTATAAAGTGTAAAAAAACTCTACAACTTTTTGAATCTATTCTCTCCAACAGAAAGATCCGGGTCCATATTGGAGGAAAAAAGAGCAGGCCCAGATTCCCTCCCAATGGTCTTCCTCAGGGTTCTGTGTTATCCCCTATACTTTTTAACATCTATGTGTATGATCTACCTCATATCAGATCAAGCAAGTATATGTACGCCGATGACCTGGCAATCTTACATCAATCCACCTCCTTTACCAACTTAGAATCAACCTTGAATACAGACCCGAACACCCTGGAAGAGTACTTCAAGCAGTGGTACTTGAAGCCAAATCCAACAAAAACAGTGTCCTAAGTATTTCATCTGTACAATGCAGAGGCGAATCGACAACTCAACCTTTCCTTCTGTGGAAAAATGGTAGAACATGAGCCTCACCCAAAATACCTTGGAGTGAGCCTGGACAGAAGACTAACCTATAAAAAAGGCACATCATCATCCTCTCCAATAAAATTAAAACCAGAAATAACATCATTTCAAGGCTTGCTGGAATAACCTGGAGGTTGTGGTGTCCTGAGGTCGTCTGCACTAGCCCTTGCATTCTCTGCAGCAGAATATTGTGCCCCTGTCTGGGAAAGAAGTACACACACTAACATTATAGACACCCAGCTGAACTCTACCATGCGCACAATTAGTGGGACAGTGAGAAGCATCTCTCTCCTGGCTGCCTGTTCTATCTAACATTACTCCACCACACATACAGAGAAGACAAGCCTCGATTAAGGAATTTTGGGTGAGGCTCACGTTCTACCATCAAAACCAGGCTGCCGAGCACAGGGATCTTCTACCAGGAAGCCATTTGTTGGGAGATTGTTGGACCAGAACTCTCTTCAGCTGCACTGCCATCAATATCTGACATATGGAGAGAATACTGGTCCAACAATCTCCCAACAAATGGCTTCCTGGTAGAAGATCCCTGTGCTCGGCAGCCTGGTTTTGATCTTCCTAGGAAGATTTGGTCATAGATAAACAGGATCAGAACTAGTCAGGGCAGATGTGGCTATCTTCTACATAAATGGGGGCTGTCAGATCACCCTTATTGTGATTGTTCTCCTGTGGCTCAGACGATTACTCATATTGTGTATGACTGCCCAAGGTGCCAATTTCATGGTGGTGGCCTACAGGACATACACAAGGTGACAGATGAGGCCTTGAATTGGCTTTCCAGCCTGGACCTTGACCTGTAGTTGGTATGATGGTGGCAGTGGTTACGGAGGAAAGAGAAGATCACGGTCCCGTCTCACGACGAATTACTCTCATAGTCCTCGTCACAGTATCAGCAGAACTCCTCCTCATGTTAGAAGATGATGATACAGTGTGAAATGGGCCTCCTCTAATGGATCAAGTTTTCTCACACAAGACACAACTGCTCTCTACTTAAACCTTGGATACAGTTACTTTTATGTTGTGAAGTATTGTGAGAGCATGCAGCCTTGTCATACTTGGTGCAGCAGGACGATAATTGTCCCTGGCTTAATTATGACAAGTTACTTTTGCTTTATATGTTAAAAAAAAGGGAAAGACTTAGAAAGCAGGTTATGCCTTTTATGTAATGAACTTTTATATGTTAAGATTTTCATCATTTGTTTCTGGAAATTGTGATTGTACTTTTCACTAACCAGTTTTCATGTAGCCATAAGCATAAATAAAGTGTGGATTCCATCAAGGAAGATCTACAGATGATTAGATTTTTAATATACACCAATTACTTGAAAAATATAATGAATTTGGAATTGAAACACACCACCTTTTCATAGATTTCAGAGTCACATATGATATCATAGATAGATCTAACTTATTTATTGCAATGGAAGAACTACAGATTCCACGAAAGCTTATTGCTTTAGTTAAAGCTACAGTGAGAAATACTCGTCAGGTCAAAATTCAGAACAGGTTATCTGATCCAATGTATATAAAAAAAATGGTGTTCGACAAGAGGATGGCTTAGCTTGCTTACTGTTTAACATAACACTTGAAAAAGGTTTTCAGAGATGATGGCATTAATACAAGGGGAACTATTTCCTACAAATAAGTACAAATTATGGTGTATGCAGACAACATCGATATTATAGGAAGGACATGAAAAGCAATTGAAGAAACTTTCATCAGTTTGGAAAAGGCAGCAAAGAAGATGAATTTGCAGATTAACTAAGAAAAAACAAAGTATATGTCAGTAACTAGCAAGATTTGTGGTAATAATCTTTCTCAAATTTAAATTCAAATTAGTTTCTATAAATTTGAAATTGTACACAGTTTTATATACTTGGGATCAGAAGTTAATTATAAAAATGATATCAGTATTAAAAATGATATCAGAGACATATTCTTTCTGCAAATAGATGCTTCTGTGGACTTAGGAAACACCTAAGTCCACAGAAGATCAAGAAAAACAAAGATAATGATGTACAAAGTACTTGTAAGACCAGTGTTAACTTATGATTCTGAAAACTGGTTATTATCAATGGCAGATGAAAGATTGCTAGGTCGAGAGTTTCAGATATATTTTTGGAGCAGTACAAGAGAATGGTGTGTGGAGGAAAAGATATAACTATGAACTATACAGATTATTTAATGAGCCATACATTATTAAGTACATAAAAATAAATAGATTAAGTTGGGCTGAACACATTATATGCATGGATAGTAATAGAATAGTTAAGAGGATGTTTAATTCTAAGCTGGAAGAGAAAAGAAAAATTGGAAGACTTAAATTAAGATGGGAAGATGGAGTGATACTAGATAGTAAGGATTTAAGAGTCAAAAATTGGAGAAGTTTGGCATTGAATAAGGAAGGCTGGCAGAAGTTTCTGAAGAAGGCCAGGACCCACACAGGGCTATTGAGCCAATGATGATGAAGTGGGTATGCTGCTGTGTCATGAAGGACATAAATTTCATATCCAGTTTCATGAACTTATGCAATCTGGCATGGCTGAACATGCTATCACTACTAAATAGAGTCTTGTGGGAAAAAAAAAACTTTTCCAGTGATTCATCTACCTCACATAATACCTCTAAAGTATCTGAACTATTTAGCAACAAATCAATGCTTCCAAGAATCACTTCATCTTTATGTACTCATTATCATCTTATATCTATGTTATTTTTACTCATTCTTGATGTCTATGAGTAAATAATTCCATCATTCAAATGCATGATGTGCTTTGTCTTTCTTCTTAATTAATGGTCCAGCTTTCACATCAATACTTGGTGGTGTCGAGGCTAGCTGGTGAACGGACGTGCTATCGGAGAGCTCCTGAGAGATTTGTGTTTTTTGTTGATTTATTGGTGTTTTGGATTCAATTTAATGGACTTAAGTGTTTAATTTTGGTATATTATTGGAGCTTTATTAGCGTGGTTAGTGTACTAAAGTGTTTTATAACATAATGTATGTCGGGAAGTCGCCGCTAGATGAATTCGTAATGTGTAGTGTTCGTGCAAGCTCCAGATAAGATAAGTATCATTTTCAGTTATTGATACAAATTACTTAATATTGTGTAGTTTTGTTTTGTTTGCCTTGCGTATTTTAGTGCATCTATTTATGGTGTGTTATAACGTATAATTTGACAAAACACGTTACAGATAAGTATGGCACCTGTGCGAAGGAAAATGGCGGCCAGTAATGAAGGTTCACCATCGTTATCAAAGAACGGTAGCATAAAAGAAATGAGTCAGTGTACTAGCTGTGAAATGTACGCTTTGCGGAGTGCGGTCGGAGTGTGGTTAGATGATAATAAAGGATTGAATGTGTGTAGAAAATGTAGGGAGAATGCGGAATTGAAGTGTATTTCGGATCGTGAGTGTGATATTTTTGTCAACCTTCAGAATGAAGGAAATAGGGATATGACAAGAAACGGCAAGGTTGTACATGAAAATTGTGAGAGTGTGAATGCAGAAAGTGTAAATGATAGTATAAATGGTTTCTCAGAGAACAAAAAAGATGAGATAGATGCATTGAGTGAGATCGCGTTGTTGAATAGTGCGATAGAAAGAGCAAAACAGCAGCTAGAGTGCATGAACAAAAGTAGACTGAATGAACCAACCAATAATAAAAGGTATGACAGGAAAAATAGACGTATGAATGTGAACATGAACAAAATGAAGGATAGAGTGCTGTATGGAGACTCGTTAGTACGAGGTGTGTTAGTAGAGGATTTGACAAAATCGTACCAACCTGGTGCGACCATAAAGGACGTAACTGCGTCTATTAGAGAGCAAAAGGAAAGGGTGAAAGAAATGATTGTTGTGGTAGGTACGAATGATTTGAAAGGAGATAAAATGGAAATGATAGAAGACCTGAATGAATTGTTTGAGGTAGCAAAAGAAAAGAGTGAGAGAGTTAGAATGATTAGTCTTTTGCCACGGTATGACAGTGAAATGTTTAAAAGGAGGGCTATAATTGCAAATGACTTTATGCGTGGGTTATGTATGACGAGTGGTGTGGAATTTGTGGATGTGTGGAGTGAGTTTGATGGGCGAAAGGATCTATATAAGATGGATGGCTTGCATTTGAATGGTTACGGTGTAAGAAGACTTGAGAAAGTGTTGCTGAATGTAGTGGATGTGCAAATTCAGGGAAACTAGATTTGTTAGGGGGGGGGGAGTAGAGATACAGTCCTTATGGAGGCAGATGAATGTAAGAATGAATATAATATGCAAGAGCAAATAAGGACAACAAATCTGAGTGGGATAGTTAATATAAGGCATCAAGGTAGGGTTGGGGCTAATGGGGGTCTTAAATTCATGTACACTAATACTAGGAGTATTAGGAACAAGAAGGAAGAGTTTTTGGCCATGGATGGCACTTCCAGACCACAGGTTATAGGTATTAGTGAAACATGGCTGACTGTAGATGATATAACTAGTGGGATTGAATGTGATGGGTATAGTGTGTTCAGGAATGACAGAGAGAATAAAATGGGGGGAGGAGTATTGTTGATGATAGCTGATGAACTCCAGCCAAGGAGAATAGAAGTTGAATTGCAGGATAGAGAAAAGAGCACATTTGAGGCCATTTGGTGTGAGATTGTGGCTAGCAGAACTAAATATACAATTGGGTGCTGCTATAGACCAGGTGATGGAAAAGATGGTGGTGACAGTATGCACAAGCAAATAGAAGAAATGGGTGGAAGGAGGGTGATTATTATGGGAGATTTCAACTATGGTCGCATTGATTGGAGTGAGGAGAGGACACACAGGAGGAAGGAACTGGATTTTATGCGGTTATTAAGGGATAACTATCTGCGACAGCATGTAATGGAAAATACTAGGGGTCAGAGAGTGCTTGACCTAGTAATTACATCTGAGGATTTGGCTGTAACAAATATGACCACATTGCCACCAATCGGTGAGAGTGATCATAGGGTCTTAACTTGGGAGGTGGCTAAAGGTGTAGAATTTTCAATTAAGACAGGGTACATGTGGAATTATTGGGCTGGAAAGTATGACAAGCTTAGGAGTTTGATTGGTTCGGTGCCATGGCATGTAAAATTGCAAGGACTAGAAGTTGATAGTGCATGGGAGGTAGTTAAGAAGTGCTTGCATGAAGCAATGGCTGACTGTATACCTAGAGTCCGAATAATAAATCAAGTAGGGGTTAAATGGATGAATAACACCATTAAGCTTGAGTTGCAAAAAAAGAAACAACTATGGAGGGAATTTAAGGAGAAGGGTGACCGGCAGGCACATGAACGGTATAAAGCGCAGGCCAGAAGGGTGACGAGTGTGGTAAGAAAAGCAAAAAAGGATTACGAAAGAACATTGGCCATGCAGGCTAAAGAGAATCCCAAACAGTTTTTTAGATATGTAGCAAGTAAAAGGAAAAATGTACATGGCAGATTGATTTTAAAGAATGCCGATGGTAGGGAGGTAACTGAATCAGTTGAGATAGTTGAGTTACTGAGTGAGAACTTTGCAAAAGTATATCATCCAGGTGGTGACATTGCAGAAATGAATAAACCAGTAGATTATATGGGAATTGTGGTGAATGAAGTGGAGGTGAGTAGTCTATTGCATAACCTCAATGTCAATACATCTGTGGGATTGGATGGTATACCAGCTCGTGTTGTACGAGAAGCAGCTAAAGAATTGTCAGTACCCTTGACCATTTTGTTTAATTTGAGTCTCGGGTCTGGGTTAGTCCCGAGCCGGTGGAAAGAGGGGAAAATAGTTCCACTGCATAAAGGTGGTTCCAAGACTGCTGTTGTAAATTACCGACCGATTAGCATATCAGGAATCATTGTCAAGGTCTTAGAGAAAATAGTCAAGAGGAAAATACAAGATTGGATAGAAGAAAATGGGATACTGTATCGGGGACAGCATGGTTTTGTGAAGGGTAGGTCATGCCTCAGTAACTTGCTCACGTATTATAACACAGTGACGGCTGAACTGGATAAGGGTAATGGGTTTACGGTGATTCTACTGGACCTTGCCAAGGCCTTTGACAGGATTCCACATGGAATTCTGTAAATTGCAGCATATGGGAATGGACATAGGGTTGGTGAGATGGATAGGAGGGTGGTTGACGGAGAGATATCAGAGAGTGGTTTACTCGGGAGTAGAGTCCACAAGACGGCCTGTGACTAGTGGTGTGCACAAGGATCTGTTCTTGGACCACTGCTGTTTAATTTGTTCATAAATGATATAGGAAATGATCTGAGAGGAACAGTTCATTTGTTTGCGGATGATGCGAAGTTGGGTAGGGCAATAGTGAATGCAGATGACGTCAAAATTTTGCAGGATGATTTGGATAGATTGGAGGTCTGGGCTAAGGAGAATGGATGTCAGTTTAATGTGGCAAAATGTAAGGTTATGCATTTTGGGGTGAAAAGATTGGCGGCAGTTTACTGCATTGGTGGAACAGTGCTCCAGGAAATTGATGAGGCACGAGATTTAGGAGTGTTGGTAGATAAGGAATTGAAATTTAGGGGACACATTGCAAAAGTGGCCAAATCAGCTCATCAAATCACTTGGTTGCTGAAGAATACGTTGACAAGCAGAGACAAGCAGGTTATTGTTCCTCTGTATCGAGCCTTGATAAGACCCCATCTAGACTACTGTGCTCAGATTTGGTCACCTAGGTTTCTTCTTGATGGGGAGGAGGTGGAGAGGATCCAGAGGCGAGTGACCAAGATGATAGCAGGTCTGTGGAATGAACCGTATGAGAACAGGTTGAGGATTTGTGGGTTGCAAAAATTGATTGATAGGCGGAGGAGGGGAGATATGATTGAGACATTCAAATTACTGAAGGGTTTCTATAAAATTAATTCAGAAGATATTTTTGAGAACAGGGCTGGTTGTGGGAGGACTAGGGGACATCCATGGAAACTGGGCAAAAGTGTGGTTAGTAAAGGTGTTAGAGCTGGGTTCTTTACTTTTAGAGTAGTGAATGAGTGGAATGCGCTCCCTGAGTCTGTGGTGGATGCTGTGACAGTGAATGAGTTTAAGGCGAGGTGATAGATACTGTATGAATGTCAAAGAGTTGTGATGAATATGATTTGGGGCCTCCCTCGATGAGTCTAATGACTCCCTGGAGTTGCCCGTAATAATAGTAATAATAATAGTAATACTTCACCATGGAGGGTACTATTTTAGCAATTACTGACTTTGATCTTACTAACAACTTGTTTATAATTTTGCTGAGTTTAACACAGCTTTTTTCTTATACCTATCCTTCATTTAAATTTCATCTTCACACTTTCCTTCATTTCTTACTCTGGATCGCAGTAAATCATAATTTCAACAACTTCTATTTTATCTCCCTTGATCATAAATTCATCCAAACTGCCAGAAGCTACCATTTTTGTATTCCTGATGCTTAAATTAAGACTGGCTTTTTTCAGCTTACTAACATAATTAGCTGATCTAGTTTCAAAAGACAAACTAATCTAGACTAAATTAAACAATAAAAGATATTTAAAACAGATAATTTTTAAACTATACTTTACTAATTACTGCCAGCAGAAATCGATAAACAAAAAAAAACACTGAGTACTCACATCCATCTTTACTTTCTGTTAATAACCTATTCATGAATTTATCCTTGTGAAGATTAGAATCACTAAAGTAAAATTCCATCTGAAATTTAAAAAAAAAAAAGTATTAATTATGTATAAACAAATACTGTATATACATATTGCATATCAATGCCCAAGTACTTCAAGGGATAGGACACATCCATGTGCATTCATATGGATTAAATAGGAATATCTAGATAATCATTAAAATTTTGGAAGGCAGAATGAAACAGAAATCTCTAGAACAATAAATGAACTAAGTTTAATCATTACAGATAGGTTGGCCTTTATCACAGATGCATTCTCCGAGACACAATCAAAGTGTATGCACTACAAAGAGAAGTGGAAAACAAAAGACTGTTTACCAGATTAAATTATGTCCTTCATGAGTAAGGTTCATCTTAGCTATTGAGTTAAAGGCAAAATTCTATGAGACATTGCAAATTTCATAAAATTTTGAAACCATGAGCACATGTTTTGGTAAAATGCTTTAAGACTGTCAGAATCTAAGAAAAGAAACTAGTCGCAATGGAGATAGAGTGATTATAAAACTGTTAGAAGCTTTAGAACTAAAAATACAGTTAGCTTGCCTTCAATACCATTGTATAAAAAAAATCAAATGATTCACTTGGAAAGCAGCATTGAAATTTCATCAGAGTTAAACAGATAATAATAAGTTATTACTTTAGTATACTATTGTTAAATGCAGTTTTCTTTTATGTTCTCCATTTTCCTTTGAATATTAGACCTGATGCTTGTCATGGTCAAATAACTTGGTTTCTTTGAAACATAATTAGTGCTAAGATAGGGCAAGTGAATCTTATCTAGATAGCATATTATGACTAATCTTTAAAGCTACCTGTTGCATAACTATAAACAGCAAAATTACATGATGACCACAGTACTAAACTTTAACAAAAGTACAGATATTTTGTACTGAAAATAATAGTACATCATCAGCGTATAGAAACAACAAGCAAATCAAAGCACAGGAATACAAGGCACAACAATTGGTTTATCAATTAAAAATGGTTGCTGTGAGCTAGAAATTAATACTAATAATTGTATAACAATAAATCATTGTATGCAAATTATTTTTGATGTTTGCATACAATGAGAATATTTGAGGTTTCATATATTCAATGTAGTACTGATGTTCATTAATTATTTTTTCCACCGAACAGGCTGTCTTCCAAAGTATGTCAATCTATATTCACAAGGAAGTTCGTAAACACCAGCTAAAGATAGAGGCAACAGTTTGCCTTTTGTAGATGGCAAAAGACGACAAATATTGTCGATATGAAAATGAGGGAATAACATGATCCTTCTTCAAAATTCTACAAATATGTTCAGAGATACCACAAATATAAAGGATCAGAATGTTGCAGTCTATTGAAGAATTCTTAGGTTTTGTAACATAGGAGTTGTCTGATTTTTGAGACTACTGTGTTAGCTAATGCCATGTGTTGTGTCCTGAATAATCAAAAAATTGAAAATAAAAAAAAAATTTTAAATATTCAGGAACAACTACCTTCAATTGTAGGCAGAGAATGTTGTGTTTTGGCATGGAAATTGAAATGTACATTATAATTTAAGGCAAAACTGAAGAAATGTCTAGTTTAAGAAATGTGAGACTTAACCTGTTTGGTACAGAGTCAAATGAAGGAATTTATTTAAGGTTATTATTTAATTAGAGTATCCCATTCTATGTATTGGGTGAAAGCAAGTTGAGTGTAAGCTAAAGTCCAAGGGTCACACTTTAGCCATCCAGTACAATGCATAGAATGGGAAGGAGAATTAATAAGGAAAGCGAAGCTAGAACGCATTCTCGGAAGAATGCCACACGCAAGTGAATGAGTACCGTGCAGAAAACAACGTAGCTAAGCGCGAGAATCTCTGAGAAAGAGAGGGAAAATATAATAGAGAGCATACGTCCAAGAGCACAGGAACCAGGAACCAAAAAAAAGAGCCTTGTATAGGGTCAAGATCCCCCACACAAGGCTCTTTTTTTTGGTTCCTGGTTCCTGCGCTCTTGAACGTAAGCTCTCTATCTCCGCCAACGGGATGATTCTGGGTAGGCCGTAGAAGTCATGAAAGGCTTATCAAGGTTCACGAGGCAGAGCTAGCTATCTCTTCATAACAGAATAGCTAAGCTATATTGAGTGACCGATGATATAGATGTATTCCTGCGGTTCCAGAGAAAGACCAGAACGGCACATTATCGAGCGGCTATCATAAGCGAACCGAAGAACGGTAGCCCACAAAGGTGGATTGATGTCCAGACAAGGCTGAAGACAGAACAGAAAGGCATTCCATGGGATGGTAATGTAGAATGTTAAAGTATCTGATTTCCAATTAAAGATATGAGTGAACTCTGTAGGTTAATTTATGAATGGACAAGTTATAGAGAACTTTAGTGATTATCCCATTTGGCAGTAACCTGTCCCTGTTTGGAAGAATGTTTCCCTAGAAAGGATCTGTATGTGAAATAACTTTGATATATTGTGAGAGATGATTAGTGACCTTGGTGATTGATGATAAGATAATTTAAGCTGGAAAATTGTAGGGTCATAGGAACTCTATGGTCTAAGTTATAATTTATGCATTATAGCATTAGTATTGATACCAGAATTTTGCTAGGAAGGTGATTAAGTTAATCATGTACCTTATAATTTTCATGTATATCTCTTAAGCCTTAATAAATATGTTTTATATCATCTGCCTGAATCCAGCCGATTTTATGAATTCAAATAGCCATTCATAAAATTACTAACGAACCTAGCGGGAGGGACATATGAATGTAGTTTAATCTTTCAGGCCACGACTGCATGTAAAACAAAGAGAAGTGAGAACAGTTAGATTAGTGTTTGAAATTTTATAACTGTGTATTATTCTGAGATGGCCACCTTGGATAAGAGTCTTATCTATCCTCTGTATTGGCTGGCACAGCAAAATATAAATTCATCAATATTTAGCAGGCGGACTGTCTCAGAGGACATAATTTTAGGGCCTTGTCCCATACATAGATAAAGCCCTAATGAATGAAAGGATTACACGTGACAAAATTTTGGGAGTGGTCTGAATCATGGTTTGTTTAAGAAAAAGAAAGTGATAGCTGATTTATTTAACTTAGAAAACTATTACAGAAGCCGGAAAGGAAGTATCTATATAGGAGAGTGTAGAAAACAGTGGTAAAGACAATAGCAACGATAGGAATATATAAAGTAGAAGCAAAATATAGCATATAACACATGATTTTGCTCTGATATCTAAATCCATTCTATATCTTGGTTTTTTTTGATATTGAACACAATCTGTCAGGTCTTTCAAGCGAAGATGCTAATAAAGTACACTTCCAAGTCGCTGCTTCACTCTTTAGAAGCAAATTACCTCCATGTAATTTATCTATTACTGAATTCTGTGCACTGCTTTCATTAAAACAAAAAAGACCCATATATCTATATTGAAAATGGATAAAGGAAAAGCTGTAGTGGTAATGGATAAGGCTGACTGTAAGAGGAAGATACTGTTGTTTTACAGGATACCTCCATCTATCAAGAAATTAGTTTTAACTCTATAAAAACACATATTAAACAATTAAATACACTTCTTGATGAAGTTCTTAGCTAGGATCAAAATACTTTATATAAGTTATGCACCAATTTTGTAAGAACTCATTTATATGATCTTTCAGCAATTCATAAAAAAGGTTATTCAGTGAAACCCATTGTGACTTATATTGACTCTCTCTCTCTCTCCCCCCTTTTGAATTGTTAAATTTCTTTCACATTTTATTAACTGTCCATATTGGACAATCCAGATCATTTACCAAGTATTCCACATATTTTCTTGTAAAAATCAAGAATATTCAAATACAAGAGTCAGATATGCAAGTCAGTTTTGACATTGTTTTTCTATTTAACAACATTCTGTTATCTCTTTTAGTTTACTACATGATGATTTCACTCCTGATCTGTGAAGATTTTTGAATTTGTGATATAATCAGGATATTTCAGCTAGAAAAACAAAATCTATAGACAGGTTGAAGGCACTACCATGAGTAGCCCTCTGTCTCCACCTTTGGCAAACTATTTTTGAACCATCCTAAAGATAACTTTTCTCATCCATTCATCCCTAACCACTCTCTTTGGTTTATGTTGATGACATTTTTGCTTTTGAGCCTCATTCTGAAAATGAACTTAACACTCTCCTATGCCAGATCAATAGCCTTCATCTACACATTCAATTCACCATGAAAAAAGAAAATGCTGGTAGTTTACCATTCTTGGACATTCTTACTCATACAGCCTCCAGTACTTTGTCAACAAGTGTTTATAGGAAACCTACCTTTACTGGCAGATACATTCATCAAAAGTCTGCTCATCACATTTCACAAAATGTTTGGTGTTATCAAGTCATTAATATATCACATAATGTGCTCCTCTCCCTCAAACTTACAATAAGAATTTCTCACTATCAAAACTTTAATGGAATTGAATGGTTACAATCCTCATCAAATCCAGCAGATAATTGACTCCTATGTTCCAAAACTTAAAGATTCTTCAACAGACCACAGCATTCTGATCCTTTATATTTGTGGTATCGCTGAACATATTAGTAGAATTTTGAAGAAGGATCATGTTATTCCCTTATATTTTCCTATCAACAAATAAAGAACGTCAGTACTACACGAATATATGAAACCTCAAAAGTCTGATTTGGTACAGCATAGTATTAACACTAAACACAGTATCTGGTTGGATGAAGCATGTATTCTCCAAAGAAGCAGTTTTAAATATGAACGCCTTTTCAAAGAAAGTTGTGAAGTCCTTTTACATTGGTCTAACTAAGAATCGGAACAATTTTCTCTCTCTCTACCAAAAGTTTGGGAGATTCTCATTGTATGCAAACATCAAAAATAGCTTTATTATTTATTAGATTAATTTCTAGCTCACAGCAACCATTTTTAATTGGTAAACCAATTGTTGTATGTACCTTGTATTCCTGTTCTTTGATTTGTTTGCTGTTTCAATACATTGATGATGTACTATTATTTTCAGTACAAAATATCTGTACTTTCATTAAAGTTTAGTACTGTGGTCATAGTTTAATTTTGTTGTTTATAGTATATTATGACTATCAATTGCATGTGTTCTTCTGGCCAGTCTGTTTTGCAAGATAAAAAAAACATGTTTCCAATAGTGGAAAAGCCTGCCAACTCCATATGACACTGGTTAACTCACCTTCAGCTCAAAAGTGTCAATGAAGATTTTTGTGTCCTTGACAGGATTGAAACTCAGTCCTTTCCAATCAAAGGGCATTATTGAAACCAAATTGAATATGGAGGTTCCTTTTATTTTTTAAGATAATGTATTAAATTCATTCTCATGTTTTTGTATATGGTTTCTATGAGGAGTACATTAGACAAGAGAAAGGGTTGAATACTGACTTGTTCATACAATGAAGACTTGAAGAGTACTAAAAGAAAACCCAAGATAACATACATACAGAGTTTAAAATTTGGGTTGGTGAAAGACCACTTAGTTACAAGGAAAAATCAAAATTTGGATATTTCAGCTTGAAGAAAGTATCATAATAGTAAGCAACTGAGTTCTGATGTTGCTCTTGGGTATCTAATTACAAAAGATTACCAGAACAAAACTAATTAAACCCTCCAAATAGTAAGGCAGAGCATATTTTAGTTGTCTAATTTAATATGAATAAACTCTGGATGGAAGTTCCATTTGTCTTTAGAAGCACATATACACAAAACGTTACTCAAGCAAACAATGGCCTAGTTAGCCAAGTGGTTGGCATACTCACTCTGCAACCAACAGGCTATGGGTTTGAATCCCACCATGGGCATGGATGTTTGCAATTGTCTTTAGGTGGGAGATGAATTTCATCGCTCCTGCTTATTAGAGACCTGAAGAGGCTTGAAAAAGTTCAATGTTTGGCTTTTAGAGTAGAATTTCTGAACTATATAAAACAAATAAAAATACATAAAACTGATAAAAATAGAAAAAAAAATCCTTAGTCCACTCACAGTACAAAAGGTACTATAGGTTTCTAAATAACCTTTCATAGGTGAGAGCAATGGTTATAACGATGTAACCAGAATGTACAGCTTCCTCTACCAAATGTATCTGCCTGAACACCCACTGCTACTTCATGCTGCTATAAACAATTTTTATTAATGTCTTATTTGATATTGCCAATCAAATTTTGAAATCTTGCTCTTGTCTAACACTTGGATCACTTAACATTGTTACAATGATTATATGAAAATGTATAAGGACAATACTTTTTTTTTTTGTGAATCCCATTCACAAAAGGTTATAAATCTATTTTACATTTCAATACCAGAGATGGGCTAAGTGTTAGATAACCTCAAACCACTTCAGATAGGCTAGAGGATAATCGTACAGAGTGGGTGATGAGCTTCATTTAAAGACATTCCCAATATCCATGCCATAGGATTTGAACCTGCAGACTGCTGGTTTGAAAATCAATATAACAAGCTACATGGCTAACTTCCAGCCGAATGAGTTAGATAGGAATAAAGATGAAACTCAATAACTTTAATTTACACAAATATAATAATTTTTAGCAAACTGATGCAAGATTGCTCTAAGAAAAGATATGCACATTTTCATATGAAATCACATTATTTTTTTAATTTTCTTCAAAGTAATGTTTCTCTAAACCTACCTGTTCTTTGATTTTTTTATATATTTTCTTCATCCTCTTCCTCACTTTTTTTTCACCTTTATTTCTTTCATCTATATTATGATCCAGATTTCCTATTTCTGATTCCATGATCACTTCAAGTAAAGCAAAATATCTGCCACAAAAAATAAAATATTCATATTAATGCATACATGCTCTAAATAATACATGAAAAATCAACTGAACTATTGCAAAAGATACATCCAATATATACATTCTGAACTCAGACACTTAATCCTGGATAACTCCATGAACCTGGCGACACTTTCTGTATTCAAATTCCTATTATTCTCTTGTATGTTACTAAGGATGAGGGAAAAACTTCTTAACTTGATCTTCCACTATGTGGCAATCAAGACTATGTGGATAGTCATGATAGCAGAGCAGCTGTTGCAAAAGGATATAATGGAATTATTGAAAATCATGTGTTGATTGGTTACATGTTAATAAGGCTGTGGGAATGGATGATGTATCACTACATATTCTTAAGGAATGTGCACAACAGTTAGCTATGCCCTTAACCAGGTTATTTAATTAAAGCCTTGCAGTGGATGGGGTTCCTAAGGAGTGGAAAGAAGGCAAAATAGTACCACTTCACATGCATGCTTCTAGGACAAACGTTTCCAATTATAGACCAATTGTTTAACTGCAGTTGTAGTCAAGGTGTTGGAGAGATTGGTTAGAAATAGAATACAAGATTGGTTTGATAGACATAGTATTCTTTTATGATGGTCAGCATGGATCTATAAAGGGTAGGTCTTATTTTAACAATTTACTTGCATTTTATGATAAGGTAATGAGTGTGTTAGACAAGGGAGAATCATATACAGTGATATTCTTTGGACCTTGCAAAGGCATCTGACAGATTACCACATAAGTTGGTGTGCAAACTGCAAAAGATGGAATGGATTTAGAGCATACGTATGCCTAAGCATAACCTAAGTTAGATGGATTGGTGACTGGTTCTCTGAATGATACTTGTGTACAATGAAGCAGTATCCCAAAAAGGGAGGGTAACTGTTAGCATGTCCCAGGATTCTGTTCTTAAGCCACTGCTGTTTAACTTGTTTATAATTGATATATCATGTGGACTGACTGGGGATCTTCAGTTGTTTGCTGATGACGCAAAGTTAGGAAGAATTATAAATAGAAAGAACCAGAGGCCATCCCTGGAAGTTATGTAGGAGTGTGGTGAAGAGGGGTGTGAGGAGTAGATTTTTTTACATGGAGATTGTCAGTGAATGGAATGCATTACTGGAATATGTTGTTAAATATAGTATGATAAATACATTGTTAGTTGAAAGAACCACCCACAACAAGGTCTGCCGAATGATTGGAGGATATAATAATAATAATAATAATGAAAATTCATTTCATCTGAAGTAAATTATCCTTGACAAACTATATTCATGTCTGTATATCCTTCACCCAAGTATAAACAAAAGTCTTCATATGAAGCAACTTCACAACTATAGGTATACCACCAATTTCCTGGCATCCTTGATCAGAAAAATTTTTGATTAGCTCTGCTGGAACAGAACTCACTTAATAATTTATCATTACACCTCGTACCCACTAACTATATCTCTCCCATGTCTAATGTGCCAAGGATGACTAGAAACTTAAAATGTAAATTAAGTGATTCAATTAAATACATTAGTATAAATGATACAGTGCAAAGAAATGATGGACTTATGGTTGACACCACCACTATTATGAACAAGCCCATGAACACAAAACACCACCTGTGGCAGCTCAATTAACTAGTTGAGTAGTTGCAGGAATTTCAAATGGACTCTCATAATTTTGTCTAGACTAAAGGAGGTGCCAGACCAAAAGTTGCCAGAAAAATGGTGGTGAACTTGTATGTGGAGGTAGAAAACATCACATCAAATGAATGACTTCATGACCTAATATCTCATAATGCACAGCACACTTACTGCCCTGCATTATGTTAAGATTCGCTACTCAAACTGGTTTGACTTTTACTAAGGTCTCATCAGTAGGAGTTAAAGAGCACAGAGATACAAAGCTAAATCATAGAGATACAAAGCTAAATCATAGTAGAAGCCATACTTCCATATACACAAATAAGAAAATGGTACATCACCATATTATTAAAATATTCTGGGTAAGAGAGATTATCATAGTAAGTTTATCACTTGGTTAGAAAGTAAATTATACTTGACAAGAAATGATATTCTTGTCTTTATTCTTTACCTAAGCATAAGCAAACAAGTTTCATGCAAAGTCAACTTCATGACTAGGCCAGATGTATATGGAGGGAGATGATTGCACATCAAACTGACCTACTATACCATTAATTTAAATGTCAGAATCTCCATTAGTCTAGCTCCAGATGAAACCTCGATAATGGTTGAATCCAGTTTGGGCAGCAATCGTTCCCATTATTGCAAAGCAATGAAGGAAAAAAAAAAAAAAAAAAAACTTTCCCACAGACTTTGCCAAAAGCTTAATAACACATTAACAATGTGCACGACCACTCAGCCAAATCCAATCTGTTATTCATCAATGAACCTCAACTGATATCCTCTATGACTGGGACTCACCTACACTGTGCACAGTAAAGACAGGCCTGACTTAAGTTACATTCCCCAAACCTTTACATAAATGCATTTTATGTAAGTCAGATCTAACTCACCCTGCCTGTTAAATTCATCCTATTGCTTACATATATATGGCAGTACATTAACATCAACTTTCTTGCATTTACACATGGGTTCACGTTTTCCACTAATTCCTTTTTGAAGTCATGACCATCACCATCAAATTCCTGCCATGTACCCTCAAGGGGTGTACAGGATATGATAATACTACATGAAAAAAATTACATCATTACTAACTTCCTATCTACAATTTTCCTCCAAATCAGTCTGTTACTTGTCAAGGCTCCAACATTATCAGCTCTTATATTTCTATCATCTAAGCACTTTGTACAGTATCAATCCACCTATATCTTGGTCTTCCAAGATATAGGTGGATTGATATGGTGGATTGACAAGCAAACCGGGTCATTTTGCTGCCAACCTGGCAGAGAACACTTGCTTTGCTAATCTTTCTTTGCCCATTCTGTTTAAGTGACCATACCACCTGAGATTAGCTCTGCTAACGCATTCCTGGATGTTGACAATGTCAAGTTCTTCCCTAATATCCTCGTTTTTAATATGATATTGCCATTGATGCCATCTGTTCACGTCTATAATCTTTCTCAGGACTCTCATATCTGCAGTCTCTAGTCTTTGGTCAAGTGTTTTACTTCTGACCCAGCTCTCAGATCCATAAGTTAAAACTGGTTTGAACACTGTCTTGTATGCAGATAATTTAGTGTTCTGACTAATTTCTCTCTTATTCCATATGAATTTATTCAATTGACTTCCTACCATACCAGCTTTGCTGATTCTGTTGTCTATTTCTATATTTAATTTGCCATCTTCAGTAAAAATCGTGCCTAAATAGCTGAAATGTTTTACTGGTTCCACAGGTTCTCCATTCACAACACAGTTGACATTTTCAATAATTCTGCCTATTTTCATTGTCTTTGTCTTTTTATTGCTGACCTTCATACCATATCTATTACAACAGCTATTCAATTTAGTCAGAGAATCTTGCAGACTTGTAGCGGATTTATTTAGAAGTATAACATCATCTGCATAAAGCAAAGAGCTGACATTAACATCTCCAATTTTGATATCATGTTTAATACCACTTTCCTTCATAATGTGATCCATATAGATAATGAATAACAGAGGGGATGATGAACATTCTTGTCTCACACCAGATTTAACATTAAACCATCTTCCTGTACTTCCTTCAATTCTAACTGCTGACTCACAACTCAAATAAAGACTAAGTATTGCTTGATATAATGCCCCATTGACACCATATAACTGTAGCGTATTGAATAGCTTCTCTCTTGTCACCTTGTCATATGCCTTTTCCTAATCGACAAAACTTAAATACAGATCTCTGTTATATTCCCATGCTTTCTCGACTATTTGTCGTAAAGTGAAGATCTGATCCTGACAGCCTCTATTTGGCCTGAATCCAGCTTGTTCTTCACCAAGCTTTTCTTCCACAATTCTTCTCAACCGTTTCTCAAGTATACTTGCATAGATCTTGCCAAGAACACTCAGTAGGGAAATACCTCTATAATTCTCACTTTCGGTTTTATTTCTCTTTTTATATATGGGTACTATGAGAGCTCTACTCCAATCATCGGGAATTCGTCCGTCTGCCCAGGCTTTCTGAACTATGCAGTGCAGCCACTGTAAGACTCTTATATATACCACCATACTTCAGCATTTCTGGTCGAATATCATCTACTTCTGATGCCTTTCCACATTTCAAGCCTTTGATGGCTTTTTCTACTTCAAGTATGGATATGTATTCCTGACTACATGCCTGGTCAGTGTTTTTTTACCACTGTACTGTAATCACTGCTTGTTTCATTTAGCAGTTTTTCAAAGTAATTACTCCATACTTCAAGGATATCTTTTTCTCCCATTTTCATGTCACCTTTATCATCTCTAACTCCTTTTACAGCACTCTTTCTTCCATTCCTAAGCTTCTTCAACAACCTCCAGAATAGTTTGCCTCCTTCTTGATATTTATTTTCTATATTCTTGCCAAAGTCCTCCCATGACTTTTGTTTAGCTAGTTTTACACAGTGTTTAGCATTCTTGCATTCATCTCTGTATTCTCTATGAGCACAAGAGCTGACTTATTTGACAGGAACTTTTGATATGCTTTCTTCTTTTCCTTCACTGCCTCTTTAACTTCCTGTGTCCACCAGGGAGTTCTGATTTTTTTTATCTTTGCAGACAATCTCACCACATGCCTCTCTGGCAGAATCTATCAACGTTTTCTTCAGAGTTTGCCACTGAATCTCCAAGGTTTGATTCCTGTTCTCAAACTCTTTCATTTTTCTTCAATAATCTTTGTGTATTTTAGTCTACAGTTCACATCTGAGAGCTGCTCAACTTTTATTCGCAATAAAACTTTCTTGCATGTCATTCTTTTCAATATTTTCAATGTAATTGAGACCATATGCCCTCAATTACAACAGCAAAAATTATTAAAGTGCATGAATACAAATAAACAGCTCACCTATGTTTAATAGTAAACAAAGTGAAGCTGAAGAAGGTGCATACTTAACAACGTTAATGATGTGTGAACGTATTCGAAAGGTCAAAAGGCTGAATAAGGTAGGTGTCAAATGGATAAATGAAGGGATTAGACATTAAATCTGAAAAAAAACTCTGAAGGCAGCACAAGATGAATAGTGGTAATAATCAATTGCATGAAGAAAAGTATAAAGAGCAAGCTGGAAGATGACTCAGTAAGGACACTGAAAGTGCAGTATGAGCAGAAATGAGCAAATCAGGCCAAGAAAAATCTTAGGGAGTATTTTTCAACATGTGGCAAATAGAAAGGATGATTATGGCAAGATGATGTTAATGGATGAAAGTGGTAGATTGGTAACTATTGCAGAAGAGATAGTTGAGGTACTCAGTTATCAATTCATTGGGGTGTTTCATCCTCAGTGTGAAATCAGAAGCTCAAATGTATAGGAAATGGGAGAAGACTTACTGGTGAGTGAGCAGGAGGTATGAGGAATTTGATGTTGATACGGAAATAGGTCTCTCGATGGCATGTCTTAGGAGAATGTTTCAGGAAGTGTCGGCCCTGGCTTACCTGTTTAACAAGTCTTGCAACAACACAAGACCCAAAGAAGTGGAAGAAAGCAAATGTGCTCCACTTCCCAAAAGTGGTGATAAAGCTATAAATTATAGACTTGTCTATATATTCAGAGTTGTAGTTAAGTGTTAGAGAGGTTGGCAAGTGCTAGGATACAGAAATGGGTTTGATAAGAGGTATTGTATATGCTTGTCAGCATGGATTTGTTAAAGAGAGAGGTCAGGTTTCACCAACTTATGTACTATGACAAGATGACAAATATTTTGGACAAGAGAGAGATACATATACAGTGGTATACTTAGATTTTGCAAAGGCTTTTGATAGACTGCCACTCCATAAGATTGCAACTAAACTGGAGCAGAAGGGATTGGATACTAGATTAGTGAGCTAGATAGGAACTGGAAGTCAAATAGGTATCAGCAAACTGCATATATTATCATTATTATTCGTGACACCTCCAAGGAGTCCGAAGACTCATCGTGGGAGGACATCCACTATACAACTGTCTCCACCACTACCAATCATCTCCATCAACGCTATCTACCACCCACCACCACAACTCGTATTTTTTGTCTGTAAATTGCGTGTGTTCTGAAGGGTTGATTTGTCTGTATGCGGGATGAAAACCCGAGTTTACGGGAGAAAAACCCTGCTACCTCCGTATGAGATCAGCTAACTCACTTTCGATTGAAAAAGTCCACATAAAGATTCCTTCCATCACGATGATAATAGAACTTAGGCTTATTCCAGTCGAGGGGTGCAATGTACCATCATTCTTCCAATTGCACTAAAAATGCATGATCATTTAAATTTCTGGAAAGTGTATGCATAGCGGATGCCCTGAGAACTGAGCTCTCAACACAAAATGAACCAAATGGGTCTGGCATTGTGACATCGCTTCTGCTATGCAGATGAAGGAGAAGACACATTAAAAAGGACTGGTAGAGGTAATGAATTGTGGGTTCACCAAGACCAACCTAAATTATAGCATGCTTCAATGCAATAGAAACATCCCACTTCACCAGCAAGCAAGAAGTTTAAGCTTATAGTCTACTGGGATTTCCAGGGAGTGTTGGACCATTTTCAAAAGTATAGTGAAAATGTGAATACAACATCTTACTATGAACTATTGAAGCTCTGAGATGCACTTCACCAAAACTGCCCAGGTCTACTGCCAAGCAGTATTGCTCCAGCATGACAATGCGACATTTCATACAGCTACAAGAACCCTGGAGAGAAATCAAGAACTTCAGTGGGAACTCCTTTAATATCCACCTTAAGGCCTGACCTTGCCAGAAACAACTTGGACCTGTCTAGCTTGCTAAACAGCACCTTGGTGGCAAACCTTTTGCTTGTGATTAGGAGGGTGAAAATGAGGTACATAGTTCGCCCTCTCTGAAGTTAAGAAATTCTGTTGCTAGTTTTGACGGACTGATAAAGCGATGGGACAAGTACACAGAAGCTGAAGGAGATTATGCAAAGAAATAAATGTTTTTACAAGATTCATATTTCACATTTATTTTTAACTATCTACTTGTAAATTAAAATGTTACCAAAACACAATCCTGCCTTATTTCCTAGAAGACACACTCTGCTCACCAACTAAGATCAATTTTCTCCTTTTGAGCTGAAGTAGTAAGATAATTGCAAAGATTTTCCAAAAGGCAGAACAAAGGACGGGATTAGTAGCCCTCTCTGAAGTTAAGAAAAGGAAGTGGAAGCATAGAATAAGATTTTTGCTTGGAGAGTGGTGGGTGAGTGGAATACAGTTTGAAAGGATAGTGACTTACAGATTATTATTATTATTATTATTATTATTAATACGTGACACCTCCAAGGAGTCCAAAGACTCATCGAGGGAGGGAGGGCACCTACTGTAAAACTCTGTCTCCATCACTTAATCCGCCAACTACACGCAACTACACCAATGCCATCTACCACCCACCACTAGTATTTCCACAGACAATCACAAACATCCATGCTCACAGCGGGATTCAATCTGCAGCCTTCTGGTGGGAGAGCGAATACGCTAACCACTCATGGAACCTAGAGGAGCAGACCACCAACAATGAGTTAATTCTTTGGAGTTCCATTGATAGAAATTATTGATATTTGCAAAGACAGACTTTACAATATCCACAAGAACATACTTAGGATTTTGTGGTTAATCATCTTTTTTATTGTTGTTGTTCACTGTTATTTACTAAATATTTCTTTTTTCTTGTTGCTAGTGCATGAGAAGTATTCAGTAAATAAATATAATAACATGTTAGCTTATAAAACATTTAACTTGTGTTGTTCTGAAAATGCTATGTACTTAAAGACACTGCACATGTTAAATAACTTCATTTAATTTATAACTGCAGATGGCATTTCAGCTGAATAATGCCTATGAAAATATCTAGAAAACAACATGTGGACAAGTGCACATTTGTGTCAAAAGATAAGTACAACCATAAGAAATTAATATGTAGGGAGACAGTATTATAAAGTGGCAGGGATATGACATTTGTATAAAGAATACATGAGACAAAAGCAACAAAAAAAGTATAAGATCCCAGTTTCTGGATGGTAAGACTGCATTAAGCCAGAAAAGACTGAAAATATTCACATTCAAGGTGAAAATATCTGTCTAAGGATCTGGATATTATTGTTATGTTGAGTAGAGAGGCCCTCCCAAGACTCATCATGGGAGGACAATACTCCACACAAATATCATCTACGCTTTTTAACCCTCTATGTATACAAAATACCACTACCACCATCTGATGCCATGAAACAGTATTTTTTTTTAGTAAACTGTGTTCATGACTGATTTGCTTGTATATGAGATGAAAAACTTAAGTTTCTGGGAGAAAAACCCTGCTACAATTGTTATGATTTGCTAACTCACCTTCAATTGCAAAAGTTAATATAAAGATTTCTCTCACTAAAACAAGAATTGAATTCGGGTCTTATTCAAATGAAGGATGCCATGTCCCATCATTCTTTCAACTGTATTATGCCACTTAACAGACATGCTAAAATCAGGGAATTTTCAGGCACTTGGAAAAAAGAGTGACATTACATTTAACTTATTTCCAAAATGATTTTTCTTTCCAATGTAGATAAAGTGATCTAACAGTTATCTGATCTTCAAAGCTTTGTTTATTCAATGTTTTAATCTAAAGTCAACTGACTTTGGATTAGAATGGGTCTTTCTTGAAATACACAACTATGCCTGTACATCATACTCATAATTTCCATCCTCCTTCCTTTTTTTAATGTTGGTTATTATTTCTTTATATATGTAGAAGTGTGTTAAACTGCAATATCACATGGTGACAATTATTGCACCTTAAAAAAAATTCTCAACCTCCTCTTTGTAATTACATAGATTAGGTACTTATATGAGTCAGTAGTAAAATAATTTTTATAAATTAGGTTTTGCAAAACTGACAAAAAAATTATGGTATTCATGCATTTATGGCTATTTGCTATTAGAATTTAACTGTTTCATAGTGGCTATGCAATATCAGTGTTTATTCTTCTTTTCTTTAATTTATCACTGCATAAATTAAAGAAAGATAAATCAGAGACAGATCAACTGACTCTGGCAATCTATTCCACTCATTTACCACTTTCCAAGCAAAAAATCTAGTCCTTACTCCCTTACTAACACACTCTTAATTTCCATGAATGACCTCTAATTTTCCTCATATTATTCAGGTACTGAAATATTTTGTCCACATGAATGCTATAACCCCCCCCCCCAAGCAACATCACATCCCCTCCTTTATCTGCCAATTTTTTGGGATGAAAAAACCCAAGTTTCAGGGAGAAAAAAACCTTACCACCTCCAGATGATACTGCCTAGAGGCCTAAGGTGGCTTGAAAAAAAAAAGTTCTATTTCTGGTCCTGGTCTTTACAGAATTCTAAATTATCCAAACATTAGCTCATCACAGTACACCTATTAGAAGCATTTGCATACATAAATTATTATTTAAGGTGGTCTTGCATTTTATATATCTATCTACAAACATATCACTGAAATTGAATTCAAGTCATTTATATGCCAGCCTAGTTGGATGAGTGATTAGAGTACCCAACTCTCCCACCAACAGGCTGCAGATTTGAATCCTGAAACAGACACATATTTTGTGATTGCCTTTAAGTGAGAAATTTTATTGTCGCCCTGCTTATTGGAGGCCTAAAGTGGCCTGAAAAAAATACCATGTTTGGTCTTCTATAACAGGGTTTCCTGACTAAAAATAAATAAAAATTACATAAAAAATATATAAAATTGCTAGAAATGGGAGTACAAAATGTACTATAGGTTTGCTAATAACCTTTCGTGGGTGGGATCCAACATTAAAAAAAAAAAAAATTACTGCTCATTCTCCAGATGGGATTATGAAGTAAGAAAATGGCACTTTCAAGGAGTATTCGTAATCTCCCGTTCTCCAATTTTCGAAATCTATATGTCGGATACACAAATAAATAAAAACACTGCACTAAGTCAATATTAAAAATAAGTTAAGTAAAGTCAACGTCTAAATCTCCCCCCCCCGCGCGCGCACGCACACACACACACCGTTGTTTCTTTTGTGGATTGAATCTCTTGGGAGCATCGTTACTGATACGGGATGATGATATGAGCGTCTTAATTGTCGAACAAGTTCCCTGTGATGGACAAATTTGGTTCATTTGGCCTTAAGCAAAAGCATTTTTTTTTATTTTAAAAAATGGATATGTGGCTTATTTACGTGTTCATAAAATACGAGGTATAATTACCGGAAATAAAACTAACACATCAAATTCGTAAGAAATCCTGTGGATGTCATTAATTTTATTACTTGCTTCCATTTTCCAGATTTATAGAAAAAGGAGCACTTATAAACTTATATGAAAAAATTCTATAAACTGTAAATAAACAGAATGTAAAAAATTTACCACGATTGAAAAAAAAAAAAGTCTCGGCAAAAATGACTGGAATATAGATTAACTTCGAAAAGATGCATGAACCTTCGGTATTTATTCAGATTCAAAATTTAAAACTGCAGCATCACACTCTAAAACTACACAACACAGTTACGTCTTCGTTACATTATAAACAATAAATCATATCCGATGCCATCTGGTAGAAATTTACTTAAGCATCAGGGAAAAAAAAAAAAAAAAATTTAAAAACATCGTCTACCGCAATTCAGGGCATTTTAAAACGTTTTAGATATCATTTAGTAATTCAAATTTTTACTTTTAATTTTATGCATTGCGCCATCAAGACTTGTGTAAATATTATTATTATTATTCGTGACACCTCACACCGAAATAACCCAGACATAATTTATTACAAGACTCCTATGCATCCTTGTTATATTTTTCAGGGCCGTTTTTACATTTTGCGGGGCCCTGTGCGAAATGAAAAAGCGGGGCCACTGAAGGTTAGTAACTTTTATGGAAATTTTAAATGGATATCTTGTTAATTAATTAATTAAATCAAATATGAAAAATATTTATGCACATAAATAAACAACTATACTCTTTAGCATCAATTTAAGTAAAGGGAAAAATTAGTTAAAAAATAAATGTGTTTGTATGTACGTGATATATTATTTTATTATGTAAGTATACATTATCATATAAATATGCCAGAACAATGATTTATTTAATCATATAAATAATAATATAAAATATGAAAAAAATATCCATTTTTACCATAAAGAATGAAATATATGTATGACAACTTATAAGATTTAAAAGCAATCTTAATATATTAAATTTTATTTAACCTAATGCGTTTATCAATATAATTATTTATAACGCCATCAAAATTCAATTTTTTTGCAATTTCATGCTCTATAGATATTATTGGCAGGGACGACAAACGTTCTTGAGACATAGAAGATCACAAATAGGTTTTTATTAATTTTAATTTGGAAAATGACCTTTCTGCTGATGCGATCGTAACTGGACTGGTCAATAATATTTTAAATGTCGTAGTAATATTTGGATAAATATTCGACAAATTATTTGCAATTATGAATTTTAAAATATTAATGGATGCATCTTCTGGAACAATATTTCTAAAAAGAATTAATTCATTGTAAAATTCAGATTCATCAATATCTGTATTTAGTTTTTGATACAGCTGTTTGCAGCAAAATTTTAATTCATTTTTCTTATTAATTTCATATAATGAAGAAATCCAAATGATTTTTGGTGAATTTTATACAATTCAAATAGTTTTTTGACAGATTGTAGAGCAGTATCTAAAATTACAAAAAAGAAATTTATCCTAAAATTATCTTTGTTATCGCCTATGTGTGATTCATTAGGCGTTTCATAATCAAAAAAATACTTTTCTTCGACGTACTCGACTTTCTTTAAATTTAATTTCTATTTCTAATAGATTTGACAGTTCTTTAGCAATCTCAAAACACCTACCAAATATTCTCTGCTCTTCAAAGTACTGCACTAACTCTTTAATATGCTTAGTTGCTACGTCTATGGGAATTTTTGCATTTTGTAATACTTTACTTACTAAATTAACTTTTGACAAAAGCTCATACTAAATTACAAGGCTTAGTATAAACTCAAATGAATCTATTTGTTCATATATTGAAACCACTTCTACGTTGATAGTATTATCCGATGCAATTTTAAATAATTCTGTGTATTTAAAAACGTAAAGCTCTAACTGACATTCTACATCCCCATCTTGTATCACATAACGGTTTTGGAGTTAATTGTTTAACAAATTTCTTTAATATGTCCCAACGTGAAGTTGAGGCAGCAAATAATGTATATATTTTGTATAACATTAAAAAAATGTATTGCTATAATTGATGATTTTGCGACATCCCTTAAAATCAAATTTAAATTATGACAGGCGGAAGGACTATAAAATGTCTTTTCGTTTCATTTAAAATGTAAGCACGGACTCCCTTATATACTACTCTCATATTCGCTCCATTATCATACCCTTGCCCTCTACAATATGAGAAATTTAAGATTTAATTTATTCAAAAGTGATTTTATATTTTCATATACACCTTTACCAGTAGTGTCATTAGTTGTTAAAAACGTCAACAAGTGTTCACGAATTTCAATATCTGCTTCAAATATATGTAAAAATCTAAAAATTACTGAAATTTGGTCCTGATGACTAACATCAGGACTACAATCAAGAATTATTGAATAGTACTTTGCCTGTCGTATCATATTTACAATATTTTGTAAATATGATTTGGTTCCCATATCAACAATTAATTCATTTTGTACAATGGGTGATAGATTCGAATTTTGTTTCTTACCTATAATTTTTTTCTGAACATTGCATTAAATGATCTTTTAAAACTGGATCAAATTCTGCAATTAATTCTATGATTCCAAAAAAATTACCATTATGGGCTATGTACAAAGTATCAAAATTATCTCTAAAAGCTAAATAAATAAAAAAAGTGCTTCTACTCTTCGTCTTAAAACATTTCTTAACCGTTCTGCTTCAAATTTTATGACATTTTGATTTGTCTGATCAATTGTGTGATTTTTAAAATCTTTCACTTACATGTCGCCAGTCAGAAAAGCCATTATCAGATAAATAATTATCATCAGAAGAAAATAATTTGCAACAAAAACAAAAAATAGAGTTGGAAGAGTTTGAATATACAAGCCATCTTCTGTTTTGCTTCTCTCCGTTTGCAATTGTCCTAACATAGTGAGCTGTGGAAAAACACCTCTTGTTGTCATCTTTTGGAAAATCATTTTCAGTCGAAGGAGACGGTGGACGACGTTGTACAGTTTGTGTTAGTGTTGCGTTGTTCAAAATTTTGGGCCATGTTGCTGGATCATCAACAGTAAATAGTTCACCTTCCTCTGGTCTCTCAGCTTTAGGATCTTCAATACTCATTGTTTGACCAAACGCGTCATATTCTCCGCTTCCTTTGAGTATTTCAGAGCTCTCATTATTAATTAACGTTGAAGCCGAAGAACTGTTTGTAGTTATTTCAGAACTCCTGTTATCAACTGATATATCTGAACAAATATATGAGTTCGACTTCATAAATCTAAACAGTGAATTTCTTTGACCACAGCCGCTTCTTTTTCTTGTTTTCGCTTTCGTTTTTCATGCCCACTTGGGTATTTTCTTCCATAATAATCTCTCTCATGACTAGTCATACGATAGATTTAATTATAAAATAAGTTAATAAATTAAAACAAAATTACTTAATTGATAAATAAAATATATCTAAAATAGATGATATCAGAAAATAAATAAATCTAATATAGGTTGAAAACTGCTATTGAAGAAAAATTCTGATCGGCTAACCTAAAACTAGTTTACAAAATATTTTTTAAGATGTTTTGCAAGTAATGTCACTTGAAAAAATTCCCGTGAGAGTACGTGTATATACTTACTTGTTCATAAAATCATTAACTAAAAACTCATAAATCATAAATCAAAAAACTCCTTAAATTTATTAAAAACACCTGTTTTTAAATGCACTTCTCCCCATTTAACACTATTTTGTACGTTTGTACGATATTGTTATATATCTTAGAGTAGTTTCAAATACTACAGCTCTAGCGCTACGATCTTATTTCGCTTACTATAACAACAATAGTTATTATTATTATTATTATTATTATTATTATTATTATTATTATTATTATTATTATTATTATTATTTTAACGGTGTCTCCATGGAGTCAAAAGACTCTCGCGGGAGACCCGACATTGACACACTAACCATTATTTACACAATACCTGTCATACCTCTCCTTAAATTCATTCACAGTTAAAAATATTATTATATTTTTCTATATAATAATATTTTTATGTAATAATTATTATATTAATTTATATAATAATTAAAAAAATTAATTGATTTTATTTTTTAAATTTTTTGCGCTTTGCGGGGTCCTGTGCCACCGCACAGTTCGCACACCCATGAATACCGCCCTGATAGTTTTCATAAACTCTAGATTGAGAAGAAGGACTTATAAGTTCGACAGTAGTCGGGGAACAAGGAATTATTTTTTATTATTCATCTGAAATTCAGGGAAAACATACAGTATATTGTAAATTGTACACTATTTCAGAGATCAGACCATGTAGGATAAGGAGGAGTCGCTGAGCTCAGTCGGTATAGACGAGCCCTTTGGTCAGAAAGACCTGGGTTCGATTCACCATCCAAGAGGTGAAGAGCTCTATCTGGTCTCCTTCGACTAAATATGAGTCAGCCGATCTCATAAGAGGGGGTAGGTTTTTTTTCACCCATAAATTCGGGTTTTTCGTTCCCCAGAACAGGCAAATCGGCCCCTGACCACACATTAAGTCATAAAAATTGTTTCTCCTCACCCAACGCCAGACTTCGCGTTGACAAACACCAGAATGAGATAAAAACGCTATAAGAAGATCATGTAGGGTAGAGCAGACGCCAGAAGAAAAACATGTTCATAAGGAACATGAAATCAACATGCTGTTGTCATCCATAAGTTAACAATCGTCAGTAGAAGTGAACTCAAGTATCGGTGATGACTGGTACCGGGGGATTTTCAATTCTGTACCAGAGAATAAAAAGGCTAACGCCTTTTTATTCCCTAGTTCGGAATTTCAGGATTTATATTGCAGGGAATAAAAAGGCTAACACCTTTTTATTCTCTGGAATATAAATCCTGAAAAATAAATCGTGTACTGGGGAATAAAAAGGCTAACGCCTATTCATTCCCCAGTACAGGATTATTTATTATTACAGGATTTATTTATTATTTTTGTTTTATTATATCTCTAATAGTCTCATAATATTATATAAAAAAAGTTAAGGGAAAGATTCCAGCATATTTTAAAAATGCGTATTACAATACATAAGTTGTAATTTCGCTAAGCAAACGAGCAATTAAGGAAACGTACTCCAGATAACAACATCTGCTTCTTCTTCGTTTTCTTCTGTTGTTTCGATGGCTCGCGTTAATGATAAGAGCAAGGAGAATATTGCTAATTTACCTAAACAATGTGAATTGTATTCACATTAGGAATAGCGGAAAGGATATTTCCTATAAAAATCTTCCATTTCCCATTACATCAATGTTCGGATTAATGTTTAATTTGATTAGGAATGTGATGTCAACAGTCTCAAATAAAAGCCAAAAAAAGTGTCTATTTTTTACATATATATATATATGTGTTAAAAATACGAAGCAATTTTAAACCTGGTTTTATTCCATTTCCCAAGTAAGCAAACAGACAAATAAGTCAAGTTTGCGCTGCAAGTCTAGCTGATCCTATAGGTAGTGCAAGACCAAGGCAACTCGTGGTAATTCTTGCACTACCTGTAGGATCAGGTAGACTTACAGTCGCAAACTTGATTTATTTGTCTGTTTGCTTACTTGGGAAATGGAGTAAAACCAGGTTTAAAATTGCTTGGTATTTTTAACATTTATTATACCCAAGGTAAAATACCTTCTACATATATATATATATATATATATATATATATATATATTAGGATAACCAAGCAATTTTATATGCTTGGTTATTTTAGCACCTAATCCCAAGTATGCAAACAATTAAGTTTGCGCCTGAAACAAAGTTCAAGTCTAAAGATGGTACAACACCAGGGCAACTCATTGTAAAGGTGGGTAAAGCTTTGATCACTATTCTTAGTATTTTCCCATAATGTAAAGCACATCTCACTAGAAGATGTATACTGCAATGCATTATGGGTGGGTTCACTACCCAGACCGGTTTCGACCTTTTTTGAGGTCTCCTCAGTGAGTAGCTAGACCCTAAATACCAAGGTTTTAGTAATACAAAGCCTTATCAACTTTAATTATATAAGTTGCAACAAGGTGTATTAAGTTTTAATAAAAATCTCTGGAGGAGATATTGATGGGAATAAATTTTTAACTTGGGTATATTGTATATTAGGATAACCAAGCAATTTTATATGCTTGGTTATTTTAGCACCTAATCCCAAGTATGCAAACAATTAAGTTTGCGCCTGAAACAAAGTTCAAGTCTAAAGATGGTACAACACCAGGGCAACTCATTGTAAAGGTGGGTAAAGCTTTGATCACTATTCTTAGTATTAAAAATTTATTCCCATCAATATCTCCTCCAGAGATTTTTATTAAAACTTAATACACCTTGTTGCAACTTATATAATTAAAGTTGATAAGGCTTTGTATTACTAAAACCTTGGTATTTAGGGTCTAGCTACTCACTGAGGAGACCTCAAAAAAGGTCGAAACCGGTCTGGGTAGTGAACCCACCCATAATGCATTGCAGTATACATCTTCTAGTGAGATGTGCTTTACATTATGGGAAAATACTAAGAATAGTGATCAAAGCTTTACCCACCTTTACAATGAGTTGCCCTGGTGTTGTACCATCTTTAGACTTGAACTTTGTTTCAGGCGCAAACTTAATTGTTTGCATACTTGGGATTAGGTGCTAAAATAACCAAGCATATAAAATTGCTTGGTTATCCTAATATACAATATACCCAAGTTAAAAATTTATTCCCATATATATATATATATATATATATATATATATATATATATATATATATATATATATATATATATATATATATATATATATATATATATATATATATATATATATATATATATCTGTGTGTGTGTGTGTGTAACTCCTCGCACATGCATGTGAATAGTGAATCAATATTCGAAATTAGTAGTTACATTTTCTCCCATAGGTAGGAGGCAAAATCCAATGGGAGTAACATCGATAAACAGTATCACTTAGCAGACAGATAATAATATTATTATTATTATTAGACTTAATTAAATATTATAAATATTAAACTTATGTAGACCAAACAAAAGAGGAGGTGGTATCGTGGCATTTATCATTTCGAACACGCGGAAACACTAATTTTGGAAATCACAAATAACGACAAACATAGTATCAAATACACAATAGACATAATATACAGACCCTCAGATAATAATCCACTCAGCTTTCTGCATGAGTTAGAAGCATGGCTAAGAGGCATCGAACACCGTACAACACATAGGCTCATCCTAATAGGAGACATTAATATAATTACTCTTGACCACACTTCTTCAACCACTAACACATACCTTGATATACTAAGTCAGTACAACATAAACCCTACCATTAACTCCCCAACAAGAGAACAGATACTCGGCAATTCACTAACACAATCATGCATTGATCATGTCAACATACGGGCTCCCATCCATACATATACATCATCAGTAATTAACGTCAAAATTGTCGTTCATTACTTTGTCTCAATTTCGTTTTATCATTAAATTCTTCGGGACGATGAATTTCGGCAAGAGCAACTACCCATTTACCTTTAAGTCTGATCTAGTGTGGTAATTCCACTTGAAATTTCGTTTGTGTGTTAGTAGGAAACATTTTCATACTGGTGTTACTGGGAAGGGTTAAGTAAAACATATTCGCTGCGAACCCAAGAATTATACGATGAGGGATAATCGAGCCACTTAACAAAATACTGAAACTTTTCTTTCTGTTTCCAGTGTTTCTTGTTCGATTAGATACACGTCTTCAGGAAGTTCATTGGGTATATCAGCCTTTTGCAGTTGAGTTTCATAGAAAGTTCCCTCCACTATCTCTCCGTCCCGACTGCGAACTTTATATACTACAGGGTTTCTATTAATAACCTGAGCTGTAGTGAACAATTCTCGTGTCCAGTTACCCCAAAACCCTTTTCTAAATTTGTGGATATCATCACTTAAAGCCACGCTATCACCTAATTGAAATTTTGGTTTGGTAGTCTCCTCTTGGGTTCCGTACAAATATTTCCAACACGATCCTCGTTCTGAAGGTTAACTTCCGAAGGAGCCATACCGATAGTGCGGTGTGGTGTGAGGTTATAAGTATGTACAAGGCTCGGCAAAACTTTCGTATAACTTTTACTTTTAGTATACGTCATCCATTTGTAGATCTTTGTTTTCAATGTTCTGATAAATCTTTCTGCAGTGGATGTTTTCATTTCGCTCCTGGTCGTGTAGAAATGAATATTATGGTTCTTAAACAATGCACGAACTTTCTTGTTGCAAAACTGTTTTCCTTGATCTGTGTTTATGTAACATGGTACTTCTTTAAAAATAGACTCGAAAGTATTAACAACAACGTCTGCTGATTTCTTCTTCAGTGTTCGAACCCACGCAAATCGGGAAAAACAATCAATACACACAATTAGGAAACACACCCTCCATTCTTTTTTGCATGGGATGACATATCTGCCAAATCACATTGAAAAGCGTGTAAAAGTGTCGAGACTTTGATTTGATTGCGTTTAAACTTTCTTCTAATGGGTTTATGTCTCACATAAGTGGTCTGTGTTGCTGACCAACTTTTCACAGATTCAGATGGCAAATTTGTATGTTTCTGTAAAGCTTTGATATTTCCAAAACTAACTACTGTGTTAGGATTATAGTAATCTGCTAACTTTTCCATCACTAACAATAAGTTTTTTTCTTTGCAGGTGAAATTCAAAAATCATCGCAAAAGTGGCAGAGACTTGCTTTTATAGCAGTACTATTAATATCAGTGTATGTGGAAATTGGCATACTCATCTGGGAAGCGGTATCAAAATCAGCCAATCGCACATGTCTCATCAAAGAAATGTTACAACAAGAAACCCACCACATGCAATGGTGATGTCTGTAAATTCCTATTTCTGAATATTACATTGTAAATAATACCTGTGAAATAAAATGTGTAAACTTAAATGAACAAACAGTGTCGTTGATGTGTTATGTATATTTAAGTAAGATCACTTTTGAAATCACACTGAATTCACACACACAATTTATTTATTTATTAAAATTCAGACAAATCAAAATATTCGGATGAGTTATGAATAAAATATGAATTAGAATATGGATGAGTTATGAAAAAAAAAGTGTGTGTTTGAGGGGACACCACCATATAATTAAATGATTATTCTGAAAAAGGTCTAAACGCAGCCGCCATCTCAACTCTCCTCTAAGAATTCCCATATTATTTAACAGGAAAGAAATACTCCAAACTATATTGGAAAATAAGTACTGCCATCTATAAACAACCAAACACAAAACTTGACGACAATGACGGATGTTTGTCACCCTGGGAAAATTCCAAACTCATGACATCACGCCACGACTCCATCACAGTGACGTCAATGATCTCATCAACGTCACGAATCCTTATCTTATCTTGATATTGATCTTGTTCAAACTGCCTCCCATACTGCTTTGCTTGAAAAAGTTCCATGTTTGGTTTCTAGAGCATAATTTCCTTAATTTCGTAACATTATTAAAAATTCCTTAGCTTGTCCACAGAGCTGATGTACTTTAGATTTACAATCTTTTACGGATGGCAGTAAAAAATCTAAGAGTGCAATGAAGAGGAAAGAAATTCACTTATGTTAGAAGAAATATTTTGACAATAATAAACTGTATTTCAAAGAAACCTAAATTGCATACACGCTTCAATATCTGTCTTGTATCCTCTTCACTGATCCTAATCGCATTTGTTGCAACCTTCAAGGAAATATCATTGTGGATACCTTCTAGCGATATGCACGTTTAATCGGTATTAGGCTTTTGAAATCGTACCCTAATGGCTCGAGAGCGGTATTCTTTTCTGTCCAACTGGCACAACATAAGACATATTGCATTGGTCAAAGGTCCGGCTCAACACCAGGAGAAACAGTTAAAGATTTTTACATCTCTTTTATCAAATTTCACATCTGGGATGATGACTTCAAGCATGATGCATTTTCCAGACATCTAAATCACGTGCTGCTTGTGTGCAAGATATTTGGAGAAAGTTTTTGCCTGAAGTCATCATCTCAACCTGAGTGATTTACAAGGCCAAGCAAACAATCTACTCTTTACCCTATTGTCATAATCTCTCTTAACATTTACATAATCTCTCTCTCTCTCTCTCTCTCTCTCTCTCTCTCTCTCTCTCTCTCTCTCTGTGTGTGTGTGTGTGTGTATATATACTGGATATAAATGATTTCAACTTTCTCATTTGCAGTAACTTGCTTTCTATCTTTTCATAGAGAGTCTATAAATGTGGAAATCGCTGGAAGCGTGATTTTTTCTAAAGGGATTTTCATGAGCATCTTCACATCTTGTCAGGAACTGCGCACAGTTTATTTAAAAGGCACAATGCATTACGATTTCTTCAAAAATCCTGTAGCTGCAAGACTGAATAACGTAGCAGGTAAATATACGTTGTGACGAATTTTAAACACACACATAATATTTCTGTATAATTAAACATTGAACTCTATATAATGTATTAAACTGAATAACTTTTCACATGTTGAAAAATTATACAGAATATAATAACATGCTGAGCGACCAAGATATTTGATATTTCCATGTTAAATAGACTCCACTAATTAAAGACAAAAATTAAGTTTTCACACTTGACTTTGAACTCAGATGAAACGTCTCTCCTTTTGAGATAACGACGTGCAAAAGTGCTTCGTGCATGATAATGATATAATAAACAAACAAAAAAAATGTGGCTAAGTTGGGAGATGATACATCAGTATTGGATTGAAGAAAGGTTGCATGGTATGATGAATCACAAGTGCATACGGAAGACAGGACAAGTTTGTGGTGATAACAACACGAAAACTATGGACCTGTCATTCTTGGTCTCAACAATGAAGTGCTAGCGGATCGAGTTTACCTGACATTCTTTAGTCCCTAGATACTTGTAAATCAAGAGACTATCTGAATATCGTTAGCCATCGAGCGCATTCTTCTGTTAAGTTGCCTTAAATGGTAAGTACACCACCAACAGGATAATGTGCGTTGTCACAGGGCAATACTCATCCTTATAAACTCAGCATTTCGATACATACAGCAGATTCTTTATTTGAGGGCTTTAAAAATAAACAAGAATTTATGGCAGCAATATCAGTAGATCGCATCATTCTAATTAGAAAATCAACAGCAATAGGAATCGACGGAAAATTAAGTAGTTTAAATTCAGCGCCGGCGCCTAGTATTTTTCTTGTGTGTGCGAGTAATGAGTAATGTTTGGCGCCTTTCTAAAAAAAGTTTTTTTTTGAATAAAGTGTGAATGAAACGAACAGGAAATGAAAAACAAATGAAAACCACTTAATTAATCATAAGTTGATTTAAAAAAAAAAAAAAAAAAAAAATCAGCTAACGCCTTTTTATTCCCGTATATACGGGAGTAGGCGAGGCCATTTAGCCCTATCTAACTTTTGGAGACTGAGTGGGCAGTTCAATCTCCACTGGTACCCAATCAGAGACAGATGGCCCAAGGCTATCACTAATTAAGCGGTACGCAGTGAAGAGAGACGGCTCAAATGTGCCGCCATCTCGTGGTCTCTAACCCTAACACAATATATTTAATGTCTGAAATAATGTGGGTTCTACGGTCGATTTTCTTGAGTTTACAGGACGAAAAACCCGAGTTTCCGGGAGGAAAAACCTGCTTGCCCGTGCCAGAGATCGACTAACTCGGGAACCGGTCGAAAAAAGGCTTAGACAAATTTCCTCTAGTCGCCGACTAGACTCGAAACCAAGACTTCCTTCGTGCGGCCTAGCGCGGTGGTGTGCAAACGCCACATCCACTGAGCTACACAGGCTATGATACATCAAAAATAAAGAAGAACTATTTTAAGTATATTTTCGTAAATTTTAATAAAAAATTACAGTGATATAATCGGGTCCAGGATACAATACAATATACAATTTGCGTATATTGCTCACTTCGCACACTCCACCAGCTGGCCTGAGTTCAATAACTACCTATAAGGAAGAAATGAGTGCACAGGACTACAACAGGAAACTTAGTGGGGCAAGAGAAACAACATTTGGAAAGTGCCACTATCTACAGGCTACCCACACAAAAGTAGTTTCTTTTATTCAAATTAAGTGGATATTGAATCCAACATTATTTTCGAAGCCGAATATATGAACTACAAGAGTTTCGTGCCGAATATAGAAACTATAAAACTTTCGTGGATCCAAACGTAAGCAAACATTTCATGACAGGAGCAACTAATGTAAAGGTGGAGTAATTGCGACATGTATGATGCTATACATATTTTGGGGGTTACAGTGACCCCCCATAAACAAAAAACGTGACATAAAAACGTTTCAACTTATCTTTTTATATACCGGGTGATTATAAAATAACGTCAAGTGTTCAGAGTCCTCTATTGGACGAAACACACCAATATTCGGTAGACGTACACAGTGAAACATGGGGATTCGATTTAACGAAAACAAAAGTACCAAAACTCGCCAACAGGGGTAATATTGGCGCTGCCAAATTAATTTATTAGGTGCGACTAATGAATGACTAAATGGCAAATGAGAGACAGCACACATCAATTTCATGACGAGGTTCAATATGACTACTATTCTGATGTTCCAGGAACTGCAAACGGTGCAGGACATTTTCCACAGTGGCTCGCAACATATCGGAATTGAAATTGATTTGTCTCAAGTGTAACGTTATTCGATCTTTCAAAGTTGGAATATCGGGTACATGTCCTTGATAAACAATGCTTTTAAGAAATCCCCACAGCCAAAAGTCACAAGGATTGAGATCAGGATCTCGGTGGGCATGGTGTGAGAAATGCACGACAAATGATTCTTCTGTCAGAGAAATGTTGTCGCAAAACACGCTGTACCTGAAGTCCGATGTGGGGTGGTGCACCATCCTGCAGGAAGATGGTTGAATCAAGACATCCTCTTTGCTGCAGTTGTGGAACCACAAAGTTCTGTAGCATATTGGCATACCTGTTAGCATTGATGGAACAAATCACTGGTCCATTTTGGCGATTTTTCTCGTGAAAGTCTGGACTAATGATAAGTGATGCCGTAAATCCGCACCACACTGTTACTTTGGGCGAGTGGATAGGCATCTGCAGACACATGTGCGGATTAGTTGCAGCCCAAATGCGACATTTGCGTGTGTTAATATCGCCGTTCAAATAAAAGTGCGCTTCGTCACTCCATAAAATCTGCCATGGCCATGCATCATCCATTTCTATGCGCGCAAAGAATCCAAAGATAAGTCGATTCGTGTGGTCGCATCACCAGGGCGCAATTCTTGAACATGACTGATTTTAAAGAAGTAAAACTTTAACATCTGATGTAGGATTTTCCACACTGTTGTGTATGCGATTTCTGTTTGCCGGGATATTGCTCGTGCACTGTTGGTATCCTGCACATTCGTCATCTCCTGTTCCACAATAGCAGTTGCAACTTGTTCAACTTGTTGGTGATTGATTGGTCTGCATCCCCCTGCCTACTTGCACTGCTAGAGTTCCAGTAGTTTCAAATCGCCGAATCAGTTTTCGTAAGTTTGTTACGTTAATCGGCCCTTTTCGTAAATTTTTCATACGCCGAAAATCACGAAGACAAGCACTGGCATTATTGTTCCACTGATAATAGAGTTTGACTAACAAAGCACGCTCACGTAAGGTAAGAGGCATCGAAAAGCAGTTTGTCTACGAATGATAAGAAATCTCACAGGCTTTCCTTTTATTGCATGATCACTCACAAGAAACGCTATAATGCAAATTAATGCATTTTACTCGGTAAACAACGCTAAAATTTCCCCTGTTGGCGACTTTTGGTACTTTTTTTTCATTAAATCGAATCCCCATGTTCCACTGTGTACGTCTGCCGAATATTGGTGTGTTTCGTCCAATACATTACTCGCTAGAGGGCTCTGAACACTTAACGTTAATTTATAATCACCCGGTATATAGAATGGATTATATTATTAAGTGCTCCTACGGCAAGTGAAATTATACGTTTTTATTAAGATTACCTGAATAGTCATGCTAAAGTATACCGAGGAAATACGAGGATCAACAGTCATCACTTCGCAGTCAGTGCGAAGGTCATCCAAAAAAATTAATCTTCGCTCTTTGATCTTAAACGTGTAGACTGCCATGACGCATCACTCGCCCTTAAAGCTGATCAATGGCGATGAAAGTCTGTCACCGGTTCATTTGATTTCAACAGCGAAGGTCAAACTAACAAGTAAAGGAAGTAATTTTGTATCTCATATATTCAAATTCATGAAAATGAAAAATAATAACACTAAACCCAGTCAACCAACAGTGTTAGCCAAGAGAATTTAGCAACAGTTAGTGGAAAGAAATCGTTAAAACCTGCAATTAGTAATTTAGACCTCTTAAAATCATTAAACCTACCTTCGGACATCTGATCAGAGGCAGTTATTTTGAAATGTGACCCCAAGTTTGGTCCTTATACAGAGGAAGATATAATAAAAAGCTGGGAAAATAAAATAAAATTAAGTGACGTATGGCATATTGGTCACTTGATGTATAATTATGACTTTCTTCTATCGTTCAAACAATGGGCTGTTAAGGAAATGTTCACAATTATGGGTAATATTAAAGTGAGAAACGGAACGTGAGTACCGTAATTATTAACATAAACTCACCCAGTAAAGTAGAAATTATCGTGCACTGGATGCCACCGCACGTGCCAAACAAATTGGTTGCATTACACTTTGAAAAATATGGTAAAATAGAGATTATAGACAATATCGTTAAGATTAAAAATGATGATTGGGCAAGTGTGTTCTTAGCCATGAAAAGAAAGTTATTCTAGAATTAAACGAAGGAGTAAAAATTGAGGAAATTCCGTATGTTATCCGTGTAAAGAAGATAATCGGAATTGTGGTGATTCCAGGAAGACCACATTCATGCATTGGGTGTAAGAAAATAAGTTATCTGAGAAACCAATGTGTGGAACAAAAAGGAAGAATTCCCTTCGCATCTGACATATGCTGATAATTGTACCGTAAGTACATATACCTCTGTTTTAAGGAGGAAAGTGGATGATCAGGAAATGAATGAAATAGAAGAACTGAAAGATGATGTTCAAGATAAGGAAACATAAATTCACAAACACAAGAAAGTTATGGCACCGGCAAGATATTCAGGCAAATCCCCATTGCAGATGATGGGAATTTGTTTGAATCACAGGAAGATGATGCCATAAAATAACTTAAAACAACCACGAAAAACGAAGAAAGTATTAAAAAACAAAATTTAAAAATACTTGGAAACAGAATCTGAACAAGAGGTTGAGAATATTAGAAAAACAGACGAAAGTATTTAAAAAAAAACGTATAGAAAAAGTATAAATACACTGGAAACAGAATCTGGACAGGAAAAAGAAATTGAAATGATTCAGATGAAGAAACAAAGGGTGTTCCTGAAACTACTGGTAACATTAAAATGCAAAGAGGAATAAAGTGTATATCACCAGTGATAACGAGTGGACTTTGTGACCCAAAACAGAGAAGGATGAAAATAAAATTCACTCCAGAAATCACAAGAGCAAGAAATAAAAATGTCAGTGAAAAGCGAAATCCGTACGAATAATAATATAAATAACACACAACATGAAAATTATGAGCCTAATTTGTAATGGTCTAAATCATAAAGATACCCAAGATTTACTACTATACCAAATATTTAAATATTTTCCAGATATTATGATGCTACAAGAAACAAAAATTTGCTCTATAGAACCCATACAAAATTTTGAAAAAAGAATAGCCGTCAATTATGTCTTAATTCACGAATTTGCAAATAATAGTAATTGACTGGTAACTCTAAAAAAACGCAACCTGGACATTCAGTTATTTCCTCATGAGATCCCCATAAGGCATAAAGTTTTAGAAACAGATATAGTAATACAAAACAAAGTAAGCACATTTATTAATGTATATGGACCAACAAAACCTCCAGAAAAAAATATTTTGGAAAGAAATGAAACATCATCTATTGCAAAAAGAAAAAAAAAATATTGCCATTGTAGCAGATGAAAATGATGGAATATTAGGGAAAAGACAAAGAGAAAATAACTGAAGTACTACAAAAGTAATACGCTAACATTTTTAAAGACTGTGGACTTACTGATGGTTTCAGGTTTTTATATCCGACAAAAGAAAGAATTCACCCTACTTCGTTCCATGCAATTCATCTAGAGTAGACAGAATTTACCTTCAGATCCATCGATGAATAACTGTAAAGAGCGTTAAACATACTCCAGTCTTATTCAGTGATCACCACACGGTGGAGGCTAAACTTCAGTATTCCCAAAAAGAAAAACCAAAAACATTTATCACTCAGAACTCTTTATTATGGAAATTAAATGAAAAGCTAACAGTGAATTTAATACGGAAGTAGAAAATATACTAGCAGAATCCGAAAAACATGAAAATGCAATGAGTGCGTGGGAAACATTTAAATTAAATATCAAAAAGGCAGCTATCCGAATAGGAAGTAGAAATAAGAACCAGCAAAAGAAAGAACAGGAGGAAGATCTTAAAAAGTTATCTAGTCTATACCACTCAGACAGAAAAAACAGACAAGTAAGAGCGAAAGAAATCGATTAAAAAATAAAAGAAAGGAAAAGAACTACAATACAAGGAAATAGAAGGTGCATGGCTACGGGCGCGTTTAAAATCTGTAGAAAATGACGAAGGCAAACCATCCACTGCTTGGATGTTCGAAAGAGTCAGCAACGAAAGAAGAAGGATAAATGCTCTGCATTATGAAGGGGACACATTGCAAGAAGATGCAGACTTACTGCAAGTGTCTCACAAACACTTCACAACGTTATTCACAGAAAAAGAGAGCGATACCATTGAACGTAACAAATTCGTGTCATTTTTACTCAAAATAACTCGAATGGAGGCTGAAGAGATTGATATCCCCATTAAAATATCGGAATGCAAGAATATAATAAAGCATCTCCCAAAATGTAAATCTTCCGGAGCAGATGGTTTAACTGGTGAATTCTACAAAAGATATTTGCAGAATTCATATCCGCCCATTTTGCGTGATATGGATAATTAGTGGCTAAGTACATATTGCAAATCCTATCTTTGTATCTCACAGAAAGGTGTCTATTTCGCATATTACTATTTTTTTCTTAATATGGCTTCATACAATTATTTTAATTAATCTACATATTTTTTATTCCTAATAGTGGCAAGTGGTTTTTTCTCAACATTCCCGCCGGTATTTTAGGTTCCTTTTCCAGTCGCCGACCACCAAACAGCAAGATTTCGCCATTGAGGCTTTTGCAAAGAAGTCCAATATTCTCATTTTTCCCTCCATGGATTTTTCATTTTCTAGAGTGAGTGTTATGTCATCGGCATAAACTAACAATTTTGCATTTCCTTTCTCCATGAATATTTGTTCCTTAAATTTGTTTATTTGTATGTATTTCCCTTATTAGTGGTTCAAGTGCTAATACAAAGGGAGGCCATAGAGAGATAGGGAGTCACCCTGTCGTAGTGAATAGTTGATTTGGATGGGTGCGGAGAGTTTTTTACTTATGATTATACAGCTTTCTGCATTTTCATAAAATATTTTAAACCAGTTCTTGAAGTTTGCACCAAATCCTATTTCTTTTATTATTTCAAAAATATATTCATGGCTCACTGCGTCAACAGCTCTTTCGATGTCTAGACTTCGTAACATGCATGGTCTGCTGGTCAATTGATAGTATTCATATATACATCTTAGATGTATATACGAATACTATCAGTTATGGTCATACGAATACTATCAATTATAATCAATGTTATGGCATCTGTTATATTTCTTCCTTTTACTGAGCATGCTTAATTAGGAGATACAAGTTACTGTAGAAATCTCTGTATTCTATTTACGAGATTATTTGAAATTCTTTTATAATCTGTATTTAACAATGTTATACCTCCTTTTTTTTATATATCCTTCATTTTTTTTAGTAACTTTGTATTAAGGAGATGTATCCAACGTTTAAGTTTTCTGGTTTTGCCTGTGTTTCTATAATCATCAAATAATCAAACATTTGTATAATCATCCTCTAAAACAAGTTTTCAAACTTTTGAAAACTTTTGAAAAATTCAATTTTTTCAAATTTAACTGGTATGCAATTGCTTTTCTACAAATGTGCCTTCCCGAGAAAGTCATCAGTTCTCTTCCTTCGATCAAACAAAAAGTCCATCAAGAATGTTTACTAAAACGGCTAAAGGATACCGGTTTATAGAAGAAAATTAGAGCATTGAGAAGCTACTACATAACAAATGAAGAGCAATATATGCAAAGCTATCTACAATCATTTTCTCAATACTTCAGTATCGAGAACAAAAAAAAAAAAAAAGAGAGAGATCAAACTAAGCTGAGTTTTAAACAATGTATTTCGTCTTCCAATGAGTCCTTTCTATTTTCTTTAAAGTTCTTTATGCATATTTGCTAACCAAAATGTGTGTTGCAGCAAAAGGAATACCATTGGTTGGTTGGAAGGAATACCGTTGGATGTCAATTCTGTAAACAGCCAGAAACACTTTACCACATGATGATTTATATAAAAAAGGAGAAGAAATCTGGAGTGTTGTGAAGCAATGGATGCCATAGAATAAAATAAATGAATATCTAATATTTTTGCTAAACGAGAAAGAGTTAAGCAGAATACAAACAATCATAATTATTATACTATTTGGACATACAGGCATGACCATAAGTATAACAAAACAGGCAGTGAAAATATCCAAACAAAGTTCCATAGATACCTCCAAGATGTCATAAGGAACTCTATCCTTTTGAAAAAGATGAACTCAGAGGAATGGTGGGAGTCCTTAGGAATTCACCTTGCATCAAATTAATCAATGCTACCTTTCGGTTAGCTGAACAGAAAGAACCTTTATATAAAAGTGCTTGTTTTTGTGTGTATGTGTGTGTTTGTGTATGTGTGTGTGTGTGTGTGTGTGTGTGTGTGTGAGAGAGAGAGAGAGAGAGAGAGAGAGAGAGAGAGATACCTCCAAGATGTCATAAGGAACTCTATCCTTTTGAAAAAGATAAACTCAGGGGAATGTGGGAGTCCTTACGAATTCACCTTGCATCAAATTAATCAAGGCTACCTTTCAGATAGCTGAACAGAAAGAACCTTTATATAAAAGTGTTTGTTTTTGAGTGTATATATGTGTGTGTGTGTGTGTGTGTGTGTGTGAGAGAGAGAGAGAGAGAGAGAGAGAGAGAGAGAGAGAGAGCATCAGCTAATAAGACAATTTATGGACTGCTAAGTTCACTTAGCAGTCCATAACCAGATTAATTACATCCTGGCTCTCCAGCGGCAGAAGACACATCTGCTCCAGGACAAGTATGCACATCAGAGATGTGCATACTTGTCCTGGAGCAGATTGTGGTACAGACCATCAGCTGGTAAGTGCCAAAGTAAGACTAAGACTCAGAAAACGTCCAAGCCAGGCACATTCCACTAGATTGGATGTTAGAGTAATTCCTAGTGGATTCACAGAAGAAACATCAACTCGGCTGGATGATTTTTTGGAGACCAATGAGGAAATCTCACCAGAAATGCTTTGGGAAGGAGTCAACATGATAATGCAGCATAAAGCGAAGATGTATCTCGCCCCAATAAGAAAACCAAGAGACCCATGGATATCAGATTCAACATAGGAACTAATCAAAAGAAGGCGGTTGGAAAAACAAAGAGACACAGGGACCGAAGAATATAAGAGATTACATAGAGAAATCAGAAGAGCCATCAAGCAGGATTAGGAAAAGTTCTATACTAATAAATGTGAAGAAATAGAGTTCCAGATGAGAAGGCATAATTATAAAAGGATGTTTTATTTAGTTCGTGACTTAATACACAAGTTCAAGCCTAAATTGAATGTCATCATAGACAGGAATGGATCATTACTAACAGAAGAGTTGGAAATCAAAAACAGATGGAAAGAATACTGTGAGGAACTGTACAGCAGATTGGATAAAGAAATGTGGAGTCCTCCTACCAAGAAAATTTTGATTTGGAACCTTCTCCACTTAGGCATGAAGTTGAAAGAGCAGTTAAGCAGCTCAACTGCAATAAGGCCCCAGGCGCAGATGAAATCCCAGCAGAGTTAATTAAGGCCACAGGAGATGGAGGGATAAGAGTGTTTCATAGATTGATTACAAGGATATGGCAGACGGGATCATGGCCTAGAGAATGGAAGAAGTCAGTTTTCATACCACTACACAAGAAAGGTGATATGAAGGCATGCAAGAATTATAGAACTATTAGTTTGATATCTCATGCAAGCAAAATTTTATTAAAGATCATGCTAAATAGGATTGAGGCCAAAGTTGAGGCAGAGATGCCCGAGGAACAAGCAGGTTTTAGGAAAGGTAGGGGCACTAGAGATCAGATCCTTTGCCTTAGACAGATCATAGAAAAATATAAAGAATTCAGATTCCCTCTGGTAATGTGTTTCTTAGACTACTCTAAAGCTTTTGACTGTGTTGAGCATGTGAAACTGTGGGAAGTAATGAAAAGAATGGGTTTTCCTCAACATGCTATCAGGTTGATAGCCAACTTATATAAGGAGCAAGAAGCCACAGTAAGAACAGGTGTTGGATTGACTGACTGGCTTCAAGTTGGAAAAGGAGTTAGGCAAGGATGTTTACTTTCTCCTCACTAGTTTAGTATATATGCAGAGGACATCATGCGTGAAGCATTGGATGAGCTCAAGACAGGAATTACGATAGGAGGTAGATTGATCAGTAATCTGAGGTATGCTGATGATACAGTACTCCTTTGTAATGACATGGAAGAACTAGGACTAATTCTTGACAAAGTTAACAAGATTAGTACTAACAGTGGACTTCAACTCAATTCTAGCAAGACAAAGATCGTGGTTCTCAAAGGAAAAATAAACAGAGAAGCTCTTGAGAAACAAATGTATCTTAATGGAGAAAGAATTGAGGAAGTCAGCAAGTCTGAGTATCTGGGATTCATTATTAATGTGAAGAATTGCTGTTCAGAAGATGTCAGAAAAAGGTTAGGAATGGCTAAAACAACAGTCAGAGACCTGTCTAAAATCTGGAAGGATGGATCTATCTCCATGGGAACAAAGTTGAGGATTTTGGATGCAGTTGTTTTTCCAACAGCGACTTATGGATACGAGACTTGGAACCTAAAGAAGTCAGACGAGAAACGGATATCTGCTTTTGAGATGTGGTGCTACAGTAGGCTGTTGAGGATATCATACACTGAAAGGCGTACAAATGAATGGGTGTTAGAAAAGATTAGTAAAACTTTAAGGCTCCTTAAAGATATTGACAGAAGAAAATTAAAATATTTTGGACACATAGAAAGGATGGAAGGAGGACTTCTCAGAACAGTAATAGAAGGTAAAGTTCCTGGAAAAAGAGGCAGGGGTAGACCACAATGAGATGGATAGATGGCGTGTGTGGAGTGACTGATCTTCAGAGAGTTGAGGCTGCCAGAATGGCAAACAACAGTACTACATGGCGAGGCCTAGTGTGGAACATCATCGAGCATCAGAGTGACCATACGGCATCTGTAGATGTCCAGTGAACACAGACAGACAAGTGAACTTTAAGAAATCAAAACGTGTAATCAAATAACGGTGTGTTAAAACAGCTAACAATTAAATAGTTAATAACAGTAAAACAAAGGTATTAAGAGTTAAAACCTGGATCTAACTAATAATGTAACATATATAATAGTGTCACATAACTATTCACCTGATCATGACTAAGAAAAGTAAATTACTTGTAACAAATATTTACGTATGCTTAACCATTAAGAAGGTTAAAGCAAACGTAAATATATGATGTATTTATTTTTACTACGATGTATTTATTTATTATTGGTTTAATAAAATATACTCAGTGGAAGTGGTGTTGGCACTTCTCAGCACTAAAAAGAAAGAGCGTCGTCAGTTCGATTTTAGTCTCCGACTAGAGGAACTTTTTCTAAGCTATTTTTCGACCGGTTTCAGAGTTTAAGTGGGTTTTTCTCCGAAACTCGAGTTATTCGTCCCGTAAACCAGTAAAATATTGTGTTAGGGTTAGGAACCACTTGTTGAGCCGTCTCTTCACTGTGGATCGCTTAAATTAGTAATAGTCATGAGAAATCAATCTCTCATTGTCTACAAGTGGAGATATTGAACTGCGCACTCAGTCTGCAAAAGTATAATGTTATTATTATATGCTCTGAGAGAGTAGATGGGACTTTGTCAACCAGTCTGGGAATCTGATCGTTTTCTTTGTACCTCTATGGTCTATAGCGACGATTTCGTTTGGTTGTATAAACGTGGATGTGGTTCCGATTTCATTATTCCAACACACCAGAAACATCTGTTCAGGGCTTTGCAGTTAAACATCACCCAACTAACCTAATTCGGAAAATCAGTATTTTTATAAACTATATAAAATTAATGCACATGTACACATCTCACCTCTAGGCTTATTTGTTATGATGTCTAAACAATGAACCCAACTCTTCTCTCATCTTCCTCCTGTGGATTCATCTTTGATTATAATAAAAAGTTCCTTCTAAATAGGCACAACTATATGCATTACTGTGGCTTTTGGTTTATGCCTTTTTTCTAACAAACTCTTTTTCCAAATTACCTATGTTAGGAAAGGAAGTTTGGTGATGGTATTTACATATTGATGGATCCATTGAGTTGAATTAGCCAATAACTCCGGTAGTGCTTTTAAAAGATATAGAAACTGATTAAATGAGAATATATTAGCAACTGACTGGTTGGTTGAATAATTTGCTTCGCGACCGAAGCAGCTAAGGCTGTGCGTCTAATGTATTATGTCTGCAAATTGCGTATTGTTCTTCTGGCTAATATGCCTGTTTTGCGTGATTAAAAAATCCCGCATCTCCAGGAGGAGTAAGCGCTACAAGCACTGGATGAGGCCGGCTAACTCATCTTCACCAAATCAAACAGGATTCGAATCCACTTCTTTTCAATAGAAGGGTAGCGTCGATACCGACAGCTACAGAGGCTCAATAACTGACTGGAAATATCGATGTAAGATTTTTTATAATATCATTTTAATATATTTGGAACAGTATTATGTTCTTCTATATTTATGTGAGAAAGGTAACAAGATTTTGCAGTTAAAAAAATCAGCTAACGCTTTTTTGTTCCCGCATAGGGAGTAGGTAAGGTGGTTTTAGCCCTATCTAACTTTTGGAGAATGAGTGGGCAGTTCAATCTCTACTGGTTGCCAATCAGAGATAGCTGGCCAGTGACTATTAATAAATTAATTGGCACGCAGTGAAGAAGACGGCTAATAAGTGCCGCCATCTCGTGGTCCCTGACCATAATACAATATTTTTAATGTCGAAAAATAGTGTCGTTTCGACTGTCGATTTTCTTGAGTTTCTGGGACGAAAAACCAGTTTCTGGAAGAAAAAACCCTCTTTCCCGTGCCAGAGATCGACTAACTCGGAAACCCGTCGAAAGATTGTGCAGTTTGTATTATTGCATGAAAAAAATAACGCGAATATTATTATTATTACTTTTATTATTATTTTACAGCTTCTCCAAGTAGTCCTGAGCCTCATCGCGGGAGACCCAAATCAATCAACATACACACAAATCCTATCATACCTCTCCTTGAATTCATTCGCCCTCAAGGAACTCAGAGCTAATTCTGGCAATCCATTCTATTCACTTACCACTCACCACACAAAACATCTGTTCCAAGCATCTCTAGTAACCGCACTACTACACAACTTCCACTGATTCCCCTTGTTCTCTATGTGTCATATATTGAAAATTTTCACTTGCATCAATTTTATAAAACCTCTTTAATATCTTAAAAGTTTATATCATGTCCCATCTTTGGGTAGGAAAGTTTGGATATTTGTTTAATCACCCTATTTTTCATATAAAAGCAACTTAATGCAAACATAAACAAACATAATTATAATGATCAGTATGTTGTTAAGAAGAGGATGAAGAGAAATAAGAATGAAAAAGAAGTCTAGCATGCACTGAGTCTACTGAAGGAGTATATTGTGCTACAATAATTTACTTCAATTTTTTCTAATGTACATTTCTGTGCATGCCAGACTGAAGGTGGTGGGGTGTGAGGTACACTGTGGCCAACTTATTGCTGAGTTGTACTATTAAAAACTCAAGTTTTTTCCAGTATGAAACAACTGCCATCTCTACACTAAGGATCTTCTCTCTCTCTAACTGAGTTTCATTATTTTTCATTCTAATTTCTTAAAGCGAGAGAGAGAGAGAGAGAGAGAGAGAGCTGAACATGGCCAGTATTATGAGTATTATAAGTACTGTATTATGAACAGCGAATTTTAATATTATAAAACAAAATTGCTGTTAATATAGCGGGAGTAAATTTTTGAAGCAACGTGCATATAAACCAACTAGAGGGCGCAGGATCTTAGGTTTAATAATGACACCTAACAAGGGGATTTGTGAAGGACCATTCTGCATAAACGGATTCGCTGGGTTATTATTTGATTTTGAAAGGATAATTATAAGGAGGGATGGTGCAGAACATCAGTAGAGTGGAAGTGAAGGAGGCCATGAAGAGGATGAAGAATGGAAAACCAGTGGGCCCAGATAGGATTCCAGTGGAGGCTGGGGGAAGAGGGAATTAACCTGCTGTGGGACCTGTTAATGAAAGTTTGCTGATGGAAAATATACCCGAGAAATAGAGGGAAAGTACACTTGTCCCCATCTACAAGGGTAAAGGGGATGCACAAGACTGTAAGAATTACAGTGGAATAAAGTTGATGTCCCACACAATGAAAATCCTAGAAAGGTTTCTTGATGGAAGATTGACGAAGGAGGTGGAGATTGCAAAGTAACAATTTGGCTTCATGTATGGTAGATCAACGACAGATGCTATCTTTGGATTACGGCAGATGATGGAAACGTTTCGAGAGAAACAATGGGAGCTACTTCTGGTGTTTATTGATCTGGAGAAAGCATACGATAGAGTGCCAAGGCAAGAAGTCTGGAGGTGTCTGAGGGAGAAGGTGGTACCAGAGAAATATGTCAGGTTGGTGCAGGAGATGTATAGAAATGTGAAGACGGAGGAGGTGAGAGAAGATGCACCTTGGAAAATGTTGTATGCAGATGACATCTTGCTGTGTGCAGATTCAAGAGAAGAAGTCGCAGCTAAACTGGAAAGATGGAGAAAAGTACTGGAAGAGAGAGAGGTATGAGACTGAGCAGAAGTAAGACAGAGTATATGTGTTCCAAAGTGGATGGCGGCCAGGAGACAGATCTAGAGCTGGAAGGAGATGTCATCAGGAAGGTGAGGGACTTTAGATACTTAGGTTCAACAGTGGAAGATGGAGGGGCTGAGAAGAAAGTGGGATGCAGGATACAAGTGGGTTGGAGGAACTGGAGAGAGATGGCTGGAGAGCTATGCGATAAGAGGGTGCCAATCAATCTGAAAGACAAAATCTATAGGACAGTAGTGAGGCCAGCTATGATGTATGCTATGGAAACTGCAGAGATGAGAATGGTTAGGTGGATGTGAGTTGTGACCAGAAGGATCGTCTGAGAAATGACTATGTGTGTGGGGGAACAGAGAAAGTTACGAACTTAGGAGCGAAGATACAGGAGTCAAGGTTGAGATGGTTTGGTCATGTGATGAGGAGGGAGGACGAATATGTGGGAAGAAAGGTCATGCAGATGAATGTGTGCAAGGAAGGAGGAAGCGTGGGCTGCCAAAGAAGAGATGGAGGGAGCTGGTAGAAGAGGACTTGAGGAGGAAGAACTTGGATGGTGACACCCCAAGACAGGAAGATGTGGAGGAGACTCATCATTAACAGCAACTCCACTTAAGTGGGACAAGCTGCAGAAGAAGAAGTAAGGTTAATTATAAATAAGGCAAGAGGGAATGTTTTGTGGGGAGTACATTAGGATGGAATTTCAAAACCTTAGAGAGCAAGATAAGAGAGTTAAAAAATATTAATTTCATTTTTTCATGGAAGAGACCTAAAGTAATGGGGTTGACACAAAGAACATCCTGGTAACTTAATGCCTATCTATTTCGAGAAGGAAATTTAATTTAAAAAATCCACAATCTACAATTCATGCTAATAATTTCCAGTTTCGTTCTTTTTGCTATATGTTATAAACTGGAAATTATTAGCATGAATTGTAGATTGTGGATTTTTTAAATTAAATTTCCTTCTCGAAATAGATAGGCATTAAGTTACCAGGATGTTCTTTGTGTCAACCCCATTATCATTCAACAGACTAAAAGAAACACTTACTGATCCAAATCTTGACATCTCTGCAAAGGTAAAGCTATTTAATGGTGACATTCTTCCATCACTCACATATGGATCAGAAACATGGAACACGCCAAGATAAGAAGAGACTCTCAGAATAACTCAGTGTGCAATAGAACGCAGGATTTGTAACATCAGTAAAATGTAACATGTTATAATGGAACAACTCAGGGATAACAGATGGACATATAGAATGCTTAACTGGCTACCAAGAATAAAGAGAAAACCAGGAAGATCACCTAAAAGATGGGAAGCCCCACTAGTGAAATCTATTGGTATAACATGGAAGAGAGATGCTCAAGATTGAGATCGTTGGAGGTATCTTTGTGACCTACACTCATGGAGAAATCCTGATTGAAACACAGGTCCATCAAGGTAATATAACATAATATTCTAGTTCCTCTAGAGTAATTCATTCAGATCGATCCAACTATGGTGGCAGAAAATTTAACAAATATTTATTGAATTATCTGCTACCCCTAGTTGAGAATTTTACAAGTATTTGTTAAATTCTCAGCAATAAAATACTTCAACAGGAAATACAGGTTGAGAGACAAGATTTACTAATTGCAAAATAGGAAGGGGAAACTGTTGATATCTCTCATGTGGCAACTAATAAGGCCGGATACAGGACTAATATAACTTCTTAGCAATGACTAGATGTATGTCAAAGTTAATCAATATTTTCTTGTTCAACTAGCATGATAATGAGTATTTTATTTTTTCTACAGCTTTATGATTCAATTGTTTCCATTTCCTAGTTTCATCTGGGAGAACAAAAATGAAATGTATGAAAATCCAGTTGGGAGGACTCATGAAAAACTGGTCTTGAAAAACTGTGTTAATATTAATGCTCCTTGGTGGCTGTCGTGGTGACATCAGTTGAAAAAACTTCCCTTAAACTGGTTTGGGCACAGCAATTATTTTGACTTCCTGCCATAGTTTTGCTTGTTCTTCAGTTGTTATAATTTTTGAGAACAAAGCAGACAACCGCTTGACCTTGTTGGCCGAGATGTTTAAGAAAATCGGGAAGGAGGCCATCCACTCCTGCAGCCTTGTCATTCTTGGTAAGTGTTAAGGCTTCCTGATCCTCTCCCAGAGATACTAGGCATACAAGTTCAGGAAGCTTGGGGCCATCTTCAGATTTTTTCTGATGGTAGATTGAACAGTAAATTTCCTGGTAGAACTGGAATGTATCCTGGAGGTTTTTCAGTAGATGATTAGCCATTTGGTCAGGAGTCATCTCTGGTGGTTTGTATGCTGTTGGTTCTGCCCCAACTAATTTTCTCAGAAGTCACCAGCTTTTCCAGCTAGTCTTGATAAAGTCAAGTTCATGATGGTTGAGATCCATCTATCCTTTCTATTTTTGTCGAGCGTTGCTATGAGCTCCTTAGCAGCAGTTGGGTCTTTAGTTTCTTCATATTTGGATAAAAGTTCCTCAGTTTCCTTGCTCCAGCATGGGATGTACTGTTCGCTGTAGCCTCTCGGAATACAGGCTTTGGCTACAGTTTTGATTAGTGCAACAAATCAGGGGTAGCTATTAGGAATGTGTTGGAGGTATTGTAAAATGCATAACCATGTTGGAGGACATTCATATCTTTATCAGTTTGTATACCATAGCTGAACTTATACACAGAATTTTCCCATTCCTCCATTGAAGATCTAATTTCCCTGATTCACAGAATTAGGTCTTATCCTCATCAATAATTTTCCAGGCTCCTGATGCAAAATCATTTCAAGTGCAAACTGTCCCTCTTATACAAATCTTTTCTGACATCAAACACACTCCATACATCTAAAAATTCACATTCTTTTCTTCTAGGCAGCCTGTGCGTGGATCATTTACTATCATTGCCTTCCTTCTTAACTATGTCGGGGCCGCTCCTAGGAATTTTGCCGCCAGTTCCCCCTTAATTATCTTATAGTTTAGGCCAAGTTTGCCGCCCCTAAAAAACTTATCGATGGTGCAAATGCACGTTTTGCACCTTCGGTGGAGCCGGCCTTGGGCACTGTCATATATGGTTAGCAAAACTACAATTTTGACTCTCTCATATTTCTTTCTTACTTCTTCCAACAGATATTTCATATCCTCTCCCATACTAAATTTGTCACTATATGATTATTATTTCTTAACAAGACCTGCCATCAGTTTTACTCATCTTTTGTTTTTCGATACGTCTATCACATCTTTAATTTTCGCCCACTGGAAACTATAAATAGTGACTCCCCCGGAAAGAACAAATTTTATTCATTAAATCACCAAAACATATAAAGCATTTTTTCTTCGATTTTAAATGACTTACCTTGTTATTATTATTGACTACCAAGCTTAGTGCTTTCCTGTCTCTTGTTCTGATCCATTTTCTAATCATGTCTGAGCTACGTTAAACATTTTCGCACTTTTCTTAATTTTCTAATAATTTCTTTTAATCGGGATATTAGCAATATCAGATTATTATTATTATTATAATATGGGCATCTCCATGGAGTCCAAAGACTCATTGCAAGAAACCCAATTTATCCACATAATCTATCATACCTCTCCAGAACCCATTAACAGAAAAATTACCCACAACTGACTCTGGCAACCCATTCCATTAGGATGCCTAATTGTCGTGAAATTCCTTCTTGTGGTGCACCCTGGGCGATGTCTTTTGCAGCTAAACTTTCACTACCATTGGGAGCCGAACCTATCATTGTTTTGACCTCCTGGCTAATATGTGCAACAGAAAGAAAAGTGTAACAGGATAAAACGAAGTAGACCTTTTCGAAAAAGTTCCAAAACTCAATAAGGGAAACTGAATCCACCATGCGGATCCTGCAAATTAATATAATCTCTGTCCAGGAACTACATATCAGGAAAGAAAATGAGATTACTACAAGAGCTAATATCACTGGCTATAGGACACTGGGCTACACCCTGTCACCAATATATGGTTCTGCAATCTACATGCGAGAGAACATAGAAAACTGCAAAATACTCTCTTTTTGTAATCATAATAACATCGAGATCATCACAGCAAAGGCAACTGGCACAACCATAGTGTCAGTTTACAAACCACCAAAACAAACTTGGTCTGTCTGAGCTCTTCCTGCTCACCAACATCCTGCAGTCTACACAGGAAATTTTAAGTCAACATACTCCTTGGGCTATCGTAGAAATATCAACGGTACTAGACTAATGGAATGGGCCATAAGCTTTGGGCTATCACTGATTTTTGATGCAAAAGACTAAACCTTTTAAATCAAGTAGATGGAAGAGACTCAAACCCTGACTTCTGTTTTGTTGCTTGCAACACCGAGGACGATCCTTTACCCACTGATAGGAAAGAACATGAAAACTTTCCACGATCTCAACACAGACCTGTTACAGTCACTATAGGAACACAAATTCCAATTATACAATGTGGAAAGATCAAGATGGAATTTTCGCAAAGCTAACTGAACTGGAAACAGTACACTAAACAAATTGAATCTAACATCCGTTGGGTGAAGTCGAAAATTACAAACATTTTCTACGAGTATGATATGTGCTGCAAAATGATGTATGCCAAGAGGTTTCTAGAAACAGTAGATCCCATGCTAGTATCCTGAAGCTGAAGAACTATTCAAAAAATACAGAAAGGATCCAGATCCTGAAACTGGAAAAAGAATTTTAGAAGTGCTTAATGAACAACAAAGGCAACATTGAACCACGACCGAAAATTTAGACTTCACCCATTATAGCTGCAAGGCTAGAGTGGGTGAAGTTTCAGGCCTTGCTCCAAAAACTCGGAACTGCATCAGTTTCCAAGCAGAAAGTTATACAGATCATTTCTAAAGACATAGCAACTAGAATCCAGCAAACATCTAACAACGTAAAGATCAGTGCATTCTATTCTAAAAAAATTAGGACCAAATATATCCATGTTTATAGAAGTGTCAAACCAAATAATCACCTCTCAATGCCATTCACTGAAAACGAACTGATTCAAGCATTTAAATCACTGAAAAATAACAGAGCAGAAGGCTTGGATGGTATATACCCTGAGTTCATTAAACATCTTGGAAGTAACACTCATAAATGGTTTTTGCAGTTTTTCTGTAAAATTCTAGAAAGCGGGAACATCCCAAAGGAATTCCTGAGGAGCAAAGTTATTATAGCCATCCTAAAACCTGGAAAAGAGCCTACTGATGCAGCAAACTATCGACCAATATCTTTACTAAGTATTCCTATAAACGTTTTGAACAATTACTCTATAATCGAATTTACCCATTGATTAATGCCATAGTACCAAATGAACAAGCTGGATGCTGAGATTCACAGTTGCTGCGACCAAGTACTACTTGCCCTTACTACACATATAGAAGCTGGTTTCCAAAAAGGCCTTAAAACCTTAGTAGCATTCATAGATCTGTCTGCTGCATATGACAGTTTGGGTGAATGGACTCACTGAAATTTTCAACCATAATACAAGACCCAAAGATGATTAATATTCTAAAGTGCTAGAAAGAGGCCAGGACTGTGCTCAGTTCCGACCTTGAAGTTCTGTACAACTATTACCAAATCCCCCCTCTTAAACTGAAGTTTGCACATTTCACTTGAACAATCATGAAGCTGATCAACTGCTGAAGGTCTCATTTAGAGTGAAAACTTTTGAAGCACAATCCCAACCCAAAATATCTCAGAATCACCTTAGATCGCGCTTTAACTTTCAAGAAAACACCTGGAAAATGTCTGCCAAAAGCTAAAAACTAGGAATATCATCATCATCAGGAAGCTTGTGTTTTGGGGCTGGGGGAACAGTAGCCAACAATTTGAAAACTGCTGTCCATGCCCTAGTGTAATCTTGTGCTCCAATGTGGTATTCGAGTCAACATGTTAGAAGATCGACGTGCAACTTAACAATACTATGAGCATCATCATGGGTTGCATAAAGTCTACAGCTATTGAATGGCTAACAACGTTCTCTCTTATATCATACCACCAGATATAAGATACACAAAACAGTGATACACGAAATGAAAGAAAAGAATGAGACGTTGGTTCTGTAAGGATGGGAATGGTTGAGGGACAAAGCTGGATTACTAGGAGCAGACATACAGACCTTAAGTAGCCTTTTAAGGAGTGCTGAGAACCACCAGGGATTCTGGCCAGTGGTTCAATTCTAAACGAATAAGCTCCAGAGTCCTTAAAGTAAGGATTATAAATGTGAAGCTATTGTTAGATTGTTGCAACATTTTTTAAAATTTTATTTATTTATACGTATTAATATTATCGCATTGCAACCTTTGGGAATCCTGTGTCTCTGTGGATTCGTTACAGAGTTCTTTCTCTTCAGAAATTACATGCAAACTGTCATTACAAACATGTTTTGTATCATGTCATCCAAGCTATTTTTCCATTTAAAGAAGGTACCAATGTACTTATCCACAGTTGAAATAGTAAGCCTACATATAAACATAAAACTATTACACAATTTTCTTTGTGCTTCTCACAATCACGAGCTCTGATAAACAACTGCTAATCTGCTGTTGACAGTGTTGTCAACCAGAAAAAACAAAATATCACTACGAGTCTGCCAAAATTCTGCTACAGTACACTGCAAGAATATTTGCTTGTCATTCGCTGCAAGATAACGCATTACAGGAAGCGAAGCTCCAAACCTCCCTGTCCCTTTCATCATGCATTTGTAATCAGACGACTGTTAATATTAACTTTATATACACATTCAAAACTGTAAATAACTGTTGAATAATACAACAATAATGTAGACATAATTACCGTAAAGGGAGAAAAGTCACAAAAAGAAAAATGTTCTGGGTCCGAGCCCGGTGCATAAAAAAGTTCAAAGTTGAATTTAACCACTGGTTCTGGCCTCATATTCAGTCTTCACTTTCTTGTGTTGTACCCTGTTAGGTATCAACCTGGATAGCATCAGTGTAAAAGAAATGGAACAAAAGAATTGAATAAGTATCAGATTGACAACAGGCATTACCAAAACAAAGAAGTCAAAACAAGGTAAGCTCTTTCTAAGTAACACATACAAGATGTTATATTCAGCCAATAATAATCAGGGAAAAGAAGGAGTAGAGTATTCAACACTAAATATGAGGATAATCTTTTTGAATGGTGGGCAATATGTGGGCAAATATCAGAATGGGGAACGGGACAATGACTTATTTGTGTTTATGGACTCACAGAAGGTTCTGTTAAGGAAAAATAGAGGAATTTTATGCGACAATAGAGAAGGAAGCCAACACACAATGAAAAAGGAAAAGTTGGTCCTTGTGGAGACATAAACAGCAGATTAGGAAATGTTTTGGGAAAATTTGGAGAAAAGTGTAAAGCTAATAATAACGATAAATGCCTGCTGAATTTCTGTTCAGGACATGGATTAGTTATTACTAACACCATGTTCCAACATAAAAATGTGCCCAAATTCACATGAAGAGAAGATGCAAGAGATAAGAAAAGTCTCGCTGACTATGTTATAGTTGGTAGCGATGTTTTACCACTAGTTCAGGACACAAGGGATTTGAAACTGGTAGTGATCATCACTTAGTTTTGAAAATGATAAAACTGAATTTCATATTGAAAAGAAGTGAGAGAAATAGAAGAAAGTTTTAAAATGAAACAAAGTTGAGCAACTTTCAGAGGTGAACTGTAGACTCAAATACACAAATATTAGTCAAAAAAACATGAAAGAGTTTGAAAACAATAACCAAAGTTTCAAGAATCAGTGGCAAACCTTGAGAGAAAGCATTGACCTTCTTCTGTTAGAGGCATGTGATGAGGTTACCTGCAAGACAGAAAAATCAGAACTCTGTGATGAGCTCAGGAAGTTAAAGATAGTCTAGAAAAAGAAGAATTCAGTGGCAATTTGAGAGAAAGCATCGACCTTCTTCTGTTAGAGGCATGTGATGAGATTACCTGCAAGACAGAAAAATCAGAACTCCATGATGAGCTCAGGAAGTTAAAGACAGTCTAGAAAAAGAAAAAAGTGTATCAAAAATTCCTGGATAAACGTATTTAGACAACCCAGAAAAATGTAAGAAAGTGAAGTACTGTGTACAACTAGCTAAACAAAAGTCATGGGAAAGAAATGGAGGAAAGAGTACTAAAAAAGGAATCAGATATAATCAAGGTGACATGAAAACTGAAGATAAAGATATTTCAGATATCTGAAGTAATTATCTTGAAAGATTGCTAAATGAAACAAGGTAGAAAACACTCAGCAGGAATAAATATTAATACTTCAAGAAAAAAAAGCCATCAAAAACCTGAAATGTGGAAAGGCAACTGGAGAATTTCTGGCGTATATCTTGAAAGATTGCTAAATGAAACAAGGTAGAAAACACTCAGCAGGAATAAATATTAATACTTTAAGAAAAAAAAGCCATCAAAAACCTGAAATGTGGAAAGGCAACTGGAGAATTTCTGGAGTATATGATATATGCCAGAAATTCTCAAATACGGAGATATAAAAGAACTTGATATTGTTAGCATTCAGGAATATCTTATCTTAGCAGAGCTAATCACAGGTGATATGGCCACTTAAACAAAATGAGAGAGGTAAGATTAGCAAAACAAGTATTCTTTTTGACAGGATGGCAAGAAAAAGACCCAGAGGAAGACAAGGATCTAAGTGGATTGACAGTAAAAAGTGCATTAGAAGACAAATATAAAATCTGATAATATTGGCATCTTGACAAATAACAGATTAGTTTGGAGGAAAATTGTTTATAGGAAGTTAGGGATAATGTAAAATTTTCATATAGTACTATCATAATATTTTGTACCCACCCCATATCAGGAATTTGATGTTAGGATATTTACCAGCATTCCAATTGCTGAGGTTTTTGATATACATTTCAAATATGAAAAAAGTACTCTGAAGGTATAAATTTGAGATTTAAAGTATCAGGAGCAGTATAGATGAGTAGTGCCTGGAATAGAAAAAGTATGCAAAGGTTTTTGGAGGATGAGTAGGCTACAGATATTATGTACTTGTGCCAGGAATGGCTAAAGGTGTCAGTTGTCCCAAGAAAAGAAATCTAATCTTAACTGGAAATCTGACTATTCTCAAACGTAAGGAGAATCAGAGAAATCTTTCTTACAAGAAATAAGATGACTGTTTTGGTAGCACTGAATTTCTATAGTTTGTCTTCATCCCACTGAGAATGGCAAACAGATCAGTGTCCATCTCATAGATAAACTTAGGTGTTGATGGTTATTCATGACTTATTTTTAATGGTATTAACAACACGAAACAATTTTATCAAAAGATGTTTATTAACTGCTTATATTTCACTGAATTTAAAATCAGCATCATCAGAGCACAACACAGCTTGCATATGCGACAGTGAATAAGTGAAATAATCGTTTCACTTGCTCACTGTCATGTATACAAGCTGGGTGTGAACAGATGACATCATCATCAGAGCACAACACAAGCTGTGTTGTGCTCTGATGATGCTGATTTTAAATTCAACAAAATATAAGCAGTTAATAAAACATCTTTTAATAAAATTGTTTGGTGTTGTTAATACTGTTCAGTATCCAAAATGTGAAATATCCTCAAACCTGAGCTATTCAAGTGCTACAAGTCTTGCAGAATGAAGAATAGGAATGCATTATCATCAGCCATGGACTCAAGCAAGTGAAGAGAGGTCATTAACATATGGGAAGAAGAGTGTGAACAAAAGTGCAGAGCTCTGTTCTGACATTAAGAGAAAAATCCGAAGAGAGGACACTATCCATCAAGACATGCAGCAAATGATGAGAAAGGAAACTAGTGATCCAATTGCAAATGGTAGAAGACAGACCATGAGATGTTGATTGGTATGTTGACTTCTAAGTTAGACCCCCTGAATCAAACACCCAGAAAATTAAAAATAACTCATGTTTCTTTAAGCCTTTCTACATCCAATGTTCAAAGGTAGGTAAGATTGGTTAGGAAATCTGCTCTGGAGCAGGTGTATGGCAGAATCCATATGGGTGACTGCTGAGTATGCTAGAAATCCATACTGGAAAGCCATGGGTACTGAAAGAAATTGGCTGTTGATGACTTCAATCGCGTTTAAAAGAAAAGAAGCAAGAGCAATGGAATGACAGTATGATTGCTGACTTCAACAATCATACTGTCATAATAAATTGAATATAGTCATGCTTCTATACTGTAACAGGGGAGGGGGGAGGTGATGTCAGATAAGTAAGATTGTTTTACAGACAATATCGGATAAGAATTGATTCTGGGATATAAATTTTGAACACAGTGATCTTCATTCCAGAAAACAATTTCAATAACTTGCTTGGAGCAAGTATGTGTAGATCAGGAGAGTAGAAGCAGTTGCCCGATCATGGAAAGGAATAGTGCAAGTTAGAGAGATCATACTCTCTGGTGTTGTTGCAGTGAAAAGAACATGAGATGAATGGCTGGGATAAGGGAATTCTGCAAAAGAAAAAAAAAATGCACAAAGGTTATGGCCCGAGTTATCAAGAAGAGAGGTAGAGAAGGAGAACTGTTATGAAAAGATAAACGGTATTGGAAGAGTAGAGAGCATTATCTAGTTTTATGGTTGGTAGACAAACAATTTTCTAATCTTGATCATTCTAGTTTGATCAGTGGGGTCAGAAAACGGATGCAGGTTTGAGATATGGACTTTAAAGTCACCTAGGAAGATAACTTCTGCATAAGAGACAGAAAGTTAAAGAGGTCAGAGTGATTTTCAGAAATGGGAGAGCAATAAAGACAGCAAATGAATGTAAGCCAGAGAAGGTGCAAAACTGAGGAATCTAGCTTTGACATTCTCTTGGGTTAGAATGTCAGTTCACACAAAGGCACAAGTGCAGCCCTTGTGGTGCAAGGAATCATACAGTATAGAATGGATACTGCATGGTTACTTCTCTACAACCACTGTACATCTCGACTAATGAATAGTGATTGCAGAGGTTGATATTTGAGGTTTTTATTTGACCTCCTATTTGAGGTCAAATAGGAGGACAAGTTTGGATGTCTGTAAGTGGTGAGGTACATAATTTATTCCGTGTTATGCTATGAATGTGGGGAGGAGGATGTGGAAACGATTTTTGGCAGGATTTTTTAAGGTCTTATTAATTTTTTAGAGAACTTTTTTTAACAGTGATACTATAATATTGTTCAGTATTCTATACATAACTCATTTTAGAGAATACCTGAAAGAAAGCACGGACATGCAGAGACAGAGAGAGAGAGAAAAGCGATACTCTTTCATAGGCATGCCACCCATATAGGTAGCATCCATTCCCCTTTCAATACAGCCTCGACAATGTACTCCCTTCACATAACATTACTTAGATCTCCCTCAAAGCATGATCTGGCAAATTATATGGTAGCAGGATACATCAGCTGATTAAAAAGCTTCTTGATGCATTACCATAAAATGTACTATCTGATGGTCAGCACAGTTTGCTTGGCATGCCTTTAAAGAGTATTGCTAGCAATGCTGAAAACGAGGAAGGAAGAGGACAGAATTTAGAACTCTTGCTCTAAAGACAAGCAATGCATCAGCTACTACTATGGGTCTCAAATAAGCAAGACGGCATACATAAGATGGAAATAATATCTGACACTTCTTAATAAAACACCTTCTTCACATGGTATATTGCGGTAATTGGACCACATTTTTTTAATAAGCTTTATAAAACGCAATGAATTAATAAATGACCTGACAAGTTTCGTAAGTCGTTTGATATACATCTTCAGGGGTAAAAGTTAACTTAAAGTTTAAAACACAAAGAAAAGAGAAATTATTAGTAATAGTTCATACTATACAGTTGTAGCCGTTTGATTATTCATAAAATTAAAAATCAGAATGCAGATTCAAAGCAGTGCTGGATGATGTCACGTTCTGTTGTTCACGTTCATAACGTCCGAGGTATATTTTTTATTAAAGCTGACAAACTTGGTGGAGAATTAATCCTTGATTTTTATTGCATCATGTTGGTATTTTTTAAATTTCCTTATGTAACAGTTTTTTCTATGTATGTACGACATGTTTGTATTCTGCCATAGTATACTGTGGCCGGTGGAAGTGGTATGGAAAGCTAGACCTGATGTTTGTTCTCTTCTGTTTTGTACATCCTTTTGGTGTTCGTTCATGCGAATTTCCCCAGATCTTCCTGTTTGTCCTACGTAACAGATGCCGCAAGAACACCTGGTTTTTTTAAAGGACGATGAAGAGATTTCGAGGGATGTAGAAATCTCAAAATTTTTTCCAGTGGCAGAAAGGCTACTTTGATGTTATATTTGTTAAGTAATTTAGCCATCTTGTCTGTAACATTTTTGATATATGGAAGCATGAGAGCGTGTTTAAAATTTTGTTTCTGAGAGATGCTTGTAGGAGGTGTGCGGAGGATTTTTTTGATAATCTTGGTTTCATAATCATTCTTTTGAAAGATCTGTGTTAGATATTCTAATTCTTCATTTCTCTGTTTTTCTGTGCTAGAAATGTTATACGCTCTGTCCCTTAGGGTTTTTATTATACCTATTTTTTGTGAAGGGTGGTGGTGGTGTGAGGCCGCATTAAACCCAGCACTGCTTTGAATCTGCATTCTGATTTTTAATTTTATGAATATGTAGTCAGATGGCTACAACTGTATAGTATGAACTATTACTAATAATTTCTCTTTTCTTTGTGTTTTAAATTTTAAGCTAACTTTTACCCCTGAAGATGTAAGTCAAATGACTTACAAAACTTGTTGGGTCTTTTATTAAACATTAAACATCTTAATTTCATCAACCATCTTAAATTCTTAATCCATTGCAGAGATAACGAAATCATTCCTAAGTTCATCCAAATCAAACGTGCATTCCATACAAATAAAGCCAACAGAATTTACAGAAGAATGGAACTAGCTATTCTGAGAGAAAGGATTGCAGCCACTAGATCTGAATTATCACAAATAAGTCGGGATACATTTTCTCTACATAGTGAGTTAGCCACATCTCTTCCGTCCAACTTGTGGAACAACATAGATATCATCACATATAACAAGGCTATGGCAATCTCTGATCAGAAGAAGCACACTTTAATCAGAAAATTCAACTTACTTCTTCATGAAAAACAAAAACAAAGAAAACACCTAGATTATGCCAAAGCAATTATCAACCTTTCTTCAAGAGTCCTATCAAGGGAAGAAAATAATCTACTCCTAAAAGGTTTTAACTTTGCCTTAACGCCACGTTTCATCCCAAAAATTGACATAATGGCTCAAATAGAAAAAGGAAGACGAAATTTACCTGGTAATACATCAGATCACATCTGCATACAAACCACAGCATTACTATTGCAAAGTAAATTACCTCAAAGGAATCTTCCTTACACGGAATACACTTCCCTCAAAGAATTAAAATCAGACAAAAATATCATTATAATCAAAGCAGATAAAGGGAATGCAACAGTAGTTTTGAACTCTGAAGATTATAATAATAAAATGAAAACTCTTCTTGAAGATTCTAATACCTATAAACCTTAAGACATTGTCAGCATCCAGGAATGCATTAGCAGAGCTAATCTCAGATGGTATGGTCACTTAAATAGAATGGGAGAGGAAAGATTAGCAAAACAAGTGTTCTTTGCCAGGTTGGCAGGAAAACGACCCAGAGGAAGACCAAGATATAGGTGGATTGATACGGTACAAAGTGCCTTAGACGATAGAAATATAAGATCTGATAATGTTGGAGTCTTAACAAGTAACAGACTGATTTGGAAGAAAATTGTAGATAGGAAGTTAGTAATGATGTAATTTTTTCATGTAGTACTGTCATATCCTGTACACCCCTTGAGGGTACATGGCAGGAATTTGATGATGATGATGATAAACCTTAAGACAGAGATCCCACTTGGCGTGCTCACAATAAAACCAATGATCTAATCAAAAAGATACCTAATTGGACTGAAGAACTCAAAAGAACTCTACATTCAAAACACCCATTAGTTCCAAGAATTTATGGTGTACCAAAAATTCACAAGATAGGTATTCACTTAAGACCAATAGTAGATGGTAGAGACTCTCCGACCTCTAATTTAGCAAAACATCTCACCAAAATGATTTTACCTCATACAGGAAAAACATCTTCTTTCATCAAGAACAGTACACATTTTATTGAAAAAGTAGACCTTCAGACATATTAGCAAGTTATTTGGATGTTATCAGCCTATTTACAAATGCTCCAAGAAATGAAACTGTGAATCTCCTAGAAGACCTTTTTCCTCCGGACATCGTAGATCTTTATAAACATTGTATAAATAATAATTTTTTCACATTTCAAGACAAATTTTGGGAACAAAAAGAAGGATTGGCTATGGGCTCTTCCCTCTCTCCGGCTTTAGCTAACCTATTTATGGAAAACTTTGAAAATAATACTTTAAACAATTATCATCAAAAACCAAAAATATGGCTATGCTATGTCAATGATATATTCATCATATGGCCAGAAACAACAGATGAACTCATTGCTTTCAAAGATTACCTAAATAATTTGCATAATATAAAATTTACTTTAGAACAAGAACTTAGAAAAATGCCTTTTCTAGACATTCTATTTAGAAGTCAATGAAAAGGATAATAAACTTTCTTTCTCAATATATAGAAAACCCACCAACACAGGAAGATTTCTTAATGCGGCCTCACACCACCACCCTTCGCAAAAAATAGCTATAATAAAAACCGTAAGGGATAGAGTGTATAACATTTCCAGCACAGAAAAACAGAGAAACAAAGAATTAGAATATCTAACACAGATCTTTCAAAAGAATGATTATGAAACCAAGACTATCAAAAAAATCCTCCACACACCTCCTACAAGCATCTCTCAGAAACAAGATTTCAAAAACGCTATCACACTTCCATATATCAAAAATGTTACAGACAAGATGGCTAAATTACTTAACAAATATAACTTCAAAGTAGCCTTTCTGTCACTGGAAAAAATTTCGAGATTTCTACATCCCCCTCCTGAAACTTCCTCATCATCCTTTAAAAAACCAGGTGTTTACAAAATTTATTGTTCTTGCGGTATCTGCTACGTAGGACAGAGAGGAAGATCTGGGGAAATTCGCATGAATGAACACCAAAAGGATGTACAAAACAGAAGAGAACAAAAATCAGGTCTAGCTTTCCATACCACTTCCACCAGCCACAATGTACTATGGCAGAATACAAACATGTCGTACATAGAAAAAAAACTGTTACATAAGGAAATTTAAAGAAGCTGCAAACATGCTTAAAATATCAACACAATGCAATAAAAATCAAGGATTAATTCTCCACCAAGTTTGGTCAGCTTTAATAAAAAAATATACCTCAGTCAGACTTCGGACATTATGAATGTGAAATCATCCAGCATTGTTTAAACCCAGCACTGCTTTGAATCTGCATTCTGATTTTTAATTTTATGAATAGACAGACGGCTACAACTGTATAGTATGAACTATTACTAATAATTTCTCTTTTCTTTGTTTTAAACTTTAAGTTAACTTTTACCCCTGAGGATGTAAGTCAAATGACTTACAAAACTTGTTGGGTCTTTTATTAATTCATTGTGTTTTATATAGCTTATTAAAAAAAATGTGGTCCAATTACCTGAATATACCATGTAAACTTCTAAACCACAGAAACCTCCACTTACAAAAAAACACCTTGTTCTTCTTCAACATGTATGAATACTGCTAAGCAGAGTCCTATTTTTTTCATACTTAGCTGTGTTCAGGAATAGATATATTTAATCTGTATAATCCTGGATGTATCACTTTTCCATCCTTACATACACAGTTATCTCTAGATTTGAATATGAACTATATTTCAGATGTTATGGAGATGATGAATGTGAATCATATAATATAAATAAGATAACAGAATCAGTGTCAGTTAACAAAATGAATGCTAAAATTTCTCAAATTATTAGTCTTTTGAAACACCAATACTACTCTATTATTTTCTAAGTTTCTTGCTTATTGGAAGCTAATGATCTGAGAAAGTATTGTTTTGATGCTTTCCTAAGAATCAATTACTAGATTATCTAACACTTAGCCCATCGATGGCAGTCATGTGCTTACAAACGTTCATGAGTTGGACTGTCATTAAAAAACAAATCCCAAAAACAAATGCATTCTAGCAGGTGAACAAAATCACACATCAAAAGTTCTATATAAAAATTTTAATCATTTTAATTTAATACATTTGAAATTTTAATAATTTATTTTTCTACAAAAAATTTTTGCGAATCCCTGTCAACTCTGTTTTCTGAATAATATACAACTAACAGATAGTGCAGTGGCTATCTCATATTACAATTTCAAAAATTATGCAACAAACAAGTAATTATGTAAATTACACTCCAATGAATAATTAATGTGAAAGATTTTCAATTACAGCACGTGTAAATTCTGTAGTGGTGCCATAACCTCCAATATCTCTTGTTCTTACCTAAAATATAAACAAGAAAACAGAGATGATTCTAAATAATTATAGTATATATTTAAGAAAAGTAGCAGAAAATTCATGAACATATCTTAAGCTAATTATTTCAGAAACAATGGAAAATGTATCTAACCCCCCCCCCCAGATGAAAATGTGTCTTTAATGATAATAAACATGAGTTCAAGAATGGGTCTTTCAAAATTGTGTTACCTACAGTTTTCCTTATAATTTGGGATTTTACTGAATCTCTTATATCCCAATTTTAACAAGACTGTGTTGTTCATACATCAAGCATGAAACAGAAATAACCACTGCAAATGAGCAGAGTTATGTAATTATTATTATTTTTATTATCATCTTGGGCAACTCCAAGGAGTCAACAGATTCATCGAGGGAGGCCCTAACATCATGTCAAGAACAACTATTCGACATTCACACAGTATCTATCATACCTCACCTTGAACTCATTCACGGTCATAGCACCCACAACAGACGCTGGCAGCTTATTCCACTCATTCACCACTCTCCAAGTAAAAAACCTAGTTCTAACACTCTTGCTAACCACATTCTTGCCCAGCTTCCATGTATGGCCCCTAGTCCTCCCACCACCACCAGTCCTATTCTCAAAATTATCTTCCGGATTAATCCTATAAAAACCCTTCAGTAATTTGAATGTCTCAATCATATCACCCCTTTTCCACCTATCAACCAATTTTTGCAACCCACAAATCTTCAACCTGTTCTCATAAGGTTCATTCCACAGACCTGCTATCATCTTGGTCACTCGTCCCTGGATCCTCTCCACCTCCTCCCCATCAAGAAGAAACCCTGGTGCCCGTATGTGGGCACAGTAGTCTAGATGGGGTCTTATCAAGGCTCGATACAGAGGAACAACAACTTGTTTGTCTCTGCATGTTAAAGTATTTTTCAGCAACCAAGTGATTTGATGAGCTGATTTGGCCATTTTTGCAATATGCCCCCTAAATTTCAACTCCTTATCCACCAACACTCTCAAATCCCTGGCCTCATCAATCTCCTGGAGTATGGTTCCACCAATGTGATATACTGCTGCTAATCTTTTCACTCCAAAATGCATAACCTTACACTTTGCCACATTAAATTGACATCCATTTTCCTTAGCCCAGTCCTCCAAACTATCCAAATCATCCTGCAAAATTTTGACATCCTGTGCACTCACTATTGCTCTACCCAACTTTGCATCATCAGCAAACAAGTGAACACTTTCTCTCAGATCCCTTCTTATATCGTTAATGAACAAATTGAAAAGTAGAGGTCCAAGAACAGAATCCTGCAGCACACCACTAGTCACAAGCCGTCTTTTGGACTCCACTCCTGAATAAACCACTCTCTGGTATCTCTCCATCAACCCTCCTATCCATCTTACCAACCCTATATCCATCCCCATCTGCTCCAGTTTACTGATTAGAGTTCCATGTGGTATCCTCTCAAAGGCCTTGGCAAGGTCCAGTAGTATCACTGTAAACCCATTACCCTTATCCAGTTCAGCCGTCATTGTGTTATAAAACGTGAGCAAGTTACTGAGGCATGATCTACCCTTCACAAAACCATGTTGTCCCCCATACAGTATCCCATTTTCATCTATCCAGGTCTGTATTCTTCTCTTGACTAATTTCTCCAAGACCTTGACAATGATTCCTGATATGCTAATCGGTCGGTAATTTACAACAGCAGTCTTGGAACCTCCTTTATGCAGTGGAACTATTTTCCCCTCTTTCCACCCCCTCGGGACTAACCCAGAGGGATGGAAAGTAAGAAAGTAATGCAAAAGTAAGCTCTAAAGCTAACAGAGCAATTAATCTTACAGTCAAATATTTCAGTATTATATTACCTTGAAACTGACATTTGTGAAAAATAAAATACAATTTGAATATTGTTGCCAAAAGGTGTCAGTGTTTTCGGGTTGCAAATGATTACCTACACATAGTTCAGTCAGTTTCGATGATGTCCCTTTGGTTTGACAGTCTAGGCTGCAAAGAAGCTTTACCACGTCTTTTTAACTGAAGGCGAGTAGCTTGTCTTATACAGAGGTGGCAGGTTTTTTTTTGTCACACAATTAGGTAAACCAGCCAGGAGAAAACATATAACTGATAGATAAAAATACAATATAACCAACCATTTTATACCGGTTTCATAAAATGGTGCTGTAATTGCCCGTATAGGCCTCATGTTGTATCATCATATGCTAACCTACATACTCTTCCATAAAGTACTTCTGAACAATTCTGAATTCCTTTACGGAAAATTTAGTCAGCAGAGAAATAAAAGAGAGATATTATTTTGATAATGAAATTAAAAGGAAAAGAGGAAAGAAATGTTTTGAAAAGGTTCCCATTTAGCAAAGAGGCATGCGCAATATCATGAACTGAAAGAAAAATATCTGAGGTAAAAAAGAATACAAGACAAGTTGGAACAATTTAGGTTTGGCACATGTATCCTGTATATCCAAGGTTTAAAAATATGGCACACCATATTTAGTAGACAGTAACACTTCTAATTTTCAACACTGTTATTTTTATCAAACTGAAATATTCCAGCATGTGTCTTTTATCGCCACTAAATTCCTGATATACACGGAGTCCAAAACCTAAGGACGAACACTATTTCTGAAGATTACAACCGCAAATTCAGATGGAACAGCTTGTGGCAATTTGTATAACTGCTGATTTTGAGCAGAAAGTGGGTACACATTCATATTTTCAAATTGCATGCAAAGGGGTAATGTAGTAGCACTCGACACGATAAAAAGCAAAAAGCTGTGCTAAGCGAATTCTGTTTGAAGGAAGCTCTTTTCATGAAGGAATAAATTTGCAAATTTGGATGTCTTGTAATGTCTCAAAGATATCATCTAAATGATTTTTGCAAGGAAGAATTATTGGAAAGCTTGAAGGAGGCTGCAGAATTACTGATATTGCCAGAGAGTTTGGAATCTCACATAGCATTGTATCCAGGTTATGGGCAGTGTTTACAACTAGTGGAATGTGTTTCAGAGGTTGCTATGATGTTGCCCTTGCTTTACAATGGAGCATGAAGTGAAAACAAATTTTTGGTTATAACAGCAAAACATAATCAATGCACCACAGCAGGTTAGCTTGCAAGTCAGCTCCATTCAAGCACAGGTATGCGGATATCTTGACAAACTGTGGCAACACATCTGCGACAAGTAGGTCTTTATGCCCCAAGGCCTATCTGTAGTCTATGTCACATCATCTACAGCTCACTCATTGTAGAGCAAATTTTCAGTATCCATAAAAATTGGACAAGACGTTAATGGGCTAATACACTCTTTGCAGATGAGAATCATTTTAGTCTTTCCTCCAATTCTAGATGACACTTCATCTGGCTTGAAAATGTTACTACTTACTGAAGGGGACAGATATGGCAGTGCTGGGATCATGGTGTGAGGAAGCATTATGCTTAATAGATGAACTGAGCTACAAGTGGAAAAATGGGACTATAATTGGTGAACAATATTGCAACGAAGTTCTTCAATGTCATGTTTAATTATTCTGTGGTGCTTTAGGCTAAAAATTCATTTTTATGGATGACAATGCCACATCACATTGCACACGAGCAGTGGAAATACTTCTGGAGACTGAGGATATTAATCAAATTGAGTGGCTAGCACACTCACCAGATCTCATTCCAATAGAACACATCTGGGATGCAATAGGGAGACTAATTGCTGCTTGAAATTCACCTCCAGAAAACAAAAAAGGTCTTATCCTGGCTCTGAAGGAGGAGTGAGCCAGTTTGCCTCAAGAACTTCTGAATAACTTGGGGCTACACATGGTATGATGTTGTGAGAGTTGCACTGCAGTTGAGGGTGGACATATTCCATAATGGTAGTAACACAAGCTAAAAATCAGCCACAGCACTAACAAAACTGCTATTTTATGAGGAAATTACAACTATACTGAATATTAATTATAATAACTTTAATTAATACTACCGAGATTTCAGCAATGTTATGTCAGGGATCACAGAACAATGATATGTGCACGCAGACACTAACACTGGATAAATGAGATTGAAGAAAGGCAACAAAATCGGCCCTCGAGTCCTAAATGTCCCCCCCCCCCCGCCAACCTACCCCAGTGAGCTAAACTGACTGGTCTTGGCCATTGGGATGAAGATCTGAGGATGAGTGTTGTTACGGATGTTTGGCAGCCCATATACAGTTATATGGTTTTAGTTTATTGGTGATCTCTGCAGGCCAAGAGGTGACCTTTTTAAGGAGCCTGTGAAGTCTTCTGATCTGTGTATTGGTAGGATCATAGTCTAAAGGAAGGATGGTAGAGTGATTTCTACATAGGCAGGCAAGCTTACCTGTATAATCTTTTTGATTTATTGATATATTTTGATTTATTATAGTGGCATTTCACTCATCTGCATCAATAACAAACAACAATAAAATAGTAATTATGAAAATAATTACTATTCTATTGTTGTTTGTTATTTCCTGTAGAGCTTCATATTCTTTCTTTTTTCGATAGTTTTGCATGCGTATGTATAATGGCTACATCCAGTCTGATGTTGTTGGCAATATGGATAGGAATGCTGAGAATACCTCTTTCTACTTGTATCGTAATTTCTTCTGAAGGAATTTCTATAAGTGCAAGTGCATAGTTGTGGCCATGAGCTATTGTGCTAATTTCTTTCACCTTCAGGGTGAAGGATAATAGGTTAACAACAGTGTTTTTCTGAAGTTGTTTAGGATTAGAGATGAGTTTTTTAATAAACTTTCATACTTCTTGATGTGCTGACATCTCATTTTTTGAAGCATCCAAGATGTTGGAAAGAATCGTCCACAGTTCGGTGTAGTAGCGAACTCCTCTTCTAGCGCATGAATAGCTTGGTGTCAGTAAGGAGAACGCAAGTGGTACCAATCTGTTCTTGTAAAAGAGCGAAAGTAGTGCACTTTGTATATGTGGAAAGCCTTTGGTGAATTAAACCAGTGTTTCAATTTAACACAGTTTATGATGACTTAATTATCCCAGCAGCATTTTAAAAAGGCTAGTCTGTTCGGTTGTCTAGATATCTTCAGCTTCAACTTATCATACAGACTGGTCTTGTGGGCGAGAATCACTATGGATTATGGTAATTTCAGTTGCAAGGTATTTACATTCGCTATTCATAACTATTATTATTGAAAAAATTACAACATATACTGAATATTAATTATAATAAGTTTAATTAATACTTCCAATATTTTGGTATCATTGCATTGTCATCATAAGGGATCTCAGATATGTGTGCATGTAGGCACTAACTCTGGGTAAATGAGGCTGAAGAAAGGAAACCAAAGTCAGGCCTAGTGGGCTAAAGTGGGTGGCCCTGGCCACTGGAATGAGGATCAAAGGATGAGTCTTATTTAAGTGAGCACTATTTAAATTGAAATGCCAGTTTAATTCACTAAAGGCTCTCCACATATACAGGCACACTAGCTTTGCTATTTTATGAGAAAAGATTTGTGCCACTCATTCTTCTTGCTGACACAAATGAAGCTATTTGTGCACTAGAAAAAGAGCTATTAAAGACTAATACGCTTAACAATGACCTTTGAACGATTGTGCCTTTCTTCGACATCCAAAATGCTTCAGCAGATAGAGTTTCAAAAAATAAGATGTTGGCACATCAAGAAGTATGGCAATCTATTGAAAAACTCAGCTCTTAAGCCTCAACAACCTCAGAAAAACACCATCATTAACCAATTATCCTTTACCCCGAAGTTGGAAACAATTAGCGCAATTGCTCGTGCCCACAACTACACACTCTTACTTATAAAAATTCATGTAGAAGAAATTATGATACAAGTAAAACGAGGTATATTCAGCATTCCTACAACTAATGCCAGGAGTATCCAGAATAAGGGAGAGGAATTGGTGGTGCAGATAGCATCAGCCTGGCCAAAAATTATTGGGATCACTGAGATGTGGTTGACAGAAGAGGATATAATAACAGGAATAGAAGTCGCTGGGTACAGCATTTTTTGGTAGGATAGGGAGGGAAAGCGTGGTGGTGGAGTACTGCTTATGATAAGTGACGACCTATGTCCTCTAAGAGTGAAGACTTTGGAAGGCAGTGACACGAATGAATTTGAAAGCATATGGTGTGAGGTAGAGGTGGGCAAGACAGGATATTTAGTGGGGTGTTGCTACAGACCCAGGAGTACAGAGGGTGGGGATAAGGAAATGTTTAGATAGTTGAGTTTGGCAAGAGCAAGAAGAATGATTGTTATGGGAGATTTTAACTACAGTAATATAAACTGGGGAGAGGAAGATGCATGTAGCAATAAGGGAATGGAATTTCTAGAATTCTTGAGGGACAAATGTCTTAGGCAACATGTAACAGAGGGAACAAGAGGTTCAAGAGTTTTGGATTTAGTTATAGCATCAGAAGAGTTGATAATAACTGAGATGACATCTCTCCCACCAGTTGGAGAGAGTGACCATATGGTTTTGACTTGGAAAATGAATAGACATGCAGGAGTATCAAAGAGACGGGAACGTATGTGGAATTATAAGGCAGGTGATTAGAATAGTCTAAGACGTCAACTTGGGGAAGTTTCATGGAGGGAGGAATTGGAAGGCCGGGATATCATTAGTGCGTGGGAAATTATGAAAGAATATTTGTTAGCAACAACGGTAAGTTGTATACCACGAGTGAACAAGAGGACACAATTTGGAGTAAAGTGGATGACAAACAATAAACAGGAATTGCATGCGAAAAAGAGGCTGTGGAAGAGATATAAGGAGACAGGAGAAGAGAAGATGCATGAAGTGTATAAGACACATGCCAGAAGAGTAACTAGTATGGTAAGGAAGACAAAACTGGAATATGAGAGGAGATTAGCCCTAAGATCCAAAGAAAATCCTAGGAAATTTTTTAGATATGTGGCCAGTAGGAGGAGAAATGACTGTGGAAGAATGATATTGTGGGATAAAAATGGGAATAGAGTGACTGATGCAGCGGACATAGTAGAATTGTTCAATGAACACTTTATTGGAGTATTTCATCCTGGAGGAGTCAGTTTTAATGCTAGAGGGATAGGGCAGGTTCAAGGTTTAGAGGTACAGGAGGAGAGTGTGTTTCAAATACTGAGTACTCTGAATGTCAGTAAACCTGTGAGACTGGATGGTATTTCACCACGAGTTTTGAGAGAATGTGCTAGGGAACTGACAGTGCCTTTGACCTGGCTTTTCAATGAAAGTCTGGCTGCTGGAAAGGTGCCCATGGAATGGAAGGAAGGTAAGATAGTGCCATTGCATAAGGGTGGTAGCAGACTGGAAGTGTCTAATTATAGACCAGTTTGTGTGTCATCAGTAGTCATCAGCAGTCATCAGCTGAGGGAATGTGGACTGCAGAGTTTGGTGGATAGAAGAGGTGATATGATTGAGACTTTTAAACTGTTGAGAGGTGGTTACAGGGTTGACACTGGGGAGTTCTTTTGCTTGGTTGAACAGCAGGAAGGAGTGATGACAAGAGGCCATCCCTGGAAGTTATGAAAGGAAACTGTGAGCAAGAGGGTGAGGAGTGGTTTCTTTGCATGGAGGGTGGTTGAACCATGGAATGCATTGCCTGATGGAGTGGTGAGAGTGACAATGGTCAATGAGTTCAAGGAGTGGTATGATAGATTTTGTGTTTCTTAGGGGGGGGGGATCTCCTCTCGATGAGTCTTGATAGACTTTGTGTTTCTTAGGAAGGACCTCCCACGATGAGTCTTTTAACTCCATGGAGGCCTGATAATAATAATAATAATAATATTGCCAACAACATCAGACTAGTTGTAGCCAGTGTATTCACATGCAAAACACTAAAAAGCAACCTCTCAAAGAAAGAATATAAAGCACTACAGGGAATAAAAAACAAAAATAGAATAGTAATTACGAAAGCACCTTAGGGGAATGCCACTGTGTTTTAAACCAAAAAGATCACACAGTTAAGCTTGCCTCCTTACTTAGAAATTCAATTTACTTACCTTCCTTTTGACTATGATCCTACCAATGCACAAATCAGAACACTTCACAGGCTTCTTAAAAAGGTCACCAATAAACTAAAACCATATAACAAGAATTCAGAAATTCCACTTAAACCTACTGGTCACAAAAAAAATTTAATCTACTCGCCTGTAGTAGGAATTTTGTAAAAAGGTGCACACCTAGTGGATAAATAAATAATATATATAATAAATTTAGTTTAATTCTTTATCCAAGTGTGAGCAAACAAAGTTTGCACCTGAAAATATCTTCAGGACTGGGGTAAGGTAGTGATAGGAGTGATGTTAGCTTAGTCCACCTTTGCTACAAGTTGCCTGGTGTTCCACTACATTACCCCAGTCCCGAAGATTTTTTCAGGCGCAAACTTTGTTTGCTCACACTTGGATAAATTTATTATAGTCTAACCAAGTGAAAAATAAACTTTCAAAATAATATATATATATATATATATATATTTATTTATTTACCACTGTTTCAATTTCAGCAACAAAGAGAACATATAAAACAGCCAAATTCAAAATATGTGCAATAATTTGTAAGATCTGGCATGTCTCTCTAATTTTGACACCAGTCCATTGCTTTTTTTCCCAGCACGTAGTAGGAATTTTGTAAAAAGGTGCACACCTAATGGATAAATAAATAAATAATATATATATATCAAAAAATCAGCTAACGCCTATTTGTATTTGTTCCCATATGGGGAGTAGGCAGGGCCGTTTACCCGATCTAACTTTTTGGAGACTGAGTGGGCAGTTCAATCTCCACTGGTAGCCAATCAGAGAGATAGCTGGCCCAAGGCTATCACTGATTCATCGGTACGCAGTGAAGAAGGCGGCAAGCTAGTGCCGCCATCTCATGATCCCTAACCCTAACACAATATTTTTAATGTCTGAAAAGTGTGGGTTCGATGGTTGATTTTCTTGAGTTTACGGGAGAAAAAACCCGCTAGCCCGTGCCAGAGATCAACTAACTTGGGAACTGGTCGAAAAAAGGCTTAGAAAAATTTCCTCTAGTCGGCAACTAGATTTGAATCACCAAATCCTTTCTCTTCGTGTGGTCAAGTGACGTAGAGTGCAAATGCCACTTCTACTGAGCTACACAGTCTCTATATTTATTTATTTACCACTGTTTCAATTTCAGCAACAAAGAGAACACATAAAACAGCCAAATTCAAAATACGTGTAATAATTTGTAAGATCTGGCATGTCTCTGTAATTTTGACACCAGTCCATTGCTTTTTTTCCAGCATGTTACATGCTTCTTCTCTTCCACTACCTGTTAAACAATTACCAGTCTTCCATGACAAGAAGAACTAGTTTATTTCACTCTCTCTCTGTCATCTACCAGAATACATTGCATCTGAGCTTTAGAGAGAAATTATGTTAACAAATGCTTGTTCCATTTTTATGTATATCGTCTAATATAATGGATGAGTTTCATCTCATTTGAAATATCTACAGAAGCATCTACAAAAAGAGTCTCTCTCTCTCTCTCTCTCTCTCTCTATATATATATATATATGTGAAAAAATGATCATTAACTCGGTTAACATACATATTTTTATAAAGAATTGAATGACTAGAACCGAGATTTAAGTAAAAAGGTTTTAATATAAAAACACGACTAGTTTCGGCTTGTAACAGCCTTCATCAGGTGACATTATAAAAGAAAGAAAAAAGAAAAAAAAACTAAAAAACTGAAGCTTAAATAAACTATGAACATCATAGAGAGGCTCTATATATATTGACATTGTTGTGGTTTTATTTAAAGCTGTTCTTTCGTTAGTTGTATTGTTGGGAAAGTGCGTGCTAGTAGTATCTCGTGAACACCAGTACATGATTACAGCTGAATGACAATCTGGGAGGTTGTAGCTCAAACTTATTATTTGGATAAACAGAAATGAAGATGATTTCTCTAGATTCCACGATTTTTCTCTCTAGTTCATCATTGCAACGGAAGAAGTTAGTAGATTTTTCCCAGCAGACTTTGTGACTTTGGTTTTCATCATTAGGATTAGCCGAGAAAAGGATATGACATGATAATGCACTGGCTCGATGTTTCTTGTAAGTAATGTCCCTCATGTGTTCTTCCATACGCAATTCGACAGATTTGTCTGTCTGCCCAAAATAAGGAATATCACAACCACACAATATTTTATATACACCAGGGTATTTGAGTTGATGATGACAAGGTTTTTTCCATACACACACACACACACACACACACACACACACACACACACACACACACACACACACACACACACACACACACACACACCCATACATATATGTATATATATCATCTAATATAATGGATGAGTTTCATCTCATTTGAAATATCTACAAAAAGACTCACTGTGTATATATATATATATAAATGGAATATAACCAGGTTTAAAATAGCTTGGTATCTTTATCACATATATATATACATACACATAATATATGTACACACACACATATAATATCCAAAATTGAAAAGGCTGCTTCTTTCCTTCTATCTCTATCTATATGTTCACTGGACATCCACAGATGCCGTATGGTCACTGCGATGCTCAGTGATGTGCTACACCAGGCGTCGCCATGTAGTCCTGTTGTTTGCTTTTCTGGAGACTTCAACTCTCTGAAGATTAGTTGTTCTACACACACACACACACAGCATCCATCCATCTCATTGAAAGTCTACCCCTTCTTTTTCCAGGAATTTTACCTTCTATTATGCCGGCCTGGTTGACCGAGTGGTTAGCGTATCTGCTCTCCAGCCAAAAGGCTGTAGGTTCGAATCCCGCCATTGGCATGGAGGTTTGTGATTGTCTGTGAAAATAATAGTGATGGTGGTGGACAGTAGATGGCATTGGTGTAGATGATGAGGTTGAGTGATGGAGAGTAGGTGCCCTCCCTCGATGAATCTTTGGACTCCCTGGAGGTGTCAAATAATAGTAATAGTATTACTGTTCAGAGAAGTCCTCCTTCCATCCTTTCATTATGTCCAAAATATTTTAACTTTCTTTTGTTAATATCCTTAAGGAGCCTTAAAGTTCTACTGATCTTTTCTAACACTCATTTATTTGTATGCCTTTCGGTATATGATATCCTCAACAGCCTTCTGTAGCACCACATCTCAAAAGCAGATATCCTTTTCTTATCTGACTGCTTTAGGTTCCAAGTCTCACATCCATAAGTTGCTGTTGGAAAAACAACTGCATCCAAAATCCTCAACTTTGTTCCCGTGGAGATAGATCCATCCTTCCAGATTTTAGACAAGTCTCTGACTGTTGTTTTAGCAATTCCTAACCTTCTTCTGATGCATTCTGAACATCAACTCTTCACATTAATAATGGATTCCAAGATACTCAAACTTGCTGACTTCCTCAATTCTTTTTCAATTAAGGTAAACTTGTTTCTCAAGAGTTTCCTTGTTTGTATTTCCTTTGAGAACCATAATCTTTGTCTTGCTAGGATTTAGTTGATGTCCTCTGTTATTAGTGATCCTGTTAATAATGTCAAGAATTTGTCCTAGTTCTTCCATGCCATTACAAAGGAGTATTGTATCATCAGCATACCTCAGATTTCTGATCAATCTATCTCCTATCCTAATCCCTGTCTTGAGCTTATCCAATACTTCACGCATGATGTCCTCCATACATATACTAAACAAGTGAGGAGAAAGTAAACATCCTTGCCTTACTCCTTTTCCAACCTAAAGCCGATCAGTCATTCCAACACCTTTTCTTACTGTGGCTTCTTGCTCCCTGTACAAGTTGGCTATCAACCAGATAGTGTGTTGAGGAAAACCCATTCTTTTCATTACTTCCCACAGTTTCACATGCTGAACACAGTCAAAAGCTTTAGAGTAGTTTAAGAAACACATTACCAGAGGAAGTCTAAATTCTTTATGTTTTTCTATGTCTAAGGCAAAGAATCTGATCTCTGGTGCCTAAAACCTGCTTGTTCCTTGAGCATCTCTGCCTCAATCCTATTTAGCATGATCTTTATTAAAATTTTCCTTGCATGAGATACTAAACTAATAGTTCTATAGTTGTTGAATGCGTTCATATCTCCTTTGTTATGTAGTGGTATGAAAACAGACTTCTTCCAGTCTCTAGGCAATGATCCTGTCTCCCATATCCTTGTAATCAATCTATGAACCACTATTATACCTCCATCCCCTTAATTAACTTTAATTAATTAACCTTAATTAACTCTGCTGGGATTTCATCTGTACCTGGTGCCTTATTGCTGTTAAGCTGCTCTTTCAACTTCATGCCTAAGTGGAGGAGGTTCCAAATCAAAATTTTCCTGGTGAGAGAGCTCCTCCACATCTTCTACCTCAGGAAGCTAAATTAATGCAATTAGAATCTGTTTTCACTATTAACCAAGCTAAACCACCAAAAACCTAACGCTACCAAAGCAGAATTCCAAGCAATAAAAAATTTTAAAGAAAATTAAAATATTATGATCCTTCCTGCAGACAAAGGAAATGCAACAGTTATCCTAAATACTGAAGAATATTATTACAAAATGGCAGAGTTACTATACAGATACTTACTCCATTCTTGATAATGATCCTACATGAGAATTACATAACCAGACTATTTTTGAATTCTCTAGAGCATAGGTGGCCAACAGCAGGCTTGCGGGTCGCATGCAGCCCATAATGTGATTTTGTGCGGCCCGCGGCAGGATAAAAACTATATTAAATTATATGTATTATCAATTTAGCTATTAGTTTCGACTACAGATTTTCTGATTGATATACTAGTTATATTCATTATTTCTGAGGACAGAAACAATTTATATTCTCAACATGAAATCAAAATTGCTTTAAAAAGATTACTCAATTTATAAAATCAACTGCTTCTCTGTGCAAGTTGTAGTAGTGGGAGTGATAGATTTCTATGTGCTCCAGAATAACGCATCATTGAAAGTCACTTGCTCTGCTCTGGTTACAGTGATCAGTTTCAGAGACTCAGTTTCACAGTTAACAGTGTTACTGTTGCAGTTTGTGTCTCCTGGTCAGTTACTTCAGCCTTTGTGTACTATAAGTAAGAAACGTAAGATCTGTGAAGAAAACAGGTCATTTCAGGAGAAATAGGAAAATGAATTTCTGTTTATAAACAATAATGACAAGAAACCACAGTGCCTTGTGTGTTTGCAAGTATTGTCTGTGCACATATAGCCTCAAATATAACCTCAAATTGCCACTACATACAGCATCATGCCGCTAAATACCAAGAATACGTTGGACAAATTTGAAGAGAAAGGTTAGTGTTCAGAAATCTATTTTTACTAAACCAACATCAATACAAAAAAGCTCACTCTTGGCACCATTTGTTGTAAGCGTAGGGATAGCAAAAGCAAAAAAATCATTATCTGATGGCGAATTTGTAAAACACTGTTCTGTGAAAATGGTATACGTGCATTTGGGGAAGATAAAATTGCCTGTAAGTTTGAAAGCATCCCACTATCAAAACAAACTGTAACAAAAAGAGTCAAGGAAATAGGTTCTCACATATTAAATAAATTAAAAAGTGTTATTACAGATTCAGCTTACTTCTCATTGGCTCTGGATGAATGAACTGACATAACAGATACAGCTCAACTTCTAATTTTTCGTTCGAACTGTTACCAAAGACTTTGTTATTAATGAAGAGCTATCAGCATTAGAGTCATTGCATAACACAGCCAAAGGTCAAGACATTTATGATGCAGTTACGAAGGTTGTAAATAATACTGGCGACATCAACAATCTCATAGCTACAGATGGCGCCAAATCAATGCGTGGTACTCAAACAGGCTTAGTTGGCTCACTAAGGAAGGCTGGAATCAATTGCCCTGTATTATACCCCAGGAGACTCTGTGTGGTAAAATTCTCGAGATAGAGGATGTTATGGAAAATGTAATGAAGTGTGTGAATCTAATTAAGGGTGGAAATCGGGCCTTGAACACTGCAAGTTTCTTTCTTTCTTTTTTAACAGAATATGATGATTTAGTATTGTACACAGAAGTATGTTGGTTAAGCAGAGGGAACTGTTTGAAACGTTTTTTGCTTTGAGAACGGAAATAAAACAACTTTTAGAGGAACACAAGAAGACAAACAAAGAACTAAACACAAAACTATGCGATCCTCATTTTAACAGCTTACTCGCCTTTCTAACATCACACACCACATGAATGAACTCAATGTGAAGTTACAGGAACGTAACCAAACAATCTCAGATTTAGTTGGGCACCTAGATGGGTTCACAAGTCGACTGAAGGTTTTTAAATTCACCCTAGTCAGAGGAAACTTGGTACATTTCCCATCCTGCAGGGAGTTGATGGAGGAAAGACATGACATTGACTTCAAGTTTTCTATGCCAATGTTAGACCAACTTTTGGAGCAATTCAGTAAGCCATTTTCTGACTTCACATGTGGCCACAACTGACATTATTTAACAATCCAATCAAATGAGACATTTCAGAGCAGCATGACACTATTCAATTGGAGTTATGCGACCTTCAAAGTGACCCCTTTTTCCAGTCAAGGGTGGAGATAGGCATTGACTTTTGGAAACTGGTACCAAGGGAAAAATATCCTGCAGTGAGTGATTTCAGCTTGAGAATTGCATCTATGTTTGGAAGCATATACATATGTGAATGCACTTTCTCAAATATTTTCTTTAAAAAGTTTTTAAAGAAACTATAATAAAAATATAGTTTCTTGTCAAACATAATTTACTTCACTAGTGAGATATTTACCTATCTGTTTATATCCTTCTTAAGAGTATATCAGTGTTTGGTCTTATTAAGGATATCTATATTTACTGTCTCCTAATGAATATCTATTTCCCCTTCCAGGCTCTGCTAAAGATCAATAACATGATTTATTTAAAAGAGTGCTTTACCTTTCCAGTCATTATGACTTTTTCTACTGCATCAGAAATGAGATTTCCATAAGATTCAAGATGTACATGCTGAAGCATTGCAGCTGCGCAGAGTAACATTGCAGTAGGATTTGCAATATTTTTTCCAACAGCTTCTCCAAATGTATGTCTGGCACCCTGATAAAGAAAAAAAATACTAAAATAAATAGCAAAGAAATAATTAAAAGACTGCAAATATAACAGATAATCTTTTACTAAATTTTAATAAAATCAAAATTTTGTATATAAACTAGCAAGAGCCCATAGAAAGAGAAAGATCCTCATAATTATAGAAAGATCACTCCATTATCTGAATCATCAAATAGCAAAACCTCAGTCAACCAATAATTTCAAGGGTTAGCATGTCAAAGTAACTCTTAAACTACAGGATCATATATTCAAGCAACAGCTCTGCCACTAAATGACCAGCAGATTGATTCACTTTCTAAATGCAACTGGATAAAGATATCAGTGTATGAAGCATTTCCTTTCTGATTCAAGTAGGCCTGACTGAAAAAAAAAATTCATGTTCTGTTTTTCCCTCCCTTCTCTTCTCCATGTAGTGCGAGTGATACCCTTCAAGGCCATGACAAACATACTTAGAGACCTGTAAACTCCTCCATTTCGAGGAGCAGCAGCAGCAGTTAAAACAGTGGTGCCACAGTCTGACCACTAGTTGGTGTATGGGCCCAAACCTGTCAGTAACAAGTCAGGAGGCTTCCCATTCAACTGGTGCATAATCCAGCACTGCCACATACTCTGCTAGGTTGTGTCTGGAAAGGAAGTCTGAGTAGTGGTATGTGGGGACACTGTCGAGGCCAAGTGATGGCATGGAGACTGGTTTCTCTCTGTCATGTCCAGTGGCGGATTTAGGCACAGGCAGAGGAGGCGGCTACTTCGGGCCCCGCAAAGCGAGGGACCCTCCAGCCCACACTATATATATATTTTTTAGTAAAAATTTGAAAAACTAATATTCCATTTTGTTTCAATTTTGTCTTAATTCTTGGAACTACTGTCTGTACTGTTGTTTAATTGTAACTATATAATAAAATAAATTCTATTTTCATTTTTGTTTTCCAAATCGACCGCTTCAAATAAAGGCGGTATAAACGGTTAAGGAACCAATGAAATTAATGTAACCTTCAGTATCCTTTATCCTTTGTTGTAATTGTAATTATAAAATAACTGTTTTGAATATATGTGCATATTTAATATTTTAGCCATGAAACGAACATACTTATCTGGGGCAGAAAAAAGAAAAATTATTGCTCTCTCAAAAAACTCCTTGGAGATTTTTTTGACTTCATCTTCATCTAAATTTCAGAGCAACGAAGATCGTCAACCAACACGTGATGAATGAGACGAAAAAGGAGAAGATAGTCTAAAAAATGATAACATAATAGAAAACGCTGAATGAAATGAAGAAAATTCTGCGAAGGAAGAAGAAGATGCCAAATATGACAAAACAACCGACAATGCTGAACTTGAACGAGATGTGCAAGACACAGAGGAAAATGCCGAAGAAGAAAAAGAATGAGGTGCTGATGCAGATCAACATAAACAACCAGACTCCGATAATTTTCCAAAAGATATCGCTTTATGGCCATGCAAAATATCGGAGAAAATAGTAAATTACTTTATAAATAATAAACCGTGCAATATCGGAGACATAACACCTTTAAAAGTTGAATATAATGACAGAAATCAGACATGTTACTGAAATATTTCCAGTGTTCATTTTTACTGTGAAAAAGCAAATGGCACAAAAGAATATCGAGAATGGCTTATTTTTTCAGAAAGTAGCAAAATGATATACTGCTATGTTTGCAAACTTTTTACACGTTCTATTACTAAATTTAGTACAGAATACAATGATTGGAAAAATCTTAAACGCACAGTGAAAGAACATATTTCCTCAATGCTGATTTTTAAAAAAAGATTGTCAATAACAGGACGTATTGATTCTCATTTGATTAATATTGAATTCTCAGATTAATATTGAACAAAAATATTGGCAAGATGTTTTAAAAAGAATTGGTTGTAGCCACAGTAAAGTTGTTAGTAAGTTGGGTTTAGGATTTCGGGGGCACAGAGAAGATGAAAGTGTTGGTGGTGTTAACAAAAGAGGAAATTTTATAACTTGTACAGAATATTTATCAGAGTTTGATGAGTTTATTAAAAATCATTTAACAAGATATGATAATATCGGAAGTGGGAAGGTTAATTACTTATCTCATACGATATATGATGAATTTATTTCTTTAATGGGGACTGAAGTAAAGGAGAAATTAATTTTGGAAGTTAGAGAAGCTCTGTATTATTCGTTGATCATTGATTTCACACCTGATGTGAGCCATATAGACCAGTGAACTTATATAATGAGATATGTAAATGGTAAAGGAGATGTCCTGGAACGCTTTTTTTGGTTTTCTGCAATTAAATAACCATTATGCAAAAAATTTAGAGGAACTCGTTTTTAACAATTTAAATGCTCTATCTTTAGATATAAAAAATTGTCGTGGCCAAATATTCGACAATGCGGCAAATATGGCTGGCAAATATAATGATCTACAAGTAAGAATTAAGATGTTGAACGAATCAGCAATTTTCATTCCATGTTCCACTCACACACTTAACATTATTGGAAACTCTGCTGCTGAAGCTTGTTCAAAGGCTGTTTATTATTTTGATTTCGTACGGAACGCATATAATTTTTTTTCTAAATTTACGCAACAATGGAATTTACTTACAGACAGTTTTGCCGATACAAATTCCAAACATATTAAAAGAATCAGCGACACAAGATGGTCATCACGAGCTGATGCCATATCTGCTTTGTGATTAAATTATAAACATTAAAACTTCTTATCAAAATAGGCGAAAATGAACTTGAAAAACCAGATAATAGATAGCAAGCCAAAACACTGTCAAAATATTTTGATAAATACGAAATTGTAGTGTTAACAATATTATGGGATAGATTATTGCAAAGAATAAATAACACAAGTCTTTCACTTCAAGAAGTTCAAACACATTTGTTACAATGTGTAAAAACTTTTAAAATCTTTGCATAATTTTATAATGGATGTATAAAATGATTTTGAAACCATAGAACGACAAGCAAATCTATTAACTGATGAAACAAATTATGAAATAAACCGGATAAAGAAACAAAAAAGACATTTTGATGAATTAAATACAGCATCAAATAACACAAATGAGAATTCTAAGAGGTCGCAAATTATTAGTCATAGAAACTCATAATATGATTTGTGATAGATTGGGTACCGAAATTTCCACCAAAATTAATATGTATTCTAATGTGTTAAGTCATTTTCAATTATTTTTTGATCAATATGAGTAAAGACGACATAAACGATTGCATTTCTAAATTGGGAAATATATATAAGAATGATATGTATCTTGCCGATCTTGCCAATTCATTGGGGCAAGATCGACTATCAAATTTGTCACTGATGTATTGAAAATTCTGTATTACAAGAATTAGAATTTGATTTATTAATTGACAAATTTGCTGCTGCAAAAAGTAGAAAAGTGCCAGTATAATTTCATAAAATACTTATGTACAAAATACAGACTGTACCTGAATGTGATTATATTATCGAATTGTTCCTATAATATGTAATATACAATTAAAGTTATATTTATATGTATACAAAACATTTTATCATTTTTGTTGTGAAGTAATTATTGTTATGTATGTATGGGTATGCATTGTGCAATTATACATAAAATATTAAAAAAAAAAATGAAAATGAATTGTTTGTAACTTAATAATTTAAACGGCCCCAAAAATCGCAAACGCCTTGGGCCCCTTAATGCCTAAATCTGCCACTGGTCATGTCCAAGAGTTTATCTTCTCTCACTGCACCCCCCCCCCACTATATCCTTCCATCAAATGAAACCTATGAAGACACTCGCAGAAATAACAGTGACAAAAGCAAATCTCTCTTATAAGCTAATCCCATCAAAAAAGCTTCATCATAACCTGCCACAACATACAAACCATGATACAATCTCTTCACTAAAAACTCACTTTCACATCTACTTTACTAACATCCATAGCATTATCACCAACATATGACCTGGATGATCTAACTTTTAGAACACCCATGGTGCTAAATGCATGACCAGTTTATTAAGTTTCATCAGTGGGGATTAGAATTGAAAAAACACTTTTGCATTCTGGCATTTCTGTGATACCAAATAACTTTGAATATTTTTTTATTTATATAATTTTTAAATGTGAATATCACCCATGAACGGTTGTAGACCTCTTCTACTTTAGCAACAATGTGGGTGGACATAGGACGTTTTTCTGTTTTTTTGGAAACTCATGCACCAGACACCAAACAAGGCACTTTTCAAGACACTTTAGGCCTCCACTGAAGGGCAATAAAATTAATCTCCCACTTACAAATGACAGTAACAAATATCAGTGCCCATAGGATTCAAACTGATAGCCTGCTAGTTGGAGAAAGGATAAGTTAACTACTTGGCCAAAAAGGCTGACAAATTACCTGACCTTTTATGTTCTTGATCGCATTTACTAAATTTTGTCTAACAGACAAGCTTAGGCACTGAATGTTATTCATAACTTATTTTAATGGTATTAACAACAACAGATGAACTATTTCATAAAAAAAAAAAAGATGTTTATTGACTGGCTTATATTTTGCTGCATTTCAAATCAGCATCTGCAGAGTACAAAGTAGCATGTTGAAAGTTTTATTTTTCACTTGGTTAGACTATGATAAATTTAGTTTAATCCTTTATCCAAGTGTGAGCAAACAAAGTTTGCACCTGAAAGTATCTTCAGGACTTGGGTAAGATAGTACAACACCTGGCAACTCGTTGCAAAGGTGGAGCAAGTTAACATCACTCCTATCTCAGTATCTCCCATAATGCAAAACACATCTCCTTGTGGATATGTATAATGTTATGCATTAAGGGAAGGGCCACTACCCAGACTAGTTTCGACCTTTATTGAGGTCTCTTCAGTGGGAGCCAGGCCCAAGTGGAGATACCAGGCAGAAGCATTAGCAAGGTCATCTCTAGCTATAGGAGTTACCAAACGGTGTGCCACTGTTTTATACCTCAATAAAGGTCGAAACTAGTCTGGGTAGTGGCCCTTCCCTTAATGCATAACATTACACATATCCGCAAGGAGATGTGATTTGCATTATGGGAGATACTGAGATAGGAGTGATGTTAGCTTGCTCCACCTTTGCAACGAGTTGCCCGGTGTTGTACTACCTTACCCCAGAATGAAGATACTTTCAGGCACAAACTCTGTTTGCTCACACTTGGATAAAGGATTAAACTAAATTTATTATATTATACAAAGTAGCATGTATATGTGATAATGAGTAAGCAAAACAATTCAAATTATAACAGACACAAGATCAAAAGTCCTAATTTGGCACCCTTTAATTTTTTTAGAGTCAGCCATGGCTAAGAAGAATTCTTGTAACCTAAACAAATAGTTGCATTAATTTGCCAAAAATTTGGGAGACTGTTATCTTAAGATCGACTTCTACATGGCTGTTATTCTTTTTTTTACAACATTAGAGGGTGCCAAACTAGGACTTTAGATCTTTTGTCCATTACAATTTGAATTGTTTCACTTACTCATTATTGCTATCAACCACAGTTAAAATCTACAATAGGATGATACTCAATAGAATAGAACCTTACTTAACACCACTTTTAAGAAAAACTAAGCTGGATTTCTAAAAAAATTATGTACAATAGAACAGATGCACTGCATCGGAAGAATCATAGAAGGTTCATGTGATAAAAACTTACCACTCATTTTAACTTTTATAGACTTCAAAAAAGTCTTTGACTCCATTAATAGAGAAGCAATGTTTAAAATACTCAGGTTCTATGGTCTACCCTCAAAACTAATATAAGCAATCTCAGCACCTTAAAGATTACAATGTTACAGTAATCTTTAAAACAGAAACATCTGAATCATTTCCAGTGACAACAGGAGTCTTGCAAAGTGATGTACTAGCACTTTATTTGTTTTTAATATGCTTGGACTACATCTGCCGGACCATCAACACAGAAGATCTTGGTTTTAACATTAAAATATCCACCCACACCATGCAAATAACTGATCTTAGCTTTGCTGAAGATGTTGTACTTATTGATACAGAACCAACAAATGCACAAAAACATCTCAGTCTACTAGAGGCACAGGCTAAACTTATTGGTCTGCAGATCAACATCCAAAAGTCCAAGGTATTCTCAATAGGCTGTGAAAACTTTATACTTCATATCAACAATAAACCCTTAGAAAGAGTAAAGGACTTTCAATACCTTGGATCGTACATCAGCAATACAGAAAATGATATCAGAAAACGTAAACAGCTGCTGGCTCTAGTCTTCCATAACAAACTCTGCCCCATCTGGAAATCATCATTGGTATCATTAAAGGCAAAATTAAGACAATACCATGCAACCAGTAGATCCATTTTGTATGTTTCTCAAACCTGGACAATAAGCACCAAAAAAACTACAGATCTAATTAACTCCTTTGGAACTATGTCTCAGACTGACCCTTGGATACACCTGGATGGACTGCATCACTAACTCTGCTGTGCTAAATCTGGCTAAGCAAGAACCACTTGTCAGTATAGTAAAAAAACTAGAACTCAGACATCCTGAAGTCTTGCCCTTTTTTGGAATCCCTCATCCTGTATAAACCAGAAGATGGCAAATGCAGCAGAGGAAGACCATGCAAACAATTTTGGCAATACATATGTGAAACCGTCAGGGCTGAACTGACATCCATCTGACATCTACCAGGTAGCTCAAGATAGAAAGACTTGGAAGACCATAATTTGCAATATTTAATTTTTAATATAAATCTCTTTTCCCTTTTCACATGGTATCATATTGTGAATAAACTACGTACGTACTCATTATTACGTATGCATGTTGCTTTGGGCTCCGAAGATGTTGATTTGAAATTTAGTGAAATATAAGCCAGTTAATAAACATTTTTTTATGAAATAGTTCATCTGGTGTTGTTAATACCATTAAAATAAGGTAAATTACTAAATCCTGGTTTATACCCATATTCCTTATAACCTTCCACATGCCTTTATAGTATTTAAATGTTCTACAGTGTGCCTTAGATCTATAGCCATATGACTGATTAGATATGAAGTAACTCTAAACTCTATCTCAAATCTTGCTTTTACACTCTTCCTGGAATTATAGTCATTAAGTTGATTAAGCTGATATATGTAAGTTTACTGAAATTATTAATTATTATACTGTCCAGTGCCATTTTTTGATAGTGAACATGTATGATCTTATTTTTTCTTTCATTCATTAAACATATTCTCAACCAAGTTACATAACTGAAAAAAACAAAGTGGAAAGGATGACTGAAAAGGGAGGATGGATTATAACAATGGAATAGGAAATGAAATTAGTATACAGCAGAACTGGACCCCAAGGTTTATATTTGCTGCAGCTGGGGACAGGACTATTCTATACACTGGCGATGCATTGCTGTGTATAGAATAGTCCTGTTCCTAACACCTCTGGTACTACTGTGTTTATACAGTAGTACCAGAAGTGTTAGGAACAAGGGGTTAAAGAGGTGATAGTGTCAGCTGATCCAACAGCTGTTACATTAGTAACACATGACTGGAATACAAATGGAGGGGTAACATATATTGTTAACAGATATGCAGTACAGACTCTAAGGATTTCACTGTGAATGCGGTATCAACTTCATTCCATTTGGGAATAATGATCACACAGTCTTGAGCTGCCAGATTAGTCCCTCACAGTCAATTATCTGATCATAACAAGAAATCAATTTGCTGAATCGTCACTTATATGAGAACTGGAAAAGTGGAAACCACCGTATGTGGAATATCACAGAGGATAATGGTAGACCTAGAATGTGGCTTGGGTTGGTATTATAGAAACATGAACTTGAAGAGAAGGAGATCAGTGATGATCAGGAGTTGGTTAAGAAGAATCTGAAGATGGCAGTAGAAATTGTATAACTAAAAAGAAGAGGAATGGGGTTGCTTAAGGGCCAAAGTTAAATCCATGCAGAATTCACAAATTCACACTCCAAGCAAAAATCTAATCCTCACACCCTCGATACACCTCATCTAACCTGTCAACCAATTTCTGTAACCAGTATATCTTCAGTCTATCCTCATAAAGAGCATTCTGCAGATCTGCTACTATCTTGATCACATGCCTCTAAACCTTTCCCACCTTACAAGAAACTCAGGTGACAAATTGAGAAGCTTTTACAGTGAGCTGTAGACTCAAATACAGAAATATTATTTAAGAAAAAATGAAAGAATTTGTGAAAGAGAGCTAAACTGTTGAGTCTCAGTGACAAACTATGAAAGACACTGACCGATTCATTGAGAGAGGCATGTGATGAAGTTGTCTGCATGGATAGAAAAATCAAAATTCCATGGTGGATGAAACAAACTAATCAGGCAGTTCTGAAAAAGAAGAAAGCCTATCGAAAGTTCCTAGCAAGAGTTGACAGATTAACTAAGAAAATACAAAGAAAAATATAGTTGTTGAAAGTTTTTCCACTTAGTTATACTATAAATTAAAGATACCAAGAAATTATATACAGCTAATGCTTTTTTTACATGGCTTTTTTTTTTTTTACACGATTTAGAAATAAACAGTTTAGAAACAGAAGCAATTCTATTTTTACACAGTTCAAATGGCACTTATTTTTAAAATTTCTGTTAAAAAGGGTATTTCAATTATAATTATCATTTCCTAAAATGGTACATATGTACTTAAACTTGAATTTTGGGGAACCCTCCCTTGATGTTTTAAATATCAGGGATTACTCTATGCTACAGAACGTAGACAATTGTGGCGACAACAAAAAAACTAAATTCTGGTAATTATGATTCCCCGAAGTTAAGCCGAGCATAGCACCCTGGAAGCAGAAGGGTGCTATGCTGGTTCCTCGAAGTTAAGTTGATCAGTTACGGGAGGCAGGTATGTATAAAGCTGCTTGGAAGGATATGTGCTTTGCATTATGAGATACTAAGGCAAGTGACGTGAAGTTATAAGCTTCTATATACGAGTTGCCCCGGTCCTAAAAATAGTTCAAGCACAAACTTTTAAAGGATTAAATCAAGTATATAATTTCTTGATATCTTTAATTTATAGTATAACCAAGTGGAAAAACTTCCAACAACTATCTCTAATCCAGAGTATTTTAATAATAAGGTGTGACACCTTTTGGCAACTCGTATATGAAAATATGACTTGTCCATTACTTCAACCTTGGTATCGCCCCTGGGTCTGCCTCCCACTGATGAGACCTCAATAAAGGTCGAAACCTGTTGGAAGCTTGGGTGATGAATGGCAATGCTGTAGCCAATGAAGTTTTAACTGAGGCTCGGCTGTTGCTGTCGCCCAGGTCCTGGGGGGGGGGGGTAATGAATGGCAATGCTGTAGTCCATGAAGAAGTTAACTAAGGCACAGCTGTTGCTGTTACCCCTCAGATGGCAAATGAGCGGCTCTGCACGGTGATTGGGTGAGCCTGCCACAGAGTAGAGCCAACGCTGAGAGTTCTTCTCAGTGGCAAGGTGAGCCTGTTACTGAGGGGAACAATGCTTAGTTTTTGGAGTTTGACCTGTACTTGAACATTCAATAAAGGTCGAAACTGGTCTGGGTAGTGGCCCTTCCCTTAATGCATAGTATTATACATGTCTGCAAGGAGATGTACTTTGCATTATGGGAGATACTAAGACAAGGAGTGATTAGAGCTTGGTCCACCTTTACCACAAGTTGCCTCAGTCCTGAAGATACTTCAGGCACAAACTTTGTTTGCTTACACTTGGATAAAGGATAAAGCCTAGCCAAGGGAAAAAAAAAAAACTTCCAACATCAGGTAATTGTTCTTTGTATCTTAGAACCTATAGTAGAAATCAACTATAGTTCATCCTGATGGCTGACTCAAACCTCAAATGCAGTGCCTTCTGCTTCTCTAGCCTGCATAAACTCCTATGGTTTTTTGGCTGGATTTCAGCTTCATACAGTGTTCTCTTTCTCTCTCACTCTCCTTCTGAAAATAATATACCCTCAACATTCTATCCTATTAACTATACCATCATCTGTCAACCATGTCTCACTAATACCATTAACTTTTGGCCAAGAATTAATTGATGATGCTAAAAACTCTTCTATATTGTTCTAGATGCTCCTTGCATTAGTATACATAAAGTGAAGTACTCCTTTGGGGGTTACAATTATAGTTCGTATTGACTATCCCATTTAAACTCATTACCTGAAGGACATTTTTGATCATTTTGACACATGTTCCAGTGGTGCCAGCACATGCTCAACTGCATCCTTCCTAACAGCTCTAGTTTCTTGATTTTGCACTTCAATTTTACATTCAGACAACTCTGCCTGAAGTTGATTACTCTGAGTAGTGATCACTTCAGCCAGTCTCAAGCCTGGATGAAGGAGGAGGGTTGGATGGCAACCCAATCACATAAAAAATTTGATGCTATGAAACTGATACAAACAAAACCTCTGAACAGTACTCAATGGCAACTGACCTGGAATGGAAAAAAGGATATGATTGGATTACGAAATAGACAGAAAAATAAGAATAAAATTTCTATAACTTGTTTTTGTCACATTTGTGCACATATACTCTTTTACTCCTACCTCTTTGCTCTCACTCTTTGGACATGACCTGCACTTCTGGTTCCACACTCAACTCTCCCCCACACACACACTTCCTCGCCAAGCTTGCTTTCAATTCACAGTCCACTCACCTCAATAACGAGGTGTGCATTTCACAGATATTATATTACACCTCACAAAACTTTCAAGTTAAATTCTTTGAACAAAGAAAACTTGGGCACTATTGCTTACCATACACTGGAGCTATGGCTGCATTACGAAACATACAATATGGAACAATGTCAATATATTAGTAAGTCTGAGATTATACTAAATTGAACTAAATTTATATCTAAATCAAGCCTAACACAATTATAAAAAAATATTACTAGCAATTTCTTTTTTTCTTTAATATCTTTGAAGAGTACTCTAATCAAGAATTTCCATGTTACCTATTGGTCAACTCTAAAACTAATCAACCTGAAGAAACTGTCTTCTGTTGCTCATAGAATTCAAACTAATTCCTTCATAAACAATTAGTATATGTTCAGCATAAGTGAGCAACAGACACAAATATGAGTATGAAAATATTAATTCACTTAAGTAGACTGAAATTCTTACTTACAGGTTCAAAAATTACACAATCAGAACTAAAGCTGGCCCCAGGAACAACCCCAGCACCGCCAACAAGACCCGAAGCTAGATTGTCAACAATGTTACCATATAAATTGGGCATTACCATTACATCAAAGCGTTGTGGGTTAGCTACTAACTGCATACAGCAGTTGTCAATAATCATAGATTCAAAGTTAATTTTAGGATATAACTGTGCTACTTCTTCACAGCAACGAAGAAACAATCCATCACCAAGTTTCATGATGTTTGCCTTATGTACAGCTGTAACTTTTTTACGACCACACTTTGTTGCATAGTCAAATGCAAACTTTGCAATTCTTTGCGATTTGTCTTTAGTAACAATCTTAAGACATTCTATAACTCCAGGAACACTCTGAAAAAAAAAATGAAAAAAAAAAATTAATATTATATATATATATATATATATGTATAAACAGGTAACAAACATAATTATTTAGAAGCCAAAGAGGTCAGTGCAATTCATAAACATTCACAAATTAAAATTAAATTAAGAAACACCTACATATAGCTGTAATTAAAATAAATTACAGCTATATTACCATTTATTTAAATAATAAAATTATTTAAATAAATGGTAATATATTTCTTGCATATTATTTTAAATTGGCATATTCATATTAAGGACCATTAATTTCCTTATTTTATTTAGAACTCAGAACTACAGTGGTTAGCTTATTAGAGATATCCACATGACATACTAACTATAAACTGTCAAAAGCTTTGATACTCCAGGAAATCAAAAAATCATTCATAAGATTCAAAAAAACTCCACGGGTATACCAATCAGATAGATATGAATTCTTGCATTATCATTAGATTTGCAGGCAGTGAGATGTTTAACAGAACTGAGGTATTGTATTTTCAGGGAGTATAGAAAGAACAGGAGAGGAGGTGGAGTATTGCTGATGATCGCTGCAGAATTACAACCAACAAAGTTAGAAGTTAAAGAGGATATCAGGTCTGAGGGTTCATTTGAGACTATATGGTGTGAGATAGAAGCAAATAGGACAAACTATGTTGTTGGGTGCTGCTACAGACCAGGGAGTCCAAAGGAAGATGTAGATGCCATGTATTAGCAAATCAGCACAGTGAGTGTAGGCCAAACAAGTATGGGAGACTTTAACTATGAGGACATTGATTCTTCTTCTCTTCTTCTTCTCTCTTTCATCATCTACTATGTGGATGATGATGAGGCCGAATGAACTCTTTCCACTCTGTCTGTCCCGGGAGACTTCAAACAATTCTGTCCAGTTTGGTGTCGCTTGTTGTGATTTGGTTTTCATGTCCTCTTTTATTATGTCTATCCATCTAATTCTGGGCCGTCCTTTGGATCTTTTACCTTCCATCATTGTATGCAGGGCTTTAGATGGTAGTTTTCTGTTCCTATTTTGGTCACATGGTCAAACCACCGCAGTCTTCTTTCTTGGATTTTGTCTATTATTGTTATTTCTTGTTTCAGTTGTTTCCTTATGTCTTCATTTCTTAGTCTATCCAGCAGAGATACTCCAAGTAATCTTCTTAGCCAATTCATTTCAGTAATTAATAATTTTTTCGCTTCAACCTGAACATTGATTAGAGGGAGGGGACATTGATTGGAGAGAGGAAAAGTGGCATATCAAGATGGAAGTGGGATTTATACATACTAATGGCATCAGATAATATATAATAATAATAATATAATACAACTAGGTTCAGAACTATATAAATATGCAGGAACAAAATTCAAACAAAGACTCTTATTATTTTTAAATAAAATGTATTCAATTGGTATTCCCCCGATAGAATGGAAAAAAAGCAATTGTGATTCTTATCTTTAAAAAAGGTAATAGAGATGACCCTAAAAACAATAGAGGCATCAGTATACTACATTCCTGTTACAAAATATATAGCAGAATCTTAACTAGCAAACTAATGAAATATTCCAAAAACTTTATTTTAGAAGTACAGAATAGATTTAGAAAAGGACGATGATGTATAGACCAGGCCTTTTTGCCTAAAATTAATAATAGAGTGATTATTAATTTTATTATTTTATTAATAGAGTGAATAATAATTGACTTTGAAAAAGCATTTGATAAAGTTAAAAGAAACACATTATTTAACATATTAAAAGAAAGACAAATACCAAATAGTATCCTAAAAGCTATCACAAGTATATATGAAAATAATCAAATACAAATAAGATTAAATCACGAGCTATCATATACAAGAGAGATAAACCAAGGGGTTTGACAGGGATGTCCCCCTCTCAGCAACTCTTTTTAATATCTACTTAAATGAAATAATAATAAAATGGAATAAAAATTTACATCAAGGAATTAAACTTTCTCCTACAGTAAACTTAAACACTCTCATCTTTGCCGACCAAATAATAATTACAAATTCTGAAGATAAACTACAGAAAGCTATTTTAGATCTAAATGAGATATCCAAAGATTATGGTATGATAATATCAACGGAAAAATTATTATTATTATTATTATTAAACAAGACCTCATGGAGTCAAAGACTCATCTAGGAGGTCATTTTATCTCACACACATCTCATCATACCGCGTCTTAAACACATTCAAACTCCTTGCAGACACCACACGCTCAGGCAAGGCATTCCAATCATTCACAACTCTGCACAAAAAAAAAACTGCCTCTCACTCCTCTACTCACACCCTCTTTATACAGTTTCCAGGGATGACCTCTGGTTCTCCCCTGATCTCCCACTATTCTCTGTAGAACTTCTCCACCATTGATCCTATAACAACGAAGTGGCACAATCTTGCCCTCCTTCCACTCCTTAGGAACTTGACCGAGTGCAAGACTCATATTAAAAAAAAAATATGTCAAGGCAAGGGTCAACTCTCTGGCACATTCCTTCAGAATACGCGGTGATATATTATCAAGTCCCACAGCCTTATTTACATCTAGTTTACTCAACTCCCCAAACACCTCTTACTCACTTACAGTCAGTCTCTCCTCCCCATCATCAACTGCTCTTAATCTCTCCATGAAGTCACATTCACAAGATTGACAGATCTTTATGAACTGCTCATTAAATATCTCCACCACACATTCTGCAACAGCTGTCTTTATACCATTTCCTCCAATCAATGTCATCCTTCCATAATCATTCTTTCTTTTGCTGGCTACATATCGAAAGAACTCCCTAGGATTCTTTTTAGCTTCATTAGCTAACTGCTGTTCATACCTCTCTTTAGCTACTCTCACCAACCAAGTCACCCTCCTTGCCTGGTCTTTGTAGACCTCATGAAATTGGTTACTTCCACTTCTCTTATGCTGCCTCCACAATGCCCTTTTTCTCTGTATTGCATGCTTAATCTCTTTATTCATCCATCTCACACCTACCTTATTTAACCTTCTCACCCGTGGTATACATTTAGACATTGCATCCACTAAATATTTTTTGGAAATCCCCCAAGCTGCATTGATCTCTTTTCCAGCTAACTCCTCATTCCATGCTACACCTGAAAATAAACAACTATGACCTTTAAAGGACAAGATCCAGCAAGAACTAAAATAGTAATAGATACAAGATCTTAGAACAGGTGAATTCATTTAACTACCTAGGATGTACGATCACACATGAAAATGAAAAAGATATAAACGTAAAAATTGCAAAATATTTTAAAATAACAGGTGTAATTAACTCTATATTTAAACCAAACCTAGTTCAAAAACAAACCAGACTAAAAGTATACAATACATTAGCCCTACCAGTCTTAATGTATGGAAGCAAAATCTGGACAATAAAACAAAAAGACAAACAAAGATTAACAACAGCAGAAATGAAGTTTATGAAAAAAACTGCAAAGTATACCCTATTTGATCACAAAAGAAATGAAGAAATTATGAAAGAATTAAACCAAAAACCAGTAATAGAAAAAATTAAAAAATATAAACATAAATGAATGGAACACAAAGAATGAAAACAGAAAGATTACCAAAACAAGTCTTAAAGTACAAGCCATTAGGAAAAAGAAAACCAGGACGTCCTCTTAAACGATTCAATGATGACTTCTAAGGCCAGAACAGGCCATGCTAGGTCTAAATCCTTGATATGCATGATAATGAATACTATAATAAATGGCATCGGATAATAGCATCAGAAGATGTATCCATAACCAAGGTAGACACTCTACCTCCAATTGGGAAGAGTGACTGTGCAGTCTTGTTCTGGAAAGTTGCCAAACATGTAGAATTCTCTGTCAAGAAGGGGGTTCAGGTTTGACAGACTTAGAAGTCATCATCTTGGAGCAATGCGATTGCTTGAGAAGTTCCAAGGAAAGAGTGTCAGTAGTGCATGGGAAGTGGTCAGAGATTGTTTCAGAGAAGCAGCATCAGACTGCATACCCAAGGTCAGGAGAATAAACCAAGTGAGAATTAAGTGGATGAGTAGAGAGATATAAAGCAAGAGCTGCAAAAAAAAAAAACTGTGGAAGCAATATAAAGAAAAAGGTGATCAGCATACTCATGACCTGTACAAAGTACAAGCAAGAATAGCAACTAGTTTGGTAAGAAAGGCTAAACAAGAATGGGAACAAATTAGTTAAGAAGGACAAAGTAAATGCAAAAGAGTGTTTTCATTATGTAGCAATTAAGAGGAAAAATGACTATGGTAGAATGACTTTAGACAATACTCATGGTAAAAAGGTGACTGAACCAAAAGAAATAGTTGAGTTGCTGAGTGATCATTTTGCAATGATGTATCATTGAGGTGGGGATTTTTACAGTTGCTGATGTTACAGAGATGCATATCAACATTGAGGTAGATGAACAGGAGAAGATCAGCATATTAAAAAATATGAATCTGGACCTGGCTGTGAGACTGATTGGCATATCAGCCTTTTCTCTTTCCATGGTGAACTGAATGCATGGGTGAAGGCTATTGATCTGTTGTAGGAAAGTGGTAAGTTAATTTTCAGAATGAGGCTAAACAGCAAAGATATGATCAACATAATGAAACCAATGAGAGGGTTGGGAATGAGGACAAGGTATCTTCCAGATGGTTCAAAAAAATAGTTTGCCAAAGATGGAGACAGAGATTACCCATGGTAGCCCTCTGTCTCCATCTTTGAACCTTCAACTTGTCTGTAAATCTTGTTTTTCCAGCTGAAATATCCTGATTCTACAACAAATTCAAAAATCTTTGCAATAACAGGAGGGATAATCATCATATAGTAAATTAACAGTGTCAGATAATGGAATGTTGGTAAAAAGGGAAACAATGTCATAGCTGACTAACAAATCCAACTATTGTAGTTGAATATCTTTGATTTTCTCAAAAAAATGTGTGGAATTATATATTATATATTTAGTTTAATCCTTTATCCAAGTATAAGCAAACAAAGTTTGTGCCTGAAGTTTCTTCAGGACTGGACAACTTGTGGTAAAGGATATAAGTTCTGATCACTTGTCTTAGTATCTCCCATAATGCAAAACACATCTCCTTGCGGATATGTGTAATGCTATGCATTAAGGGAAGGGCCACTACCCAGACTGGTTTCGACCTTTATTGAAGTCTCATCAGTAGGAGCCAGATCCAGAGAAGTCATATTTACCTATATGAGTTGTCAAAAGGTGTCACACCTTATTATTAAATTACTCTGGATTAGAGAAAGATGTTGGAAGTTTTTTTCACTTGGTTAGACTATAAATTCTATATTTAGTTTAATTCTTTATCCAAGTGTAAGCAAACAAAGTTTGTTTGCTTACACTTGGATAAAGGATTAAACTAAATATAGAATTTATAGTCTAACCAAGTGAAAAATCTTCCAACAATGTGTGGAATTACTGATGAATGATCTAGATTGTCCAGTATGGGCAGTTAATAAACATGACAGAAATTTAGCAATTCTACAGGTTAGGAAGAGTCAATACAATTCACAATGGATCTTACTGGATAACCTTCTTTATGAATTTTTGGGAGGCCATATAAATGAGGAGAGTGCGCAACTTGTCCAAAGTATTTTGATCCCAACTAACAACTTCATAAGCAGCTTATTTAATCGTTTAATTTGTGTTTTTGCAGGGTTATAACTAATTTCTTTTCTCGATAGGTGGAGGTATTCCGTAAAAGGCAGTCATGCAGGAACAGTTTTTAATTGGACAAATAAAAAAAAATGGGAGTACCTTGTATTCCCATTTTTTTTTATTTGTTTGTTTCTACACACTGATGATGTACTGTTATTTTCAGTATGAAATATCTGTACTTTCATTTCATTAAAGTTAATTACTGTGGTTATCATGTAATTTATTATTTATAGCCCATTTAATACATTGGAAGTGGTTGTTAAAGTACTGGAAAAGCTGGTGAAAGTAAAATACAACACTGGGTAGATAGGGATGTTGGTAAATAATAAAAATAGGGATGTTGTAAAAGGGTAGGTCTTGTCTTAGTAACTTATTCACATTTTATAATAAAATGAATTGTTAAAATGAATGATACTGCTTGATTTTGCCAAGACATTTGACAGAACACCATATGCAAAAATTTTACAAAAACTGGAGAGGATGGGAATGGATATGAGGCTAGCAGCAAGGATAAAGGGATGACTGATGGACAGACACCAGAGAGTAGAAAATGGTGAAGTGAAGTCTAGGAGAATGATGGTGACTAGTGGAGTACCTCTGGGTTTGGGTACTAGGGCCACTATCAATTACATAGGGAAAGATTTAAGAGGGGTTATTCAGTTGTTTGCAGATGATGCAAAACTGGGGAGAGCAATAGTTGATAAAGGTGATGTACATATCTAGCAGGATGATTTAAAAAAAATCATTATCCTTTGTGGGCAAAGGATAATGATTGTCAATTTAATGTTGAAAAATGTAAAGTTATGCACTTCAGGTTGAAAAGGTTGTATATGGTGTATCATACGGATGGTATTGGTTTGCAGGAAATTGGGGATAACGACAGACAAAGGGTTGAAGTTCAGAGAGGATATTGAAAAAGTTCGTAAAATAGCTCAACGAATTACTTGGATGTTTAAAAAAACAACAATTACTTGTTAAGGAAGTTATCATTCCTCTTTATAAGGCTATGATTTGGCCATATCTTGACTACTGCACAAAGAGAGGATATTGGAAAAGTTGGTAAAATAGCTCAACAGATTACTTGGATGTTGAAAAACATGCTAACAATTACATGTTAAGGAAGATAAAGAAGTCACCATTCCTCTTTATAAAGCTATGATTTGGCCACATTTTGACTACTGCACATAGATTTGGTCACTTGGCTTGGGGATCAGGAGGTGGTTGAAAGATTCAGAGACGAGTGACCAAGATGGTGACAAGTCTGTGAAATACTCCATATGAGGATAGGTTGAAGGTTTGTGGGTTACAAAGTTTAGTTGATTGGCGGAAAAGAGGGGACATGATACAAACTTTTAAGATATTGTAGGAATTTTATAAAATTGATGCAAGTGAAAATTTTCAACATATGACAAATAGAGAACTAGGGGCAATATGTGGAAGTTGTGTAAGAATGTAGTTAGTGGTGGTGTGTGGAGCAGATTTTTTTGCATGGAGACTAGTAAGCGAGTGGAATGGAGTACCAGAATTGGTTGTGAGTTCCGTGATGGTGAATGGATTTAAGGATAGGTAGGATAGGATTTGTGTGTATGATGGTTGATTTGGGTCTCTCGTGATGAGTCTCTAGACTCCATGGAGATGCCGTAAATAATAATAATAATAATATTAATAATCGGTCATTAATATAAACTGATAATCATGTTCATAAAGTATTTCATGGTATAAACAACACCACAGGAATAAAATAAATAATTTCTTTATTAAGTGGCTAATATTCTGCTGGATTTCAACCAGCATCTTTGGAATACAAATTACATTTATTATAAAGCACAAAGGTGGCTTTATCTCTGGAGGTTGCTGAAGAAGCTCAGAAATGGAGGGAAGAGTGCTGAAAAGGAATTAGAGATGATAGAGGTGACATGAAAACTGAAGAGAAAGATATCCTTGATGTATAGAGAAATTATTTCGAAAAATTGCTAAATGAAACAATTAGTGACAGCACAGTGGTAAAAAACACTGACTAGGCATGCAATCAGGAATACATATCTATACTTGAAGTAAAAAAAGCCATCAAAAGCCTGAAATATGGAAAAGCAGCTGGAGTAGATGACATTCAACCAGAAATGATCAAGTATGGAGGTATAAAAGTCTCACAGTGGCTGCACCACATAGTTCAGAAGGCCTGTACAGAGGGATGAATTCCAGATGATTGGAACAGAGCTCTCATAGTACCCATATATAAAAAGGGAAATAAAACTAAATGTGAGAATTACAGAGGTATTTCTCTACTGAGTATTCCTGGTAAGATTTATGCAAGTATACTTGAGAAATGGTTGAAAAGAACAACCATTTCAATCAGGCCAAATAGAGGCTGTCAGGATCAGATTTTCACTTTATGACAAATAGTTGAGAAATCGCTGGAATATAACAAAGATCTGTATTTAAGTTTTGTACAAATGGAAAAGGCATATGACAAGGTGTCAAGAGAGAGAGAGAGAGAGAGAGAGAGAGAGAGAGAGAGAGAGAGAGAGAAGCTATTCAAAACCCTACAGTTGTATGGTGTCAATAGGGAATTATATCAAGCAATATTTAGTCTTTATCTGAGTTGTAAGTCAGCAGTTAGAATTGAAGGAAGTACAGGAAGATGATTTAATGTTAAATCTGGTGTCAGACAAGGATGTACATTATCCCCTCTGTTATTCATTATCTATATGGATCACATTATGAAGGAAAGTGGTAAAAAAACCTGATATCAAAATTGGAGATGTTAATCTTAGCTCTTTGCTTTATGTGGATGATGTTATACTTCTAAATAAATCTGCTACAAATCTCCAAGATTCTCTGACTAAATTGAATAACTTTAAGGCCAGCATTGAAAATATCAACTGCATTGTGAATGGAGAATCTATAGAACAAGTAAAACATTTCAGCTATTTAGGCATGATTTTTAGTAAACATGGTAAATTAAATATGGAAATAGACAACAGAATCAACAAAGCTCGTATGGCAGGAAGTCAATTGAATAAATTTATATGGAATAAGAGAGAAATTAGTCAGAACACTAATTAGCTGTATACAAGACAGTGTTCAAACCAATTTTAACTTATGGATCTAACAGCTGGGTTCGAAATAAAATACTTGACCTAAGACTAGAGACCACAGATGTGAGAGTTCTGAGAAAGATTAGAGGCGTGAACAGATGGCATCAATGGCAATATCATATTAAAAATGAGGATATTAGGAAAGAACTTGACATTGTTAGCATCCAGGAATGCATTAGCAGAGCTAATCTCAGGTGGTATAATCACTTAAACAGAATGGGAGAGGTAAGATTAGCAAAACGAATGTTCTCTGCTAGGCTAGTGAACATTAATTTTCCTTCGCAGCTATGGTTTGAAGTACTTCTGCAACAACTTAGCAAAAAAATAAATGTCCTATTATGGTCATGGAGTTAGATTAAAGGAAGTTCATCAGAGAAGTCAGGATAAATGTGGTCTTAGAATACTCTTTCCCAGATCTTGTATATTAATACAACATACCGAAGTTAGAGAATTTTGGTTTGGTTAAGGGTTTAGCCGTTCAAGGACAACCAAGGTCACAGTGCATGGATATGGATATGATCTATATACAGTGATAAATAGTGATGTTCGGTAAAAATTTAAAATTAAAAGAAACACTTGATGAATTGGATAAAATCTCCCCGAGTGTATAGACCTCAGAAGGATTATGAATATTGCTAAAATAGTAACTGCACTTGTTGATGAAACAAGGTAATTCAACTAAAATGTGAATGACAGTAAATCTGGCACCACAGAACTCGCACATGGGCATATCATCACTCCTCAATAGGAAGGAGTGCGTAAGATGACTATGACCTATGCAGAGCTGAGCAAGAACAACTTCCTCTTTATGGTCTCTGCACAGACTGCACAACCATAATTTAATTTTAGTCTTGATTTTATTTGATGGAACTTGCTGTTGGTTTCTCTATTCCATGATGACTGCCAATGGAATAAATGTTATAATCAGACAGGCTGATGGTGGAAGCTTGACAAAAAAAAAGCTGACTGAGCTGGTATTTGCAGCATCATTTCCATAAATTTAAATGGCTTTGGATCTAACAGAGATGCATGTCCAAATTAACTTCCTTAACTGAGAGAATGTGTTAGATATGAGAGAGCTCAGATTTATATGCAGTTTTAGACTTCTTATTTAAAAGTGCATATATAATGCACTTTTAGCAGCATTGCAATCTTATGTAGTTTAAGTCAAGCTCTGTGACATACAGCTCATCAGTAAAGTTGTCAGATTCTAGTGGAATAGGAACAGATATTATGCTCAGAGGACAGACGATAATCCCACTAGGACTCCTGATTTTGGACCATCTGCATAAAACAGGCACAAAATCAGCCATCATGTCATTCTATGGAATTGAAAGAATTGCTGGTAGACAATAAGACAAGTGCAAAATTTGGGTAGCTTCAGAAAGAAAAGCTATATATTACCTTCATAATGGTAATATATATATGAAGGCCACAGTGAAAGTGTATTAGCAATGTCTGTGCTATGTTGTCTATCCCAGTATAAAGCGTGTAAGAGAGTTTTTATTTACAAACCAGCTGTTGAAGTCAGAGTGACTAGGATGGTTCATTTGCCTCAACGTAAAGACTAGAGATTACTGAAGTTTGAAATGCTCCAGTAGTAATTCTTTTGGCTTGATGGTGGATACAGTCTGCCAGCATTATGTATGAATGCGTGTGTGTCCTCTAGCAGATGCATAGTATAAATAGAGCAAAGAACATCCATCAGCAGATGAAAGAGAGAAGTGAAAGATAGAGTATAAAGGATTTCATCACTTTATGGCATTTATCTCAACTGGCACATGTGGGAGAGGACACAAAGTTTCTTTTCAAACATGAGTCTCAAAAGCTTGGCTTCTGGTGCAACTGGGATTAAAGTTTGCTCTGGTCTGAGTTCTGGATAGGGATGAAGATCACATCTGCTGCAAAAATGCACCAGACTGTCTTCTGCTGAACCTATTTGCAAGCTTCCATTTTAAAAGATGGTAAACTCATCTATGCAGAGGGCATTACTTACTTGAGGGAAGTTGTTCAGTTACTTTGATTGCAACAAGTGTGATACCCTCCTCTTGGATACACAGTTGAGAGAGAGAGAGTGTGGTTCCCATTCAGGAGGCATGGTTGGATAAAAAAAATCTTGATAAAAAGAGAGTAGTTTCCTCTGAGACCAAAACTGTGCGAGTCTTTCAATATTTCAAATCTCCAAGCAGTGTCTTATATTTTTTCAATTTCAAAGAAAACCGATACTAAGTGCTCATGTTTTAGGAAGGCATCTTTAATGGATGCTTCCAGTCAGACTAGATCAATAACAATTGCTTCCTTTTGACAGGTATCCAGAAACATATTCTCATAGAGAATTCTGTTGAATAGGTAAAGCAGATGATTCATGTCAGAGGTGGCAAATGTTTGATTATCTCATAATGGATGTTATCTAGTCCAACAGCAGCCAGGCAACATTTAAGCATTTAACTGATGATAAATGAAACAGATTTCATTTCTTGTATTGTGAATGGCCTGTTGTAGGTACTACTCAATGAGAATGGAATTTGTGTTTTTCTGCTTACATTTTTGGGCAAGGAACTCCAGTGGATAAGAAGATATTGTCAGTGACCCAACATCAGCAGCAACTGCTGTTGGGAATTGTACACCCATTATGCTCAAGGATGAAAAATAGGCAGGTGCTCTTCATTTTCCAGATTTTATCCCAGACATCTTTGCTGCTGGTTGCTCTTGTTACAGAAGATATATTTTGAATCCAGGATTTCTTTTGGATCTGATGACAGATAAGTCTTGCTTAGGCATGTTTGAAAGCAATAAAATTTATTATTGTAGGGTATCTGCAAAAGATACTGCAAGCTCTCTTCCATGCTTTCTTGACTGCTGTGCAATCAGTGTTCATCATAGTTTAGCAAAAAGTTGAAACCGACTAGATGTTTTAGGAATTGCAGTTGTGTACCCTGTCGCATGATTCACTGCACCACTGATAGGAAATGAGCAAATTCTGCTAAGGAAGAGATGATGAGCCAGTCAACTTGATTGAGTGTGTAAGAAAGTTTGAATTGACAATACATAGTTGTCAATTCAAAAAAGTGGAGAAATGATCACTCCCAAACATGTCACCAGTTTCCCACTTATACAGTGAGAAGAGGAAAGGTTAGTTGATGGTTAAGTCAATGGCAATGAATGTTCAGGTAGGCATATGGAAGAAGGTGTTGCTTCCCATTTTCAAGAGGGAGAGATTACTGTTGTCGAGCATAAGCTCTACAGCAATGTTTAACCCAGTGTTAGTAAGGTGGGGTGTCACAGATCCCAAAGATATAGAAAGAAATAACTGTGACACCCCACCTTCTTAACGCTGGGTTAAATTTTTCACTAAAAGCAAAGGAGATGATAACTGCAATATGACATCAAGATCATCTTGAGAAATATCTGCAGCAAGAGGTAAGTAAATGGAGCATACTTTTATAAGAGATCTGACAGAGTTAGATAGCAACTATCTCTATATTTGTATTAAGTGCAACTACTTGGAAGGGGATGTGGTTGCCAACAAGGATGGTGACTCATCCATGACTAAGTCCATTGCCTGTGTTGAATCTTGAATGGAAAATTCTATAATTTTTTGATTTTTATTCAGGATTCAACAAGAATTAGAAAACAATTAAGAGATACTTGAGCTTTAGTATAGATACTGATTGTGAAAAAAGTATATAGAATGAATATTTTATGTAAAGATACAAAGCGTAAATCCATTATGTCAAGTTTTTCTGTGTAAATAATTATGTTTAGTAAGTTGTAACGACCATATTATGTTCTATGTGAAACGCATGTAATCTACAGTTCAAGGGTGCTTGGGTGAGCATTACGCTTGCGGCAGTGTGAATTATCGGAAAGCGGCTCACGCTCAAATTTGCAGAAGTGTCAAACCTAAGGAGATGCGGTGACCCGGATGGACTAGCAGGAAAGGAAGATGAGTGGCAGGCGAAGATTCGTAAAAGAAAAGAGGGCACTAAGGGTGCAAAATAAAAAGGGTTTGCTCCCCATGCCGAGGCTTTTTTTTGGCTTCTTGATAGTTGCTTTTTCGCCCTTGCGCGTGTCTTGACTGTTTGGTTTTTGACCTGCTCTTCGCGGACGAGCAGTTCTATCTCACCTCGTGATGGATACAGGATAGCCCATAGATGTTCAATATCGGCAGCCGAAGTTCCTGTGTACATGACCGCTGAGATGGTGATGTGGAATAGAACAACCAGCAACGGAACTAGATCAGCGTGAACAGATCACCAGCCATATTGAAGGGGCAGACGAGACAAACGGCATGTATGACCACATGTGTAAAGGTAATTCTACGATGTTCCTGACCCAGTTTTCAAAGGAGAACCTAGCACTGTATGCAGAATGTGGACTATCTTGGTAAAGTACTGTTTTATTCTCCTTTATGCTAATAGAGAAGCATGCTGTGAAATAAGTGTGAATTGCAGTTAAGTATTAATTGTGAACGGACATTCTAGTAAGGAACTTTAAGTAATTAGAGTTAACTGCAAAGGTTTAGCTCTATTGGTAACTTTTATCTCAGATTGTGAATTAGGCAGAGTGTGATAATCATGATTTGTAACTTGTGACATAGCTTGATAGGATAAATTGTGAAGATTAGAATTTGATAATATGTATTGTGTACAGTCAAATGAGTGAAATTGTGAAGGAGCGTGTGTTAGATTTCCAATTAAGTTCTAAATATCAATAATAGCTCCTCACCTGAGTCTGACTTTAATCTAATAGTGAGAATGAATGAAACTATGTACAAGTTAGTGATCTTAATAAAATGTGCTTTATGTTTTAACCTAAAAAATAGCCTGTGCCTGAATTCAACTCATCACTCATAAAATTCGGAACCTAATGCAGGGTATAATTGAATATATAGGCCACGATTGCCTATTTTTTAACCTAAAAAATAGCCTGTACCTGAATTCAACTCATCACTCATAAAATTCGGAACCTAATGCAGGATATAATTGAATATATAGGCCACGATTGCAAGCATCATTGAATGTAATTAGTTTAGATAATTTGGTGCTGAATGATAAGCGTTAGGATAATCACCTCTGTATAATTTCTGAGAGAAGTTCCCTGGTTAAGGATTCCTCCTAACCTAAGGATATTGGCTGGCACAGCGGAACAAATAAATTTGCTAGTATCTGATGGGAAACAACTCCAGACAGTTAATACAAAGGATTGGTCTCCAACAAAGAGATAGGTCCTTTGTCTGAGAGTTCAATATACGTGGTCACTCTAAGTATTCGGCCAAGTTGTTAGATAGCCTTCTGAGTTTAGCACCATAGCTTGTGTTAAGATTTTGAAGGTAGTCAGTCAAATCAGAATTAAAGTAAATCGATTAACGCAAGGACAAGATAAAGTTAATAATAATAACAAACAAGGAACAAGATAAAGAGGAAGATATAACACCTGTCCTTATGAATGATGGCTACATTTTGTAACACTGGATTGTCATTGGGCTTACACTTCTGCAAGAAAGCTTGTCCTCGATGTTTTGATGGAATTTGCACTGTAAAACTGTTTTCATTATTTATTTTTTGATGATGTCATGTGGCTTCTCATATTACGAGGTCTTGTTTATATTGGTCTTGGATTTTTTCCTTATTTTTGGAGAATTGTTTTTCTGGATTAATTCCTTTTTTTTTTGGGGGGGGGGGGGCATGTCCTTATGAGCGAGTCCAGATTGATTTTTCTCTTTTATGCATTCTAAGGAGACAACTAGCAAATCATAACATTCAGGGATGTTGCAATTGTGAAAAGGTGGGATTGATATATGTGTTAAGATCCCTGACACTTTCTTTATAGATTGTCTTCCTAGCATAAGAGGGTTTAACACTAGATCTTGCTATTTTTGTGGTATACTGCCTCTTCACCTGCTGATGAGAGAGATGCCCTACTTGGTTTTTATTTTTTGGATCTCCTTGTCATCCTACTTTTGGCATGCTTGAGAATAGGTTGGGTGATCTCCCTCATAATTAGAGCATTTTGGTGTTTTGCTCTAATGGGCTTTGTGATCTTTACTGCCGCACTTGGGCACAGATGGTCTGAGCTACAAGAGGAAATCTGAGAATGATCATACTTCTAACATTTAAAGCAGCACAAGGGTTTGAGATGCAGAGGCTAACTGGGCAGGTGATATCCTGCTTGACTTCATAGATTTTGGTGGTTTAGGTATGTTGAATGTAAGGATGATATTCCTGGTGGGAACATCAGGTGACCATCCTACGTACAAGTATTCTCCTTATAGCTGTCACTCCTTGCTCTTTCAATTCAGAATAGACCTTTTCACCTGGAACAGTGAGGAGATCCTACTCTGATATTTCAAAAGAACACTTTTTTTGGTGAACACATAAAATTCTAAGGGTGTGTGGATAGGTTTAAAAGCAGTTCTAATATTGACTTGTTTTTGAAACTGCACTATATGCCTTGAAACTCTGCAAATGTAGAGTAAAGAGAATTGTGATAGCAGATTAGTTCCTTTTCAGATACAATTTCAATTATTCCTGTAACACCTAGTTAAGTGCCGTGTTTTACAACAAATGTAATTTGAGTTTCAAAGATGACTATTGGAAATCCAGCAAAATAATAAGATCTTAATGAATAATTTATTTGGTTCCTCTGGCATTGTCTATACCAGCGTTTCCCAAACTTTTCCTATGATGGAACACTTCACAAATCCTGAAATTTTTACAGAACACCTTGGTTATTTTGTAATGTATTAATTAATAAGTACTGTTAATTTAGCTGATTTTTATTATTAATTAATAATTTATCAAACATCAATTAAACATAAACATCATTTAATTAATTTATGCTGATTTTCATTGACATATCCCATTCTGATCACCCAAAATTTATAATATTATAAGTACTTACAAATGAATGCAGACTTTTTCTCCTATGAGCTGGTAGTTTTCCCCTCCTTTTGTACATCCTGGAGATTGCTTTGTAGGCTGATGGTGGATGACTCACTATCTGTTGCATCACAAACACCTTCAATAAGAGATTTCTTAATACCAAAATTAAACAAAGTCCCTTGTCTCTTATTCATATTAAAATTTAAATCTGCAGGCCTATTACTTTTAAAAAATCATGGCACTACAAATTTGAAACTTTCACCCTATAATACAAACTTGTGAAGAAAGTATTCATATTACTAGATTTGAGAACCGGATACAGACTACCTTGATCTTCAATTTTAGTGGAAAAATTTTCTTTATACTTCCTTGCTGATTGCTAACATTTGCAACACAGATGTTATTTCTTTCAGTTTTGAGAACAGAGGATACATCGCCCATTGTTGTAATTGGCTTGCAGGCAATTTTTATGCTCGGCCATAAACAGCAGTATTCTCTTTCCCGATTGTTGAAAGATTTCGAAGTGTGAAAATTAACGATAATTCATGAATGTTTTCATGTTTAAAAATATGCCACTTGGTCACTGACATTTGCTACACAGATGTCATTTCCTTCAGTTTTGAGAATAGAGGATATGTCACCCATTGTTATAATCTGCTTGCAGGCAATTTTTATGACCGGTCATAAACAGCAGTATTCTCTTTCCCAAATGTTGAAAGGTTTCAATGCGTGAAAATTAATGATAATTCATGAATACTTCCATGTTTAACTTGCTACACAGATGTTATTAGGCGTTCTGGGTCTGAGCTTTTCGACATATTCACGAATATTTTACTCCTCAGAATATTTCCACTATAAAATATTTATTCATGAAAAATGCTTAGAAAACTAAAATGACAAATTCCAGGAGAACACTTCTTGTGGAACACTGGTGTTCCACAAAACACAGTTTGGGAAACCCTGGTCTATATTATGAAGCACTGGTAAGTAAGTGACATGATGTACTATCTTTTTTTGGAGGTGTCCATGGCATTCAGGTTAAATAGCCAACATCAATGAAAGTATATGGGCTTGTTTGAGTACAACCAGGATTTTTTTTTTTTGAGAGTGCCTTTAAAGTCACAAATTTAATATGTATTAATAATAAAAAAAATGTATTCATAAATATTTATTACACACATACACTAAAAAAAAAAACACTTTGTTGTCATCAGTACCTAGTGACTATTCATGCAACTGATTCATAAAAAAAAAAAAAAAAAGAACACAAACTAAACTCACTACTGTTGTAACACATTTGGTATGAAAATCAGCAAATAAAAAGATACAAGTGAGAAAAAAGGATGTGGAACATGGGGAAACATCAACTGCATTCTCAATGAAGACTCTAGAGGAAAAAAGATAATTATGCTATTTAGGCAATATTTTATTGAAGATGACAAATTAAATATGGAAATACATAATGAAATAAGTAAACTGGTATGGTGGGAATTAGTTGATAAATTTTACGGAAAAAGAGAGAAATCAGCCAAAGGGCTAAACTAATAGTATATAAGGCAGTGTTTAAATGGATTTATCTTATGGAATTGAAAGTTAGGTTTAAAATAAAATAGTTATCAGAATACTGACTGCAGTTATGCAAGTTCCAGGGAAAATCAGAGGTCAATGGATGGCATACTCATTAAAAATTAAGACTGGCATTCAAGAATGTGTGAGCAGAGCTAATTTTTGGTCATTTGAACAGAATGAGAGAAGAGAGGTTAGCAAAATAGATGGTTGATGCCAAGATGGAAGAGAAAAGATCCAGAAATGTAATATCTGTCAACTGTGGAGACCTGAAAATAAATTTGGAAGAAAATTGTTGATAAGAAACTTGTAATAATGTAAACTTAGTTATGCAGCAGTAATGTAATAGTATCCTGTATGCCAACTCAAATATATCAGAATACTCAAATTAAGAATACTCAAATATAGAAGAGAAAAGATCAAGAAATGTAATATCTGTCAACTATGGAGACCTGAAAATTAATTTGGAAGAAAATTGTTGATAAGAAACTAGTAATAATGTAAATTTAGTTATGCAGCAGTAATGTAATAGTATCCTGTAGGCCAACTCAAATATATCAGGAATTGGTAATGGTGATGAACAAAACAAGATCTTTTCTATTTTTATACTGAACATTAAAAAGAAATAAACTTATTATTATTATTTCAGTTTCTCTCATTATTAACTGCTTTTTACTGTTTTTATGAGTTTATCTAAATCAAGATGAAGAATAAGCTTAGGAAGGATTTATGCCACACTGCAGTCATGTAAATAATATGTTTATATTATTCACATCCTAGAATTCTGAAAGTGAACCTTTATTCTTGGATATTCAGACAGAAAATTATTTTGGTGTTTAAAAATGTAACTTAAAAACTTTGATTGTAATGACCTCTTAATTAAATCCATTAACAAATATAACCTTCCTTGTTATTCTGTTTGTGATTAATTATGTTTGATGCCCCTAGGATATTTCAATAGATGATGATGATGATGATGTGTGTGTGTGTGTGTGTGTGTGTGTGTGTGTGTGTGTGTAGTATATACATATTTACTTTACTTTCTTCACACTCCAAGTGGTTAAAACTCTTAAATTCAAAATAAAAAGAAAGCAACTGAAACGGAACTACAAATCTAACTTGCACACAGGTTTGTATCCCAGAACCAAATAAAAATCTATAATTTACAAAAAACACAAACAACATCAAATCAGCTATTCACAATTATGCAAGTGCCAGTGTATTCTTCAATTCACAACAAGAAAAACACATAAATATGCAAAATTTCCTTTCAATCACATAATCCCACAGTTAATCCTATATGGACAAAATTCCTGAAATTTCAGTTTCTTGCTTCCTACAGAAACTTTTATTCCTTCTTGAATTCACACTGAAGAAAGACTAACATAAAACTGCTTTCTATATGACAGCAACATAAATCAAGCAAATACTTCTTGTATCTGAAATCACAGAACACTGAAGAAAACATGTTTTGTTTTGTTTTTTTCCCACTTGGTTAGACTATAAATTAAAGATACCAAGAAATTACATTCTTGATTTAATCCTTTATTTAAGTGAAAGGAAACAAAGTTTGCACATTAGCCTCTATATAAAAGTAGCCCACTCTTCATAATTGGGCTACTTTTATATAGAAGCTAATGACTTCATAGAATAGCATGCCGTACACATCCGGAAAGGGGGGGGGGGGAGTGCGCTTTGCGTTAAAGGATACTAAGGCAATTGATATGATATCATCAACATCTGGCTCTAACTGATGAGACCTCAATAAAGGTCGAAACTGGTCTAGGTTATTCTTGGTTTAATCCTTTATCCAAGTGAAAGCAAACAAAGTTTGCACATGAAGTATCTTCATGATTGGGCTACTTGTATATAGAGGCTAATGACTTCACAGAATAGTACTGTACAGGTCTGAAAGGGGGCATGCTTTGTGTTAAAGGACTGAGGCAACTGATATGATGTCATTAATCTCTGGCTCCTACTGATGAGACCTCAATAAAGATTGAAATTGGTCTAGGTATTGGCCCTTTCCATAATGCATAGCATTGCACATGTCCATGAGGGGGTGTACTTTGGCATTATGGGATATTAAGGCAATTGATGTGAAGTCATTAGCCTCTATACTTTACGTGCAAACGTTGTTTACTTACACTTGGATTAACCCAAAGGATTAAACCAAGAATATAATTTTTTGGCCTCTTGTCTTCATCCAAGAAGTTTTTGTAACTTCATATGAAATTTGAAAGTAGCAGCAAGCTCCATTGAATAAACTACTAAAACCCATATCATTACTTTAGAATGAATTAACTTTCTATGTGGAAGTCTTAACATTCTCCTTAAAAACTTAACAGTTTTGTCACTTGCCTTCTTTATGAAAGCTTCTGAAAAAATAACTAAAGACATATCAACTGTTAGAAATCACATATCAGACTGAGAATCCTAAATAAGACAAACTTTATTGGGCCCATTCTATATGAATTGGAATATCAATAAAGTTCCTTTCAGCTTTATCTGAAAAAAATCCTATATGGATTAATGACTACAAAAACTTCACACATAACTTTATAACAAGAATATCCTCTCTCAATCTACCGTTTCCAATTTTTCTTCTAATTTCTGTTCAGCCTTCACATATTGAAGACACAGAAACTCCAGTTTTCTCCTGCTGTGTTCCCTTTTTACTTCCTGAACAACTGAACACCTGGCAACATTCTTTTTGTTCTATGTGTGCTCAGAAATGCAACTAAGAACACTTTTGCTCAAGTTCCCTTTGTGCACAGCCATTACTGCTTCCCAGCATTGGGCTTGAAACGATGAAGTTCTTTCTTCACAGGGCAAAAAATTTATTTAATTATAATTTTATGAAACAGCAAACATGCCACAGTTTTATGCACTGAGTTGAGGTGAGCTCATTGTTTTTGTATGTTTCTGTATTATTGAATCACTTCCAATAATACAGCAGTTAACTTTTGATTCCCTTGGTACTGACAACATATTTTGTAAACGATGTTTGTCTACACACAAATGGCACTAAAAGTGAGAAGAGGGGGTCGAGAGTTAGAAAGTTAGAAAGATTTAATGATAGAGAGAATGTGTCACGAGGTTCGGAAGGTGAATTGGATTGGATGAAGCAAGAAATGAAATGGATGTGGAATGAAATTAAGAGAATTCAGGTCAAAACTATTAAAATAAATCATGATGGCATGAAAGAGTTAACAAAAGATGAGCAAGTGGTGTTGTATGGTGACTCCATTATTAAAGGTGTGCTAGACGATAAAATGCACAAGGTATGTTTTCCAGGCGGTAAAATTAGTAGAGTGATTGAGGCATTCAATATGAGGTGGGAACGAGCAAAAGAGTTAATTGTATTAATTGGTACAAATGATTTGAGAGAGAACAAAGAGCATGTCAAAATGAATGTCAGGAGACTGCTTGGAAAGATAAAGGAGAATAGTGTGACAGGAAGGGTAGTCAGTGTGTTGCCTAGGTATGATTGTGGTGAAATGAGGCGGAGAGCAAGGATTATGAATGATATTCTGGCTGAAATGTGTGAGGAGATGGGAGTACAGTTTGTTAATGTGTGGAATGAGTTTGAGGGACGAAGTGAGCTGTATGGGAGCAATGGACTGCATTTGAGTGGTTATGGTGTGAGTCGCTTGGAGAAACTGCTGCAGGAAAGTGGAGAAGTGAATAGACAGAATGAATCAGATCGAGAGGGAAGTGATGTGGAAGAGCAGGAGAGTAAGACAGGAGAGATTGAAGAAGTGGAAATGAATGGGGAAGTGAGTGGTATGAGTATAGAAAATGAGAGAATGGGTGTGCAAGAGGAGCAGGGAAACGGGGAGGCTCAGGGTGGACAGGGATACACAGCGTGAAAAAGGTGGATGCTCCAAGAGGAGGTGAGAGCATGTGTAGGCAGGAAAGTAATGGGATGATCAGGGATCAAAAGGAAACAGATGGAATTGCAAAGGGTTCTAAAATGAAGAAGCAGAAAGGGAAATGGCCCCAGTCCAGCATGGAGAGATAACATTGAGTGAGTGGTATCAGTGGAACTAGCTGTAGATCCAGAAATGAGTTGTTGTGTTTGTATACCAATGCTAGAAGTATAAGAAACAAGGCGGATGAAATGGTTGCACTAATTGCGTCTGTGCACCCATAGATTGTCGGAATAAGTGAGATATGGTTAGATGAGGATGACATCCTGACAGGAATAGAGATGGAAAGGTATGATGTGTTTCGTGAGGATAGAAGGGGTAAAAAGGGAGGGGGGAGTGCTATTGATGATAGAGAAAGAGTTATGTCCATACAAGGTAGAGATGCAAGAGGGAAATGGGGCCAGTGGTTTTGAGGCAGTATGGTGTGAGATAGAGGTGAATAGAATCAAATACTTGGTGGGATGTTGTTATAGATCTGGTAATGTGGATGGTGGTGATAGTGAAATGTATAGTCAAATAAGCCAAGCAAATAAGAAAAGGGTGATCATTATGGGTGATTTTAATTATGGCAATATAGACTGGAATGAAGAGATAGCAACTGGAAGTAAAGAAAATGAGTTTCTTGAGTTTTTGAGGGATAACTACCTCAGACAGTATGTAACAGAGGGCACAAGAGGATTAAGGGTCTTGGATTTGGTCATCTCATCGGAGGATGTAATTATCAATGAGGTATCAAATCATCCGCCAATTGGTGAAAGTGACCATGAGGTGATTACTTGGGTGGTTGCCAGCAGTGCAAGGACCCCTGTGAAAAAAGGGTATATGTGGAACTACAAGGGGGTGATTATGAAGAGCTCAGGAGACAGCTTGCGAGGGTAGCATGGAATGAGGAGTTAGCTGGAAAAGAGATCAATGCAGCTTGGGGGATTTTAAAAAAATATTTAGTAGATGCAATGTCTAAATGTATACCATGGGTGAGAAGGTTAAATAAGGTAGGTGTGAGATGGATGAATAAAGAGATTAAGCATGCAATACAGAGAAAAAGGGCATTGTGGAGTCAGCATAAGAGAAGTGGAAGTAACCAATTTCATGAGGTCTACAAAGACCAGGCAAGGAGGGTGAACAGCAGTTAGCTAATGAAGCTAAAAAGAATCCTAAGGAGTTCTTTCGATATGTAGCCAGCAAAAGAAAGAATGATTATGGAAGGATGACATTGATTGGAGGAAATGGTATAAAGACAGCTGTTGCAGAATGTGTGGTGGAGATATTTAATGAGCAGTTCATAAAGATCTGTCAATCTTGTGAATGTGACTTCATGGAGAGATTAAGAGCAGTTGATGATGGGGAGGAGAGACTGACTGTAAGTGAGCAAGAGGTGTTTGGGGAGTTGAGTAAACTAGATGTAAATAAGGCTGTGGGACTTGATAATATATCACCGCGTATTCTGAACGAATGTGCCAGAGGGTTGACACCTGCCTTGACATATTTTTTTAATACGAGTCTTGCACTCGGTCAAGTCCCTAAAGAGTGGAAGGAGGGCAAGATTGTGTCACTTCATAAAGGAGGTGATCGAACTCAAGCATCAAACTATAGGCCTATCTGTGTGTCAGGTGTTGTGGTTAAGTTGTTGGAGAAGCTTGTGAGAACTAGGATCCAGAGTTGGGTTGACAAGAATGGTATAATCTTTGATGGACAGCATGGATTTGCTAAAGGGAGGTCGTGTTTTAGTAATCTACTTACTTATTACAATAAAGTGACTGCTTCCTTGGACAGAGGAGAAGGATACACAGTAATATACTTGGATTTCGCAAAAGCTTTTGATAGAGTATCTCATGATAAGTTGACAGTCAAACTAGAGCAGATATTAGATTAGTGCATTGGATTGGAGACTGGCTATCTGATAGGTATCAACAAGTTGTGTATGGGGGTGCAATATCCAGGAAAAGGAAAGTCACTAGTGGAGTGCCTCAGGGATCTGTTTTAGGGCCATTACTATTTAACTTGTATATTAATGATATTGGCGAAGATTTGGATGGAGATATTCAGTTGTTTGCAGATGATGCAAAGTTGGGACGAACCATAAAGAGTAGTGAAGATGTTGTGGCCTTGCAAGAAGACTTGAAATTGAGTGATTGGGCAAGCAAATGGGGATGTGAGTTCAATGTTGCAAAATGTAAGGTTTTAAAATTTGGAAAACAAAGATGGGATGCAGAATTTATGCTTGGTGAGAATATATTGTTGAAAGTAGAGGAAATAAGAGATCTTGGGGTGATAGTGGATAAGGATCCAAAATTTAGGGGACACATCGCCAAAATTGTGAAGACTTCTGGGAATGATGCAGAGGACACTGACGTGTAGAAGTAGGGAGATTCTTGTTCCATTGTATAAGGCTTTGATTAGGCCACACATGGACTATTGTGCCCAGATTTGGTCACCTGGTTTTCAGAAGGATGAAGAGATGTTGGAAAGGGTTCAAAGGTGACTGACTAAGGTAGTTTCTGACCTCTGGAATGTCGAGTATGAGGAAAGATTGAAAAGATGTAATTTGCAGAGTCTAGTGGAGAGAAGGAAGAGGGGAGATATGATAGAGACCTACAAGTTGGTAAGGGGTTGTTATAGGATCAATAGTGGAGAAGTTCTACAAAGAATAGTGGGAGATCAGGGGAGAACCAGAGATCATCCCTGGAAACTGTATAAAGAGGGTGTGAGTAGGGGAGTGAGAGGCAGGTTTTTTTCGTGCAGAGTTGTGAGTGATTGGAATGCCTTGCCTGAGAGTGTGGTGTCTGCAAGGAGTTTGAATGTGTTTAAGACGCGGTATGATGAGATGTGTGTGAGATAAAAGGACCTCCTAGATGAGTCTTTGACTCCATGAGGTCTTGTTTAATAATAATAATAATAATAATAATAATTACAAAACTTTTGATAGCTCATACAAAATCACATTAACCTCTAAAAACTAATTTTAATAAATTTACTTCACATCTATGCAACTTCAGTAGACAAAGAATAAAAATAACATTCTTGCTAGCAACATAGAAAAATAAATATACATGTATCTAACAACAAAATAGTACTGTATTATTAATTTATTAATTTTAATTCATTTCTATATTTTTAACTTGTGGGATATCTGAATTTTAATACAGATATCCCACAATGCAAATGTTTTGTGTTAAAGATATCCTGTAACAAAGAACACTGGTATATTTTGACAAAAAAAAAAAAAATGTACTGCTTGTCTGAATTCTGTGAATTAATTAATCAATTAAATGCTTTAATTGCTGTTAAATGTTCTGCTATCATTTTGATTGTTTAATTCTATCTGATGTTTACATGATATTCATTCAAGTCTAACGTTTATGTTTATGGTCTAATGTTTATGGTCTTGGTGGTACCAAGACCATGACAAGCTGACAAATATAGATATAAGTAGAGTATACACAGAATAGGAATTAAACTACTGAGGACAATGTTGAAAAACAGGGAAAGACAGAATATGAAATTAATTTTAGGAATAAGTTTGGATATTCAGACAACAAATTCTGGGCACTATGGACTAGAAAGTGCCCAAAAACCAATTATAAATTTTTAAATGAAGTAGCTGAAATGTAAAAAGAATAAATTCATAAAGAATACCAAGCAAAATATATGCAATGAAGATCAAGACCATGGGAAAGGCAGAGAGATTATATTAGAGAAGATTTAACCCTCTCATGCATAAGGGTCTCATATATAGGACACATATATTTTCCCTCATAATAATTCATTCATTCACAATTTAGTGTTACTGTATGCATGTAGTCTTCATCTGGGGAGACCAAAGTGTTCTTAGAAACCATACCAGATGGCAGGAGTTTCAACAGAGTTACAGGAATACCAATCTCTCTGCAGTCCATGGTGGTATCAAGGAGGAAGGGAAAAGCTGCTGTTTTGTTGATTTGAATTTGGTGATTTTATGAGTTTTCTGGAAAGGTTAGTATGGCTTTATATATTGTTATACCTTGTAGATGAAGTGTGAATATTTAATTTGTTCATGTTTATTACTATATTCATAAAACAAACTTGAAAACAACCTGTCCTTGCATGAGGACAATATGTTTGTAAGGTAATCTATACAGCAAATAGTTTGAGGTTAGAAAGTTCTTGTGCAATCTTTTTATAATTTTATTTATTTTATTTTTGCAAACATAAATTATTATTGTTCCGGGAAACTCCAAGGAGTCGACAGACTCATCGAGGGAGGCCCTAACATCATGTCTGGAACAACTATTCAACATTTACACAGTATCTATCATATCTTGCCTTGAACTCATTCACGGTCGTAGCACCCACAACAGACTCTGGAAGCTTATTCCACTCATTCACCACTCTCCAAGTAAAAAACCTAGCTCTAACACCCTTGTCAACCACGCTCTTGCCCAGCTTCCATGCATGGCCCCTAGTCCTCCCACCACCAGTCATATTTTCAAAAATATCTTCTGGATCAATCTTATAAAAACCCTTCAGTAATTTGAATGTCTCAATCATATCACCCCTCCTTCGCCTATCGTCCAATTTCTGCAACCCACAAATCCTCAACCTATTCTCATAAGGTTCATTCCACAGACCTGCTATCATAGCAAATGAATAGTAAATATGTTGAAAGTTTATTTTTCACTTGGTTAGACTATAATAAATTTAGTTTAATCCTTTATCCAAGTGTGAGCAAACAAAGTTTGCGCCTGAAAATATCTTCAGGACTGAATATGGTGTTGTACTACCTTACCTCAGTAAGGTAGTACAACACCGGGAAACTCGTAGCAAAGGTGGACCAGCTAACAGCACTCCTATCCCAGTATCTCCCATAATGCAAAACACATCTCCTTGCGGATATGTATAATGCTATGCATTAAGGGACTGGTCACCACTCAGACTAGTTTCGACTTTATTAAGGTCTCTTCAGTGGAAGCAAGGCCCAGAGGTGGAGATACCAGGCAGAAGCAATAGCGAGGTCATCCTTACCTATAGGAGTTGCCAAAAGGCAACTCAATAAAGACCTCAATAAAGGTCGAAACTAGTCTGGGTAGTGGTCAATCCCTTAATGCATAACATTATACATATCCGCAAGGAGATGTGTTTTGCATTATGGGAGATACTGGGATAGGAGTGTTGTTAGCTTGGTCCTCCTTTGCTACGAGTTGGCGCCTGAAGATATTTTCAGGTGCAAACTTTGTTTGCTCACACTTGGATAAAGGATTAAACTAAATTTAGAATAGTAAGTATGTTAATTGACATTATCATCTCTTTTATAGATGGATAACCAAAAGAAGCCAGGTCCACCAGGCATAAAAAAGGCCTATTACCACAAGAGACTTACTGAAGAGGAGATTGAAAAACTGTTGGAGGAATCTGAAGATGGTTGGGAGCTGAATGATTTTGATGATAATCCTACCAGCAGCCACAAAATGATCCTAGAGAGTATAAGTTCAAGTGAAGACAGTGATGTTCAGTGTCCTTCCCCTGTTGGTCAGGCTCGCAATGTTCAAAGTCCAGCTAGTGTGCAAAATACAATTGTTGCTGGTTATATGCCATTGCAGAGACAGCCAATGAGGTTTAGTGAGAAAGATAATCCCTTTGCTGGTAATGAACCACAGTTTAGAGGAAAACACCAAGTAAATATTCATGGAGCCCTGCAGATTATTTTCCATACAAAATGAGGCAAAGAGAATAAGACTGTTCTTGATTTACATAGCTCTACTGCAAATTCTAATTGTTCTACTTTTTTGTATGTACTAAGTAATCCAAATTTTGATCATTCATGCAGTTTCAGCAAAATATAAATTGTTTATAATCTGTTTTGTCATACTTGTAATGCCTTTCAATGAAAATAAATTCCTTAGTCTAAGTCATTTCCATAGAAATATGTCTAGTCTGTTGGCATTAGTGCAAGATGTACTCAGATGAGGACATCATTTTTAACATATACAGGACACAAATTTATCAAAATTAATGAATTCATGGTAATACTGTAAGATTAAATAGTACTGTATCGTGCCATTATACTTTTTTATAAATGAATATAAAAATTCATGCATGAGAGGGTTAAGAAAGAGAAATTTGAGTGGGAATAGATTTTATGAAGAAAGATCATGGGAGGATTGAAAAAAAGACCAAGACCTAATTGAGCTGGCAGATTTTCTGTTGAAGCAACTGCTATTGTGGTTGTTGATGATGACAACAGCAATTTTTGTCAAAAAACAGATATTTCAATAACCTTTGGTTAATAATTATCTAATAAGCTTTCAGCAAGCTGTTAAATTTAACAGATTTAGAAAATAATTTATTATTTTTTATAAGTGAGATATGTTCAATTAAAACAAGCTTACTATGCAGAATTAATAAACAAAATATTATTATAATGATGTGAGCACTTCCATTAAGTCCAAGGACTCTGAGGGAGGGGCCCATCTAGGTTAGACAATGCCTGAATACCTATTGCACATTTCTTGAATACATTCACTGAAGATGTATTTGCAACACCCACTGGTAGCTTATTTCACGTGATTCCTAATAACACCCTTACTTAGATACAGGGATGATCCTGAGTTCTCATGCATCTGCCATAAACTGCAAAATCTTACTTGTATCTACACTGTGAGATATCCTTACCAACTTACATATTTCTATCATGTCTCCTCTCTTATATTTATACCTCAAACTATGAAAATTACATTCTCTTAATCTTAGTCGACAACTCCAACTATGAGAACCATATTCCAAGGTTTGACAGATTTCAGATTTAGATTCTCTTAGATACACAATTCCATCTTGATTTTCACACTGGTGTAACTTTACAATTGACTCGTCATGTCCATGGAACCCTAGTGACCATATTCTGTGTTTGTTGTCAGTGGAAGCATCACTTATTCCTGCAAGTGTTTGCATCAACATTTCAGTTATTCAGTGTGATCACTTAACCACCTTAACGACATGTCTCCTAACTTTTAATTCTCTATGTACCGTCATTTCAGTTTTCTAGTTGTTTCAATGATCACTTGCATCAATTCTAGATAAACTAGCAATGAAAGTTAACCTGAGAAGAGAACATTAATCTTGACTGGAGACTAGAATATTATGAAAATATAATACTTTGCCTACAATGTCATCAGTCCAAAATGCATACTCTTATACTTTAGCAACAGTGAAGTGATCTTCATTATTATCTGTCCATAGAACCACACAAACTTTGCATCAGCAACAAATCACTGAAGATTACCCTCTAGACAAGTGGTTCTTAATGATGTTCCCAGGACACTTGTGCTCCGCGAACTGGTTACAAGTGTTCTTCAGTGCAATGTCACATGACACAGTTCTGTGTAATTGGCTACTTTGATCCTAACAATCAAAGACTGCTATGCGCGTTGACTTCTAAACCAATAGACTGGTAGGCTCTATTAAAGGATTTGTTACCCTTGCAAAGAAAATAAACTCAAATATTATATCTACGCACTTTTTTTGCACAGAGAATCCCTAGTTTCAAAAACATTACCGGCAACATTAAAACCTGTACTAGATCAAGTTATAAATATTGGTCTAGTACATTGCATATCTCTTTTTACAAAACGAAGGTACAGATGTAAATTGACTATTTGGGAAATGTTGATCATGTCTCTGAGAAAAAACTATTTTAATACCAACTAGTTTCACCAACTTGAGCTGTTGGCATCTTCAGGGTACAGGACTGATGATAGGAACTAAGCTAACAAAACATGTCACAGATAAGACATTAACAGAATTCTAATTATAAATTACAAAACAACACTGAACGTGTACAATACACGTGTGGCGCGTACATGATTTCACTTGTTGTTTAGGAACGTTTTATAGTTGGTATTAAAGTTCATTTCTTGTGTGTTTTGAGAACTAATTAGGTCTTCCAGATCTCGGATAAGATTAAACCTTGGTTCCTATTAAGATTTTCTACAGAACAGGCAACTGTTGTGGCTTCTTTAAAAATACAAGAGCGGTAATCCTCTTCTATGTAAGGAATACAACTTTTATCCCACTCAATAACATGGTTGGTTGTGGAGAAATGGGAAGATAAGCCTGATATACCTTGTCTGTTGTTTTTGACATATCCAATGTGTTCTCTCTGTCTTATCTCAAGGCTTCTTGAAGTTTGGCCGATGTAACTTAAACTGCATGAGCATGGGATATTGTAAACTCCAGCATATTTAAAGAAAGGATGGAAGTATTTTGGAAATCTTAAGAGTGTTTGAATTGTATTTTTAGGTTTAAAGGTCACTCTTATTCTGTGGTTTGAGGAGTTTAGCAACCTTGTTAGAGGCTGTCCCCATGTATGGAATGACGATTGTGGTAATAAATTAGTGTTTTCTTGTTGTCTTTGTGGTGGATCAGAGAACAGAATCTTGTTAACAAGTCGCTGGGGGATAGCCATTCAACATGAGGTTGTTGGACATCAGCGTCGATTCGTCTTGGAGATCTTTTTGGTCTGGACAGCTCTCTTCTTTAGCATATGTACAATGCTGAGTTTTTGAGAAATGTGGTGGGAGGAGCTGAAGTGTAAATAACGTCCAGTATTTGTGGGTTTTCTATAAACTGAGAGGTTCAAACGACCATTAGCTTGCTTCTTAATTAGGATATCCAGAAATGGTAGTTATTTTTCTTTTTCAAGGTCTAGAGTGAATTTGATTGAATGGTGAAAGGAGTTGATCTTATTTAGGAAATCAAATAAGTAATATTTTTTGTGGTTCCACACAATGAAGATGTCATCCACATATCTCCACCATATTGTGGGTTTGGGGTCTACTTGAGATAAAATTCTACTTTCAAGATCTTCCATGAAAAGATCAGCACAAGATGGTGAGAGGGGGGCTGTCCATTGCCAAGCCAGTCAATTGCTGGTAAAGAAGAGAGCTGTTCAGATTACAACATTAGACTGACATTAACAGAATGTCCAGAAGACATTCTGTTAATATCTAGTCTGTGACATGGAACAAGAAGACACTCAATCAGACCAAAAAGATCTCCAAGACAAATTGACACCGATATCCAACAACCTCATCTTGAATGGCTACTCCCGGAGACTTGTTAACAAGATTCTGTTCTCTGATCCACCAGAAAGACAACAAGAATTTATTACCACAATTGTCATTACATATGTGGGGACAGCCATTAACAAGGTTGCTAAACTCCTCAAACCACATAGAATAAGAGTGACCTTTAAACCTAAAGATATAATTCGAAAACTCTTAAGATCTCCAAAAGACTTCCATCCTTTCTTTAAATATGCTGGAGTTTACAATATCCCATGCTCGTGCGGTTTAAGTTACATCGGCCAAACTTCAAGAAGCCTTGAAATAAGACAGAGAGAACACATTGGATATGTCTAAAACAACATATCTCCACACAAGAAATGAACTTTAGTACAAACTATAAAACGTTCCTAAACAACAACAACAAGTGAAATCATGTATGCGCTACATGTGTATTAAACATGTTCAGTGTTGTTTTGTAATTTATAATTAGAATTCTGTTAATGTCTAGTCTGTGACATGTTTTGTTAGCTTTAGTTCCTATCATCAGTCCTGTACCCTGAAGATGCCAACAGCTCAAGTTGGTGAAACTAGTTGGTATTAAAATAGTTTTTTCTCAGATACTTGATCGACATTTCCCAAATAGTCAATTTACATAACTTCTGTGGTCAAAAAAAAAAAAAAAAAAAAAATCGTTTAATATGAAGGTACAGATGGTTTTGTAAAATGTTTTCAAAATGATATTTGGTGAAATGGCATATTTAGTCAATATTTTTAATTACTTAAATAGCGTTAATAGAAGTCCAAGGGGAAAATGAAAACATTTTGACATCCACTGACAAATTGTGTTTTCAGAAAAAATTATCTCTTTAGAAAAACTGCATATAAAAAAAAATACAGTAGATATGTACAAAAATGTTGAGGGAATTATTTCGCTATAACAGAACATTTAACAATACTGGAAGAAAAGATGTCAAGTTACTTTCCTTCCTTAAGGAAGGAGAGTAACGATACACACAATTAGAATTGGATATAAAATCCACCTAGCACAATTAATACATCGAGTTATGAATTTTCATTACAAGAAGAAGAACAATTAGTTACCTTGTCAACGGATTATACTCTAAAAAGAAATTCTCTGAAATAACTCTTGAGGAATTTTGGATTTTTGTCTAAGCCAAATACCCAGCTCTGTTCATAAGGACACTGAAAATTTTGTTACAGTTTTCAACGTCACATTTGTGTAAGCTCGGTTTCTCAATATTAACCAATATAAAAACTAAAAAGCTTGAAAGACTTACTAATATAGACAAAGAGATGAGAGTAGCTATGTCATATATTAGACCTGAAATTCGCAAAAGCCAACAACCTCAAGTATAGCTTTAAAATAAGTTACCTTTTTATAAAAGGCAAGTCCATGCATATTTTAATTATTAGTTTTATGACCCTAATGCTTTTGGTATTACTCAAATTTTTCTTAATCAAAAGTGTTCTGTGACTTCAAAAAGGTTAAGAACCACTTCTCTAGACTATCATTAATATAAGTTAAACAAGAATGATCCCAGTAGAGACCCATAGTTGGTGGTTATCCCCATAGTTTTTTCACTTGGCTATACTACCAATTATATATTTGGTTTAATCCGTCATACCAGTGTAAGCAAAAAGTTTGCACCTGAAGTATTTTCAGGACTGGGGCAACTGGTGGCAAAGGTGGTATAACTTCTCATCACTTGCCTTAGTATCCCATAATGCAAAGCACATCTCCTTGCAGACACATATAATGCATAGCATTATACATGTCTGCATAATACTTTAGCAAAAATAATGATATAATACCGATAGCAAAATACTTTTATAACAATTCATTCAAAAGACCCACTGATTCAATGCTAAAGAAATAAATGACCCTTCCCTTAATGCATAGCATTATACATGTCAGCAAGGAGATGTGCATTACATTATGGGATACTAAGGCAAGTGATGAGAAGTTATACCACCTTTGCCACGAGTTGTCCCAGCCCTGAACATACTTCAGGTGCAAACTTTGTTTGCTTACACTTGGATAAAGGATTAAACCAAATACAGTGGTGCCTTGGTTAAAAATGGCCTCAGATAACGACTTACTTGGTTAACAACGAGTGGCTGTAAGAAAAAAATCTCTTGGTTAACGACACAGGCTTTGGTAAATGACTCTCGATTATGTGAACCTCTATCCAATCTAAAAAACCGGAATTTTCCAATCGCATGCAGCCAAGCGTGGGAAGACATTGTTGAATAGAGAACAGTCACACAGCATAGCTGTGAAGCTCAGATATGTTTGGCCGATCATAGCCAGATGTTTATTTTCCATTTATTGTTTCTTTTCTTGTAGTGTACTGTGCTTTTTTTTAAAATTTGTGGTTATAAATGCATTTTATGATGAAAATGAGTATTTAAGCATTTATTTTTTATGTGTTGGTTCATATAGACAATAAATCGGAAGGTGCGTGTCACTGTTCATTCGCCATCAAAAGGCAAACTCAAATCTCATCTGTATAATAATCGTTGTATCTATAAGCTGCTAATCAGTGTATGTTACGGTAAGTGCTGTATCTAATATCATCACCTTACAGGCAATATGCACTAAGTCAAAAATTGTAGGTTTCGAATTTAACTGTTAACTTTTATTTCAAAAAGTTTTTTTTTAACATTTACTTTTATTTTCAGGTGACGATATGTTCTTTGTATCCCTTGTCTTAGTGTTGTACAATCTGTAATAATACCGTATTTTGTGTATCTGTTTTTTAGAGAGTTAGAATGATTAGTCTTTTGCCACGGTATGACAGTGAAATGTTTAAAAGGAGGGCCATAATTGCGAATGACTTTATGCGTGGGTTATGTATGACGAGTGGTGTTGAATTTGTGGATGTGTGGATTGAGTTCGATGGGTGAAAGGATCTATATAAGATGGATTGCATGCATTTGAATGGTTACAGTGTAAGGAGACTTGAGAAAGTGTTGGTGAATGTAGTGGATGTGCAAATTCAAGGAAACTACATTTATTAAGGGGGGGGGTAGATATACAGTCCTCCTTAGGGAGTCAGTTGAATGTAAGAATGAATATAATATGCCCGAGCAAATAAGGACAACAAATCAGAGTGGGATAGTTAATATAAAGCATCAAGGTAGGGTTGGAGCTAATAGGGGTCTTAAATTCATGTACACTAATGCTAGGAGTATTAGGAACAAGAAGGAAGAGTTTTTGGCCATGGTTGGCACTTCCAGACCACAGGTTATTGGTATTAGTGAATCATGGCTGACTGTAGATGATACAGATAGTGGGATTGAATGTGATGGGTATAGTGTGTTCAGGAATCACCGGGAGAATAAAATGGGGAGGGGGGGGAGTATTGTTGATGACAGCTGATGAACTACTAACTAAGGAGAATAGAAGTTGAATTGCAGGATAAAGAAAAGAGCACATTTGAGGCCATTTGGTGTGAGATTGTGGCTAGCAGAATTAAATATACAATTGGGTGCTGCTATAGACCAGGTGATGGAAAAGATGGTGGTGACAGTATGCACAAGCAAATAGAAGAAATGAGTGGAAGGAGGGTGATTATTATGGGAGATTTCAACTATGGTCGCATTGATTGGAGTGAGGAGAGGACACACGGGAGGAAGGAATTGGATTTTATGCGGTTATTAAGGGATACTATCTGCGACAGCAAGTAATGGAAAATACTAGGGGGTCAGAGAGTGCTTGACCAAGTAATTGCATCAGAGAATTTTGCTGTAACGAATATGACCACGTTGCCACCAATTGGTGAGAGTGATCATAGGGTCTTGACTTGGGTGGTGGCTAAAGGTGTGGAATTTTCAATTAAGACAGGGTACATGTGGAATTATCGGACTGGAAAGTATGACAAGCTTAGGAGTTTGATTGGTTCACTGCCATGGCATGTACAACTGCAAGGACTAGAGGTTGATAGTGCATGGGAGGCAGTTAAGAAGTGTTTGCATGAAGCAATGGCTGACTGTATACCTAGAGTCCGAATAATAAATCAAGTAGGGGTTAAATGGATGAATAACACCATTAAGCTTGAGCTACAAAAAAAGAAACAACTATGGAGGGAATTTAAGGAGAAAGGTGACCGGCATTCACAAAACCATGTTGTCCCCAATACAATATCCCATTTTCATCTATCCAATCCTGTATTCTTTTCTTGACTAATTTCTCTAAGACCTTGACAATGATTCCTGATATGCTAATTGGTCGGTAATTTACAACAGCAGTCTTGGAACCACCTTTATGCAGTGGAACTATTTTTCCCTCATTCCACCCCCTCGGGACTAACCCAGACCCGAGACTCAAATTAAACAAAATGGTTAAGGGTATTGACAATTCTTTAGTTGCTTCTCGTATAACACGAGCTGGTATACCATCCAATCCCACAGATGTACTGACATTGAGGTTATGCAATAGACTACTCACCTCCACTTCATTCACCACAATTCCCATATAATCTACTGGTTTATTCATTTCTGCAATGTCACCACCTGGATGATATATACTTGCAAAGTGCTCATTCAGTAACTCAACTATATCAACTGATTCAGTTACCTCCCTACCATCGGCATTCTTTAAAATCATTCTGCTATGTACATTTTTCCTTTTACTTGCTACATATCTAAAATACTGTTTAGGATTCTCTTTAGCCTGCATGGCCAATGTTCTTTCGTAATCCTTTTTTGCTTTTCTTACCACACTCGCTACCCTTCTGGCCTGCGCTTTATACCGTTCATGTGAATGCCGGTCACCTTTCTCCTTAAATTCCCTCCATAGTTGTTTCTTTTTTTGCAGCTCAAGCTTAATGGTGTTATTCATCCATTTAACCCCTACTTGATTTATTATTCGGACTCTAGGTATACAGTCAGCCATTGCTTCATGCAAACACTTCTTAACTGCCTCCCATGCACTATCAACCTCTAGTCCTTGCAGTTGTACATGCCATGGCAGTGAACCAATCAAAATCCTAATCTTGTCATACTTTCCAGTACGATAATTCCACATGTACCCTGTCTTAATTGAAAATTCCACACCTTTAGCCACCACCCAAGTCAAGACCCTATGATCACTCTCACCAATTGGTGGCAACGTGGTCATATTCGTTACAGCAAAATTCTCTGATGCAATTACTTGGTCAAGCACTCTCTGACCCCCTAGTATTTTCCATTACTTGCTGTCGCAGATAGTATCCCTTAATAACCGCATAAAATCCAATTCCTTCCTCCCGTGTGTCCTCTCCTCACTCCAATCAATGCGACCATAGTTGAAATCTCCCATAATAATCACCCTCCTTCCACTCATTTCTTCTATTTGCTTGTGCATACTGTCACCACCATCTTTTCCATCACCTGGTCTATAGCAGCACCCAATTGTATATTTAATTCTGCTAGCCACAATCTCACACCAAATGGCCTCAAATGTGCTCTTTTCTTTATCCTGCAATTCAACTTCTATTCTCCTTAGTTAGTAGTTCATCAGCTGTCATCAACAATACTCCCCCCCCTCCCCATTTTATTCTCCCGGTGATTCCTGAACACACTATACCCATCACATTCAATCCCACTATCTGTATCATCTATCAATTGCAATCAGTATCATCTACAAATTGCAATCAGTAACTTGCTCACGTTCTATAACACAGTGACGGCTGAACTGGATAGGGGTAATGGGTTTACAGTGATACTACTGGACCTTGCCAAAGCCTTTGACAGGATACCACATGGAACCCTAATCAGTAAACTGGAGCAGTTGGGGATAGATATAGGGTTGGTGAGATGGATAGGAGGGTGGTTGAAGGAAAGATACCAGAGAGTGGTTTATGCAGGAGTGGAGTCTAAAAGATGGCTTGTGACTAGTGGTGTGCCGCAGGGCTCTGTTCTTGGACGACTGCTTTTCAATTTGTTCATCAATGATATAGGAAAGGATTTGAGAGGAAGTGTTCACTTGTTTGCTGATGATGCAAAGTTGGGTAGAGCAATTGTGAGTGCACAGGATGTCAAAAATGTTACAGGATAATTTGGATAGTTTGGAGGACTGAGCTAGGAAAAATGGATGTCAATTTAATGTGGCAAAGTGTAAGGTTATGCACTTTGGGGTGAAAAGAATAGCAGCAGTATATCACACTGGTGGAACCGTACTCCAGGAGATTGATGAGGCCAGGGATTTGGGAGTGTTGGTGGAAAGGGAATTGAAGTTTAGGGGGCACATTGCAAAAGTGACTAAATCAGCTCATCAAATCACTTGGCTTTTGAAAAATACTTTAACATGCAGAGACAAACAAGTTGTTGTTGTTCCTCTGTATCGAGCCTTGATAAGACCCCATCTGGACTACTGTGCCAAGTTATGGGCACCAGGGTTTCTTCGTGATGGGGAGGAAGTGGAGAGGATCCAGAGACGAGTGACCAAGATGATAGAAGGTCTTGGGGGGGGTGGGGGGGGGGGGGGGTGGGGGGGGGGGGGGGTGGGGGGGGGGGGGGGTGGGGGGGGGGGGGGGTGGGGGGGGGGGGGGGTGGGGGGGGGGGGGGGTGGGGGGGGGGGGGGGTGGGGGGGGGGGGGGGTGGGGGGGGGGGGGGGTGGGGGGGGGGGGGGGTGGGGGGGGGGGGGGGTGGGGGGGGGGGGGGGTGGGGGGGGGGGGGGGTGGGGGGGGGGGGGGGTGGGGGGGGGGGGGGGTGGGGGGGGGGGGGGGTGGGGGGGGGGGGGGGTGGGGGGGGGGGGGGGTGGGGGGGGGGGGGGGTGGGGGGGGGGGGGGGTGGGGGGGGGGGGGGGTGGGGGGGGGGGGGGGTGGGGGGGGGGGGGGGTGGGGGGGGGGGGGGGTGGGGGGGGGGGGGGGTGGGGGGGGGGGGGGGTGGGGGGGGGGGGGGGTGGGGGGGGGGGGGGGTGGGGGGGGGGGGGGGTGGGGGGGGGGGGGGGTGGGGGGGGGGGAAACACGAAAGCTCATATCTCTCATTAAGATTTGTGAGTTTAGCGAGTGAATATATATATTTTTTAAGTTGACTTATTTCTAGAACACTTGTATTACTTTATTATTTTTAATATTATGTATCATATGTTTTCTTGATTAAAATATTTTGCACATAATCATTCATTGTCATAATTTCCTTTCTGCTAAATTTGTATGGAAAATTTCAGAGAGAGTCTGTGAAAAGGAACAATTTTTATGTAGGGCTCTGCAGTCTGAAAAAGTTAAACAAACCTAAACAAGAAATGTATACATACATTCATTTTGCATAAACAACTCCAATACAATTTCCAAATTTAGTGTACGTACTAAAGTGATGAATATTTAAAGTAAAATAATATAGAGAAAAAGCACACATATTTCACTAACTTCATGTTCAAGGGCACTATATTCTCCTTCTGTTTGCTCTCTAATAATGATTAAATCCAAATTTGTATGACGTGTCTGAATTCCAGGAAGACTTTTAATGTGCACAACATTTGCAAAGAGATCAAGGTCTCTCCTAAAATATATCAAATTAATTGCAAAAGTTAAGACAACAAGTATTTATTACATTTTTTGTATTAACAAACACACACAATAATGATGAATACAGCAAATATTTAAATAGGTGGAAAGAATTGGCCTTCAGAACACATGCAATTTACAGACAAAAAATACTATTGTGGGCAGTAGATGGTAGTTGTGTGTGCGTGTAGTGGAGTGGAGTAGAGTGCCGTCTGGTGATGAGTCCTTGGAATTCTTGGAGGTGTCACATGATAATAATATAATGATAATAATATCCAGTCAGCCAATCACTACCAAGGATTGAACTTCCAAGGATCGAAGTTTTGTCTTTCACTGTTGATTTCAATAGTTTTTATGCTCATATTGAACTTCCTTCACAGACCTGTTGAGTGCTTGTCTTGACTCTGACATTTCCAGACTATGGTAAAAAATAAAAAAATAAAGAAAGAAAACGATAAAAAAAAATCCTTTAGCTTTGCTTGACCACATTAATAAACCTGTAGTACTAATGTACTGTATGTTTATGACATTTCATGGGTGGCAGACACATTAAAAAAAAATCACTTTTTCTAGCTCATCTGCCACTTTATTATTGGAAATGAGTAACTTACTAAGTGTATATTAGCATATAACATACCCAGGTATGTACTTTACTGATGAAGTCTAGTTTACTGATCAATATGGATATAGTTTGAACTACACTTCTTCTCTAGGCTGTTGGCAAAAGTTTCCAATTTGCCTACCATCATGGTAAGCCAGACTGTGTTCAAACTATATCCACATTGATCTAGGCTTCGTCAGTAAAGTACAGTATCTCATTTCCAGGTATGTTATATTAGCATGTAACATACCTGGGTATGTTATATGCTAATATACACAGAGTACATGAAATCATCACCAAATTTAATAATAGGAAAGCACCGGGCTTAGATGGAATTTCTAACAAAATCATCAAATGCCTGCCACATGAAGCAGTAATGCACACTGTTGCTAATATTAATGCAATATTAAGATACTGCTACTTCCCAGCATAATGGAAAATATCTGATATAATCTTAATTCCAAAACTAGGAAAAGCAGCACACCATTCCCCAAACTATCTCCCAATCAGCCTGCTTTCCTGTCTAGGAAAAATAGCTGAGGGGGACAATACTAATAAGATAAAAAGTCACTAAAGAATTAAATCTCATCCCCAATGAGCAATTTGGATTCCGGGAGAACCATTCTATCAAGCAACAAGTTTTCAGAGTCATGGAAAACAGTGTTTTAAACTTGAAGCAGTGTATAGGAGCAATCTTCCTAGACTTTGCCAAAGCATTTGCCATTCAACAAAATATGGCACAATGGGCTTCTTTTCCAACTCCTGCAAACCAAATTCCAAATCATACCTTAGGGATCACAAACTATGACTGAAGCTGCAGGGAATTAGATTCTCTGAATGCAAAATCATACCAGGTGTTCTCCAGGGCTCCCTGCTATCACCTCTGCTTTTTACCAGCTAAGTGACTGATATCCCAAGCACAGTTACCACAATGGCCCTATACACAGACGATACTGCAATATGGTCTGATCCTTGCAACCTAGATTAGCAATTGAAAAAAATGTAAAAATGCAATCTCAGAACTAAACAAATTGTTCAAAAAATGGCAAAGTGATGTCAATGGAGACAACAGAACTGCAATGCTATTCACAAGACACTGGTCCTGGTACTGGGGGGAAGTAGTCGTGTTTGGCATTATTTTTTGTACGTAAATTGCATGTGTTCTTCAGTGACAATACCTGTATGACAGATGAAAAATCCAAGATTTTAGGAGAATTAATCCTGCTACTTCCATATGAGATTGGCTAAGACACCTTCAATTGAAAAAAAAAAAGATTTCCATGTAAAGATTCCTCTGTTATGAGAACTGAACTTGGGTCTTTTTCAATCAAAGAGCACAGTATCCAATCATTCTTCAACTTAAAAGTCAGCTGACACTACAGAGGCACATATAGAGTGTTTTTTTATAAACCTCAATAATTGAGTGTAGGTTGAAGAATGCCAGTATATCATGCTCTTTGAAAAAGAGCAAAGTTCATATCTCATTATAACAAGAGGAATCTTTCCAATCTCATATGGAAGTAATAGGGCTGATTCTCCTAAAAAAAATTTTTTTTTTTTTCTTTTCTTTTTTTTTTTATCAAGGATGGGTAAAAAACCCATCACATAGCCATTTCCAAAACTCATGGAATGTTTACACAATAATATTGCTGGACTTTATAAAGGAATCTGACAGGATACTGCACAAAATTCTGTGAACATAAATTGGAATGGATAGGAGCACAAATAGGGCTTGAAAAATGTACTCATCTGTTGATCAATTTCAAATAAGAAATTCTAGATGATGAATAAAAAAAAAAAATTAGAAGAAAGTTTCGATGGGCAGTTTTATTTATTTAATTAATACTGATTCTATGGCATGTTTCATGTCAATTTTTTTGTATTTTTTTTTACCTTATTGATTGCACTTAACAAAGGCTGACAATCATTACAAATGATTGTCAACTAATTGATAAATTTTTATCAATTAACACCAATGTTTTTGTAATAGAATACAGCTAATAAGAGGATAAGATACATACGATAAGTAACAGACGCCTGATAAGGAATATATAAAGGGTGTCCCAAAATTCACGCAAGATTTAAATTTAGCACCATTTGTGCGTTGCCAACGAGAAAAAAAGCATGACAAGTACTGAACCAAAGAAAGCTGAATGACAGTAAAAGTGAGAAGAATGATAGCGAAAGTTGGATGCATGTTAGTCCGAAAGTACAGAAACAAAGAAAGATATGTGAAAGTGAGAAGAATGATAGTGAAAGTTGGACGTATGTTGGACCGAAAGCACGGAAACAAAGAAGGATGAATGAGAGGGAAAGTGAGAAGAGGGGGTCTAGAGTTAGAAAGTTAGAAAGATTTAATGATAGAGTGAATGTGTCGCGAGGTTCAGAAGGTGAATTGGATTGGATGAAGCAAGAAATGAAATGGATACGGAATGAAATTAAGAGAATTCAGGTCAAAACTATTAAAATAAATCATGATGGCATGAAAGAGTTAACAAATGATGAGCGAGTGGCGTTGTATGGCGACTCCATTATTAAAGGTGTGCTAGAGAATAAAATGCACAAGGTATGTTTTCCAGGCGGTAAAATGAGTAGAGTGATTGAGGCATTGAATATGAGGCGGGAACGAGCAAAAGAGTTAATTGTATTAATTGGTAAGAATGATTTGAGAGAGAACAAAGAGCATGTCAAAATGAATGTCAGGAGACTGCTTGGAAAGATAAAGGAGAATAGTGTGACAGGAAGGGTGGTCAGTGTGTTGCCTAGGTATGATTGTGGTGAAATGAGGCGGAGAGCAAGGATTATGAATGATATTCTAGCTGAAATGTGTGAGGAGATGGGAGTACAGTTAGTTAATGTGTGGAATGAGTTTGAGGGACGAAGTGAGCTGTATGGGAGTGATGGACTGCATTTGAGTGGTTATGGTGTGAGTCGCTTGGAGAGACTGCTGCTGGAAGGTAGAGAAGTGAATAGAGAGAATGAATCAGATCGAGAGGGGAGTGATGTGGAAGAGCAGGAGAGTAAGACAGGAGAGATTGAAGGAGTGGAAATGAATGTGGAAGTGAGTGGTATGAGTATAGAAAATGAGAGAATGGGTGTGCAAGAGGAGCAGGGAAACGGGGAGGCTCAAGGTGGACAGGGATACACAGCGTGAGAAAGGTGGATGCTCCAAGAGGAGGTGAGAGAATGTGTAGGCAGGAAAGTAATGGGATGATCAGGGATCAAAAGGAAACAGATGGAATTGCAAAGGGTTCTAAAATGAAGAAGCAGAAAGGGAAATGGCCCCAGTCCAGCATGGAGAGATCACATCGAGTGAGTGGTATCAGTGGAACTAGCTGTAGATCCAGAAATGAGTTGTTGTGTTTGTATACCAATGCTAGAAGTATAAGAAACAAGGCGGATGAAATGGTTGCACTAATTGCGTCTGTGCACCCAGAGATTGTTGGAATAAGTGAGACATGGTTAGATGAGGATGACATCCTGACAGGAATAGAGATGGAAAGGTATGATGTGTTTCGTGAGGATAGAAGGGGTAAAAAGGGAGGGGGAGTGCTATTGATGATAGAGAAAGAGTTATGTCCATACAAGGTAGAGATACAAGAGGGAAATAGGGCCAGTGGTTTTGAGGCAGTATGGTGTGAGATAGAGGTGAATAGAATCAAATACTTGGTGGGATGTTGTTATAGACCTGGTAATGTGGATGGTGGTGATAGTGAAATGTATAGTCAAATAAGCCAAGCAAATAAGAAAAGGGTGATCATTATGGGTGATTTTAATTATGGCAATATAGACTGGAATGAAGAGATAGCAACTGGAAGTAAAGAAAATGAGTTTCTTGAGTTTTTGAGGGATAACTACCTCAGACAGTATGTAACAGAGGGCACACGAGGATTAAGGGTCTTGGATTTGGTCATCTCATCGGAGGATGTAATTATCAATGAGGTATCAAATCATCCACCAATTGGTGAAAGTGACCATGAGGTGATTACTTGGGTGGTTGCCAGCAGTGCAAGGACCCCTGTGAAAAAAGGGTATATGTGGAACTACAAGGGGGGTGATTATGAAGAGCTCAGGAGACAGCTTGCAGGTGTAGCATGGAATGAGGAGTTAGCTGGAAAAGAGATCAATGTAGCTTGGGGGATTTTCAAAAAATATTTAGCGGATGCAATGTCTAAATGTATACCATGGGTGAGAAGGTTAAATAAGGTAGGTGTGAGATGGATGAATAAAGAGATTAAGCATGCAATACAGAGAAAAAGGGCATTGTGGAGGCAGCATAAGAGAAGCGGAAGTAACCAATTTCATGAGTTCTACAAAGACCAGGCAAGGAGAGTGACTTGGTTGGTGAGAGTAGCTAAAGAGAGGTATGAACAGCAGTTAGCTAATGAAGCTAAAAAGAATCCTAGGGAGTTCTTTCGATATGTAGCCAGCAAAAGAAAGAATGATTATGGAAGGATGACATTGATTGGAGGAAATGGTATAAAGACAGCTGTTGCAGAATGTGTGGTGGAGATACTTAATGAGCAGTTCATAAAGATCTTTCAATCTTGTGAATGTGACTTCATGGAGAGATTAAGAGCAGTTGATGATGGGGAGGAGAGACTGACTGTAAGTGAGCAAGAGGTGTTTGGGGAGTTGAGTAAACTAGATGTAAATAAGGCTGTGGGACTTGATAATATATCACCGCGTATTCTGAAGGAATGTGCCAGAGAGTTGACACCTGCCTTGACATATTTTTTTAATACGAGTCTTGCACTTGGTCAAGTCCCTAAAGAGTGGAAGGAGGGCAAGATTGTGCCACTTCATAAAGGAGGTGAACGAACTCAAGCATCAAACTATAGGCCTATCTGTGTGTCAGGTGTTGTGGTTAAGTTGTTGGAGAAGCTTGTGAGAACTAGGATACAGATTTGGGTTGACAACAATGGTATAATCTTTGATGGAAAGCATGGATTTGCTAAAGGGAGGTCGTGTTTTAGTAATCTACTTACTTATTACAATAAAGTGACTGCTTCCTTGGACAGAGGAGAAGGATACACAGTAATATACTTGGATTTCGCAAAAGCTTTTGATAGAGTACCTCATGATAAGTTGACAGTCAAACTAGTGCAGATGGGGTTGGATATTAGATTAGTGCATTGGATTGGAGACTGGCTATCTGATAGGTATCAACAAGTTGTGTATGGGGGTGCAATATCCAGGAAAAGGAAAGTCACTAGTGGAGTGCCTCAGGGATCTGTTTTAGGGCCATTACTATTTAACTTGTATATTAATGATATTGGCGAAGATTTGGATGGAGATATTCAGTTGTTTGCAGATGATGCAAAGTTGGGACGAACCATAAAGAGTAGTGAAGATGTTGTGGCCTTGCATGAAGACTTGAATAAATTGAGTGATTGGGCAAGCAAATGGGGATGTGAGTTCAATGTTGCAAAATGTAAGGTTTTAAAATTTGGAAAACAAAGATGGGATGCAGAATTTATGCTTGGTGAGAATATATTGTTGGAAGTAGAGGAAATAAGAGATCTGGGAGTGATAGTGGATAAGGATCTAAAATTTAGGGGACACATCGCCAAAATTATGAAGACAACACAAAGACTTCTGGGAATGATGAGGAGGACACTGACGTGTAAAAGTAGGGAGATTCTTGTTCCATTGTATAAGGCTTTGATTAGGCCACACATGGACTATTGTGCCCAGATTTGGTCACCTGGTTTTCAGAAGGATGAAGAGATGTTGGAAAGGGTCCAAAGGCGACTGACTAAGGTAGTTTCTGACCTCTGGAATGTCAAGTATGAGGAAAGATTGAAAAGATGTAATTTGCAGAGTCTAGTGGAGAGAAGGAAGAGGGGAGATATGATAGAGACCTACAAGTTGGTAAGGGGTTGTTATAGGATCAATGGTGGAGAAGTTCTACAGCGAATAATGGGAGATCAGGGGAGAACCAGAGGTCATCCCTGGAAACTGTATAAAGAGGGTGTGAGTAGGGGAGTGAGAGGCAGGTTTTTTTCGTGCAGAGTTGTGAATGATTGGAATGCCTTGCCTGAGAGTGTGGTGTCTGCAAGGAGTTTGAATGTGTTTAAGACCCGATATGATGAGATGTGTGTGAGATAAAAGGACCTCCTAGATGAGTCTTTGACTCCATGAGGTCTTGTTTAATAATAATAATAATAATGACAGCTGACAGTTCAGGGTTATTAAAAATGGAGTGCTACAGTTCGCAAAAATAGTTTGGCAGCTACAGTTCGCAATTTTCATACAAAATATGGTCGGAATAGTGATTTAACTTCATCAACTGTGAAAAGATTAATTAAAAAATTCAAGGAAACTGGATCAATTAGTGATCTTATACACTCTGGCCATCCTTCAACAAGTCGTTCAACAGAAAACATCGAAGCAGTTCGTGAGAGTGTTGCTGAGAGTCCAGGAACATCAATTCGGCACTGTGGTCCTGAATTAGGCATTTCGAGAAGCTCTCTACAGCGTATTCTCACGAAAGATTTGCATCTCTATGCTTACAAAGTTCAATTGACTCAAGAACTGAAGCCTACTGACCACACACACACAGCGAAGAGAGTTCGTTGATTGGATTATGGAACAACAACAAGTGGATACTTATTTTTCGAACAAAATCATCTTCAGCGATGAGGCTCATTTTCATCTTAATGGCTTCGTTAATCGACAAAATTGTCACATTTGGGGTTCAGAAAATCTATGAGCGATTGTTGAGAAACAAATGCATCCACAACGTGTCACTGTTTGGTGTGGATTTTGGGCTGGAGGCATCATCGGTCCATTCTTCTTCGAAAATGCAGCTGGTAAGGCAATAACAGTTAATGGTGCTCGCTATTGCGACATGATAATCCAGTTTTTTGTGCCTAAATTGCAAGATATGGATGTGGACGACATGTGGTTTCAACAAGATGGTGCCACATGCCATACAGCCCGAGAAACAATTCAATTACTGCATGAGTCATTTCCTGGTCGTGTAATTTCCCATTTTGGTGATCAGAATTGGACGCCCAGATCATGTGACTTAACGGCGTTGGACTTTTTTCTTTGGGTTTTTTGAAGTCTAAGGTTTATGCCAACAAGCCCACTACCACCCACGCCTTGAAGGAGGAAATTGAGCGCTGTATCAATGAAATTCAGCCACATTTATGCAAAACGGTCATGGAAAATGTGCCAGCAAAGCTGTGGAGGCCATTTACCCGATATGCTATTCCATGCATAACCCTATACTGTATACTTTATGAATCAATAAGAAATTACAATTTTTAATTAAAAACCTGTGTTTTCTATCAAAATTACTTCTTGCGTGAATTTTGGGACACACTGTAGAATCTGAACTACTAATAGCAGATATTAAATCTGCTATTAGTAGTTCTTGCTCAAAATCTGAATTTGAGAAAGAAGTATTACAGATTTTTTTTTTTTTTTTTTTCAAAATATAAAATTTCTTTACGTTGATTTCAAAAATGTAACCTAAACATTTGATATAAAGAGATAACCAAAGTGTTATTTTTATAAAGATAAAAATAAAGCTTTGTTTATCTCTTTATATCAAAGATTATAAAAGGAACTTTTTCAACTGCTTTTCTTTGCTAACCACCACATCACAGATTTGTCCACCTGTCAGTATTTTAGAGCCAATCAGAATTCAAAAAACACACTAATTAGTTAACACTTTCATGCTGGCAAGAAAAATATGCATGTGCTTGCCCCATTAGTGTTATACTTAATCACGAGGTGGATATGTAACAATTTTGCTGTGTGCTTACTATTGAAACCAAAGCTTTGTAGACACAAGAAAACAATTATTGTTTTTCAGGATTTTTATTTTTTTTATATTTTTTTAATGGAGAACCTAGCCATGAGAGGTTGGTCAGCACTGTGGATAGAAATAATGAATCATTATAAGTTAACTTTTAGAAGCAACAATTTTCTTGGAAACAAATTTATTTCTATTTTCTTGAGAGAGGTTTTATTAGAAAAGTTTTGGAAGGAAACTTGGAAACAAATAACCCAGGTTCAGACAAAATAGAGGTTGTCAGAATCAGATTTTTGCTTTAAGATAATAGTTAAGAAATCATATACTAACAAGGATTTGTATTTAACTTTTTTTACATGTGGAAAAGGTATAAAACAAGGTGCCAAGAGAAAAGCTCTTCAAAATGCTACAATTAGAAGAAACTATACTGACCTTACATATTTAATGGTATGCTATATTGGATAAATAGTCTACATTCAAGTTAGAATTGATTAAAGTACAGGAAGGTTTGATAAAAATCAGGTGACAGACAAGGATGTATACATATTTCCACTGTTATTCATCTGCATGGATCACATTATGAAGAAAGTGGTATTAGGCTAGATCTAAAAATTGGAGATGTTAATTTCAGCCTTCTAAATCAATCCAGTATAATTCAGGACTTCTCATTGAAATCTAAATTGAATAATCACTGTTACAAATTTATATGAAAATCAGCCAATAAAAAGATAATCTATCTATCTATATGTTCACTGGACATCCACAGATGCCGTATGGTCATTCCGATGCTCAGTGATGTGCCACACCAGGCCTCACGACGTAGTCCTGTTGTTTGCTTTTCTGGAGACTTCCTCAACTTTCTGAAGATTAGTTGCTCCACACACACACACACACACACACACACACACAGCATCCATCCATCTCATTGATGGTCTACCCCTTCTTCTTTTTCCAGGAACTTTACCGTCTATCACTGTTCCGAGAAGTCCTCCTTCCATCCTTTCAATGTGTCTAAATATTTTAACTTTCTTTTGTCAATATCCTTAAGGAGCCTTAAAGTTCTACTGATCTTTTGTACCCGTTCATTTGTAATAAAAAGATAAAGACTATGAAAATAGGCAGGAACAATGCAAATATTTAAAAAAATATCAAATGAAAACATCTTGAATGGAAAACCTATACAACAAGTAAAACAATTCAAGTATTAAGGCAAGAAGTTTAGCGAAGATGGCAAATTAAATATGTAACAGACAACAGAATTAGCAAAGTTGGTATGGTAGAGTCAACTGAATAAATTTATAGGGAATAACAGGAAATCCAGATGTGGACGTATCAAGACTTTATAAAGAGATAATAACAATTTCCTTATCTCTATTTGTTAGTATGTTCTTCAATAACCAAGTAATCTTATAAGCCACCTTAGCAACGTCTTCTAAACTCCAACTCTATCTACTACTACATGTAAAATGTACATGTAATAGTAGATATGTACAGTTTCATCACTGTGGAACACACCTTGTAATCTACTTATCCCAAAATGCATAGCTTTACATTTCTACACATTAAACTGACACCCATTATCTTTTGCCTGTACTGACAGCCTACTTAAATCATCCTGCAAGCTTTCCACATCGCCTTGATTCACTATTACTCTACCCTACTTTGCATCATCAGCAAACAACTAAAATTTCCTTTTTAATTATTTCCTATATCATTTATGTACAAATTAAACAGAAGTGGTCCCAGCACAGAGCCCTGTGGCACACCACTAGTCACCTGCCTTCCCCTGGATTCTGCAATTCCATATACTATTTATTTTTTTATCCATTTCAATTTGTTTCCTTTGCAAAATCCAGCAGTATCATAGTGAAGCCATTCCCTTTATCCAGCTCAGCTGTCACTCTATAAAAAGTTAGTCAATTACTAAGGCACGACTGACTGTTCACAAAGCCAAGCAACACCTCATAGAGTATCATTTTCTTATCCACTCATTCCTGAATTCTCTTTTTGACCAACTTTACCAGTACTTTTACCACCACTCCTGAGATACTAATTGGTCTATTAATTTTCTACCAAAGACTTAGATATTCTTTATGCAAAGGAATTATTTTGCCCTCCTTCCATTCTCTTGGGACTTTGCCAGAGTTGAGACTTAAATTGAACAGACTAGTCAAAGGCATCACCAGTTCCTGTGCACGTTCTTGTAAAATATGAACAGATATCCTATCCAATCCCACAGCTGCAAGTGCATTCAGTTTTCAATCTATTCCGATTCCTCAACTTTTGTTTTCTCAGATCTGTCCTTGTCACCTCTGTCATAACAATATCTTCACTTGATGATATACCCTATCCACTCAGTAGCTCAAAAATTTCATCTGCCTCCATTATCTCTCTACCTTCTTTCTGCACTCACTAAAGTTATCTTTCCATAGTCATTCTTCCTCCTACTTGCCACATAATGATAAAACTCTTTGTGATTGATTTGCTTTCTCCTGTTCAGCTAATCACTTCTCGTAATCTAATTTTGCCTTCCTTACCATGATGGTCACCTTTCTTGCCTGATCCTTATACTGTCCATTAGTTAGCTGGTCACCTTTCTCCTTATTAGCGACTTCCATGATAACATTGTATGTTATCATGGAGGCTACTAACTGTCAAGAAATGTGTTACATGTCATGCAGCGATGTTAAGCACTAATTACATAAAAATACTAACCTTATTTTCATATTAAGGGTTCGAAGCTCTCCTGTATGGCTAGAAAAAGGAGACTGAAGAATTCCTTTCAGTGCAATGCCATTCCTACGAACAGATTCTAAAACCACTTCGACAGGAACGCTCATTGTATGATGTACTTCACTAAAAAATAAATTAAAGTTGTTTAAGTTTAAGTTTAGAAATATTCCCAACTTGATTTCATTAATGAAACAACTTGCACACATTGTATATAAATATAAGTTTAAAATAAAATTTACACTTATATTTAAGTTATTAATAACTAGACTAATTTATAAAATGATAAACCCATTTTTCAACCCAATAAAGTAATGGCATTTTTTTATAACATGTATAATAAATTTAGTTTAATCCTTTATCTTTCAACATCTTTTTATAACATGATAAACAAATTAAGAATTATGCAGTGTCTTAAGTCAAGTATACCATAAGAATCGCTGTCCACTCTTCTCAGAATCATTAGCCCAATTTAAACCAGCTGTAACTATGGTTCCAGATTAAATATTAATCATCAACCACAAGACTGGACAAGAAATGCTTGAAAAATTTAAAATCAAATCCAATTAATAAAAACTAGAATACTAAAAGTCAAAAAAGGCATTCTTTCTCTTCCCATATGCTGCAAAATTTTCTACAAGTTGAGAAGTTCAACTGATTTTAACCAAATCTGGAATATGGACATTTCTTACAGTACATAATGGTCCCAGAGAATTTTAGCATAACTGGACCAATGGAGAGGGAATGTACTGGCATTATTCAACTGATTTTGCCTAAATTTGAAGACAGTCATACATTGCTAGAGGTCCTTGAGAATTTCTGCAATATGGACCACAAATGGAGAGTGGTTCCTTTCTCTGCAGACTCTTCTGTCAATCACATTGTTCAAATAATTTCAGCCACTTTCCTTAATCATCATATCACTGATATATCACCATGTGTTTCAGGGTATGTGAGGGAGTCAACATCTGCTTTGGCATACTTGTTTAGTATGAGTCACACATAATAGGTCAAGTTCCAAAGGAATAAAAGGAAGACAAGACTGTACTGCTTCATAAGGGAGGTGACAGAAATCATGCTTCAAATTATAGGCCAATCTTGTGTGTCAGGCATTTGGTTAAAGTGCTGGAGATGTTTATTAGAACCAGGATCGGATTGACAACTGTGATATTCTTTTTGATGGATAGGATGGATTCACTAAAGGAAGGTCATCTTTTACTAATCTGCTTATTTATTATAATAAGGTGGCAGGTGCATTAAACAAGGAAGATAGATACACAGCAGTATACTGTACAAAGGCTTCTGATAGATTGCCAAATAAATTGCTGGTTAAACTAGAATGGATGAGGTTAGATATTAGATTAGTGCATTGGACTGGAGATTGGCTGTCTGATAGGTATCAGCAAGTTGTGTATGTGGGAGCAATATCCCAGAAGAGGAAAGTGACTAGTGGTGTGCATCAAGGGTCTGTTTTAGGGAAATATTGCTGTCTAACCTGCATGTTAATGATATTCAGAAATGTTTGAATGGGGATATTAAATTGTTTGTAGATAATGCAAAGTGGGAAGAGCTTTGAGTAGAGCAGATGTGGCTTTACAAGAGGACTTGAATAGATAGTAGATCAGCATGGAAGTGAGGTTAGCAATTCAATATTGCAAAGTGTAAGATTTTAAAATTTGAAAAACAAAGATGGATATGTAGGTATACACTTGGTGGAGATATACTGATTGATTGATGGTTTACTGTCTCAAGGACAGCAAATGTCATACTGCACCAAAGCAAAGGTTACAGTAGTACAGAAAGTTATAATAAAGTGATAAATCAGTAAATAATATGTACTGTAAAAAAAATAAATTGAAAAAATATATAAATTAAGTAACTTAGTGTCTACACAAAAATAGAATTCACAATTAAATGTGTTCAAATTCAAAAGTCAGTTTCTCATGGAACGCCTTTATAAAGAAACATGTGGAACTCTACTTCATTCTCCTAACTTAAACAGATCCGACGGCTTACGTCTATCCCCTTTATGGGAGATAGTACTTTACAAATCAGCTAATCTTTCCTAACTTTTTATTGTATGATTTTTTTTTTATTTATTTTATTTTTTTTTAGGAAAGTTATTGACCTTTTTAGTTATCTTACACCAGCTACTTAGGTGGCGCTTTTTGGAATTGTCAGTTATTGTTTAATTTGAGCTTAATGTACTGAAGATGCTTGTGACACACAGGTGAAAATTATACTATTAAATAATCTTTGTACGCGAGTTTTTTCCGTTATTAATTTTGTATCGATATGTCTACTCACGGTATACCTCTTTTAAAACTGACATTAATTCTCTGTAACTGTATTTTTTCCAATATTTTGGGAAAAATCAAATTGCCATCATCAGGGAACAAAATATAATAAGATACGTGCATGCAGGCACTACACTAAGTAAAGAAGATGAAGCACGTTAACTGAGAGCAGGCCTAAAAGTCCTAAATAGTGCCCTTGGTGGGCAAAATTGGGCATCATTGGCTGTTGGGCTAAAGTATGGGGGAATAAGAGCTTCTCAAATTTGGGGCAGTTTCACGAAACCACCAAATATTATTCCTCTCTAGTGTGAAGTGCTGACACTCCACCAGAAAATAACAAATGGCAAGACACATGTTGCATTTTTCACATATAGGTGGGTCATCGGCCCTCAGTAAATAAGAATATGCAAGATGACTGTGACCTATGAAGAGCTACACAAGCACAACTTCCTCTCCTGTTTCTACATTGATTAGATGGCAAATGCTTAATTTCAGGCTTAATCTCGTGCAATTTGTTTGTCAGTGCTTCTAGTCATGATGACTGCCATCAGGTAATTAGCTTTGATCTTATAAGCTGTCTGAAGTCTGTATATAAGACTGTGAAACACTGCATGAAAAAAGTACAAGCTGATCTAGCAACTGCCAAAGTGGCTGAAATCCAGGGCAACTGAACTTCAAAATTTCGTTTTGTACACCAGGTGCAAAACCTCACAAAGCATTGGATGTGGATTATACACAGGAGACAAGATGTGCAAGATGACTTGCACAGACCTTTTGGTAGTTTTTCTTTTATGTGCACAAATGCAAGCTGAATGGCATGCAACTCGACTGTATGCTTACTGTAATTAAGTAGGATATGGTAGGATATAGTAATGTCCCATTAGGAAACATAGCATTAGGAAATAAGAAACACGGCATCACAACCAACAGAGGTCTCAAGATCTTGAACCATCAGTACTAGTGGGCAAGAAATCAGAGCGGACTGCTCCGTGTGCATTAAACAATTGCAAGTAAGCAGATGATGGAGGGCAAACCTGCCATGGAGGAATATCGTTGTGTTTGGTGTAGGTAATGTGTCAACTTTCATGAAAATTGAGCTTCTCAATGAATAAAAAGATACTAGTCCATGTGGGATGCTCTGGAAGAGACTATATTTTTAGGAGATAGTTAAGAGACAACTGTTTCTAGCTAAGCAATAGAGCAGATTCATTTCATCATCACGAACCATGGGCACACTGCCTATTGGTGTCCAATTCCTCCTTCACTATCTTCTTCCACCTTTCTTTGTCCAGTGAACAGTGTCACAGTGTCTGTAACCCCATTCCACACCAGTCCTTTATGTCATCTATTCCATTCTTTGTACGATCTACCTCTTCTGTTTACCCCATCCATAATACCAAACGTGAATGTCTTTATCTTCCAATCCTCGCTCATTCTGCAGATATGTCAAAATAATTGCAGCTTCCATTGTATAATTTTGTGCATTAAATTCTGCTTTGGTTGTATCTTCTGATAGAGCTCTTCATTTGTGATTTTCTGTACCCTTTCTATTCTTAGAATTGTCCAATAACAAGTTCTTTCAAATGCCTAAATTCTTTTTCTTGATTCCTTATTTATTACCCAAGTTTCAAATCCATACAGTACACTGCTAAAGATGCATGTTTCTAGTACTCTTAATTTTGTTGCAAGCTGATCACTTTACTTTTCCAGATATTATCCATGGCCTTCAGATTTGTTCTTCCCTTTACAATCCTGATCTTTATTTCTTTTTTATGAGGGTGGTCTGAAATGTTCTCGGTCTTGACCATAGATGGCAACACTATCAGCAAGATTTTTTTTTCCTAAGTTGGTACATCTGTTAAGCATCCATGTGAAATTGCAAGTCATTCTATCAAGTAGTTTGTTATATACAGCTGTCTGAAGCAAAATAAAATTGATTATCAAATAAACTGAGTATCGTGCGGTTATAAAATTCTTTGTAAAAGAAGGTTTTAATGCCAAAAGAAATTCATTCGAAGTTCATAAAAGTTTATGGGCATTCTTCTCCTTCGTTTTCGAACAATTAAGAAATGGGCTGTCAAGTTTAAATGTGGCCATACCAACCTTGAAGATGATCCACATGAAGGACGTCCAAAAAATGTAACCAGAAATCATTGATCAAGTGCACGATATGGTACTGGATGACTGGCGAGTCAAAGTGCATGAAATTGCTGAGACTATAGGCATTTCAAAAGAATGTGCATAGGATATATTTTGCATGAAGAATTGCATATGAAAAAGCTTTGCACAAGATGGGCTGCACTTGCATGAAAATCTCTGAACAGTGCTTGAAGAGTTTTAACAAGAATAAAAATGATTTTGTGCATCGATTTATTACTATGGATCAGACTTGGATTCACCATTACCCACCAGAATCCAAACAGCAGTCAAAACAGTGGACAGAAGCTGGATGTTCAATACCAAAGAAGACAAAGCTGGTTCCATCGGCAGGAAAGCTCCATTGTCTTTGTTTATTCCAAGTTCATAACAAGTCCAAATCTTTTCCCGTCCTCATTTAACAGTTTCAATATTTTTTGCAGTTCTCTTTTGTCTTCTTCAATAATAACAATGTCATCTGCAAATCTCAGATTGTTAATTCTCATCCCATGTAATGATATTCCTTTTGCATCTTCCTTCATTTTGTCCATTGTTCTTTCTAAATTTATTTACTCACCATTCATTTGATTCACCATAAAGACTTTGAATAGGCAATGTGCGAAAAGCACCAGTAGCTATTCATATACCCTGATCGTGATGGATAGGGCCAAACCATCAGAGTGTGCTCTCTCTCTCTTGCAGAACTATAAACCTGGAACCAATATCAAGCTTGGATAGTACAAGTGCACGATAAAGGCAGTGCAAGGAACATCAATCATTACTCTATTCTGTAGAGGATAAAATGCAAAGGAGATTCAGTGCTTTTTGCATTTGTTCCTAAGTTGATGAATGCACTTAAAGAACATGAGCTTTCTGTCAAAGATGAGTCTCAAGAACTTGGCCTCTGGTGCTAGAGGAATAATACTTTGTTCCATTCTTAAATCAGGATCTGATTGAAGAATACATTTTTGACAGAAGTATACAGTTTTTCTGCTGAAAACCTGAACTAATTATTAAGAGCCCATGAAAAGACATAATTAATTGCTTGTTGAAGTTGTCATTCAATTACTCTTATAGTGCAGGAGTGACAATAAATTTTGAAGTCATCAAAATAAAGAGCACTGCTTACTGTGGGAGGAATTTTGGTTTCAGTGAACATCTGTTCAGTGATTGAATTAACTCTGATAGCAAAGTGTGTCACACTTAAGATAAAACCTTGAGGAACACATTCTTCTTGATGATATGAGGAAGTCATTTTGTCTCTTCATAAGGCTTTGATAACACCATACCTGGATTATTGTGTGCAGATCTGGTCTCCTGGGTTCCAAGGGGATAAAGAAGCTGTGGAAAGGGTGCAAAGAAGAGTTACAAAGATTATCCAGATTATGGGATTTAGATTATGAGGACAGATTGTGAGTATGTGGATTGCAGACTCTGGTTAACAGGAAAAAGAGGAGTGATATGACAGAGGACTATAAACGTTTGAATGGGTATTGTAGGATATCAACTGATGAAAATTTTCATTATATGGAAGGTAGGGAGAGAACATGGGTGGCATCCATGGAAGTTAAGTTTGTTCACAGTCAAGAAAGGGGTAAGAGCTAGGTTTTTCTCCCAGAGAGCACTGAGTGAGTGGAATAATTTGCCTAGGGGTAGTGCATCTAGTGTGAATGAATTTAAGGGAAGGTGTGATAGCTGGTTTGGGTGATTTTTAGCCTCCCTCAATGAGTCCTCGACTCCCTGGAGGTCTCAGATAATAATAATACAGCCAAAATACCATGCTTCCCACTCAGACTTGAAAGACTCAGCTGAACAGAAGTTTTTAATAAAACAGGAAGATGTTCTCTCAGACCAAGATTAAAGAGGTCTTCTACTATGCCATATCTCCAGGTTGGTCATATGCTTTTTCCATGACAAAGACAACTGAAACTAAATGTTCTCATTCAGAAAAGCATCTCTTATACATGTTTCTAAACACCAAATGGTTGAATGTTGATTGGTGTCTATGAAGCTACATTTTGTGTTGAAAAGAGGTTTGTTGCTTTCTAAATACCAGAGAAGCCTTCCAATTACCATTTTTCCCAAAATATATTACAAAGACAGTTGGTCAGAGCAACAGGCAGATAACCATTTACTTGTGTTGGATCCAGGTTTTGAGATGGCAATGATAATTGACTTATGCCAAGCATCTAGAAACTCTTCTCTAAGTATTCTGTTGTGTGGTGAGAGAAGGAGATCCATGGAAGATGTTTTATCATCTCATAAAGGACGCCATCAGGACCACCTATTGAATTGGCATGACAGAGTAGAAAGATGCTTTCTTTTAGGGTTACATGGTGATCAGCATTAATTTTAAAAATTTTATGGAATTTACAACCGTGTTAAAAAAAAAAAAAAAAACTCCTGTATGTGTCGGTTTACCAAAAACTGACACATACGGGACAATATATATACACATAAACTCCTACCACCACCCAACACAAAAACTAGGTGTCATCAACACGTAAAAAACAGAGCTCAGACGATCTGTTCCAGTGAGCACTGAAAGACGAATTTAAAATTATCAGTAATAACTTACAAAAAAATGGATACAGCCAAAACACTATTAACAAAATTCTCTACAAAATCACAATAAAAAACAAAGAGAAATCAGACTACAGTAAAACTATAACCATTCCCTACATTAAAGGAATATCAGACAAGATAAACAAAGTACTACAAAAGTACAACCTCAAAGCCACCTTTAAACCTCCTGCAAAATTAAAAAGCTTACTCAACTCATCCAAAGACCCACTCCCTCCACTAGCTCACCCTGGAGTATACCAGATTTATTGTACTTGCAACATACCATATATAGGAGAAACAGGACGCACTATTCCTATCAGACAAAAAGAACATAAACGACACATTAAATATAATAATTATGGTGAAGCTGACTTTTCTGATCATGCCCTGAATACCATACACAGAATTGACTGGGAAACCACCAGCTGTCTACATCATACTAGAACATGGTATGAATGGAAATTCAAAGAAGCCTGTGAGATTATTATCAACTACCCCCAATCTGAACAACAATGATGGTCTAAAAATCCCAAACATATGGAAGGTATATATTCAACCTTCCTCACCACCTTCCTCACCAAGAATAATTATAAACAAGACTGTAGAAAATCTAGTATTGTAAATCAAAAATAAGAATTGTAATACTAAAAATAGGACACCAATTGTTTCTGAAAGAAAACTATCCAAAAGAATGTTTATTCCTGTCATTGTAAAATAGAATTTAGCTTGATGTAAAATTTTTTTTTTTCACCAGAGGTCACGCCAGTAGAATAACATGTGATCAAATCATTGTTTCTCTAGCTTACAGTTAATGATGTAACTCAACTTGTCCTGTATATTTATGTATGCTCCAGATGATGATCTTGATGTGAAGATCGAAATGTCGGGATAATAAAAAAAGTTTTTTTAACACGGTCGTAAATTCCATAAAATTTTTAAAATGAGAGTAGAAAGGTCATTTTAGTTCCTCCTTAACAAAAGGTTGACTGCATGGTTTGAGTGCACTGGTAGAAAAGTTTAGCCACTCTCTCTCTTGTTGCTCTTTCAATATTAAAAACTCAGGAGGATAGAAAGTTATTGCTGAGATTCTAGCAAAATTATCTCCCAAAGTGTCTCTGCACAATAGCTTTAGAATAAGCAACACCCCAGTGCAAAACTTAAGTTTTGCACTAATTGTCTGATTAATCAATGATGTAAACTGGATCCAAGATTGTTTTTAACTCTGATGTTGGCCCGAGCACATTTAAAGACTATTAGATTTGATGTGGTGGGATATTTATGAAATATACTCCATGCTCTGACTAGATCTATTTTGGCAGTTGGACACTCTAGATTCCACCATTATTTTGGATAGAATTGAAATCGATATGATGTTTTTGGAATTACAGCTGTTGCTGCCTGAAAAATACAATCTGTGTTGTGTTTCAATAATAGGTGTTTGACTGACTGCTTCAGCAGTAAATTTTTGCAAGATCAGAAAAAATGTAGAAGAACATGGCTCCTGTGAAAACATGTAAACAACAGGAAAAGGATCAATTCCATAGATGTTCTCTTCAACATCCTAAATGAGCAGTGGAAAGATGGGAGGGGAGCAGACTGTAAGATCCGTTGCAGAATATGAGTGGATAGACTTATGGAAAAAAGTATCAACTCTATTATTAAGAAGGGAGAGGTCATGATTGCAAAGCGTTTGATCAATGATATGACTACATATCCATTCATGATGGCACTACCCCAAAGAGTGTTATGTCCACTAAAATCACTCATAAGATATATGAGCTAAGGCAGTTGCAATATAAGATTGTCAAGTTCAATCTCATTTAACTAGCAGCCTGGGTTAAAAAAAAAAAAAAATGGAACATACTATAATAGGAAATCCCACAGATATGCAAAGTGCTACTACTTCCAGAGCAGTATTAAGCTGGACATGTTGGAAAGGAGTATGGCTGTCTACAAGGTAGTCTCAATAATGAGCAGGACTATCTCTGGTTCTTTCCCTCTGGTTTCTTTCTTCCTCTTTCTAATAAATTTGATAACATATATTTTGAAGTTAAAAAAAATCAACATGGGGCTCAAAAGGTTGCAAATTGATATTATTATATGGGTATCTCCAAGGAGTCAGAAGACCTCATCGCAGAAAACCAAAACCCACATTAATCTTTATCTGCACAATACCTATCATACCTCTTCCTAAACTCATTCACTGTCAGGGAACTCCACTAATTCTGGCAACCTGTTCCACTCATTCACCACCATTCTTTCTCTGTGCATCACATATTGAAAAATTTCCTTTGTTTCGATCTTATAGAACCCCATTAATAACATATGTTTCTATTGTATCGCCTCTTTTCTGCCTATCAACTAAACTTTGCAACTCACATACCTTCACTCTATCCTCACAGGAAGTATTCCAAAGGCTGTCACCAGCTTGATCACTTGTCTCTGAACCCTCTCCAACACATCCTGATCCTCAAGAAATCCAGATGGCCAAATCTGTGCAGCACAGCAATCAAGATGCAAGCAAATCATAGTATCAAAGAGGGATGATAATCTTCCTATCTTTATTTGTTAGTATTTTTAACATCCAAATAATCCTTTGAGATATTTTACCAACTTTTGCAATATGCACTCTAAACTTCAACTTTCTGTTCACCATTACCCACAAGTCCCTAGCATCACCAGTTTCTTGCAATCCAGTACCATCAGCGTACAACCCTTTCAACACAAAGTGTATAACCTTGCATTGTGCCACATTAAACTGATTACCATTATCCTTTGCCTACAATGGCAATTTATTTAAATCTTCCTGCAAGATATCCACATCACTTTTTTACAACTATTACTCTCCCCAATTCTGCATCATTAGCAAACTGAATATCCCTTTCTTAAAGCTTGCCTTATATCAATATAATTTGCTATATCCTATTTAGAATGAATATTAGCAAAACGCCATTTCGATACAGCTTAAATGTTCTCGTGGTTTATCAAAGATGATTAATGGTTAGCCTTTTAAATATGTTAGCTTGATTTTTGAATTTAAATACATACCTAACAAATAATTCTTCAAATTCAATAGGAATATTGATTGCTTGAAAGACTTCTTTAACTGCATAACATAGTTCAGGTCCCACTCCGTCTCCAGGGATGAGCGTACATTTAATTTTTCCATCAGTCTGTGGTATAGGCTTTTGCTATAAAAACAATTTGTTTACTTATCAATAGTTAATCAGAGACACAGATGACAGTAAATTCCCTTCCTCTTAAAAAAAAAAAAAAAAAAAAAAAAAAAAAAAAAAAAAAAAACTGTTATTCAATAACTATACATACCTGGGAAGTGGTTACCATCACAAATAACTTAAATATTGATTTTGGGAGACATATATTCATGTTATACGTTGAATAAAAGATAACAGTTTCATCCACTGCTGAACTTAGGCTAACATTGAATATGATGAATTTGTGCATCTTGTGTTGTCATCTTTATGTAGGGTCAAACACAGCTCTAACAGAAATATAGAAGTGATAAATAAATAATAATAAAAGGGTTGGAGGAAGTAGTACTATTGCAATGAAACAGTTGGTATAAATTTGAAATATGAATGAATAGGTTGAATGAAACCAGCAAGATGAAAGTAAAGAGCACAACAATAACAACAAAATGAATCAGAAACAGTAAAAATAATATTACTGAAACAACAATAATATAACCTTTAACTTAATTAAAGCTAACAAGTAAATGGGAATGCAACATATATTTGAATTAAAACCAAAACATATTATGAGGTAAATGAATTGAAAAACATGCAAAATTGTACTCTTTTGACAGAGAATGGAATCTACTTTGGATTAAACAGTATATCAAATTATTAGAATATGAATTAAGTGAGGAATTTATTATATTCTAGCAAAATATGCAAAGAATTTATTAAGTCTTAATATCATTCTCATATTTTCTTTTTTCTTCAGAATTTCATAGTTAAATAAACATCTAACATCTAATAAATTAATCTACTATTTCATGTAAAAAAATAAATAAAAAATACATAAAATAAACTATATGTTTAAAGTCTTCATGGGGAGGCATCACATAATTAAAACATTACATATAACACATAAAACATTACTATTACTATTATTCAAATCTCCATGGAATCAAAAGACTCATCGTGGGAGGTCCTTTCTAAGAAAGGCAAATCTATTGACTCATCGAGGGAGGTCCATCCGAGGAAAGACAAAGTCTATCATACCACTCCTTAAATGCATTGACCGTTCTTGTTCTCACCACCCCATCAGGCAATGTATTGCAAGGAGGGTGGTTGAACCACCCTCCTTGCAAAGAAACCACTCCTCACCCTCTTTCTCACAGTTTCCTTATCAGAGTCTTATACAAGGGAATAATAACCATTTTATCTCTGCAGGTCAGTGTCCTTCTCATTATTGCAGCAATCCTCTGTGTTACCTTCACTACCTTTGCAATATGTCTTCTAAATTTCAGGTTTCTATCAATCATCAAACCCAGATCTCTTGTCTCTCCTACTTCCTCCAGTTTAATTCCTCCCATAAAGTTTGCAGCAACCCATCGATGTGTCCCAAACCTCAAGACCTTAACATTTTGCTGCATTAAATTGATACCCCCAAAACATGTCAGACAAAGGGCAGCAGACAGTAAGGAGCATAAAGAGTATTAACCAGATGGGTTAGGAGGAAAAACTATGAGTACTGAGAATGCAATTGTAAGAGCAGAAGAGAATTCACTGTCTATATGGCTAACAGCATCATCAGGAGGTTGTTTAACATAAATAATAAAAAAAAAAGACAAAAATTAAACACTTTCTAAGTGGTTAGCGTATCTGCACTCTGGCCAAAAGGCTGTGGGTTCAAATCCCGCCGTGGGCATGGATGTTTGTGATTGTCTGTGGAAATACTAGTGGTGGTCGGCGGTAGATGCCGTTGGTGTAGTTGCGGTCAGTTGGTGGATTGAGTTGGTGGAGACAGAGTTGTAGAGCAGGTGCCCTCCCTCGATGAGTCTATGGACTCCCTGGAGGCATCAAATAATAACTTACAGATATTAACTACTGTTGGAAAAACGCTTATTTTTTTGTAATTTTTTTATTTATGTTAAGAACCTCCCAATGATGCTATTAGCTATATAGAGAGCAAAACATGTAGAGACAATACACCTAGTAGTAATAAACAATTGTATATGAATTAAATCCTCAAGGGCTCTCACTTTAGTGAGTACGAACTCACTAAGGTGAGTTCTAAAGGCCCTGAGGGTGAACCCAAAGTACCTGATGCTGGCCCATGACTTACGTTGTGTAATATACATCTGTTATATTATCTGTATATCTTTCTTCCTTTCCTTCTTACTCCTTCCTCCCCCAATCTTTCCTATTTTACTTTTTTTCCGAGGTATTTGCCTTACCTAGTAGGCTAAACAAATACAGAAGAAAAGCAATGGCAAACGACTTCTGTATATATTTTGCCCAGAAAATCTTATGAAAAGAGGCTAAAGTTATTGTGGACACCCAGGTTAGATGGCATTGAAATGGCTACTGGGGAAGAGCAGAGATGAATTTCCAATGAAGTTAACAAGAATGATGAAGCTGGATCAAAGCCTTCTGGAAGTTCAACTTCTGATAGCATTAATCTCAGAAGAAGACACCTTTGCTTTACTGATTTACATAAAATTAGGAACATGGAATGTAAGCATGTATCAAGGAAAACTTGAACTGGTAAAGAAAGAAACAAGAAGAACTCGATTGAAAGGGAGATGGTAAATCCCATTTTATTTTATAGCCAGGTCCGAAACTCTGATTGAAATCCATAGAGTTTCATGCCGAAAAAACTATCAGCGGGCCCAAGTGTAAATGATCACTTGTGTAGTACAACCCCAGGGCAACTCCATGCAAAGGTGGAGCAAGCTCCATCACAAACTCTGCCGAATGTTTTTTCGGCATAAAACTCTATGGATTTCGATCCGAGTTTCGGACCCGGCTATAAAATAAAACGGGATTTGCCATCCCCCTTTCAATTAACAAATTCGCTGGTAAAATAGCCTTTCAGCTTATTATCTTAGTAATTAACAATAATTAACAATATAGGAGTATAGCACTTCGGCAATTCGATAGTAGGGGTATGTAAGTGCGTGTTCACTTAAAAACCTTGATATTCCAGGTCTACCTACTCACTGATGAGACCTCAAAAAAGGTTGAAACCGGTCTGGGTAGTGACCTCTTCTCATAATGTAAAACAATATATATATATATATATATATATATCTACACACACACACACATCTCTTAGGAGGTGGGTTTTACATTATGAGAGAATATTAAAGTTAGTGACAGAGCTTGCTCCACCTTTGCATGGAGTTGCCCTGGTGTTGTACTACCCAAGTGATCATTTACACTTGGGCCCACCGATAGTTTTTTCAGCATGAAACGCTATGGATTTCGATCCGAGTTTCGGACACAGCTATAAAATAAAATGGGATTTACCATTTCCCTTTCAATTAACAAATTCGCTGGTAAAATAGCCTTTCGGCTTATTATCTTAGTATAGAAGAACTCGAGTTAGGATTTTTGGAATCAGTGAACTGAGATGGACAAGAATGGGTCACTCTGATACCGATGATGTATTACTCTGGACGTGGAGACCTTTGAAGAAACGGAGTGGTATTCATAGTTAGAAGAGAATACAGAAAATACATTTTGGGTTACAATCCAGTGTCTGATAGAATAATTCTAATCAGAATAAAGCAGAGATGAACTTCCAATGAAGTTAACAAGAATGATGAAGCTGGATCAAAGCCTTCTGGAAGTTCAACTTTTGATAGAGTTAATCTCAGAAGAAGACAAAGAGAAAAAGTATGCATCCACTACAGATTCAAGTGAAGATGAGGTCAAAAATTTTACAGCAGCTTGTAACGAGTAGTATATAGTATTGATAAAACAAATTTTCTCTTGATATTAAGTGAATGGAATGCAAAAGTGGGAGAAAAAAAGGATTGAAGAATTACTGGAAAAATTGGTTTAGGACTGAAGGAATGAATCAGGAGAACGAAAGTTGGAATTTTGTGTTGAGAATAGTTGTTTTATTGCACACATTTGCTTTCAACAACATAAAAGAAGACTGTACAGAAGAATGGACTTCACCTAATGGTGCATACAGAAATCAGATAGATTATACTGTTGCCAGTAGAAGATGGAGAAGTACTATCCAAGCAGCAAAAACATTACCTGGTGTTTTTCATTATCTGTGGGGCAGATAATGAATTACTAATAGCTGAAGTTAAATTGAAATTAAGAGCTAAGAAAAAAAAAACAAAAGGATAGTATCAGATTTGATTTAAATCATATAAATGAAGCAAGTAGAAGTCGGAAATAAATTAAAAAGTTTGGAGAAGACAGGAAGAGAATTAGAAGAACTGTGGAAAGAAACAAGAATGTATAGTCATAGAAGCAGCAAAGAAGACTAAGTAAAGCAACAACTTCAGAAGAAGCTATTCAAATAGCAGAGGAAAGAAGAAAAATGAAACTTCAGAGAAACAAAGAAAGGGTTAGACAAGTGAGTATTACTCTGGACGTGGATTTACAGAGACAGGCCAGGAAAGATAAGGAAAAATACCTAAACAAAAGGTGCAAGTGTAAAATTTTATACGAATAACGATGTTTCATGTTCATTTTACAAGTTTTGTCTAAAGATAAATAAATAAATATATATAAATATATATATAGAATAGTCACTGCCTGTAAACTTAGCAAAAATCTTTTGTATGTAATAATTTCATTAAGAAACTGTGTTAAACCAAATGTGTGACGGATGAAGTGTGACATCATCACATCCCCATGTTAGCACAATTCCATATATGGTATTGTTGAGTGTCATGATATACGTATGATGCAAAATCCAGGGCATATGTAAGCTCTCGCATCTCAAAGGAGAGGTCCTAAGGTTCTTCCAGTCCAGTTCCTTCCCTGAGTCCACTGCCATGTGAAGTTTTGCTGTCTGTTGCTGGAATGTCCTCGTGTTGGAAAGTCTGCACAGGTCGCCACAGAGAGCCAATTGGAGATAGCACTCACTGAATGGCTGATGCCACCACGCTGCTAGTTAATGGACTCTGAAGGTTAAAGATTATTTAAAGAATCACTGGAAAAGGCAGTTATGTTGGGAAAGATTGAGGGAATGAGAAGAAGAGGAAAATTACAAAAGAGTTGGATGGACAACACAAAAGTACTTACCAGCTTTGCCCTATTAATGCATTGCATAAACTCGGGCCATTTCTCATTTGCAGGAAAAATATATAGACAAATCAGTGGCCTAGCTATGGGCAGCCTGTTATCTCCAGTGTTAGCCAATATATTTCTAGAAGACTTTGAAGAAAGAGCTATTTCAAGCGCAACATTAAAACCCAAACTGTGCCTGCGATACATGGATGATATCTTCCTCATCTGGGAATATAGTCTAGAGGAGTTACAAACCTTCCTAGATCATTTGAATAATCGCCACCAGAACATCAAATTCACATCAGAACTCGAGATGAATAGCGTACTCGCCTTTTTGGATTTAAAGATCACTAGGTTGCCTGATTTTTTGATTGAAATTTTCGATTTTTTGTAAAACTACTCACACAGATAGATACTTACATGCCTCCTCTCATCACTTCCCTCTGCAGAAACTTGGTATTATTTCGACTCTGGCCCATCAGCCGAGATCTCTTATTTAAAAGAAGAAGTTCTTCAAATAGAACTTGACCACCTCAAAAGCACATTCTTGAACAACAGCTATTCATCTCGAAGCATCACTAAACGTAGTGGTGAGCTATAAGGGGCTCGCGTGAGCCCTTTGTTACATTTTTCTTAAATTTGCGAGCCCCTTGTTCTTCTTATTTACTTTTTTATTTTTTCAAATAAAAATTTTTTTTTAAACATATTAAGTGACAAACTCATACAGTAAACTAACAAAAGTTGAAACAATAATTTGGAATTATTGTTTCAACTCCTCTATAATGAATGCACCCAAGTTTAAAAATAAAATAAGCGCATGCGCTATCTTTACCCTTCTCCTTTCTGGTAGTCAATCATATGGTAAAACCGTTAGCCAATCAAATGTTTTATAAAAGATTTCATTCTTACTATATTTTGATAGTTAAAAAAGGTTTTTCTTATGTAAGATAAATTAACACAGTTGATTATGTGCAAATATTTCATGTTTAGATCATGAAATATTTGTTTCAAAATGATAGCCTTTAGAGGTTAATTATCCTCCCATACTTCTTGATTAGAATTTGTACACAAGCTGTATTAATAAAAGTTTTTGTGTGAAATATTGCTTTTTTTTTTTTTTTTTGCCCGACGATGCAAGCCCTTTGTTAAAATTTCCATAGCTCACCACTGACTAAACATCTATATCCACATCTCCAACCGTGGCAAGAAGATAACTCCAATCCTATTACACACATTCAATTGCCATTTGTAAGCTCTCTATCACCAAAACTGGCGAAATTATGAAGAAATTTAACATTAAAACTTACTTCACCACCCTACCAAAACTTTGTTCTTTCCTGAGTCAACCCAAACAAAAACACAACCAACTTCAGTTTCCAGAAGTTTACAAAATCATCTGCAGCTGCAGTAAACCATATTACAGACAAACCGATAAATCTGTCTCACTATGTCTTGAGGAACATCAACGTGACATCTCTTACAAGAGAACTCATACAAGTGCCTGCTTCAGTCATGTTTCGCTGCTAACTCTAATCTAGAAGAGCGCCAACACCAGATAGAGAGGAATCTTATGACCACTATCTATAAATGCGGTGACGAACTAGAGAGACATATCTTAGAATCAAAAGAAATAGTTGTGGACTCACATGAACAATAATTTAAGCTACAGCTTACCTGACTCTCACAGCGCAGCGATTCAGTGGCCACTCACTTATGCCTCACGCTAGACTTGTCATGCGGACACCAGTTCAAATTTGACCGTTGCTATTCCCAATTTGTTTATATGAGAAATCTGTTTTTTAACTTGTTATTTTTTTCAGTTTTTTGTAATTCTTTACACACCTAAAGAAGTCGGCATTCTGATGAAACTAGACGGGTTTTAGTTGGACTCACATGAACAATAATTTAAGCTACAGCTTACCTGACTCTCACAGCGTAGCGATTCAGTGGCCACTCACTTATGCCTCATGCTAGACCTGCCATGCGGACACCAGTTCAAATTTGACCGTTGCTATTCCCAATTTGTTTATATGAGAAATCTATGTTTTTTAACTTGTTATATTTTCCCGTTTTTTGTAATTCTTTACACACCTAAAGAAGTCGGCATTCTGATGAAACTAGTCGGGTTTTAGTTGGACTCATATGAACAATAATTTAAGCTACAGCTTACCTGACTCTCACAGCGCAGCGATTCAGTGGCCACTCACTTATGCCTCACGCTAGACCTGCCATGCGGACACCAGTTCAAATTTGACTGTTGCTATTCCCAATTTGTTTATATGAGTAATCTATGTTTTTTAACTTGTTATTTTTTCCAGTTTTTTGTAATTCTTTACACACCTAAAGAAGTCGGCATTCTGATGAAACTAGTCGGGTTTTATTAAAGTTTTTATCATACCTTCTCGGTATTCCTAGTCAGTATAATTATTTCTTTAAATGTCTAAAAGCCGAGTTAATAGAAGTTATAATATATATATATGTAGAAAGTATTTCTTCTTCTTCTTATTGTGCTATCTTCTATCGAAGGTCAGCGACCATCTTGGCGAACAAACTGTGCTCTTGTGCTAATCTGAGAAGTTGTGCACTGCTCTTTCCTGCCCATGTCTTGATGTTTTCAAACCATGATATTCTTTTTCTTCCTCTAGTTCCTTTGCCACCAATTCTTCCTATCAAAATAGTTTGTAGAAGTTGGTATTTGCTGTTTCTCATGATGTGGCCAAGATGTGATGTTTTTCGTTTCTTGATTATTTGTACAAGATGTTTAGCTTTGCCAATGGATTTTAAGACATCTTCATTGGTAATTTTTTCTGTCCATGATATCTTTAGCATTCTTCTGTATAGCCACATCTCAAAGGCTTCGATTTTCTTGATGGTTGTCGCCTTCAGTGTCCATGTTTCAACTCCATAGAGCAGAATAGACCACACGTAGCATTTCAGCATTCGGCAAAGTATTTCACCTTGGGTATAATAAATGTTAAAGATACCAAGCTATTTTAAACCTGGTTTTACTCCATCTCCCAAGTAAGCAAACAGACAAACAAGTCAAGTTTGCGCCTGCAAGTGTTGCAAGTCTAGCTGATCCTGCACGTAGTGCAGGATCAGGGCAACTCATGGTAAAAATAGAATAAGCTCTGATCACTAATCTTAATATTTACCCTTAATGCAAAGCACATCTCCTGGAGGGATGTATGATGCTTTGTAATAAAGGCAAGGGGCCACTACCCAGACCGGTTTCGACCTTTATTGAGGTCTCATCAGTGGGAGCCGGGCTAGAAATACTAAGATTTCAGTAATACAGAGCTTATAAGTATTTTACCAGAACAAGTTACCATAAGGTGTTTTAACCTTATTAAATAAAAATCTCAGGAGGAGATATAAATGTAGAAAGTATTTTACCTTGGGTATAATAAATGTTAAAGATACTAAGCTATTTGCAGGATCAGCTAGACTTGCAACACCTGCAGGCACAAACTTGACTTGTTTGTCTGTTTGCTTACTTGGGAAATGGAGTAAAACCAGGTTTAAAATAGCTTAGTATCTTTAACATTTATTATACCCAAGGTAAAATACTTTCTACATTTATATCTCCTCCTGAGATTTTTATTTAATAAGGTTAAAACACCTTATGGTAACTTGTTCTGGTAAAATACTTATAAGCTCTGTATTACTAAAATCTTGGTATTTCTAGCCTGGCTCCCACTGATGAGACCTCAATAAAGGTCGAAACCGGTCTGGGTAGTGGCCCCTTGCCTTTAATACAAAGCATCATACACCTCGTCCAGGAGATGTGCTTTGCATTAAGGGTAAATATTAAGATTAATGATCAGAGCTAATTCTATTTTTACCATGAATTGCCTTGGTCTTGCACTACGTGCAGGATCAGCTAGACTTGCAACACTTGCAGGCGTAAACTTGACTTGTTTGTCTGTTTGCCACATCTCAAAGGCTTCGATTTTCTTGATGGTTGTCGCCTTCAGTGTCCATGTTTCAACTCCATAGAGCAGAATAGACCACACGTAGCATTTCAGCATTCGGCAAAGTATTTCACCTTGGGTATAATAAATGTTAAAGATACCAAGCTATTTTAAACCTGGTTTTACTCCATCTCCCAAGTAAGCAAACAGACAAACAAGTCAAGTTTGCGCCTGCAAGTGTTGCAAGTCTAGCTGATCCTGCACGTAGTGCAGGATCAGGGCAACTCATGGTAAAAATAGAATAAGCTCTGATCACTAATCTTAATATTTACCCTTAATGCAAAGCACATCTCCTGGAGGGATGTATGATGCTTTGTAATAAAGGCAAGGGGCCACTACCCAGACCGGTTTCGACCTTTATTGAGGTCTCATCAGTGGGAGCCGGGCTAGAAATACTAAGATTTCAGTAATACAGAGCTTATAAGTATTTTACCAGAACAAGTTACCATAAGGTGTTTTAACCTTATTAAATAAAAATCTCAGGAGGAGATATAAATGTAGAAAGTATTTTACCTTGGGTATAATAAATGTTAAAGATACTAAGCTATTTGCAGGATCAGCTAGACTTGCAACACCTGCAGGCACAAACTTGACTTGTTTGTCTGTTTGCTTACTTGGGAAATGGAGTAAAACCAGGTTTAAAATAGCTTAGTATCTTTAACATTTATTATACCCAAGGTAAAATACTTTCTACATTTATATCTCCTCCTGAGATTTTTATTTAATAAGGTTAAAACACCTTATGGTAACTTGTTCTGGTAAAATACTTATAAGCTCTGTATTACTAAAATCTTGGTATTTCTAGCCTGGCTCCCACTGATGAGACCTCAATAAAGGTCGAAACCGGTCTGGGTAGTGGCCCCTTGCCTTTAATACAAAGCATCATACACCTCGTCCAGGAGATGTGCTTTGCATTAAGGGTAAATATTAAGATTAATGATCAGAGCTAATTCTATTTTTACCATGAATTGCCTTGGTCTTGCACTACGTGCAGGATCAGCTAGACTTGCAACACTTGCAGGCGTAAACTTGACTTGTTTGTCTGTTTGCTTACTTGGGAAATGGAGTAAAACCAGGTTTAAAATAGCTTGGTATCTTTAACATATATATACAGGGTGTCCCAAAATTCACGCAAGAAGTAATTTTGATAGAAAACACAGGTTTTTAATTAAAAATTGTAATTTCTTATTGATTCATAAAGTATACAGTATAGGGTTATGCATGAAATAGCATATCGGGTAAATGGCCTCCACGGCACATATGCACTCTTTTGTTGAAATTTTCCATGATTGTTTTACATAAATGTGGCTGAATTTCATTAATACGGCGCTCAATTTCCTCCTTCAAGGCGTGGGTGGTCGTAGGCTTGTTGGCATAAAGCTTAGACTTCAAAAAACCCCAAAGAAAAAAAGTCCGACAGCGTTAAGTCACATGATCTGGGCGACCAATTCTGATCACCAAAACAGGAAATTCCACGACCAGGAAATGACTCAGTAATTGAATTGTTTCTCGGGCTGTATAGCATGTGGCACCGTCTTGTTGAAACCACATGTCGTCCACATCCATATCTTGCAATTTAGGCACAAAAAACTGGATTGTCATGTCGCGATAGCAAGCACCATTAACTGTTATTGCCTTACCAGCCGCATTTTCGAAGAAGAATGGACCAATGATGCCTCCAGCCCAAAATCGCAATCAAACAGTGACACGTTGTGGATGCATTTTGTTTCTCAACAATCACTTGTGGATTTTCTGGATCCCAAATGCAACAATTTTGTCGATTAACAAAGCCATAAGATGAAAATGAGCCTCATTGCTGAGGATGATTTTGTTCGAAAAATAAGCATCCACTTGTTGTTATTCCATAATCCATTCAACGAACTCTCTTTCGTGTAGCGCTCCATTTTAATAACCCTGAACTGTCAGCTGTCACGCTGCCTTTTTTTCTTGTTGGCAACACTTTACTGTGCAAATCGTGCTAAATTTAAATCTTGCGTGAATTTTCGGACACCCTGTATATATATATGTGTGTGTGTGTGTGTGTGTGTGTGTGCGTGTGTGTGTGCGCGCTAATATGTAAGTTAACTGAGATGGTAAGTGAATAAGATAAAATATCCTAAAAACTCAAGAAGGAAATTGAATGACTATTTAGAAGAATAAGTTCGATATGAATTTAAAAATGACAACACAACACGATACACTGTGAATGAATGAAAATATAAAAGGTTTAAAGATTAAAAATACATGGAAAATAAAAACACAAGAAAAGGATGAATAAATAAAGATGGATGGATGATAGTTTGGATAAAAAGTGAAAAAGATGGTGGAGTTCACTAAAACAGGATAATACACTGAATCTCTAGTCATTTATTATTGGGTGAAGGGATGTGTCTAGAACTTCATTTAAGTCTGTTTCTGGTAATTGTTTTTTGGAGAGTTATATATGGAGTAGATTTTCAAGGAAATTTTCAAGGATTTTCAAAGATTCTCAATGAACAACCTATAGATCGAGTAAAATATTTCAGCTATTTAGCACAGTTTTTAGTGAAGATGGCAAATTAAATATGCAAATGCACAACAGAATAGGCAAAGCCGGTATGGTTGGGGAGCCAAATGAATCAATTTACATGGAATAGGAGAGAAAATACCCAAAACACAAAACTAGCAGTATACAAGACAGTGTTCAAACCAGTTTTTAAGTTAAGGATATGAGAGTTCCAAACTATCGTTTTTCAAGAAATTACAATGCATACTGAATATGAATTATAATAACATTAATACTTCTGATATTTTTGCAAAGTAAAATTGACATCATCGGGGATCACAGAACAATGATATGTGCATGCAGGCACTAACACTAGGTAAATGAGATAAAGAAAGGCAACTAAAGATGAACCTAGAGTCCTAAATGGTGCCCCCTAGTGGACTAAAATGGTTGGTCTTGACTTTTAGGCTGAAGATCTGAATGATGAGTGCTTCGCAAATTTGGAATAGTTTCATGTACCCAAATTTGTTGAGATTTGGAAAGTTTCTCAAGGCTGAGGCAGATTCCAGGAATAGAATCTCATATATGTATCTGCTGCAGTGGAGTAGAATGATCTTCTTCCAGAGTATCCTGGGGTGGGTGCCCAAAGTATGAGTGGCCATAATGGTGGAACTGAATGTAGTCCATGTGTTCAGAAATTTTGATATTTGCTGTCCTGCCTGTTTGGTCATAGTAAGACAGCTTGCAACTACAAGGAACCTGGTAAACACCTGGCAGGTCTAGGGAATGTAGCTAGTCTTTGGTAAAGGAGATAAGGGATGCCACTTTTTTATGTGGTCTGTAAATTATATTTTTGTTAATGTTTCAGATGTGCTCCAGATATATAGAATGGTGATAGATTTTGTGCAATCTCTGTTCTGTAGGGAGCGTTGCAATTATGGTGTTTTAATATTTTTTGGATTTTGTGAGGGTTAGAGCCATTGGCCAAGAACATGTTGAGAATGTGGTAAAGTTCAGTAGTTAGGGCACTGCTATCAGAACTCATCAGTTTTGTCCTGTTATATATGATTTTTATAATCCCATTGACCTGGGGGGGGGGGGAGGTGACTGCGGTGAACATATCTACCAGTATGTGTGGGATTTCTATAGGCAGAGAATGCTAGGGATTCATCAGGCTGGAGTGTAATCAGTGTCTAGGAATGGGGAGACCATTGTTGTTTTCCTTTTCTAAGGTTCACCTTAGATGTTTAGATGTGTTAGGAAAATGTTGAAAGTATCTGGGAAATGTGGCCAAATGGAAAAATTTATTCACGCTCCATACTACATTCCCGTCCTCTATCTATACCTTTGTTCTCCAACAGATGTGCCAATGCTGTACAAAAGAAGACTCAGGCATACCCCAACTGGCTTACATCCAAAACTCCATCTTCCTATACTAAAGCCTGGAATAGCTGCAAGAAAATTATCACCACAGTGAAAACTGATTTTGAAAAAGCTAAAAGCAAGAAGCTCATCTTGCCCAAATGAAAGCCATGCCTTCTGGACTCTAGCTCGAGCTATTGGCCCTAACTTCTGTCTAACATTACTCCCACCATTATTACATGCAGACGGTTGTAATAGTGGTGGGATACTATTGGGAGATTTCTATGGAGGAATGATACTACTGTGTCATCCCCTATAGAAAAAGCCCATGTACTGGCTTCCTACAGCTTAAAATCTTGCATAGCTGATCATGGTAAATGTCCCCCAAATATTCCAAACACCCAATATTCAATGCTGCGTTTGATCTTTCGCAAGAAAAAAGATCAGAAAAATTTTTCTCAAATTCAATGATCTGTGATGTGCAAGATAGGATGCATGAGGAGTGTTTGTCTGGAGGAACAATAGAGAATGTAGCTATGACAATTAAGAGAGGGTGAAAGGATGGATGAGATGATTGTGATGGTAGGCACGAATGACTTGAGAGGCAGTGTAAATCGAGTGGCGAGAGATCTGAGATTCTTGCTTGAAGTTGTGCAAAAGAAAACGCAGAGAGGGAAGATTGTGTGTGTGTTGCCCAGGTATGATAGTGACGAGTTGAGCAGAAGAGCAGCAATACTGAATCACATAACAGCCAGAATGTGTGAGAATTGGAATACGTGGATGCTTGGAGGGCGTTTGAAGACAGAAGGGAACTGTATGCTAAGACTGCTTGCATTTGAATGAGGAAGGACGAAGGCATCTGGAAAGATTGTTGTTTTCTGAATGATTTAGTGTGTCAATGCAGGGAAACTAGAATTCCCAGGGTGGATGGTAGCAGGAATGGCCTTTTGTGGGAATGGGTGCTTGGGTGACAATGTCAAGAAACATTGAGCCCAGGGGGGGTCGAGAGGAGACAATGATAGATATGGAAGCCATGACATTTTTATGCTCTATACTAATGTCAAGAGTATCTGAAATAAAGGAAATCAATTGGTGGCACTGATGGCATCAATCTGGCCAAAGATTATTGGGATCTCTGAGACGTGGTTGACGGAGGATGATGCCAGAATTGAAGTGGCAGGGTACAGCATATTTCAGCAGGATAGGAAAGGAAAACGTGGTGGTGGAGTACTGCTTATGATAAGTGATGACTTATGTCCTCTTAGAGTAGAGGCTTTGGAAGGCAGTTGGTGTGAGGTAGAAATGGTCAAGACAGGATATTTATTGGGGTGTTGCTATAAACCATGGAGCACAGAGGGTGGAGACCAGGAGATGTTTAGGCAGTTGAGCTTGGTAAGTGCAAGAAGAATGGTTGTTATAGGAGATTTTAACTACAGCAGTATAAGCTGGGAATAGGAAATGCAAGTAGTAAGAAGGGGATAGAATTTCTGGAATTCTTGAGGAACAAATGTCTTCGGCAGCATGTGATGGAGGGAACAAGAGGTTCAAGAGTTTTGGATTTGGTTATAGCATCAGAAGAGCTGAAAATAAGTGAGATGACATCTCTCCCACAAGTTGGAGAGAGTGACCATATGGTTTTGACTGACTTGGAAGATGAACAGACATGCAGGTGTATCAAAGAAAAGGGAACATATGTGGAATTATAAGGCGGGTGATTATAGTAGTCTTAGGTATCAACTAGGGGTAGCTCCATGGAGGGAAGAATTGGAAGGCCAGGATATCATTAGTGCTTGGTATTTGTTATTAGTATTTGTTAGCAGCAATAGTAAGCTGTATTCCACAGGTGAAGTGGATACAATTTGGTGTAAAGTGGATGACAAATGATATCAAACAGGAACAGCAGCTGAAAAAGAGATTATGGAAGATATACAAGGAGAGGGGTGGAGGACAAATACACGAAGAATATAAGACGCAGGCCAGGAGAGTGACCAGAATGGTGAGGAAGGCAAAACTGGAATATGAGAAGAGATTGGCACTAAGATCCAAAGAAAATACTAGGGAATTTTTTAGCTATGTGGCCAGTAGGCAGAGAAACGATTGTGAAAGAAAGACATTGCGGGATAAAAACGGGAATAGAGTGACTGATTCAGAGGACATAGTGGAGTTGTTCAATGAGCAATTCATTGGAGTATATCATCCTGGAGGAGGTTTTAATACTAGAGGGATAGGGCAGGATCAGGGTTTAGAGGTGCAAGAGGAGAGTGTGTTCCAAATACTGAGTACTCTGGATACCAATAAAGCTGTTGGACTGGATGGTATTTTACCACGGGTTTTGAGAGAATGTGCTAAAGAACCGACAGCTCCGTTAACCTGGCTTTTCAATAAAAGTATGGCTGAAGGAAAGGTACCCAGGGAATGGAAGGAAGGTAAGATAGTGCCACTGCACCTTAACAGCAGTAGTTGTTAAGATCTTGGAGAAATTAGTGAGGAACTATATACAGCGTTGGGTAGATGAGGGTAATGTTATCTGTGAGAATCAACATGGATTTGTTAAGGGGTGCTCTTGCTTTAGTAATATGATTGTCTTTTATAATAAAGTGACAAGAGCAGTTGATGAGGGAAAGGCATATACTGCCCATTTTTTTTGGATTTTGTAAAGACGTTTGACAGGGTGCCACATGATAAGCTGATATTTAAGTTGCAGCACATGGGTTTAAATGTCGTATTAGTCAAATGGATTCAGGATTGGCTGACTGATAGGTATCAGAGAGTTGTGTATGATGGGGCAATATCAAGGAAGCAGAAGGTTACAAGTAGGGCTCAGTACTGGGACCTGTATCGTTCAATCTTTATATCAATGATATTGTCAATGGATTGCACGGGGACATTCAGTTGTTTGCGGATGATGTGAAGTTGGAAAAGGTTATCAGTAATAGAGCAGATGTGGCAGCCCTGCAAGAGGATTTGAATAAACTAGACAGATGGGCAAATAAATGGGGTAGTCTGTTCATCAATGCAGCAAAATGTCAAGTCTTTAGGTTTGGGATCCATCGATGGGAGGAGCTGTACTGGAAGAGGTAGGGGAGACAAGAGATCTGGGGGTGATGATTGATAGAAAATTGAAATTCAGGGAGCATATTGCAAAGGTGGTGAGGGGAACTCAGAGAATGGCTGCAATACTGAGAAGGACGCTGACCTGCAGAGATAAAAGAGTTATCATTCCGTTGCATAAGGTCCTGATCAGACCACACTTAGGCTATTGTTCTCAGACTTGGCCCCCAGGATTTGAGGGGATAAATTGACTGTGGAAAGGGTAGAGAGGCGGATAACAAAGATGGTTTCAGGACTGTACAAAACGAGTTATGAGGATCGACTGAGGGAATGTGGACTGCAGAGTTTGGTGGATAGAAGAAGGGGAGGTGATATGATTGAGACTTTTAAACTGTTGAGAGGCAGTTACAGGGTACACATTGTAGAGTTCTTTCACTTGCGGGAACAGCAGGAAGGAGCGATGACAAGGGGCCATCCCTGGAAGTTACAAAAGGAAGCTGTGTGCAAGAGGGGTGAGGAGTGGTTTCTTTGCATGGAGGGTGGTTGAACCCTGGATGCATTGCCTGAGAGAGTTGTAGGAGTGGGGATGGTTAATAGGTTCAGGAAGTGGTATGAGAGACTTTGTATTTCTTAAAAACGACCTCCCACAATGAGTCTTTTGACTACATGGAGGCCTGGATGATGATGATGATGATGATAATAATAATAATAAACTGGATACCAAAAAATCTGTGTGTCCTGATGGCATTCCTCCAATTGTTCTAAAGGTATAAATATGCTTGAAAGCTAACTCCCACTTTATGATGCCTATTTACACTTTCTTACTCTATTGGTATCTATTCTGCAGTCTGGAAACTAACTCATATACAACAGATTCCTAAGAAGGGTGACAAATCCTTACCTTCAAACTACTGTCCAATTTTTTGCACCTCAATTCTTTCTAAAGTAATAGAAAGAACCATCAATGGCCAACTCCTACACTACTTTGAAGACATATCGAATAAATGACTAACAGTATGGATTCCATCACTGTTGATGAACAGGGGATCTACTAACCTATGTTACCTATCTCAGGACTAACACCTTGGAAAGATTTGGTGAATCTTGAGTAGTTGCTCTTGTTATCTCCAAAGCTTTCGTTTGGCACAAAAGCCTATTAGGAAAACATCAATCATTTGGTCTTCCCCCTGACTTCTGAAAATGGGTAGTCAGCTTTCTGGCTGGATGCTCACATCTAGTGATGGTGGATGGCTTATTATCTTCTATCTCTGTAACTAATGCTAGGGTCCCACAAGACTCTGTTCTCTCACTACTCTTTTCCTTCTATGGAATAATAAACAATCTATTCCTGCTGACTGCCAATTCAGTACACAGTTTGCCTAATAACAACATAGTATACTCCTCCTTTTCTATAAATTAAACATGCCAAGAAATTATATTCTTAGTTTCATCCTTTATCCAAGTGTAAGCAAACAAAGTTTGTGCATGAAGTCACTTCATGACTGGACTACTTGTATATAGAGGCTAATGACTTCACATCAATTGGCTTAGTATTTTTAGTATTTAATTAACCTCAGTATTTAATTGCCATAGAAAAAGTAGTCCAGCCGTGAAGTGACTTCATGCACAAACTTTGTTGGTTACACTTGGATAACGGATGAAACGAAGAATATAAATTCTTGATATCTTTAATTTATAGTATAACCAAGTAAAAAACTTTTACCACCTATCTCTAATCCAAAGTATTTTAGTAACAAGGTGTGACACCTAGCTACTTGTATATGGAAATATGAATTCTGCATTACTTCATCCTTGGTATCACTACTGGATCTGGCTTCCACTGATGAGACATACTGGCACATTTGTTTATGGATTTTTGGCAGCAGCCCATATATCCAGGTATGGGGAGGGGATCTACAATTATATGGTTTTAGTTTGTCGGTGACCTCCACAGGCCCAGCCAAAAAGGTCACCTTTTTAAGGAGCCTGTGAAGTGTTTTCATCTTTGTACTGATAGTATTAGTCTAAAAGATGGTAGGCAGAGCAATCTCTATGTAAAGAGGCAAGCTTACTTAAGTTGGAAAACACTCATCTTCAGCTTACCCATTTTAGCTCACTGGGGGGGGGAGTTCTTTAGGGCCTGTGAACACACATTATTCTGCGATTCCTGATAATGGTAATGTAACACTATCGAAATATCAGAAATATTAATTAAAGTTATTATAATTAATATTCAGTATATGTTGTAATTTCATAAAAAATAATAGTTATGAATAGCAAATGTATAAGTCTTTCTACCAGAAGGATCTGAGAGTTGGATTTAAAATAAAGCACTTGATCAAAGACTAGAGAACACAGATATCAAAGTTCTAAGAAAAATTAGAGGATTGAACAGATGCCGTCATTAGCAGAATCATATTAAAAATGAAGATATTAGGAAAGACTTAACATTCAAGAATGTGTGAGCAGAGCTAATCTAAGATGGTCATCATTATCATCAAATTCCTGCCATGTACCCTCAAGGGGGTGTACAGGATATGATAGTACTACATGAAAAATTTACATTATTACTAACTTCCTATCTACAATTTTCCTCCAAATCAGTCTTTTATATGTCAAGACTCCAACATTATCAGATCTTATATTTCTATCGTCTAAAACACTTTGTACCGTATCAATCCACCTATATCTTGGTCTTCCTCTGGGTGTTTTTCTGCCAACCTGGCAAAGAACACTTGTTTTGCTAATCTTTCCTCGCCCATTCTGCTTAAGTGATCATACCACTGGAGATTAGCTCTGCTAATGTATTCCTGAATGCTGACAATGCCAAGATCTTTCCTAATATCCTCGTTTTTAATATGATATTGTCATTGATGCTATCTGTTCACGCCTCCAATCTTTCTCAGGACTATCATATCTGCAGTCTCTAGTCTTTGGTCAAGTGCCGACTAATTTCTCTCTTATTCCAAATGAACTTATTATTATTATTATTCAGGCCTCCAAGGAGTCAAAAGACTCATTGAGGGAGGTCCTTCCTAAGACAAAGTCTGTCAAGACTCATCGAGGGGAGGTCCTCCCCCCCCGAGAAACACAAAGTCTATCATACCACTCTTTAAACTAACTGACCGTTCTCGCTCCCACCAATCCATCAGGCAATGCAATCCACGGCTTAACCACCCTCCACACAAAGAAACCACTCCTTACTCTCTTGCTCACAGTTTCCTTTCGTAACTTCCAGGGATGGCCTCTTGTCATCACTCCTTCCCGCTGTTCAACCAAGCGAAAGAACTCCCCAGTGTCAACCCTGTAATCACCTCTCAACAGTTTAAAAGTCTCAATCATATCACCTCTCTTTCTTCTATCCACCAAACTCTGCAGTCCACATTCCCTCAGCCGATCCTCATAACTATCCTTGTACAGTCCTGAAACCATCTTTGTCATCCGTCTTTGTATAATTTCCACAGTTAATTTATCCCCTTCAAATCCTGGGGACCAAATCTGAGAACAATAGTCCAAGTGTGGTCTGATAAGAGACTTATACATCGGAATGATAACCCTCTTATCTCTGCAGGTCAGTGTCCTTCTCATAATAGCAGCAATCCTCTGTGTTGCCTTCACCACCTTTGCAATATGTCCCCTAAACTTCAGGTTTCTATCAATCATCAACCCCAGATCTCGTCTCCCCTCCTTCCTACAGTATAACTCCTCCCATAGAGTAAGCAGCATCCCATCGATGTTTCTCAAACCTCAAGACCTTACATTTTGCTGCATTAAACTGACATCCCCATTCATATGCCCATCTGTCTAGCTTATTTAAATCCTCTTGCAGGGCTACCACATCTGCACTATTACTAATAATCCTTCCCAGCTTCGCATCATCCGCAAACAACTGAATATCCCCCTGCAATCCACTGGCTATGTCATTGATATAAAGGTTAAACAATATAGGTCCTAGTACTGAGCCCTGTGGGACCCCACTTGTAACCCTCTGCCTCCTGGAAACTGTTCCACCATACACAACTCTCTGATACCTATCAGACAGCCAATCCTGAATCCAGTTGACCAATCTGACATCCAGACCCATGTGCTGCAACTTAAATATCAGCTTATCATGTGGCACCCTGTCAAATGCCTTCGCCAAGTCTAAGAAAATTGCAGTATATGCCTTTCCCTCATCTAATGTTCTTGTAACTTTATTATAAAAGGCAAGCATATTGCTAATCAAGAGCGTCCTTTCACAAATCCATGTTGATTCTCACAGATAACATTACCCTCATCTGCCCAATGCTGTATACGGTCCCTCACTACTTTCTCCAAGATCTTAACAACTACTGATGACACACAGACTGGCCTATAATTAGACATTTCCAGTCTGTTACCAATCTTATGCAATGGCACTATCTTACCTTCCTTCCATTCCCTGGGCACCTTTGCCAAAGCCAGACTTTCATTGAAAAGCCACGTTAAAGGCACTGCCAACTCCCGGGCACATTCTCTCAAAACTCGTGGTGAAATACCATCCAGTCCCACAGCTTTACTGACATCCAGAGTACTCAGTATCTGAAACACACTCTCCTCCTGTACCTCCAGACCCCGAACCCGTCCTATCCCTCTAGCATTAAAACTGACTCCTTTAGGATGAAATACTCCAATAAAGTGTTCTTTGAACAATTCCACTATGTCCTCTGCATCAGTCACTCTATACCCATTTTTATCCCACAATATCATTCTTCCACAGTCATTTCTCCTCCTACTGGCCACATAGCTAAAAAATTCCCTAGGATTTTCTTTGGATCTTAGGGCCAATCTCCTCTCATATTCCAGTTTCGCTTTCCTTACCACTAGTCACTCTTCTGGCCTGTGTCTTATATTCCTCATGCATCTCTTCACCTGTCTCCTTATATCTCTTCCATATCCTCTTTTTCGCATGCAATTCCTGTTTAATATTGTTTGTCATCCACTTTACTCCAAATTGCATCCTCTTCTTCACTCATGGTATACAACTTACCATTGCTGATAACAAATATTCTTTCACAATTTCCCACGCACTAGTGATATCCCGGCCTTACAATTCCTCCCTCCATGAAACTTCCCGAAGTTGATGTCTAAGACTATTATAATCACCTGCCTTATAATTCCACATAAATTCCCGTCTCTTTGATACTCCTGCATGTCTATTCATTTTCCAAGTCAACACCATATGGTCACTCTCTCCAACTGGTGGGAGAGACGTCAACTGAGTTATTATCAATTCTTCTGATGCTATAACCAAATCCAAAACTTTTGAACCTCTTGTTCCCTCTGTTACATGTTGCCTAAGACATTTGTCCCTCAAGAATTCTAGAAATTCCATTCCCCTATTGCTACATGCATCTTCCTCTCTCCAATTTATACTACTGAAGTTAAAATCTCCCATAACAATCATTCTTCTTGCACTTGCCAAACTTAGCTGTCTAAACATCTCCTGGTCCCCATCCTCTGTGCACCTGGGTCTGTAGCAACGCCCCACTAAATATCCTGTCTTGCCTACCTCTACCTCACACCATACGCTCTGAAAATCATTTGTCTCACTTCCTTCCAAATTCTCCACTCATAGAGGACATAGGTCATCACTTATCATAAGCAGTATCCCACCACCACGCTTTCCCCTCCTATCCTGACGAAAAATGCTATACCCAACGACTTCTATTCCTGTTGTTATATCCCCTTCTGTCAACCACATCTCAGTGATCGCAATAATTTTTTGCCAGGCTGATGCTATCTGCGCCACCAATTCCTCTCCCTTATTTCGGATACTCCTGGCATTAGTATAAAGCATATAAATGCCATTGTTTCTATACCCAGCATTATCCCTTCTAGACTCCACTGGGCTCAGTGGAGTCTAGAAGGGATAATGCTGGGTATAGAGATGCTGGGCTTATTTAATTGACTGCCTACCATACCAGCTTTATTGATTCTGTTGTCTATTTCCATATTTAATTTACCATCTTCACTAAAAATCGTGCCTAAGTAACTGAAATGTTTTACTTGTTCCACAGGTTCTCCGTTCACAATGCAGTTGATATTTTCAACAATTCTGCCTGTTTTCATTGTCTTTGTCTTTTTACTGCTGACCTTCAAACCATATCTATTACAACAGTTATTCAATTTAGTCAGGCAATCTTGTAGAATTGTAGCAGATTTATTTAGAAGTATAACATTGTTCGCAGTCAGCAGAGCTGACATTAACAACTTCAATTTTGATATCAGGTTTAATACCACTTTCCTTCATAATGTGATCCATATAGATAATGAATAACAGAGGGTATAATGTACATCCTTGTCTGACGCCAGATTTAACATTAAACCATCTTTCTGTAATTCCTTCAATTCTAACTGCTGACTTACAACTCAAATAAAGACTATGTATTGTTTGATATAATCCCCCACTGACACCATATAACTGTAGCATATTGAATAGCTTCTCTCTCTTGGCACCTTGTCATATACCTTTTCCAGATCGACAAAACTTAAATACAGATCTTTGTTATATTCCCATGATTTGTCAACTATTTGTCGTAAAGTGAAGATCAGATCGTGACAGCCTCTATTTGGCCTGAGTCCAGTTTGTTCTTCACACAAGCTTTTCTTCCACAATTCTTCTCCACCTTTTCTCAAGTATACTGGCAAAAATTTTACCAGGAACACTCAGTAGGGAAATACCTCTGTAATTCTCACATTGTTTTACTTCCCTTTTCATGCATGGGTACTATGAGAGCTTTACTCCAATCATCGGGAATTCGTCCGTCTGTCCAGGCCTTCTGAACTATGCAGTGCAGCCACTGTAAGACTGTTATACCACCATACTTCAGCATTTCTGGTCAAATATCATCTATTCCTGCTGCCTTTCCACATTTCAAGCCTTTGATGGCTTTTTCTACTTCAAGTATGGATATGTATTCCTGACTGTATGCCTGTTGAGTGTTTTTTACCACTGTGCTATCACTGCTTATTTCATTTAGCAATTTTTTTGAAGTAATTACTCCATACTTCAAGTATGGAGTAATTCCATCTTTTTCTCCCGTTTTCATGTCACCTTTATCATCTCTAACTCCTTTTACAGCACTCTTTCCTCCATTCCTAAGCTTCTTCAACAACCTCCAGAATATTAAGCCAACTTCTTGATATCTATTTTCTGTTCTTGTCAAAGTCTTCCCATGACTTTTGTTTAGCTAGTTTTACACAGTGTTTAGATTTCTTACATTTGTCTCTGTATTCTCTAAGAGCACAACCTGACTTATTTGCTAGGAACTTTTGATATGCTTTCTTCTTTTCCTTCACTGCCTCTTTAACTTCCTGTGTCCACCATGGAGTTCTGATTTTTCTATCCTTGCAGACAACCTCACCACATGCCTCTCTGGCAGAATCAATCAATGTTTTCTTCAGAGTTTGCCACTGAATCTTCAAGGTTCGATTAGTGTTCTCAAACTCTCTCACTGTTTTTTTTCAATAATCTTAGTGTATGTCTACAGTTCACATCTGAGAGTTGCTCAACTTTTATTCGCTTTAAAACTTTCTTATATGTTATTCTTTTCAATATGAAATTCAATTTTATCCTGCTCAAGACTAAATAGTGATCACTTCCAATTTCAAATCCTCTGTACACACTCTGGTATCCTGCACCAGGGAGAAAACATCACTATCAACAATAACATAGTCAATGAGACTTTTCTTATTCCTTGCCTCTTCTCTCCATTTGAATATGTGCACATTTTTGTTGGAATCTGGTGTTAGTAATAACCAGTTCATGTACTGAGCAGAAATCCAACAGGTATTTGCCATCATTATTAGCTTTGCTCTTTTCTCCAAATTTTCCCAGAATATTTTTGTATGTCTGACAATCATTTCCTACTCTGCTATTTAGATCCCCAACAAGGACCAACTTTTCCTTTTTCATTGTGTCAGTTGCTTTCTCTAAAGCCTCAAAAAATTCCTCCACTTCTACCTTAGTAGAACCTTCTGTGGGACCATAGGCACAAATAAGTCTCATTCTTCAGTTTCCCCATTCTGATTTTTGCATCATCACTCTACTCGAGACTGCCAGTCATTGAAGATTAGCTAGTATTTAGTGTTGAATACTATGGCTACTCCTTTTCCTTGATTGTCATTGCCTGCATATAACAATTTGTATTTATTGCTCAGAAAGATCTCACCAGTTTTTGTCTTTTTTTTTTTTTTTTGTTTCAGTCACTCTATTATGTCGATCTGGTACTTATCTAATTCCTCAGCTAGCTCCATTTCTTTGAAATTCAGGCTTCTTATGTTGATAGTACCGATCTTTAACTGTGATAATGTTGAGGTGCATTTTCAGATTTGTTCCAGTAGCTGACTTTTCATTGTTTGCCCTGGTTCCCTGGCAAAAACAACAGGGGCCTTGTTTAACCAGGCGACGCCCCAACTAGCATGAAATTTTGTCATGTTGTACCATCATTTTGTATTTTGGTTTAAGCCAATAAGAATACAATTTGGTCGGCTAAATCCCAAATTGCCAGCCCATCCTCGTTTGTTCAGTATCCAGGTAGATACCCCACAGGGTGCACCATGAGAAGGTGAGGATTGAACATTAGGTCAGAAGCTCTGGTCGGTTCTCCGCATTCCTTTAAAGGCTATGTAGAGGTCTCCTCTCAGTTATACAGCTTTGACCCTTAAGCACCCCATCTAAGATGGTAGGGTCACTTAAACAGAATGGGAGAAGAGAGATTAACAAAACCATTAATCATGCCAAGATAGAAAGAAAAAGACTCAGACGAAGACCAAGATCTAGGTGGATTTATTGAGTCAAAAGTCTCCTATAAGACTGAAATATTAGATGAAACAAAATGGGAGTGCTGACAAGTAAGAGAATAATGTGGAAGAAAACTGTTGATGAGAGATTAGTAATAAGGTAAGCTTAATCATGTAATACTGTCACCATAGCATCCTGTATGTTGGTTAAGAGTGTTTATATGCGTGTGTGTGTGTATCAAGAAATTAGCAAAAAAATTCGGGCAAAACAAATGTCTATAGTATTTTTTTTTTCAAGAATGCTAATAAAAAACATTTCTTATGACTGCCTACAGTCATTTTCTTACTTGTTGATTTATATATGGTGTTATTATTATTTAACCCTTTAACATAGGAATTAAAAATCAGAAAATCACCCAATTTTTTGGGCGAGTTTTGGGAGAGGGTGATTTGCTGGATCAAATTCATCATTATTTGAAAAATAATGATGAATTTGTGCAAACGCAAACGAAATAGCCGATACACGCCATTGGCAACTTTTCTTGGCTGAAAGGAAATAGGCACAAGATTGTCTAGCATTTATATTCGGTTGTATTTATATGCACCAAAATACATCTTATGTATTTTTATTGCACCAAAATTCAAAATCAATTTCGGTGCAATAAACAAAAGATGTGTCACAGATGTCTTTGTATGTTAAGGGGTTAAAACAACAAAGAACGTAAATTGCATCTCATAAACAAGCGCATTTTGTTCAATGCTTAAAATGCTGATGACTGCAGTCAGCTAACACCAACAAATTTCTCAGCTTTGTTGCTAAGAATAACCATATATGAAAAATTTTGTATAATTTTGTGCAACAGTATTTCAAATTTATGTACTCCAAATTGCCCAATTTAATCAAAAATGAAGGTGGAATAATATATTTTAAAGCAGATCCTGAATACAAAATTTGTCAAGAACTATCTAGTCATTTCAACTCTGCATAAAGCCAAAGTGGCAACTGGAAACACTTGATTTGTCATTAAAAATATTTAATCTAATTATAGAGAGAAATGAAAAAAATTAATTATACAATCTTTTGCATTGGACAGTATATTGCATTTATTAAGTATTACTATTTCTTATTAATTTATCTTCCATTAAATGTATAAATATGTAGAATAGTAGCAGTAATGCACAGAGCAAGTAAAAATCTCACCAATGCTGCTTGCTGATGAATGGTAGTTGAAATAGATCTTGCAAATTTATGGACTCCCTGTAAATACACATTTTCATTTTATAAATAGTTTTATTCTTGAAAACAATTAGCAAATAAATAATAGTTAAGTATTTTTTATTCCAAGCACCACTAATATTTTGCTAATAACAGCTATGGGAACTATAATGAAAAAAGTTCAAAAGCTTAAATTTCAACTTAACAGTTTTGATAATGAGACAAAATTTGTGATATAAATAATGAGACAATATAAAATAATTATTTTAATTCATGGCTAATTGGAGAAATTAAAATTAGCTGTTAATGATCAATAGGTCACAAGCAGAGCTGTTGGTCACACTATTCTCTCCAACCCACAGATGGCTAGGCATGTATGTTAATATGCATGCCTAGCCATCTGATGTTAATCTAATGATCTAATGATCATTAGATTAACATTATTAATCTAATTTAATCTAATAATCTAATGATCTACAAGTTAATCTTGTAGGTTGTCTTGAAGTCCAGGTTAAATACTGTGATGAAAAGAGCTAATATATATATATATATATATATATATATATATATATATATATATATTAAAGAATTTTGCTGTTTTCTATCGAATGATAAAAGAGAGAATAGGAACAGTAGAAGAGAAGGAATGAGAGAGTTATGGAAATGTTAGAAGTTTCTAATATTTCCATAACTATCATACCCAGGCAACACAGTGACAAGCTGAGCAGAAGAGTAGTAATATTGAACAACATAATAGCTAGAATGTGTCAGAAGAGAGGATTGGAATATGTCGATGCTTGGAGGGTGTTTGAGGACAGAGAGGAATTGTATGCGAGAGACCGCTTGCATTTGAATGAGGATGGACATAGGCATCTGCAGAGATTGCTGTTCTGAACGAGTCGGTGCATCCCAGGGTGTATGGCAGCAGGGGGTGGCCTCTTGTGGGAATGAGTACTTGGGAGAAGGGAGATGACATCAGGTAACACTGAGCCCAGTAGAGTTTAGAGGGGATAATGCTGAGTATAGAAACAATGGCATTTTTATGCTTTACACCAATGCCAGGAGTATTCAGAATAAAGGAGAGGAATTGATGATGCGGATAGCATCAGCTTGGCCAAAGATTATTGGGATCACTGAGATGTGGTTGACAGAAGAGGATATAATAACAGGAATAGAAGTAGCAGGGTACAGCATTTTTCAGCATTGCTTATGATAAGTGATGACTTATGTCCTCTAAGAGTGGAGGCTTTGGAAGGCAACGACACTAAGGATTTTGAAAGCATATGATGTGAGGTAGAGGTGGGCAGAACAGGATATTTAGTAGGGTGTTGCTACAGACCAAGGAGCACAGAGGGTGGGGACCACAAGATGTTGAGACAGTTGAGCATGGCTAGTGCAAGAAGAATGATTGTTATGGGAGATTTTAACTACAGCAGTATAAATTGGGGAGAGAAAGATGCATGTAGCAATAAGGGAATGGAATTTCTAGAATTCTTGAGGGAAAAATGTCTTAGGCAACATGTAATAGAGGGAACAAGTGGTTCAGATCTGGTCATAGCATCAGAAGAGTTGATAATAATTGAGATGATATCTCCCCCACCAGAGAGTGACCATGTGGTTTTGACTTGGAAGATGAATAGACATGCAGGAGTATCAAAGAGAAGAGAACGCATGTGGAATTATAAGGCAGGTGATTACAATAGTCTTAGACGTCAACTTGGGGAAGTTTCATGGAGGGAGGAATTGGAGGGACGGGATATCATTAGTGCTTGGGAAATTGTGAAGGAATATTTGTTAGTAGCAATAGTAAGCTGTATTCCACGAGTGAAGAAGAGGACACAATTTGGAGTAAAGTGGATGACAATCAATATTAAATAGGCACTGCATGTGAAAAAGAGTCTACGGAAGAAATATAAGGAGACAGGTGAAGAGCAGCTGCATGAAGAATATAAGACACAGGCCAGGAGAATGACTAGTATGATAAGGAAGGCAAAACTGGAATATAAGAAGAGATTGGCCCTAAGATCCAAAGAAAATCTGAGGGAATTTTTTAGCTATGTGACCAGTAGGTGGAGAAATGACTGTGGAAGATTGACATTGTGGGATAAAAACGAGAATAGAGTGACTGATGCAGAGGACGTAGTGGAATTGTTCAATGAACACTTTATTGGAGTATTTCATCCTGGAGGAGTAAATTTTAATACTAGAGGGATAGGGCAGGTTCGAGGTCTAGAAGTGCAGGAGGAGAGGGTGTTCCAGATGCTGAGTACTCTAGATGTCAGTAAAGCTGTGGGACTGGATGGTATTTCACCACGGGTTTTGAGAGAATGTGCTCAAGAACTGACAGCTCCATTGAACTGGATTTTCAATTAAAGTCTGGCGACAGGAAAGGAAGGTAAGATAGTGCCATTGCATAAGGGCAGTAGCAGACTGGAAGTGTCTAATTATAGACCAGTTTGTGTGTCATCAGTAGTTAGTAAGATCTTGGAGAAAGTAGTGAGGGACCATATACAGCATTGGGCAGATGAGGGGAATGTTATCTGTGAGAGTCAACATGGATTTGTGAAAGAGCGCTCTTGTTTTAGTAATATGCTAGCCTTTTATAATAAAGTTACAAGAGCAGTAAATGAATGAAAGGCATATACTGCCATTTTCTTGGATTTAGCGAAGGCATTTAACAGGGCGCCACATAATAAGCTGATATTTAAGTTGCAGCAAATGGGTCTGGATGTCAGGTTGGTCAACTGGATTCAGGATTGGCTGTCCAATAGGTATCAGAGAGTTATGTATGGTGGGGTAGTTTCAAGGAGGCAGTGGGTTACAAGTGGGGTCCCACAGGTCTCAGTACTGGGACCTATACTGTTTAACCTTTATATCAATGACATTGTCAGTGGATTGCAAAGAGATAGTCTGTTGTTTGCGTATGGTATGAAGCTGGGAAGGGTTATTAGTAATAGTGCAGATGTGGTAGCCCTGCAAGAGGATTTGAATAAGCTAGACAGATGGGCAAATGAATGTGGGTGTCAGTTTAATGCAGCAAAATGTAGGGTCTTGAGGTTTCGGACACCTCGATGGGAAACTGCATAGTCTATTGGAGGAGCTATAGTGGAGGAAGTAGGGGAGATAAGAGATCTGGGGTTGATGATTGATAGAAACCTGAAATTCAGGGGACATATTGCAAAGGCAGTGAAGGTAACACAGAGGATTGCTGCAATAATGAGAAGGACACTGACCAGCAGAGATAAAATGGTTATTATTCCGTTGTAAAAGACTCTGATCAGACCACCCTTAGACTACTGTTCACAGATTTGGTCCCCAGGATTTGAAGGGGATAAATTAACTGTGGAAAGGGTACAAAGGCAGATAACAAAGATGGTTTTAGGACTGTACAATGTTAGTTATGAGGATTAGCTGAGGGAATGTGGACTGCAGAGTTTAGTGGATAGAAGAAGGGGAGGTGATATGATTGAGACTTTTAAGCTGTTGAGAGGTGGTTACAGGGTTGACACTGGGGAGTTCATTCGCTTGGTTGAACATCGTGAAGCAGTGATGACAAGGGGGCCATCCCTGGAAGTTACGAAAGGAAACTGAGCAAGAGGGTAAGGGGGTGGTTTCTTTGCAGCATGGAGGGTGACTGAACCATGGAATGCATTGCTTGATGGAGTGGTGAGAGCGAGAACAGTCAATGACTTTAAGGAGTGGTATGATAGACTTTGTGTTTCCTAAGAGGGACCTCCCACGATGAGTCTTAATAGACTTTGTGTTTCCTAGGAAGGACCTCCCGCAATGAGGCTTTTGACTCCATGGAGGCCTGAATAATAATAATAATAATGTCTTATTCAAATTATTTACTTTGATGTTTTAAGGTACTTAAAAAAAAAAAAAAAACTGATTGTTTTGCTTAATGATGTCAGTGACCACTTTGATGATTTTGTTTTGAAAACTTATTGTGCCAAATCTATTTCTGTCTCTGTGGCCAAGTTTCCAAATATCATTGCCTGAGAAAGAAGACCAGGTTTAAATACCATGATGGGCTAAGTTACTGAAAGAATTTTCCACCCATTTTTTAGCATACACCCTCTGTCCAAAAAGAAACTGAACTTTTGAGAAAATAAAGCACAGACCAATTATAATTATTCAGATCATTTATTTCAATCAATATACTCTCCCTCAGCTTTGATACAGCATTTAGCACGGTCGATTAATTTGTTAAATGAGTTTTTAACAAATTTTTTTTGAGATACTATTAAGGGTCGTGGTTACTACTGCTTGAATGTTTTCAATGGTGTCGCATTGCTTTCCTTTCATCGGCAAATGAAGACGGGAGAGAGAGAGAGAAGTCACAGGGTGCTAAATCAGGTGAATACGGTGAGTAATCCAACACACAAACTTCGTTTTTGCTCAAAAACTGTTTCACAATGTTCGAACAATGAGATGGTGGATTATCATGCAAAAGTGACCAGCTGCCTGCATCACAATATTCATGCCATATGCAACGAATTCTTGCTAGCAATCACTTTAAAACTTCGAGATAAAACTCGCCATTGACTGTTTGGCCAGGCAGAATGAATTCTTTGTGGATAATGCCCTTGGAATCGTAGAAACAAATCAGCATTATCATTACTTTTGATTTCTCCAAGCGACTCTTTTTCGGATGCCACTCTTTTGGTGGTCCCCACTCAGTACTCTGGCGCTTTGTTTCAGGCTCATACTCAAAACACAACGTTTTGTCACCAGTAACGATCATTTCAAGGAAGTTTGAGTCCTTACGAGCAGTTTTAATCAGATCCTTGCAGTGTTCAATTCGATACATTTTTCGGTCGTCAGTCAACTTGTGGGGAAAAAATCACGAATTCAATTTATGAAGTCCCAAACTCTCAGTCAAAATGTTGTGTATAGTTGATTTTCGAATCCCCAATTCATCCTCAATCAATCTCACGGACGATTTCGGGTTTTCTTTGATTCATGCACTTTTTTGGATGGCCCGGCTTTTCGTCGTCCTCAAGCATCTCACAACCACCTTGAAATCGCTTAAACCACTCGTAAACTTGAGTACTGGATAAGCATTCATCACCGTATGCTTTTTGAAGCATTTGATGTGTTTCGGTAAAACTTTTACCAAGTTTAACACAAAAGTCAATTACAGCTCTGTTTGAAACTCATTTTCCGACCATTCGTCAAAACACACTGTCACTCTTGGCACTATAACTTGGCTTCTAATCAAACAAATGTCATAAACAGTGGACACAACACTAATAGAGGTTGCCGCTTTCGACAACAAAAAGATATAACAGGTCAAGCCACTAGTTTCTTCTATTTTCGAAAAGTTTGGTTTCTTTTTGGATAGAGGGTGTATATATCTTAGCAACTTAGGGCTTTCTTTTTACAAAAAAAAAAAAAAAAGAGTAGTGGGTCTGATGCCATAGCATGACAGAGATGAACTGAGAAGGGTCATAACTATGAATGAGTCAATAAGAATATTGTGCATCAGAAATGGTATACAGTCAGGATATCAGGAATGAATTTGATGAAAGAAAGCATTTGTACATATCTGATGGACTATATTTGAATGGTTTGGGAGTTAAATGTTTGGAGAGAGTGTTGTTCAGTCAAAAGTTGGAAGTAAAAAATCATGGAAACTAGAAATGTTGCTAGAGGGTGTGGGGGGGGGGGGTGCAATCAAGTGTCGATTTCACCACACTTCATTGCAAATGAGTGAAAGTACAGAAATGATCATAAAATTCTAAGCACAGTTTCCAAAGTTTTGAATCTGAATGGTTTGGTATTATAATATGCAAAGATAACTGCAGGTTCCAAGGGCTGTAAAATACTTGTATATCAATGCCAGAAGCACCAGTAATATAGGAGAGAAGTTTTGGCATTGGTCAGCTCGAAATGGCCATATATTATTAGCATCAACAAGACTTGGTTGACAGAAGATAACTTAGTTATAGGGATAAAATATAAAGAGTATTTTCAGAGAGGATAGGGGGAACATGAGAGGATGAGACATTAATGATTATACCTGAAGAAAAGTTCAAAAGTTAAGGCGAATTTTTAGAATGATCGTTACAGCTCAATTGAAGCTATGTGATGCAAAACAGAATCCAATAGCATAAAATATGTTGTGTATTGGGGGGACAGAATGCCATGCATCAGCATAATATCTGCAGGCTAAACAATTATTATGGAGGACATAAACTATGGGGACATATACTGCAGAGAGGAAAGAGCACATGTGATGTTAGTGAGTGTAAATTCCATTTTAGACTGATGGATAAGATGCCAGCACCAGAGCAAGACTGCATAACTAACATAGCCACTATGCTCTCCAAGTGAGGAAAGTGGTTATGCAGTCTTGCTCTGGAGGTTGCTAAACATGTGGGATTCTTATTCAAGGTGTATATGTGGAACTACAAAAGCCAGTGATTACGATAAACTTATTAGGCAGCTAAAGATGTGCCACGACATAAGAAACTTCAAGGGAAGAATGTCAACAGCACATGGAAAATGGTTGAGAACTGTTTGAGGAAAGCAGTATCAGGCTGCAAAGTCAAAGCCAGGAGAATAAACCAAGTGGGAGTTAAGTGGATGAGTAACATCATAGAGCAGGAACTGCAAAAAACATTTTGGAGGGAATATAAAAATGACTGGCATGCCCATGAGCAATACAAAGTGCAGACAAGCAGGATGAATAGAATAATAAGAAGAGCCAAGCTAAATCAGATTATGAGAGCAGGCCAAAAGAAATCCTAGAGTTTTTTTCACTATGTAGCAAGCATGAGGAAGAATTATTGTTATTATTATTATGGGCAATTCCAAGAATTCCTTAGACTCATCGAGAGAGGCCCTAAATATCATGTCAAGAACTATCCATCATGCAGTATCTATCATACTTTGCTTTGAACTCATTCACAGTCATCGTATGCACAACAGACTCTGGCAACCTATTTCACCACTCTCCAAACAAAAAACCTAGTTCTAATACCCTTCTAACTACACTCTTACTCAGTTTCCATGGATGGCCCCTAGTTTTCCCACCAATACACCTGTTCTGAAAAATTTCCTCTGAATTAATCTTGTAAAAACCCCTCAGTAATTTGTATATCTCAATCATATTATCCCTTTTCCACCTGTCAACCAGTTTCTGTAATCCACGAATCTTCAACCTGTTCTCGTAAGGTTCATTCCATAGACCTGCTACCATCTTGGTCACTCGCCTCTGGATCCTCTCCACCTCCTCCTCATCACCAAGAAACCCTGGTACCCAGATCTGCATGCAGCAGTCAAGATAGGGGGGGGTCTTATCAGGGCTTCATTTAGTCTCTGGCTTCTGCTTGTTTCTGCTCATCAAAGTATTCTTCAGTAACCACTTTTGCTATGTGCCTCCTAAACTTTAATCCCCTATCCACTAACACTCCACAGTCTCTGGCTTTGGCAATTTCCTGGTCACCAATGTGATATACAGCTGGTAATCTTTTCACCCCCAAAATGCTAAATTTCACCCCATAATCTTACACTTTGCCACATTAAACAGACACTCATTCTCCTTTGCCCAGTCTGCCAACCTATCCAAATCATCCTGCAAAATTTTGTCATCATCTGTAATTAACTATTGCTGTACCCAACTCTGCATCAAGCAAATAATTGAACAGTTCATCTCAGATCCTTTCCTATATCGTTAATAAATAAATTAAACAGTAGCAGTCCAAGAACAGAACCCTGTGGCATTCCACTAGAAACAGGTCTTCTTTTGGACTCTACTCCTGAATAAACTATTCTCTGATATTTATCCATCAACCATCCTCCTATCCATCTCACCAATCCTATATCCATCCCCATGTGCTGCAGTTTACTGATTAGAATTACATGTGGTATCCTGTCGAAGGCCTTTGCAAAGTCCAGCAGTATCACTGTAAACCTATTACCTTTATCCAACTCAGCTGTCACTGTATTATAAAATGTGAACAAGTTACTGAGGCAGGACCAACCCTTCACAAAACCATGCTGCCTCCCCCACATACAGTATCCAATTTCCATCTATCTATTCCTGTATTTTGCTCTTGACCAACTTCTCCAATACTCTGACAATGACTCCTGATATGCTGATCGGTCAGTAATTTGCTATATCAGTCTTGGAGCCTCCTTTATGCAATGGAACTATTTTCCCCTCTTTCCATCCCCTCAGGACTAACCCAGAGCTGAGACTTAAATTAAACAATATGGTGAAGGGCACTCACAATTCCCTCACCATTTCACGTAAAACTTGAGCTGGTATACCATCCAATCCCACAGCTGTATTCACATTAAGGTTCTGTAATATACTATGCACCTCCATTTCATTTACCTCAGTTCCCATAAGCCTTTGGCTCTGTCACTTCTGCAATATCACTGCCTGGATGATATTGCAGAAGAGTATGTGGACATACTCTTGCAAAGTATTCAATTAGTAATTCTACTACTTCAACTGATTCAGTTACTTCCCTACCATCAGCATTTCTTAAAATCATTCTACCACATACATTCTTTTACTTTCAGCATATCGAAAGAACTGTTTGGGATTCTCTTCAGCCCGCATTACTAACTTCCTTTCATAATCTGCTTTTGCCTTTCTTACCACACTAGTTACCCTTCTGGCCTGTGCCTTGTACTTTTTGTGTGTGCCTGCAAGTCCCCTTTCTCCTTAAATTCCCACCACGTTGTTTCTTTTTTTGCAGTTCCAGCTTAATGGTGTTATTCATCCATTTAACTCCCACTTGATTTACTCTCCTGAGTCTAGGTATGCAGTCTGCCATTACCTCCCTCAAAACTCCTTTACCACTTCCCATGCACTATCAACATCCAGCCATTGCAGTTTTAAATGCCATGGCACCAATTCAAGCAATATCCTAAGCTTGTCATACTACCAGTCCTGTAATTCCACATATACCCCATCTTAACTGAAAATTCCACACATTCAACCACCTCCCAGGTCAAGACTATATGATCACCCTCACCAATTGGTGGCAATGTGGTCATATTTGTTATAGACTAATTCTCAGATGCAATTATAGATCAAGCACTCTGGAACCCCTAATATATTCCATCACATGCTGTCTCAGGTAATTATCCCTTAGTAACTACATAAATATCATTTCTTCTTCCGATGTGTCCTCTCCTCCTTCCAATCTATGTTCCCATAGTTGAAATCACCCATAATAATTACCTGTCCTCCACTCATTGAGTCTATTTGCAGATGCATCTACATCATCTTTTCGATCATCTGTTTTATAGTAGCATCCAATTGTATACTTTGTTCTGCTGGCCTCAATTTCATACCAGATAGCCTGAAATGTGCTATTTTCACTGTCCTGCAGTTGAACCTCTACTCTCTTTGGTTACAGTTCATTGGCTATAGTTCGCCCACAGTTTGTAGATCTCTGCTTGGCGTCTTGCCAAGAATAGTCGATTCATGCTGAAGCGGAGAAAGAAATGAAGGACATACGAATTAGTCGCCAACATGTGAAATCACATGCTTTATAGGTAAAATTTTCCAATTGTTATACAAGCAACATAGTTAACTACAAATCATAAAAGAGAAGTTAATTTTCCGACGTGTAATAATAAACAACTCATCCCACAATACGGACTGATTACCCTATTATCGGAATGGATTCTCCTCCTGTTGATATGTGCAGAAGTGTCGAAGGGTCTTGAATCTGTGGGCGTACTATATCATTAATAACATGCCTCCTCCCATTCCTTTCTTTCTAATCATCCCTGAACACACTATACCCTTCACATTCTATCCCACTATGTGATCTTTTGTTAGCCATGTCTCACTAATGGCAATAACCTTTGGCTAGGATGAGCCAACCAATGCCAAAAATTCCTCCTGCTTGCTCCAAATGTTCCTGGCATTAGTGTACATAAAGTGCAAAAGCCCCTTAGGCCCACCGCTATCCTGACGCTTTATACTAACTATCTCATTCTGCCTTGTTACCAGTGGTACTAATTGAGGCATATTATACACATTCTTACACTCAACTGCCTCACTAATGTCTGCATATCCACTTAACAGCTTACCCCCCCCAAAAAAAAATACTAGTTCCCCCCCCTGATTCTGCACATCCACTTTCACTTTATTCAACAACACTTTTCCAGTCTCTGAACACCAAATTCATTCAGATGCAAACCATTAGAGTATCAAGAAAAGAAAGGCAATTGCTATTTTCTTTTTCTATAGTGAAATCGAATTCTGGGTGCTGGCTGTTAAGGTGAAGGAGGAAAGTGTAATGTGTCTGAGTCATGTAGCCAAATAGAGAATACATTATCAATAAATCTTAGCCAAACTGAAGATTTGAGAATGGCGGTATGGAAAGAAGAAGTATGATTCATGTAAGTCCTTCCACTCTGCACTGTTGTAATGCCAGAGAAAATGATGGAAGGGTGTTTCACCAGAGATGAAACTTGGATGAGATTGTGGTCCAAATTAACAAAAGGAGTAATTATTTGTACAGTGCACCCAAAAGGAGAACTAGTTAAGAGATCCAGAATGTTGGATAAGTTAAAAGAACTGTTGGAAATTCCGTTAGGAAGATTAATGTTTTAAGTCACTGCTTACAGCAAAAATGTCTGCCTCTCAACCAACTTGGTCAGTGAAATCTGAAAAAAGGGAAGCCAATTAGAATTGGGGACACTGAAATCATCATGAAGGACAACTTCACTGTTTGGAAATTTTGACTGAATGAAATCGAGCTTTGAAGATAGGAAGTCAAAGAGGTCAGAATGATTTTCATAATAGGGAGAACAGGAGGCAGCAGATGAATGAAACAAACTGTGGCAAAGAAATTTTAAGCCACAGGAGGTCCAAAAGGTGAGATTCTAAGGTTAGGCATCCTTTGGAAATGAATATCAGAAAAGCACAAAAGCACAAGTACCACCCTTACGGTGAAAGAGCCATACAGGATGTAATTTGGATAGTTAAGATGATCTGTGGTTGATTTAGTAGAAATTTGCAGTTCAGTCAGAAACAGAACAGCAAGTTTGGATGACTGAAGATGATAATGCACATCATTTAAGTTATTGTTGATGCCACAGATGTTGGTATTTTTTTTTTGTATGTGTGTCTGATTTCTGAGTTTAAATTTAATTTTATTGGAATTTTGGAGGGAGGTTTATTTTTTAGTTTAATCGCAGAGACTATCATCATCATGTAGCTTCCTCAATGCGAGGGTGCAGCATCATGTCCTTCCAGTCCTCTCTGTTGGTAGCTCTTCTTTTTATTTCAACATAGTCACATCATCCTATATCATCAAACCACGTCCATTTTCACCACTTGATCCTCTTCCCATAACCTTTCCTTCTAAAACTGTTCGTGTCCTCTGTCCTGCTAGTCTCATCTTTCATTGGACCATTTCCTAAAATAAAGATTTCTGTGTTTTCATTCTCTGTAGTACCTCTGCACGTGCTCTGTCCATGAGATTTTCAGGGCTCCTCTCTAGCACCATATTTCAAAGGCCTCTATCTGTTGTCTTACTCTTCTTGAATACCCAGGTCTCACTTGCATATGTGAAAACTGCCCAAACTAATGTTCTTATCATTCACCTCTTTGTCTCTATACCCACAGGACTTCTGAGCAGATCTTTATTTTTCCAGAAGGCATCTTTAGCTATGGCAGTTCTTATTTTTATTTCATTATCTTGTTTTCCATCTGCAGTAAAGTAGGTACCTAAATATTTGTACTCTGCTGAATGTTCAATTTTTATATCGTTTATGAATATTTCTGGCTTGGATATGTATTTTCTTTTGAAACTCACATAAATTTGATCTTTTTTGCATTTAAATGTAGGCCAAAATCTTTATCTTCTTCAATTAGTAGGTCCAGGCAATTTGATTCATTTGTTTCTGTTGTCTACAATTAGAATGGTAGAGACACTATACTTATTTAGGCTTGGTTTCATGTTTAATGTCACAAAAGATGAAGAGAAAAAGAGAAGGGGAACATGCAGTGTGAGAAAATACTCTTGCCAGCCTGGTTGGCATATCCACTCTCTAGCCAAAAGTCTGGAGAGTGGATACAACAAGACACTCTCTGTCTCCATCACTCAATCCATCAACTACAATGAACTGCAACTACACCAACGCCATCTACCGCCTACTACCACCACCATCCCTAGTATTTTCACAGATAATCACAATCATCCATGCCCACAGCAGGATTTGAACCATCTGTGAAAATACTAGCGATGGCGATGGGGGCAGTAGATGGCGTTGGTGTAGTTGCGGTTCATTGTAGTTGGCGGATTGAGTGGTGGAGACAGAAAGTGTCCTCCCTAGATAAGTCTTTGGACTCCCTGGAGGTGTCACGTAATAATAATAATAATAATAAAATGCCACCATACAGAGAGCATTCAGTCTCCAAACCATTGCATGGTCTCGACAGCTGCAAATACTATTACATGGCCTCCCAGCAGGCACGACTTGGCAGTGAGATTATCTGCCAGTTGATCAGGAAGCCTCCTAAAAGAAGCATTACCATCTGGTTTGGTCTCATCCACTAATAGGCAGCCAGCCTGCTGCTGTACCCTCAAATACGGGGTGGGTGGGGTTACTGGATCCCTGCAGTATGTCTCGAATGCCCTCGAGGGGTATCATTCACATTGCATGTTGAAGGTTAGGGGAAAGAGAAAATCCAGAACCCTTGCTATAGGAACCAAACATGACAGTAACCACTTCAGGTCTCCAATAAGCAAGGTAGTAATATTTCAACAGGCGATAAAAGTAATCTACCATCTAGGATTAGTTGGCATTTATTCCAACTAGGAAGGTATTCCTTTGCAGGGGAAATACTCGCTGTCATCAGAGCCCCTTTAATAGACACATGCCACACCACTAGAAGGCATGGTTGACTTGACTGGGAGAGGCTGTATATTGTGCATCACTGGCCCATAGTGGCTCACTTGTTTAGCAAGAGCCTTGCAATGGTTGGTCAAAATGGTTACTGTACACTCCAACCAAGAGGATGTTAGTTGAATTCCATTCCGAGTTTGACACCATTGTGCTTGCTGGAGGCCAGAAGTGGCTTGTAAAAAAAAAAAAAGGTCCGTATTTCATCTCTAGAGGGTTACTATTAATTTATCTGACTTTAGCACACTTGCAGCACTAATACTATAGACTTACAGCTTTTTGTGGGAGGGACTCACAAAAAAAAATTGCAAAACAAATGGAAAGAGGATGAAATGGTTCCATTTCACAAGAGAAGGTGATAGGAATGGGGCTTCAAATTATAAGCTAACACGTGTGTCTGTAATTGTGAATAAGGTTTTGTTGAGGACTCAGTCCAAAACTCTCTTTGATAGTCAGCATGGGTTGTCAGAGAGGACTTGTGTTTTATCAGCCTAATTATGTAGGGCAGAGGTTGGCATTGTGTGGCTCATGAGCCACATGACTCTTTGAACACAACTATAGCTCTTTAACTTTTAGTCTACATGTATATGTGCATACTGCAAAAGTTCTCCATTTAGTTTGCATGCACACTGCGCACAGCACACAAGTGTTAAGGTGTCAAAGATTAATTGTTGCAGGCAGCAGTGGCAAGTATAAAACAGTTAAGACAGGAACAAAATAATATCTATGTGCTATTTATGACAAATGAACAGCGAGAGATGAGTTGAAAAATCAAGACCAAATTCTGTTCGAAGAATGAAGCAGCTTACCGGAGATATATATCTATTTCGGTTTGATGCATTTCTGCTAGCAAATATTTTTGAATATGAACTATATTAAAAATAAATCAAGAAACTGTCTAAACAATGCAAGTCTCACAGAATGTTTAAAGATGAAAATCACTGCAAAGGTCATATTAATTTGTACCTAACTGGATGTGTTGTTTTCATTATTGATAAATGATGTTTCGAAACATACCATATTTTCCGGTGTATAAGACACACCCAAGAAATTTAATACAATTTTGTGGAAAAAACCTAAACTTTAAAGTATGATTTAAAAACTTTGACTGCATGTGTACGAATCATTTTTGTTGAAATGGCAATGCCATTTTGCCAATTTTCTTGCACCCATTTCAAAACTTCTGTCTCTAGTTCTGGCCACTTCGCAATTTTTCCACTTTCCGTGTGCTTTTCATTACGCAAATTGTACAAAATCTCCTTCTGACCACACCAAGTTCTAATCCTTTTTTCTGTAGGCAGAGGTCCAAAATGTCTTTCAGCTTCCCTATTCCCATGTTCTTCCGCATATTTTACAACCTGCAATTTGTAACTTGAAGTATATGAATGTCGCCTGTTTTTTTCCATCACTAAAATCTACGGGGAAATATCAAACTGAATACAAAATATCTCAACACGTCAACTCAATACTGATAAACATCGGTAACTGATTACTCGGATAAGATATTATGAAACTTGAATAGGGACTCCCCGTTCTTAGCCAATGACGTGCTAGAAGTCACGTGAAGGTCACGCATCAATTTGATTGCACCATTAACCGCCTACAAAGAACTTGGAACATAAAAGGGAGTGTGTATGAGTTTGAAAAGAGGAAACAATCTTTACCTTCATTATATAAGATGCACCCCATTTTTAAGGTAAAAAAGTGCATCTCATACACCGGAAAATACGGTATATAAATATATATATATATATATATATATATAATAAAATACTCTATATAATTTCTTAACCTCTTCCCCCGGCTTGAGCCGAAATGTGGCTCAGATTTTTTTTTTTTTTTTTTTTTTTTTTTTTTTAAGTTAGATCAGAAATGGCTTTTTGCTCAAAAAGGTTGCCAACCTGTGCCATAGGGTGACCAATGCAATGGACAAGGGAGATGCATATATACGATAGTCTATTTCAATTTTGCAATGGCTTTTCATAGATTACCACAAGAGGTGCTGGTAATTAAATTGAAACAGACTGAGTTAGATAATAGACTGATATGCTGTCTAATAGATATCAACAAGTGTACAGTAATGCTTACAGCATTATTCCAGATGAGTAGAATTATCAAAGGTGAACTACAGGGATCTGTTTAGAGAGCACTGCCTGTTTAACATATGTGTTAATGATAGTGGGACAGATTTAAATTGAAATATGTAGCTGTTTGCAGATGATGCAAAGTGGAAAATACTATGAGGAACAGGGTAGATGTGGCATTACAGTAGATATGAAGAGACTGTGTGAGCATACAAGTGAGTGGAGTTAGCAGTGCAATGTTGAAAATATAACACTTTAAAATTTGAAAAGCAAAGGTGGGATGTAGAGTACAGACAATCCACCCCCCATATAACATGGTACTTCTACAACAATTCTCTAACATGATTAAAGAATTGCAGCAATTCATGCACAACGCAGTACTTATGTAACATGGTTTCACCTGGTTAGAGAACTGCAGCAAACCTTGCATAACCAGGTATTTTTGTTTATATATATTAAGGATTAAGGAGAATGTGAATGACTCAGTATCCATTATGCAAAAAAAAAAAAAAAAAAAAAAAATATATATATATATATTGTTATTATTATTGTTATTATTTGACACCTCCAGGGAGTCCAAGACTCATCGAGGGAGGGCACCTACTCTACAACTCTCTGTTTCCACCACTCAACTTCATCCACCCATCTACTGTCCACCATCACCACTAGTATTTTCACAGACAATCACAAACATCCGTGCCCACGGTGGGATTTGAACCTTTTGGCTGGAGAGCGGATATGCTAACCATTCGGCCAACCAGGCCAGCAATATATGTGTGTGTGTGTGTGTGTGTGTGTGTGTGTGTGTGTGTGTGTGTGTGTGTGTGTGTGTGTGTGTGTGTGTGTGTGTGTGTGTGCATATTGGGAAATCCTCGTATTTTATTTTGTTAGAAAACTTATGCTGATTTGAGACCATTAAAATTGTGACTTTGAAGCATGTAGTTCATGATTTTGAAAGTTTTTGTTGGGTTATTTTGGTAGTCACTTTTCAATATTTCAAATCTTCAGCAGTGTCATATGTTTTTTCCATATCAATGAAAACTGATGCTAGATGCTTATGTTTTAGGAAGGCATCTTTAAAGGATGCCTCCAACCAGAACAGATGATCAGTAGTAGAATGATATTTTTAGAAGTCAGATTGTGTTCTGGAAAAAAGGCCATTTCTCTCAAAAAACCATAAAAGATGAAAGTTAAGTTTTTTTTTCAAAATCATGCACAAGAAGCAAGTCAAAAGGCAATAGGATGGTAGTTATTTGGGGATTTTGGATTCTTCCCTGACTTAGGAATGGCAATAATAATTGCTTTTTTTTTTTTTTTGTGCTAGGTACTCAAAAAAATACTCATAAAAAATTCATGCCAGATGATTTACCATCCAGTAATGAATATAATCTGGCCTAACAGAAGTTGGAGGGTACTTAAGCAAAGCAACTTTCATATCATCTTTAGTGAATGGCCTGTTGTATTAGGTGCTGTTCAAAGAAAACTGGATTTGTTTTTTTGCTTTGCTTTTTCAGGGTAAAGAACTTGGAGAGTTGATAAGAAGATAATACTGGTGTTTTGGCAAAAATCTCCCCGACCATGTTAGCAATCACTGTCAGATCAACAACTATTGCATCCACTGTGTTCAAGGATAAAGAGCTGATGGGCAGTATATCAGTCCTAAATTTTCCAGATTTTGTCCCATACAAAATAAGTGCACCTCCCTCTTTTGTTTTGGTTGTTCTTGTTATAGAGGATGTACGCTGGATCCAATATTCTTTTTGACTCCGACACCAGATGTGTCTTGCTCAAGTAAGTTTAAAAGCAATGAGGTCTGTTGTTATGGAATATCTTTAGAAAATACCCCAAGCCTTCATCTTCTTCTGAACTTCTTTGGCTGCTGTGAAATTGTCATTTCCATTAGAGAAACATGGAAAGTGACCACATGTTTTCAGAACTGCAATTGTAGCAGTTTGTGTAATACACTATCACATGATTTGCTGATAAAGAAAAGCTGATCATTGCAGAATCAAATTCTGCTTAAGATAAGGAGGTGAGCATGTCAACCTTCCCACTTTTCTATCGTGACATCCATAACGAAGTGCATGCAGAAAAAGTGAATATCACAGGAAAGTAATCATGTTTGAATAAGCTCTGATTATTTTCCCATTTAAAGAGTAGGAAACGAGAGGGTGTAGTTGGTAATGACTGTTCAGGTAGGCATATGAAAGAAGGTATCACTTCGTGTATTTAGGAGGTAGAGATTATTGTTGTTAAGTATATGCTCAACAACTCTTTCTCCTCCGATGTTCGTTTGAGCACTACCTCACAGTGTTATGTCCATTTAAATCCCAAAGTAATGGGGATGGTGACTGCAATACATCATTATCAAGGTCATCTGAGAGAGCAGCAGCAGGTGCAGCATACTGGTATATTGGAGTTCTGCTTCCATGTCATATTGAGTGGGACTTACTGGTAAGGGGTATGGTTGCCCACAAGGATGACAACTCCTCCATGGGCAGGTTCATCCCATCCTGTCCTTACAAATGATGGCAGTATTGCATAATGTCAGATCATTTCTCAGCTTTATGTTCTCTGCAGACAGAAGCATATCAGTTTATACTTCTGCAAGATGACCTCAAAAAAAAAATCAGCTAACGCCTTTTTGTTCCCATATAGGGAGTAGGTGAGGCCATTTTTAAGCCCTATCTAACTTTTGGAGACTGAGTGGGCAGTTGTTAGATCCTGAATGGAGGATTTTCTAAGAAGTTGTTCATTCAGAATCTAACATGAAAATTCTAACTAATTTAAAATAATATGTGCACACCAGCAGAGTGTAATAAGACCTTGTTGTATAAGAGAATGCGTATTAATATGTGAATTGTATTAGAAATATTTGTAGTCAAAAACGAAAAACTAAACTAGAGAATTGTGTACAAATTAAGGATTCCATGTAAAAGAAATATTAGGTTAAATTTGTGTCCTATTAAGCTGTCTCAAATAACGTAAGTCGACAGATAGGTCATGAGTAACAGTGCAAAGGTCGCGTCTGAAACGCACGTATTGGTCGTAAGTAAGCGCGCTTTCCTCGAAGACAGCACCTAACAGCAATAGGGAGAGTAGGGATCATCTTAAGGGCATTAAAACTAAGGGTCGTGCGAAAAAAAGGATACAACAAAAAGAGGGCTAGAACAAGGCAATGCACGCCATATTGCAGGGCTTTTTGTTCCGGATTTCATCTCGAGGATTCTTGACCGGTGGTTGGAAAAAGGACGAGCCAGGGTTCTATGATGTCGGACAGCGGGCCGTTTTCCTGATTATGCTGAACAAGATTCCAAGCTGAGCCGTACGCGAATCATCAGCCTATGCAGAAATCATGCCAGCCGTTGGATGTCCCATCGGAAAGGACCAGAGATAGCCCTCAGTCACGGAAGAAAATAGTTAGAGTCCGGCAGCAGTAGAAAGGACGATGTAGCCAAAAGCCAGGCACTGAGATTGCCGATCGAAAGATGACCAGAACAGCACGTGGTAGTTAATAGACCTTCGGAAAGACTGGGTAATGTAGAGATCTTTGTTATATGTTATGGAAGTGATAGAAGATTGAAAGTTATGTTTGATTAAGTAATGTGGACAATCCTTTAGAGAACTTGGATAAGATTTCGTATTTTGAGACAGCAAAATTCTGTTGGACAAGGAATTGTCAGGAATGAATCTAATTGTATGTGACTGAAGTAATAGTGTATTTTGTTTAGTAGATAACCTTAACTGAGAAAGCAATGTACTCTATGAATATCATGCATGAGAGAATCTTAATTTAGTGTAATATTGTCATTGCTTTCCATTGTTCTGTGTGAATAACAATTTGATCTGTCTAAGTGAACTTGATTAATTTAGAATTGTGAGAATTATCTTAGCATGAGATTTAACTTAGCAAGAGATTTAGAAGTTTTAGTAATTTGATTCAATTTAGTTGTAATTGTCATTTAGTTCCAATAAACATGTTTTATTGCATATGCCTGAGTCATGCCTGAATTCGAGATATCAAATTACCACTCATAAAATTAGAACCATGGCGGGAGAAATTTTAGATATATATGTTTAAGTAATAGATCATTGGTCACGACTGCAAAGTACCGATATCTATTTAAGTGTGTGTTAGAGTGTATGCCAGTGAATCTAGGAATATTTCTCTGAACTTGAATAAAATTCCTGTAATAGGATACTGGCTGGCACAGTATAAATATAAATTTGCCAGTATCTGAAAAGGAAATATCCCTAGGTGGAATCTAGTTAGGCTATACACAAGAAAAGATAATAGAGGTTAATGAAGTAATGAAATATATAAAATAAGAAATAGAGAGAGAAACAACAAATACAATACAATAAATATAACACAGTTCAATCTCTACTGGTAGCCAATCAGAGATAGCTGGCTCAAGGCTATCACTAATTAATCGGCATGCAGTGAAGAAGGCTGCTAGTAAGTGCCGCCATCTGGTGGTCCCTAACACAATATATTTAATGTCTGAAAACAGTGTAGGTTCGCGGGCCGATTTTCTTGAGTTTACGGGACAAAAAACCTGAGTTTCTGGGAGGAAAACCCCAGCAGTCTGTGCCAGAGATCAACTAACTCTGGAACCAGTCCAGAAAAGGCTTAGAAAAAGTTCCTCTAGTCAGCGACGAGATTCAAACACCTTTCATCGTGCGGGCAAGCGCTGTAGAGTGCAAACACCACTTCTACTGAGCTACACAGGAGACCTTGATGTCATTAATACTTGGATGGAATCCATGACATTTCCATTGTAGGAATGTTTTCAATATTCATTTTCATGGCATCATCTGGCAATTTGATGATGTCCTCAATTTTCTTTTTAGAAAACTGAGGACATCCAGTATCCATCATTTCTTGTTCACTAGGAAAAATATCCAAGATATTGTAAAACAGTACTCCTCTATGGCACTAGATATATGCATTATTTTATCTTCAAGAGGAAATTGAGGTATCTATGCCATCTGTTGACATTGCTTCTTAAAATGTCTAGAGGCATGTCTTTAACCCTTTGCAGTGCACATTCCATTATCTTTTTTATTAGCAATTTTGTGTAGTGGGACAATATTTGGCATATCCTCAGGAGTGAGTCCATACTGATTTTTCTCCTTGATTTGCTCTAAGGAGACAGCAAGCAAGTTATATCATTTGGGGATGTTGTAATTGTGAGAAGGCAGGATCAATATATGGGTTTAGATCCTTGTTGACACTTTCTTTACAGCTGCCTCCTTGGTATAAGAGAGTTTACCAGATGTCAATATTACTTTTGTGGTGTACTGCCTCTTTGTCTTCAGAAGTGACACACTGCTCTGTTTTTATTTTTAACATAAACAGGCACCCACATGGAGGGTGTCTCTCATGTTGAGTCATTTGAATACATGGAGGTCCAATAATGGTGATAATTCTATTCTATTTATCAGGTCCATGGCATGATAAATAGAACAGGATAGAAGAGGTTAATAAAACAAGCTAATGTTTGATTGTCAGGAAAAAAGCATCAGAGAAAGACCGAGATATAGGTGGAGACTGACACAGAAGTGCCTTAGAAGACCAAGTGCTCTGGCAATGTTGAAGACTCGACAAAGAATAGCCCCATTTGGAAGAAAATGATTAATATACAGATAGTAAAAACCAAAATTTATGTAATATTATATTGTCCTGTACTCAACAAAATATGAAAATAATATATATACGAGGTGGTATCAAAATGTTTCGAGACTAGGTTTGTAACAGCCAACAGATGGCAGCACAAGGCTGCATGCACAGTCACAGGGAGCATCTACCTTCATAAGTCAGTGTGTCAAAAGACATCGTCCTATGTACATCGGCTGTGCAACTGATGCTATTCTCACCACCTGCATTGCAACATCTGCGATTTCATCATGGACAGCAAGTTAGAACAAAGAGCAAACATGAACTTTTGCATGAAACTGGGCAAATCTGCCACAGAGACATTTGACATGATTCGGCAAGTTTACGGTAATGCTGCAATGAGTCGTTCAAGGTGTTTTGAGTGGCACGCATGCTTCAAGAGTGGAAGAACATCACTGGAAGATGATGAGAGATCAGGGACATTCAATGAGCTCAACCCCCAAAAATGTCAAACCATTCGGCAACTTGTGCACGAGGATCGTCGGAGAACACTCAACATTGCTGCCACTGTCGATGTGTCATACGGAACAGTCCAAGCAATCCTCACATGTGATTTCAACATGCGCTGTGTTGCTGCCAAGTTCGTCCCCAGGCTGCTGATCCAGGAGCAGAAGGAACACTGCAAATCCGTCAGCATGCCATGGATGACCCATCCTTCATGTCGAGGATCATTACTGGTGACGAAACTTGGGTGTATGGGTGCGATCCTGAGACGAAGCAAAGTGTTCGCAGTGGAAGAGCCATTATCTCCACGACCGAAAAAGGCGAGGCAGGTCCGCAGCTCGACCAAGTGCATGCTCGTCATCTTTTTTGACATTCGCGGCATTGTGCATCGAGAATTCGTCCTCGGGGCAAGACCATCAATAGCGAGTTCTACTGCCAGGTTTTGAGGCATCTGAGGGAGGACATTCAATGAAAGTGACCAGATCTGTGGAGCGTAAAAAACTGGATGCTCCACAACGACAATGCACCTGTCACCGAGCTCTCCTCACACGAGTTTCTCGCCAGAAACAAAATGATCTCACTTCTGCACTCACCCTACTCGCCAGATTTGGCTCCTGCAGACTTCGCCCTCTTCCCGAAGATGAAGATCCAGCTCAATAAGGTCACCGTTTTGACACCATTGCAGAGATCCAGCATGAATCGCAGAAGGTGCTTGACATGCTTTGAAAAGAAGACTTCCAGGACACATTCCAGAAGTGGAATGTGTCCTGGAAGTCTGGGACACTGGGAGTGCTGTATTGATATGCAAGGGGCCTATTTTGAAGGTGATAGTGTGTAAATGTAAATAAATAAAGTAATTTTTCGTAAACAAAGCTAGTCTCGAAACTTTTTGATACCACCTTTTTTGATATATATATATATATATATATATATATATATTATTTTCAACTAATGAAACCTGGAAACCTCATATTTCTAAGATACAGCTGTATCGCAGTAAGGGCTAATCGATATCTCTCACATTTATGATATACAGCCCTTGTAGTGGCAGCAAAAACACTGACTACCTATAATGCAGATAGAAGACAAAATGTTAAGAATATCACAAATTCCACAGTTACTGGTAGAAGAAACAGCAGGATGAACACACAATATAGCAGGTGTTGTAGCTTTTGAGACATCCCACCAATGGCAGCCTTCTCAGGCACCACTTTAAGGCTACTGGTATCCTTTGGCCATACAACAGAGGTGTGTTAGAGCTCTGCTATACATGAACCAAACATTTCTCTTCTGCTAAGGGAACATCACTGAACATATCATAGACGATATTTACCAAAGGTTTTGCAAGAATTCACAGTACCTTTACAAGAATTAAGAATTTAAGAATTATCTTTTAAGAATTTACAAGGTCCTGTAAGCCTGCTTAGCAAAGCATACTGTGCTCCTTTGCCTCTATAGCACAGTTGGAAGAATGACAGGACAATGCACTTTCGAATGAAAATACTGAAGTTTGGTTCTTATCATAATAATAAAGAATGTGGATTTTTTCTAGTGAAGGCAAGTTAGCCAATCTTATACAGACATCAAGATTTTTAATCCTGGAAATTATATTTTTCATCAGCCAGAGAACAAATGCAAATAGAAAAGAGAAAAATATTATTAGTGGGTGGTAGATGATGGCTTGTATAAATGGTGGATCATGTAATATATGGCTTGTTGATGATGGATTGTGTAGTGTAAAGCACAATTTGCAGTGTTTAACAGGTGGGCTGTGTGGTGTAGAGTAGCCTCTCAGAATGTCTTTCAACTCCATGGAAGTGTAATAACAATAAAAAATAATCCGTCTAAAGACACTTGCCCACAGACATAGAAATGCTGCTGATGTCCTGACTAAATTGATACTGAATGGTCAATGTGATCATTACCATAAGTGAAAATACCATTTCAAGTGAACGTTATCTTGTCTGTGAAAAGCATGTGCGAGAGATAAATCACCAATGATGATCATATGGTAAAAGTGCTAGAACACACTAAAAATGGTATGGGGGGAAGTCTCATGCATGACTCTTCATATGGAGTCCATGTACTGGTGCATGGATTCCATAGTTTGCATACAGATATCAGGATTTTTTAATCCTGGAAACTCTTATTTTTCATCCTGCTTACAGGCAAATCAGCCAGGGAACAAATGCAAATAGAAGAGACAAAAATATTATTAGTGGGGTGGGTGGGATGACGGAAAAGCATGCATAAGAGATAAATTGACAATGATGATTACTAAAATGGTATGGGGGAAAGAAAATGTTCATGCATGACTCTCCACATAAGATCTTGGGAGACATCTTCCTTTGCAGTCCTCCATGTACTGTTGCATAGATTCCATGCATGAGTATATCCTATGTTTTTGACTGTTTTTTCCCCCACAGTTTCTGGTACATCATGATTCTTTGTCTCTCCCTCCATCCTTCCTTCATTTTGTGGTGGAGAAACTAACACACCCACAAAGCCAGTGATGAAGATGATTGAAGTTCAAGAGCATGAAACAGTGATGATAAAGTCAACATGCTTCATATGCATTTCCACTGGCTCAGTGCATATCAGCCAATTCAGTAAATAATAACTCGCAATCCACTGACATGACAATGATTTTGGAACACTGAAAAAATATAGCTACTGTCTTTTGCTAAGGGCAAACCTTAGACTGATTGCATTGTGTATCCAAACCCATCTTACATATGATTCTGGTTGTTTAAAATCACATGGTTCAATGAACTACATCTACCTGCTTTCTGGTTATATCTCAGAAACACAAGGATTCCAGACTCATATTTCCCAGAGCTTTTATTTTTTTTTCTTTTTAGGTTTAGAATGTGTCTTTAAAGTTTATAATGGGAGATGTGGAATCACTCCTCCATATATACACTTTTTTTGGGGGGGGGGGGGGGCAGAGGAGAACAACCCTTTGCTGTGTTACCTTAACTCACTCCGCTAGCTCCCGTCACAGCTTACTTTGCTCAATCTAAAGATGACTCCAAAGATTCATTACTATCATATTTAAAATTAAGTCACTATTATTTATTATTATTAATAGTTCGTTGTTAATAGTTAATAATATTATTATTATTATTAACTCTTCGCACCAGCTGTCATACCTGTTCTTGAATTCATTCATGCCACTTGCACACACAACATCCAATGGCAATCCATTCCAATCAATCAATCACAAATGGCCCTCATTCCTTTCTTGACAGCACTCATTCTCAACTTCCAAGGATGCCCACGCATCCTTTCTCCACCCCACCCTCTCCCCCATAAAATGAAAAATTCTATTTACTGAAATTCTGTATAACCTTTTCAGAAGTTTGTAACTCTCAATCATATCACCCCCTCTTTTGGGATTTTGCTAAGGCTTTTTGACAGAATACAGCCTGGAAGACTGTTGCATAATTTGGATATTATGGGATTGGATTATAAACTATTAGCATGGATAAGAGGATGGCTGATCAAAAGATATCAAAAAGTCTATCTTCATAATCACTATTCCATAATCCTCATATCATTTTTGACACTCTCATCACTGTATTAGAATCATCACAGAAACCAGACCTGTGTGCAATAGTCCAAGTGAGATCTTATCAAGGCACTGTAAAGAGGCAAAACTACTTCCTCATTGTCACAACTCAAGATTCGTTTCAGCATTGTAATTATTCCCTGAGTTGAATTTACAATTTTTGCTATACGACCTTTGAATTTCAACTTCCAGTCTACTAAAACTTCAAGATCTTCAGCCAGATCAGTTTCTTCTAGCATAATCACACCAATATAACACAACACTGGATATCTACTCACACCAAAGTGCATGACTTTACATTTACTGAAATGGAACTGACATCTATTTTCACATGCCCACAATTCCAGTCTATTCAAATCATTCTGCGAGTACTGCATACCAGCAGCACTTCTGATTATCCTACCTATCTTTGCATCATCAGCAAATAGCTGTATGTCACATGTCAAATCCTTACCAACTTCATTAATATACAGATTGAATAACAGGGGACCAAGGACTGAACCTTAGGGCCCACCATTGTTTTACCCTGAATCTTTCAGATTCACACCCCGCCATAAATGACTTTCTGATATCTGTTGATATCAAAAAAGTCATATGTCTTGATATCAACAAAACAGATTATTCATATCAGCCATTCTCTTATCCATGCTAATAGTTTATAATTCAATCCCATAATATCCAAATTATGCAAGTCTTTCAGGCTATATTCTTTCAAAAGCGTTAGCAAAATCCAAAAGTATCATGGTGTATCCATTTCCCTTGTCTAACTCAGTGGTAACATCATTACAGAATGTGAGCAAGTTGCTAAAACATCACCATCTCTTAGTAAACCAATACTTTCATTGCAAAGTAGAGATTCTCTGTTAACCAATTTCTGAATGCAAGCCTTAACCGACTTTTCCAAAATCTTCAACACCACTCCTGAGATATCAATTGGTCTTTGCACTACTCTTGTGCAATGGGATTACCATACATTCTTATCAGGAGTGGAAACTCCTGTGGAATCTTCCCTGTTCTGAGACTTAAATTATATAGCCTGGTCAAAGGAATAGCCAGTTCAGCTGAACACTCGTAGCATCTGTGCTGATATCTCATCAGTTCCTATTGCAGAATTCTTATTCAGTTTGTGCAATAGCTCTAGTACTTCCTCCTCATACACAAGTTTCCTCATTCAATGAAGAGGTAGCAGTGAGTTCAATGTTGCATATACCAAGTTGATAGTTTTCAGCATAATAGCTACTCTTTAGTTGAACAATCACTTCTGCATCAGTCACAGATACCATCTGCATTCAGTAGTGATAGTTTCAAATTCATTCTTAATTTTACTTGCAGCATAATGATAGAATTCTTTGGTTGTCTGTAACTTGCAGAGTCAGTTTCTTTTCATACTCAAACTCAGTTTTCCGTACAACACTTGTGACTCTTCTGGCCTGGTGCTTATAATTATCATAACTGACACCATTTTTATGCATATTGTATTCCTTCCACATCATCTTTTTATCACGAATCTTTTGCTTAATTAGATTACACATCCATTTCAAACCTACTCGTGGGATTTTGATTAAGTATTTTTTAAACATGTCCCAAGCACTGTCAATATCCTTACCATCCAACAACTGATACCATGGAGCAGAACCTAGCATATACTCCTCAGATAGTCATAATTTTCTGCTTTGTAGTTCAGCATGTAACCTTTTCTGAATGGAACATTCATAAACTTAGCCACTTCTCAAGTGAGTACCGGATGATCACTGTCACCAACGAGGCAGAATAGTTATGTATTTAACTGAAACTCCCTCTGACACTATAATCAAATCTAACATCCTCTGACCATGAGTTCCTTTTGACACATACTAAAGGAAGTTGTCTCCCAACAGCTCAATAATTTCAGTTTCATTCTTCTGATGCAATTTCACAGCTACCCAATCAATGTTTAGATAATTAAAGTCCCCCCCCAACTCTTTTCACACACACAGTCTCTATTTGGTGATGCATTTTTTCTACACTAGCAACCAATCCATCTGGTTTGTAACAACATCCCCACTATGTATTTGATCCTGTTAGACTACACCTCATACTAGATGGCTTCAAACTCACTGCCACATGAAAAACTGTTACTAGTATTGCAGTCATCAGTCTCAACTCTGTATTCAAGTCATCTGATATCATTAGCAGCACATCCCCTCTTCTGCTTTCTAAAAATGCTATATCTGCACTTGATACCAGTTAGTATGTTTGCATCTGATAGCCAAGTTTTACTAATGTCTACAATATGAGCTCCTAATATGAGGGTAATATGAGGGTGTGTAGTGTTTTCAGAGAGCTCAAAAAAGCTAAGTATTATTTTGAGTGAAAATTGGGATATTGGTTTTAATCTTAACATAGTATTGTTTATTTTTGGTAGCTTGTTGTGCGTCTGTGTGATTTTGGTGTGAATTCCGTTTTATTTAACTTAGTATTTTAAAGATAAGTTTCATAGAGTAGCACGTGGTGCCAATGTGACAAAAAATAATGGCGTCCAAAAACTTTAATGTGAGGGAGTTTGTCCGGTGTGATATGTGTGGGATGTATGCTTTCCCGAAAGAGGGTGGAGTTTGGATGGAAAATGATAGTGGTGGGAGACTGTGTAGAACATGTAAGGAAAGTGAGGATTGAAGTATGTGACAGGTCGTGAGATTGTTGTGGTAGAAGAAAGCCAGAATGTGAGTGAAAATAGTAGCTTGATAGGGAATTTGATGTTGTGCAGTGATGGCAATGAGAACGGTGATCAAAGAGAGAGAGTGAAAGCAATTATACAAAGAGAGAAGATGGTTTAAATGATAAAAAAAATGAGGAATTATTTGAAAGGAGTGAGATAGCACAGTTAAGCGGAGTAATACACAGTGGGAAGCGGCAGTTGGAGCACCTGCAAAACTCTTTCCAGAGTGCCTCGGCTAACGGAAATAAGCAAGTGTTTGAAAGGAAAAATAAGCATAAGAGTGGGAGAGTTTCAGAAATGAATTTAACTAAATCGTACTTACCGGGTGCAAAATTTAAGGATGTAAGTGAGAGTATTAGAGCGCAAAAACAGAGGGTGAAAGAATTGATAGTTGTGGCAGGTACGAATGAATTGAAAGGAGATAAATTTTTTATGAGAGAGGACTTGAAAGTATTGTTAAAGGTAGCGAAAGAAAAGAGTGACAGAGTTAGGATGTGAGTCTGTTGCTGCGGTACAACAGAGAGGAGTTTAGAAGGAGGGCCATAATCGCAAATGACTATGCGCAGGTTATGCAGACGGCGTGGTGTGGAATTTGTGGACGTGTGGAATGAGTTTGATGGGTGAAAAGATTTATACAAGATGGATGGCCTGGATTTGGTGTGCAGAGACTGGAAAAAGTGTTGCTGAATGAAGTGAAAATGGATGTGCAGAAGCAGAGAAACTAGAACTATCAATGAGGGGGGAGGATATGCAGACATCAGTGAGACAGTTGAGTGTAAGAATGTATATAATGTACCCAAGCCAGTACTAAAGACTAGTAATCGGAATGGGATAGTTAGAATAACGCATCAAGATAGGGGTGGGACAAAGGGACTTCTGCATTTCATGTATACTAATGCCAGGAGTATTAGGAACAAGAAGGAAGAATTTTTGGCCTTGGTTGGCTCTTCCTGGCCACAGGTTATTGGCATTAGTGAAACATGGCTGATGGAAGAGGATATAGTTAGTGGGATAGAATGTGGAGGTTATAGTGTGTTTAGGAGAGACAGAGAGAATAAAATGGGGGGGGGGAGAGTGTTATTAATGATAGCTGATGAACTGCAGCCAAGGAGAATTGAAATTGTATTGCAGGATAGTGAAAAGAGCTCATTTGATGCTATTTGGTGTGAGATTGTGACTAGCAGAACAAAATATACAGTTGGGTGCTGCTATAGACCAGGTGATAGAATAGATGATGGAGATAGTATGCATGAACAAATTGATGAAATGAGTGGAAGGAGGGTAATTATTATGGGGGATTTCAACTATGGTAACATTGATTGGAAGGAGGAGAGGACACATGTGAGGAAGGAACTGGATTTTATTCAATTATTAAGGGATAACTATCTGAGACAGCATGCAATTGAAAATACTAGGGATGTGAGAGTGCTTGACCTGGTAATAGCATCTCACAATTTGACTGTAATGAATATGACCATGTTGCCACCTATTGGTGGGAGTGATCATAGGGTCTTGACCTGGGAGGTGGCTAAAGGTGTGGAACTTTTGATTAAGACAGGGTATATGTGGAATTACCGTGCTGGCAAGTATGACAAGCTTAGGAGATTGCTTGGATCAATGCCATGGCATGTACAACTGCAAGGGCTGGACGTCGATAGAGCACGGGAAGTGGTCAAGGAGCATTTACAGGAGGTTATGGCTGATTGTATACCTAGGGTCCGAATAGTAAAACAAGTAGGGGTTAAATGGATGAATAACACCATTAAGCTTGAGCTGCAAAAAAAAAAAAGAAACAACTGTGGAGGGAATTTAAAGAGAAAGGTGACCTGTAGGCACACAAACGGTATAAAGAGCAGGCCAGAAGAAAAGCAAAAGCGGATTATGAAAGGAAAACTAGCTATGCAAGGTAAAGAGAATCCCAAACAGTTTTTTCAATATGCTGCAAGCAAACAAAAAAACTGTACACGGCAGAATGATTTTAAGGAATGCCGATGGCAAGGAGGTCACTGAATCAGTCGATATACTGGAATTACTGAGTGAGCACTTTGCAAGAGTATATCATCCAGGTGGTGACATTGAAAGAATGAAGGAACCATTAGTTTATATGGGAATTGTGATGAATGAATTTGAGGTGAATAGTCTATTACAGAACCTTAATGATAATGCATCTGTAGGATTGGATGGTATATATTCATATTCATTCATCATTTGCTGGAATATATCTGCAAGAATATACCACATACTGTGACAATCCTACATAATATATTTTATGATTAGTTTCCAATCATAAACTTCTTTCTAGTCTACTACTTGTCCGGTTCTGATTTGATCAGCTCTTACATTTCATTTTTCTAAACTACTTCTTACTGCATCGACCCATCTATATCTTGGTATTCTTGTGCTTATTTTATTTTTTTTCCAATTTGGAGTTAAAAATCATCATGGGAGTACTGCAGTAACCATTATTCCTATGATATCTATACTTCTCCTTGAACTCATTCACCTCTGACAACTCACTTCACCCACACTCCAAACTAAAACAAATTTAGTCCTTCAACTTTGCTAATCTACCATACTATTACAAAATTTCCAGGGAAGTCTCCTTGCTCTCTCTCCCTTCATAGGCCACATATTAAAAAAAAAAAAGTGTTCTATGTCCACAAAAACACTTTTAATTATATCCACTGTTTCCCATCAGGAACATTTCACAGCTCTTTGATCTGTCTTTATAGGGAACATTCTACAGACTAGTACAATCTTGAATAGCACTATCTCTTCTCACTACTTCCTCAACTCTAAGGAATCCAGACAACCAGATTTGTATTAGTCCAGATATGGCCTTATGAAAGCTTTATAAAAAGGAACAATAACTTCCATATCCCTGCTTGTCAGGGTCTTATTGAAATGGCTCATTAGATTACCTGAATGTTGAAGGCATACTGAGATAATCTTGATGAGCCATTTTGGCCACCTTTGCAATATGTTCCATAAACTTCAGCTCCCTTTTCAGAACCACCCTAAATCTATGGCTTCATAAATTTTCTGCATCCAGTCTGGTTCCTGCAGTCTAACATACAGCTTATGATCACTTCATCCCAAAGTGCATAACCTTACACTTTGCAAAATTAAATAGTAGCCATTATTCTCTGCTCATACTGCCAATATATTTAAATCCTGCAGAATGTATATATGATCTTCATTATTTATCACCTACTCAGTTTTGCATCAGCAAATACAAACTGGTATTTCCCCATAAATCATTTCCTATATCACTGATGTACACATTAAATAGCGGTAACCCTACAGTACACCATTCGCATGAATTCATTCCATATGCCACTCTCTGTTGTCTGTCCATTAGCTAAATCAGCTTCATATCCATCCCCATTTACTCCTCTATCATATCACTGACAAAATTAAATAGGATACCACACTTAACTGTGTTAAACATGGTAACCTATTGAATGCCTTGGCAAAGTCCAGCTGTATCACTGTGTTCATTGATTAGCCATTTTCTTTATCTAAATCCCCTCTCCATCCATTCCCGAATCCTGCATTTTACCAACTTCTCGAATACCTTAAACAACACTCTTGAGATAATGATTGGGCTATATTTGCTACATATGCCTTTGCAACTCCTTTATGCAATGGAAATATTTTGCTTTCTTTTCACTTTGTCTTAACACTGGCATCTTCCCAGTGCTAAGACTTAAACAGTATGGTCAGAAGAGCTGCAATTTCCTTGCACACTCTCATAACATGTGAATCTAATGGTGATATTTGCATTAAGGTCCTCCAATATCCAAAGTATCTCTAATTCATCTGTCTATTCTCACATCAATTTCATATTTGGTACTGTAATATCTTCACCTGGAGGTGAATCCTTGCAAAATGATCACTCAGTAAATTTTATCTGCTTTTGTTATTTTCTCATCAACACTCATTACAGTTATCCTTCCACAATGATTCTTCTCTTTACTTGCCATATAAAACTGTAGAATTTTCTTTGGCCTGCTTGTCAAGCTTCCTCTCATAATCTGCTTTTACCCTCCTTATCATACTGGTCACCTTCGCTGAGCTTGCTGATTACCTTTTTCTTCATATACATTCCAGAACATTTTCATTTTTCTGCAACTTCTACTTAATGATGCTACTTAACAATTAATTCCTACTTGATGCATCCTTGACTCTAGGTATTTGATCTGATATTGAATTCTTCAAACACTCTTTAACATCTTTCTTCTCCAGATTCTGATACCACAGCACTGCTCCAAGCCAGTTCACACCTCAGCTTGTCATGATCACCTACTTTATTTCATATAATTTCAAATGTCCCCTTTTTAAATGAAAATTCTACATCTGCAATCTCCTGGGTCAAGACTATATAATCACTTTCCCCAATTCGAGACAATGTGGCTAACTTGATTACTGACAAGTTTTCTGGTGCTATCATCAGATCCAGCACTCTAAAAACCACCTTGAGTCCACTCTATTATATCCTGTCTCAGGTAATTCTCTTAGCAACTACATAAATTCTATATTAACAATGTCTGTAGCAACATTCCTATTAGTGGGATGATGCTACAAACCAGGGAATAGACATGGTGATGAGCAGAAAATGCTTAGGCAAATTAGTTTGGCAAGTGCAAAGCAAGCGATCATTATGTGGGGACTTCAACTATAGTGATATAAACTTGGCAGAGGAAACAGCATGCAGTAATAAGGGGACCGAATTTTTGGATTTCTTTAGGAACAACTGTTTTAGGCATCATGTAGTGGAGGGAACATGAGGATCAAGAGTTCTGGATTTGGTCACAGAATCAGCGTATCTAATTATAACTGAGATGGCAAACTTGTCACCCATTGGTGAGAGTGACCATGTAGTCCTGATTTGGAGGATGAATAAGCATGGGGAGGTTTCAAAACAGAAGGAAGTGATGTGGAATTATTATTATTATTACATGACACATCCAAGGAGTGCAAAGACTCATCAAGGGAGGGCACCTACTGTACAACTCTCCATCTCCACTACTCAATCCACCAACACAACGAACCATATCATCTACACCAATGCCATCTACTGTCCATCACCACCACTAGTATTTTCACAGATAATCACAAGCATCCATGCCCACGGCGAATATTCTAAATAACAGCCTTTTGGCTGGAGAGCAGATACGCTAACCATTTGGCCAACCAGGCCAGCAATTATAAGGCAGGTAATTATTGTAGACTTAGAAACCAGCTTGCAGCAGTGAAGTGGATGAAAAAATTTAAAAAGAGGGGTTCTTAGTGCATGGAAGATACTTGAGAAAAAATTGTTGACAACAATGACAGATTGTACACCTCGAGTGAAAAAACTGTAAAAGTGACTAGTATCATAAAGAGAGAAAGATTAGGATATGAGAGAAGACTGGCACTGCAATCCAAGGAGAACCCCAAGGAGTTTTTTTTACTATATGGTGAGTAGGAGGAAAAATGATAGTGGAGAGATAATCTTGCAAGATGAATATGGGAACTGGGTGACCACAGCTGATGACATAATTGAGCTATTTAGTGATCACTTTATTAAAGAATTCCATTCTGGTACTACAGGCTATATTCCTAAAAGGATAATGAGTGGTGATTCTGAATACTCAGTACACTAAATGTCAATAAGGCAGGGAGACTAGATGGGATTTCACCACATGTTTTAAGGAAAGTGCTATGGAACTGACTGTGCTATTAATTGGCTGTTTAATGAAAGTCTTGCAATGGGACAGGTTCCTAGGTGGAAGGAGGGTAAGATATTACCATTGCATAAGCATGGTGGTAGAATGGAGGTATCAAACTATAAGCTTTTTTGTATTTCATCTCTATTTGTTAAGATTTTGGAGAAACTGGTATGATCACATATACAGAATTGGGCAGATGTAATATTATTTATGCAGGCCGGCATGGATTTGTTAAAGGGCTCTTGTTTTAGTAATCTAGTTACCTTTTACAATAGAGTAACAAGAGCAGTGGATGAATTTAAGGCATACACTGTCATTTTTTAAAATTTTTCCACAGCATTTGAGAGGGTTCCACATGACAAGTTAATTTGTAAGTTGCATTCTATGGATTTGGATGTCAGGTTAGTGGATTGGAGGGGCAATTGACTCTGAGAGATATCAGAGAGTTGCATATGGGTGAGCGGTATCAGGGAGCAGGAAAGTTACAAGTGGAGTTCCACAGGGTTCAATCCTGGAACAATTGCTGTTCAATCTTTTACTCAAGGATATTGTCACAGGACTACAGGGAGATGTTCAGTTGTTTGCAGATGATGTGCAGCTTGGGAGGGTTATTAGTAATAGTGCTGATGTTTTGACTCTCCAAGAGAATTTAAATAAGATGGAAGAGTGGGCAAAGACATAAGGATATCAGTTTAATGCAACAAAATGTGAGGTTTTAAAATATAAGATCCACAGAAGAGATGCTTCCTACTCACTTGGTGGAGTTATACTGGAAGAAGTGGAGGAAGCAAGACATTTTGGGGTGATTGCAGATAGAGATTTAAAGTTCCAGGGAAGTATTGCTGTAAAATGATATCAGGACTGTACAATCTTGATTATGAGGATAGATTGAGGGCATGAGGACTGCAGAGTTTGGATAGAATTCAAAGGGGGGGGGGATATGATCAAGACATTTGAGCTGTTGAATTATTATCGTATTAACACTGAGGGAATTTTTCATATGGTAGAACAAGAAAAAGGAACAAATACAAGAGGTCATCCCTGGAAATTGTACAAGGGGATGGCAAGGGTAAGAAGTAAGTTTTTTGCATGGAATGGCAGGAGCATGGTGAACTGTGAATGATTTTAAGGAGTGGTATAATATACTGCGTTCACTAGTTTGAACTCCTGCGATCAGTCGTATGACTCCATGGGGTCAGGAAAAAACAAAAACAATAATGATAACTATATCAATTTAATTTCCATCCCTTCCTGACCATTCTTACTTTAAACCTATATTCCAATAACAGTCACTCACACTACACTCATTGTGAATTGCCAATGAATGCCACTTCCCTCCCTGCCTTATTTGCTTAATTTTCCATTCTGTTTAAGCAATACACCATCCTAAAGTAATGCAACTTACATATTCTTGAATATTAATATAACATTATAATATATTATTATGATTAACTGCAAATCTTTGTGGAATCAACAAGCACATTACATTTGGAAGTTAGAATTGTGGACCTGGAGGGTCTGCCTCCACTTCACTGAGTCAGTAAAGAAACAAAACAAGAATGAGTCTCCATAGCTCAGCCAGAATAGATGAAGCCCTTTGGTCGAAAAGGCCTGGGTTCGATTCCCGTCCATGACATGAGGAACCTTTATATGGTCTCTTTCGACTAAAGGTGAGTTACCCAGTCTCATACGGAGGTAGAGGATTTTTTTCCTCCAGAAACTCGGGTTTTTTGTCCCTCAGAACAGGCACACTGACCCATGAACACACAAGGATCTACAGTTATAAACTACATACTTAATCCCTCACTAGGAGGGCTCAACCAGTCCTAAGGGACGGTCGACGAACAGAGGGAAGCCCCACATGAATAAATAAATTTGGAGGTTAAGTCCAACCCCCCAACACAGCAAAGATATTGTACATTAAATTTATTTTCACTCTGGCAATACACTCCATTCACCCATCACTCTACATGTAAAACATCTTATCCTCACTTCCTTTCATCTGAGGAAGTAACAAGGATTTTCCTGATCAACACTCTGGTTTCATCCAGGTAAACCATGTAAAATAGACAGAACAGATATAATATATTGACAATAAACTGGTGCACTCTTCAAGTGGAAAACCCTGAGTTCAATTCCTGTCAGAGAAAAATCTTTATGTGGGATTTTTCAAGTGAAGGTGAGTTAGTTGATCTGATTTGGTAGGTAGCAAGGTTATTATCATATATACAGGCAAATTAGCAAGAGGACACACAATTTACAAACAAACATACTATCAGTGGGCAGTAGATAGCACTGTATATAGATGGTAACTAGTGCCACTATGTGCAGATGGAGGTTTAAGTGAAGACGGTGGGTTGTTTTGATAGTGTATGTTCCATTTATAATTTCATTATAAATGGAACATACACATTTAAAATACTGCATATACTACATAAACCTTAGTACCCCATAACATTAACATGCTAATGACACCTCTCTAACAAATATTCACAGGAAATCAAGTGGAAACTACTGCCAAGTCCTCACTAAATGTAAAGTGGTTTATTTATTATAATAACTGCTTAGAATGTGCTATTATGATTATTATTATTCATAATAATAAACATTATTATTATGGTTAATGAGACATCCTGAGTCAATTACTTCTGACAATAAAAAATCTATTATACCAACCAACTCCTTAAACTCATGGCAACAATATATCTGAAATGCAGATTAAAAAAAATAAATAAAGCAAAAAAAAAAAAAACCATAATAAAATAAACATAATTCCTGGGATCACAAACTCTTCTATAATCATTTGCTTAAACTCTGAAGTTGAAATCTGCAGCCTGGATGACCAAGTGGGTAGCATATCCACTCCCCTATTTTTTTAGGTGGTAGATAAACTTCGGTGCAAGATGAAGGAAAGTGAAGTAGCTTGAAAAAGTTCTATTTTTGGTCTTCAGTGCAAGGTTCCAGATTATCTCATCCTCTGCCTACTGGGTATACAGACCAGCAATTTTTCCATTGGTGTAATTCTCTCTCTCTTACACACACACAAATGCAAAAGCATATTCACTTAATAGTACTGAATAATGTTTATTTATCCACAATTTTTCTTTTTCAGACTTTTCATCTTTCACAAATTGAACTAATTTTGGGTAAAATCAAAAATTAAATAAATGAAAGAGATAACATATACTTGAATTCTTTTTGTCTATCCCAATCATGAAATTGCAAACCTACAGCACAACATGCAATATGGTAGAGATAGGTTGGTTAATCTATAATCCAAGCTATCTAAAGATCTTACAAATATGGAACTTTTTTCAAAACTACTTCAGGTCATGCACTACTGAAATTTAAATCATGTTACAGCAATCGAAAAACAGAGCATATAAGTAAGAAAGAAACTAATATGGATACACATGCAGCATAAGAAGCTTAAATTAAAAGTCAACAAAAATAGAGCTGCTACAATCAGATACTGGGGTAGTTGGCTAATGCATAGTGTTTTTCCTCAGTCAAATCTGTAAAGGGGTGCAAGGAAAGGAGTGTTGCCTTGTACAATACACAGAAATACATACACATAACATGGATCAAAATCTCCTACCCCGAAATTCCCCAAATTTTTAATGGAATATTTCAGAAACGACCTCACAGCCGCCATGATAATACGCGAAACTCAAAGCGACACAGACGGAGCGAGACAAAATCATAGGAACAATTTAAGAAAGGGGCCATGTAGGCATATCCACTGTTATTTTGTTGCCAAAGAAACAAACAGTGTTTGCGTTTTGAAAGTTTCGAAAGTGACAGACCGATTAAAAAACAAATGCAGTCCTCATTGTGATAAAGAATAAAAAAAAAAAACAAGTGAAAAGAGATGAATGAGAAGAACAGCAAAATATACATTACTAAACCACAAAGGGAAGGAAGATATTTTAAAAGAACTAAAAATAAAATCAATAGAAGAAAAACCAATCAAATATAAACGAAACTGGGTGGCCAAAACTCGATATCCTAAATAATTAATAAAATATAATAAACCAGTTGTGAAGAGAAGGCGGGATAGACTTCAAAAGAGGATATTAGATTAAATATGAGACCAGAACAGATCATAATGTCTATATCTGTATTTAGTGTTATGATGATGATTATGAATTGCCCTATTATTTCACTACCAAGGTAATTGATTAAGCGCAGAGACTAAGTCCTGGAGTCTGTAGCTTCGTGTTTTATTAATTCGAAATTTAGTTCTCATCAGAGACTACCAGAAGAAATGAATAAATTCGATGGTGATAATGCTGCAGGACACCATGATATTTTGCAAGTTGATATCAGCAAACAACTGAATATTTTTTTTCAGTAATTTCCTATATCATTTAAAGCGCCTCCATAGCGCAATTGGAAGAACGCCCTTCGATTGGAATAGGCCTAAGTTCGATTCTCGTCGCGACGGGGGGAATCTTTATCTGGACGATTTTCAATCGAAGGTGAGTTAGACGATCTCATACGGAGGTAGCAGGGTTGTTTCTCCCGAAAACTCGGGTTTTTCATCCCGCATACAGAGAAATAGGCCCTTCAGAACACACGCAATTTACAGACAAAAAATACTAGTCATGGTGGTAGTGGAGGTGGGCGTAGATGGAGATGATTCGTAGTAGAGGTGCGGTGTAGTGGTTGAGACAGTTGTAGATGTCCTCTCGCGATGAGTCGTCGGACTCCTTGGAGGTGTCAGGAATAATAATAATAATAATCAGAAAAAAAATCAGCTAACGCCTTTTTTTTTATTCCTGTATACGGGAGTAGGCGAGGCCATTTAGCCCTATCTAACTTTTTGGAGACTGAGCGGGCAGTTCAATCTCCACTGGTACCAATCAGAGATAGATGGCCCAAGGCTATCACTAATTAAGCGGTACACAGTGAAGAGAGACGACTCAAATGTGCCGCCATCTCGTGGTCCCTAACCCAAACATAATATATTTAATGTCTGAAATAATGTGGGTTCTACGGTCGATTTTGAGTTTACAGGACGAAAAACCCGCTTGCCCGTGCCAGAGATCGACTAACTCGGGAACCGGTCGAAAAAAGGCTTAGAAAAATTTCCTCCAGTCGCCGACTAGACTCAAAACCAAGTCTTCTTTCGTGCGCCAACGCCACATACACTGAGCTACACAGGTTCAAAATAATAATAATTTATATATAAATTAAACAGCAATGGTCCCAGCACTGAAACTTTTGGCACACCACTAGTCACCTGCTTTCACATGGATTGTACCCCTCCATATACCACTTTTTGGTATCTGTCCAGCAGCTGCCCTCTTATCCACTTAACATATCGATGCCCATTTGTTTTAATTTGGTTAACAGTGTTTCATGTGGTATTCTGTTAAATGCCTTTGCAAAGTCCACCGAACAATCGTGTATCCATTTCCTTTTTCTACTATAAAAATGTTAATAAATTACTAAGGCATGACCAACCCTTCACAAAGCGATGATAACCCTCACAGAGTATCATATTTTTATCTACCAATTCTTGAAATCCCTTTTTTTTTTTTTTTTTTTTAACCAATTTTTCTAATACTTTTACCAGTACGCCTGCCTGCGACACTGACTGGTCTAAATTTGCTACTGTAGTCTTAAAACCTCCCTTATGCAAAGGAATAACTTTATCGTCTTTCCACTCACTTGGAATGCTACCAGAGCTGAGACTTAAACTGCTTGGTCAGAGGCATTGCCAGTTCTCTTGCACATTCTCACAAAATCCTAGCTGATATCCAATCTAATTTCACACCTGTTCTTACCTGGAGATTCTGCAAATATCCTAACAACCTTCAATTCATCCGCCTCTGTTCCCACATTAGTGTCTGTCACATAGGTTAAAGCAGTAACCTCACTAGGAAGATATATACTCGCAAAGTGGTCACTCAGTAACTGAACTGTTTTACTCGCTTCCGTCTCCTCGTGACCATCATAACTCATTAAGGTTAATCTTCCACAGTCATTCTTTTTCTTACTTTGCCACATAACGAAAGAACTCTTTGGGATTTCCTTTGGACAGCTCGGCTAAATTCTTCTAAATAATCTGATTTTGTCTTTCTTGCCAGGTTGGTCACCTTTCTTGCCTGAGCCTTATACTGTTCATGAGTTTGCTGGTCACCTTTCTCTTTATATACCTTCCACACATCATTTTCATCTTCTCCATCTCGTGCTTAATGATATTACTCATCCACCTAACCCCTACCCGATTATCCCACTTTACCTGAGGTATATATCTGGAGTGGTGGTTAAGATTTTGGAGAAATTAGTTAAAATTAGAATTCAGGACTGGGTGGACAGTAATATGATACTTTATAAGGGGCAACATGGTTGTGTGAAAGGTAGGTCTTGCCTAAGTAATTTACTTACGTTCTATAATAAAATAACAGTGGAGTTGGATAAAGGAAATCCTTACTCAGTGATACTGCTTGACTTTGCAAAGGCTTTTGACAGGATTCCACATGGAACTCTGTTAGATAAATTAGAGCAAATGGGTTTGGACCCGAAGATGGTGATTTGGATTAAAGGATGGCTGGTGGACAGATATCAAAGAGTGGTTTACGGAGGAGCTGAATCCAGGAAAAGGCAAGTGACCAGTGGTGTACCTCAGGGCTCAGTTCTTGGTCCTCTATTGTTTAATTTGTACATCAATGATATTGGAAATACCTTGAATGGAAATATCCACTTGTTTGCTGATGATGCAAAATTGGGAAGAGCGACAATCAATTCAAATGATGTGGATATTTTACAGGATGACTTAAATAGGCTGACGCTATGGACTGAGGTAAATGGCTGTCAGTTCAACGTGGCTAAGTGTAAGGTGATGCACTTCGGGAGGATGACATCGCATGCTGTTTACTATATTAACGGAACTGAACTGCAGGAAGTTGATGAGACAAGAGACTTGGGAGTTATTGTGGACAGAGAACTTAAGTTTAAAGGGCATATTGCTAAGATTGCCAAAACATCACATCAAATTACATGGTTGTTGAGGAACACACTAACAAGCAGGGATAGGGAAGTTATTATTCCACTCTATAAGGCATTAATAAGGCCGCATTTGGACTATTGTGCACAGATCTGGTCGCCAGGATTTCTTGGTGAGGCGGAAGTGGTAGAGAGGATTCAGAGGCGGGTTACAAAGATTGTTGCAGGTCTGTGGGATGTTCCCTATGAGGATAGATTGATGATCTGTGGGCTCCAAAAACTAGCTGATAGACGTAGGAGAGGAGATATGATAGAGGTATTTAAATTGTTAAAGGGATTTTACAGGATTGATACTGATGATATTCTTAAGACCAATACAGGATGTGAGAGAACGAGGGGCCATCCCTGGAGATTGTGTAAGAGTGTGGTTAACAAGGGTGTTAGGACTAGATTTTTTACTTGGAGGGTTGTGAATGGGTGGAATGCTTTGCCAGAACTGGTTGTGAATGCTTTAACTGTGAATGAATTTAAGAAGAGGTATGACAGGTATTGTGTAAATAATGGTTAGTGTGTCAATGTCGGGTCTCCCGCGATGAGCCTTTTGACTCCATGGAGACACCGTTAAAATAATAATAATAATAATAATACAATTTAATATTGATTCCCCTACATGACCCTTAACTATATCCCATGCACTACATCCTTAACTTTATAACATCCTTACTCTGCAGTGTTTTATGACATAGTACAGATTTAAGCTTCTTCATTACATGTCGTAATCACCTGCCTTGTAGCTCCACAAATACCTTTTTTCATAGAATATTCCTCATGTTTTACAATTTACCAAGCCGGACCTGCCTACTCCCTATACGGAAACAAATAGGCGTTCGCTGATTTTTTTTTTTTTTTTTTTTTTTTTTTTTTTTAAGACCGCATGGTCACTTTCACCAATTGGAGGCAATGTCAAATTGGTTATGAATAGCGTTTCTGATCCAATGACTAGGTTCAATACTCTCCCACCCCTAGTCCCCTCTATCACCTGCTGCCTTCAGTAATTATCCCTCAGCAGGTATATAAATTATATTTCCTTTCTGGCATGTGATCTTTCTTCCTTCTAATTTATATCTCCATAGTTGAAATCCACATAATAATCACTCGACTTGTACTTATTGCATAATTTGGCAATGCATGTCTTTCAGATCATCTGTGATCTATAGCAAAAACCGACTGTATATTTTGTCTTACTGGTCTTAATCTCACAACAGATTGCTGTTCAAATGAACAGCAACCCTCCCGCCAGTCTCCAATTCTTTTTAGTTGCAATTCATCTGCTATCATTAACAGTACTCCTCCCCATCCTATTTTCTATGAAAATACTAAACCCCCTTCACATTCATTCCCTATAACTACATCATCTGTTATTCGCCAAGTCTCACTAATGCCAATATATTATTGTTTGTAACAGGATGGATACTGTGGTCGCTTTTCTTGAGTTTACCTTACGAAAAATCCGCATATATATATATATATATATATATATATATATATATATATATATATATATATATATATACAGGGTGTTCGGGATAAATTTGACAGTTTCGTAAGGAAAAAGAAAATCTTCTTTGTATCTATTAAATTTAATGAATTGACAAAAAAACTTTACAGGCAGAGTTAATTACAATACTATCAACAAGATTTACTCAAAATAACCACCATTAGCATCGATCACAGCTTCAATTCTGCTTCGGAACCTCGAACAAGCTGATGCTACAGTCTCCCTGGGAAGGGCCGCAAAAACTGTTTTAATTTTATCCATTAACTGGGCTTTTGTATTACTGGAAGTGCGATTGGTGTCTTTTTCAACTGCGCCCCATACAAAATAATCCATGGGGTTAAGGTCTGGGGAGTTTGGAGGCCAAACATTTGGACTGGTGAAGTCGTAGAAATTTTCAGACAACCATTTTTGACTTTTCCCAGAGGTGTGGCAAGGGGCCGAATCCTGCTGCCATACATACGGCCTACCATTGGCTACCCTTGTTATCCAGGGCTTGACTACAGTTAGCAACTCCACGAACAAAGCCCGAATTCCAATGCCAGGGTTCTTCAACACCTGTTCCTGCAGATTTGTGAGGAATTCTGCTGTACGAACGCAATCAGATCGTCTGCTAGGGATCTTTCTTCTTGCTACATCCTCGTAGTCACCATTGCAAGTCTCTAGTTCATGCCTGATTGTTTTTACTGTATTCAGGGAGCATTGGGCAGCAGTCGTAATATCCTTATTTTGATGGCGGGCACGAATCATCATGATACAAGTTATTCTCTTCCATGATTCAGGTGGGTTCCAGCTATCCATCCTTTCTGACATCTTGTATATGAATGAAGAAGGGTCCAAACTTTTAAATGAAGAGAAGTGTGTGTTAATACATGTAACTTACGGAAAAATATAATTAATTATAAATATGTCAAATTTATCCCGAACACCCTGTATATATATATATATATATATATATATATATATATATATATAGAGAGAGAGAGAGAGAGAGAGAGAGAGAGAGAGAGGCTACACTTAACCCATAATTCTCTCTCTTTCTAGATCAACTCATCACTTCAACAAGCAAATATATGATCTGTTCTGGCTTAAGATCATGCTGCCTCATTTTATTACCTTCATTTTCTGCCTCTGTCTTTCTCCAAATTCTGATAACTTCATTGTCTTCTGTGACCACGTACCTTTAAAAATCGATCACATGCAATCTACCTATTCCAACAATGAGATAATCTTCCTCGGTGGTTTCGGCATCCACTATTAAGATTGATTTCCATATTCCAAGTTCACAGAACAAGCTGGTAAAGAAGTCAATCTGTTTGCTCTCACAAGGATTTAACATAAATTGTTCAGAAACCCAGCAGAATTCTAGCCAAACCTCTTCATTCTTCCAACAAAATGGATGAGTCATCCCTTTTTCCCACCCAACGTTACGTTACCTCAGAAGGAAGGGATAAGGACATGCTTATGCCTCCTGATGGGAAATGTACCGAATAATGTCCCATGAAAATGTAAATAACCAGATGTGTAATATGTATAAGCTAAGTACAAGTTTAAGGGCATGTAAAGACAGTCCGTAGCCACGGCATCCAATCGGCAACCGCCGTATGCGTGACGACACCGCCGAGTGAGAGAGCTGTTCCAGAGTATAAAAGTTTCGGCGGGAGTTTGAATCGCTCTGAGGATTAGAGGATCTGAGGATCTCTCGTCAGTAGAAGAGAGGCTGATATAGTGATATATAGTGATATAGTGATATTACAGTGATATAGTGATGGACGAACCAACTCTATTCCGAGGATTGGATTTAGACTAAAACTTGTTCAGCGAAAGGTAAGGTCTCGCTACTAATTTACTTAGTAAGTTAGACTTTGTTTTTGACTAGTATCCCCCCCCCCACACACGCGCACTCTAACTGGACAGACATGGACGTCACCGACGAACTTGTTAAAGCCTTTACCAAAGATCAGCTACTTGACCTGTTCAAAAAAATTCTAAAAAGGTTTGACACAGAATTCCCAGGATGCATAAACATTTACACACATGTCAACGATCAAGAGGGAGAAGAAGAGGAAACAGAGGCTGAACTCACAAACACATCATCACACACAACCGATAGACAGATAGACTTCCAAAATGAACAGGCACCCAAGAGACGGAAGACAGAACAAGAACACATGGAAGAAGACGTAACACCACAGAACACAGAAATCAAAACTGAAAAGATCCCACCAGTTATCCTCCGGGATAAACAGAAGTGGACCTTAGTCTCAAAATCATTAGGCGAACAGAACATAAAATTCTCGACTGCCAGAAACACAGACGACGGTGTAAAAATTCAGCCAGACACAGTCACCGACTACCGCAAAATGACGAAGATGCTGGACAACGCCAAGTTACCCTTCCACACCTTCTCACTGCTAAGTGAGAAAAACCTTAAAGTGGTCCTCAGAGGGGTTGCTGAGGGCATCACAATTGACGAGATCACTGCTGACCTAATCAAACAAGGCCTGACACCAGTCAAAGTCAGCAGAATGATAAGATCCGACAAAACGTCAATGCCACTTGTGCTTGTGGAAATAAGCAATACCCAAAAGAGGATTTACGAAATCACACACATCTGCAGGCTCAAAATAACAACTGAGCCGCTAAGGAAAAAGGCATCGGCAGGGCAATGCCACAGATGCCAAAAGTTCGGACACGCACAAAAACTGTGCAGAGCAGCATACAGATGTCTGAAATGTGGTGAGGGACACCAGACCAACACCTGTACCAAACCGCGCACAACTCCTGCACGATGTGCTAACTGTGGAGGACCGCACCCTGCCAATTACAAGGGATGCATATCCCACCCAAGAAATCGTGACATAACAAAAACTAGCCTCAGACCCCCTCCCGGAAACAACTCCACTACCAAGCAGGCAACTCACCCTTCATCTCAGTTCACACCAACAACGCAGCCAACCAACATGACAAAAACGTATGCTGAGGCTGCACGATCTAAGAACCCCACATCCTACGAACACCGAGGCTCCAACTTAGAAAAAATCTTAACTGCCTCGCTCGCCACCATGCTGCAAGAATTTAGCATGACAAGCCCCTCACCTTCCTCCAGAAAGAGATTCCTACAAGGAACACAAACCATCCTAACAGCCCTCTGTCATGAATAGAAAACACAAACCAAACTCACTAAAGATTGTAGCTTGGAATGCAAATGGAATAACAAATAAAATCCTGGAACTCCAAGAATTTGCATCCAGATACAAACCTGACATCATTCTAGTCAATGAAACACACGTCAGACCAGCAAATAACCCAAGACTCCGAGGCTTTATCATGTACAGAAAGGATCGACTTGGTGCAAGAGGAGGAGGCACTGCTGTCTATATAAAGAGCTATTTAAACCACAACACAGTACCTGACCTCCCAACTATGAACCTGGAGGTGACTGGAGTGGAGGTACACACCAGCAACGCAGGCAGTCTAAAGATTTACGCGGCGTACAACCCACCTGGAATCCCACTACTGATATCTGAGCTAGACTCCATTCTCGGATCCAAAGACTCCATAATCTTAGCAGGAGATCTCAACTCCAAGCATACAGCCTGGTTTAGCTCAACCATTAACACCAAAGGACACATTTTATACAACTACGCAATGCATAACTCTGCCATTGTGGTTGGACCTACTGAGCCCACTCATCACAGCCCAACAGGAAGATCAGAGGTTCTAGACATCGTAATACTTAAAAACATCCCATACCAATACCAACTAGAAACAATAGAAGAACTTTCATCAGACCACAACCCCATTCAGCTCAGGCTAGGCAATCAAGAACAGTTCTCACCCCAGCACTCCTTTATAGCTTGGAACAAACTCGCAAAAACTCTACCAGAATACATTGGTGCACCACCCATCATACAGAAAAAGGAAGAAATAGATATAGCCATAATCAATCTAACAAGCCAAATGCAGAAAGCAATAGCCTCAGTAAAGCAAACCACTCTCCACCACACCACCAACAGGATCCCAGAAGAAATCATGGACCTGATTAGAACCAAGAACAAAGCAAGAAAGAGATATCAAAACACTAGAGCACCACAGGACAAAACAACACTAAACAATCTCAACAGAAAAGTCAGAGAAGCTCTACAAAACCACCGAAACGAAGAATGGGAAACCAAATTAACCACACTCAACCCAGAAGATCACTCCATATGGAAATTCTTAAAAATCCTACGCACCAAAAGGCAGCCCTTACCTCCTATGCAAACCAAACAAGGAATAGTACACACAGACAAGGAAAAGGCAGAAGCCCTCATAGACAACCTGGAGGAGCAGTGCAGCCCATCGCATAAAAGTCTTAACATTAATTTTATCTACAAAGTTCATCGCCATGTCAGGAAAGCATTAAATCTCACTGATACCTCAGAACCCATCTCCCCCACTACCCCAGGGGAAATAACCAAAATCATAGCACAACTGAACAACAAAAAGGCTCCAGGCCCTGATGGCATCACTACAGAACACTAAAGTTGCTTCCAAGAAAAGCAATAATACATATTGTTAATATAACAAACGCGATCATCAGATTTCAGCACTTCCCTACAACCTGGAAAACAGCAGATATCATACCTATAAAAAAGGCAGGTAAGAATCCTCAACATCCAGAAAGCTACAGACCCATTAGCCTCTTATCATGTCTTGGAAAAGTCACTGAAAAGGTTATACTCACAAGGCTACAAGCAATCACTGACAAACTCGGAATTATCCCGAACGAGCAATTCGGATTCCGCAGAGAACACTCCACAGCACAACAAATACACCGTCTGGTAGAATACATAGCAGGAGGCTTTAACTGGAATCTCCAGACGGCTGCAGTCTTCATCGACATAGCGAAGGCCTTTGATAAGGTATGGCATCAGGGTCTTCTGTACAAACTTATACAATTTAACTTCCCAATAAAAATAGTCAAACTAATTAAAACATACCTAAGTGACAGACACATGCAAATCCAACTAAATGGAACAGTGTCATCCAAACGCAAGATCCGTGCAGGCGTGCCACAGGGTTCCCTCTTAGCACCTCTACTGTTCTCGATCTATACAGCTGATATCCCCCCAAACCCGAGAAATATCATCACAGCATTATATGCGGATGACACAGCGATACTTTCAAGATCTCGCAGCCCTCAGCTAGCAATTAGAAGGCTGCAAGGCAGCATCAACACACTAGAAACTTGGCTAACAGATTGGAGGATCCAGGTAAACCCCCTGAAAAGTTCTGCCGTGCTATTCTCTAGAAGAAAAGTCACCAGCAAAGATGACATCCAGCTCCACGGACTCAAGATCCCATGGGTAACAGAAGTAACGTATCTTGGTGTGAAACTGGATAGCAAACTGCTATTTAGTAATCACATCAAATTAACAGGAGTGAAGACATCCAGAGTAATTGCACAACTCTACCCCCTGATCAACCGCAAAAGCAAACTAGATGTAAGAAACAAGCTAACGCTGTACATAACGGTAATTCGCCCAGTTATCACCTACGCCTCTCCAGCATGGAGTCATACTTCAGAAAACAACATACAAAAACTACAAAGAATCCAGAACAAGTGCCTAAGAATGATCCTAGATGCCCCATGGTACATAAGAAACTCCCAGATCCACCGAGAAGTAAACATCCCTTACATCCGCTCGCATCTCCACGACTTAGCTGAGAAATTCTTTTCCAAGGCAACCCTGCACTCAAATCCACTGATCAAAGAAGCCAACAACTACAGTGAAGCAACACACTGCAAATACAGAAGACCAAAATCTTTTCTACTACACACCGAACATCACTAACTTCAGGCCCCAAGAGGGCGAGCAAGTAGCTCAATAATACCCCATTCACAGTATCACTTACAGAGATAAAGGGGAAAAACAAAAGCATTTTTGCTTCACCCATCCAGCCAGTAACGTTATGCGTTATGAATCGCTCTCTTATCTCTTATCTCTTACCTTTGTCGCTTGTGTCTCGTCTCCGAGGTTCGTCGGCACCAAGTTTCCCGTAGGAGAGCTATGTAGAGCTTGACGCACGTGTAGCAAGAATCTCCCCTTGCTAAGCACGTTACATCGGTCAAAGCTACAACTACAATGTGTTCAAACACATTTGGAGAAAGAGCCGCTGATGAAATCCACGTCAGCGTACAGATCTGTGCATGAATGTTTTCGGTTCGTGTAGAACAAAGGAACAAAGCCCGCCATCAGAGGAGGTACAGTGAACAGATCAGAATACCTAGTCAAAGCAAGAATGGTAAGCGAAGATTTTCTTATATTAATGTAGGATTAAAGTATCCGTGGAGTAAAGAAACAGAAGTTAAGAACACACGCCATTTACGTGTTGTGCCACAAGAACAGTCTGCAATTTGGACACTTGTGTCTACTGTTAAGAAGAAAAGACATTAGGCTCCAGCCGAGCTCCGGACTGTTTAAGTGATTTAAGAAAAGTAATGTCATATGATCAGAAAGTAGTTAAGTGTTAACAGATATTTTGCGGGAGAGAATTAAGTAGAAATAAGTACTATTGTCCTAGAGAATTACATGTCAGATTTATTGATTGTTTAGTGTTTATATATAATGTTTCATGCATGATATTATCAGGTAACTTAATTGTGAGAGTCTGAGGATAGATATATGTACAGAAGTGAGGAATTTATGCCCAGTAAGAGATCATAGTGCAGAAGTTTAAATGTGTTTAATTAAGTAAGGGGAATCCAGACTCTTTTAAGAATTTAAATAACATGTATACTTGTCTTTGTGAAATAATAAATGTGTTTCTTTTTACATAATCAGTTGAGTTTGTCATATCTTCTGCGGATTTGAATTACCGTTTGGAAAATTTCGTACCATGCATTTAAAGGGGAAACCAATAGTGATATGAGAATAGGGACCACGACTGCATACTTCTTGATCCCTACATTTTCTTTTAGTATTATTGGATAATGTATCAGAATTTATTTGCAGGCTGGCGCAGCCTTTAATCTATACAAATTTGTCGGCAATCGAAATCTGAGAATAAGAGAACAAAAATTTAATGTTAAAAGTAGAAGTAAAGACAATTAAAAACTAACAAAACGGGGATATAACATTCTGATCTGCTTCGATGTAATGACAAATTATTCTCACTGGGATGAATGCTCTTATTCCCAACACCTAAAAATCCTCAACTTTTATCCAAACCCTGCTTCTCTAATAACCATGCCAAATAGTCCAATCTAAAAATTCAACATCTGTCTAATGCCTCCAGTCAAAAACTTCAGTTTCTCTCTTTCAACTTACATCTTGTACAAACTGGAAGAAAAATCATCAAATACAATGCAGACTGTAAATGCCAAATGCACTACGTTTTCCTGGTTCTAAAGGCAAGTGTGCCTTTTGGTTGCCTACAAAAGTTGTAGGACGTAACGTGTCCTTGAATATTTCCAAATCTCTCACTGTGGTGGTATAGTGAAAATAACTCCCAAAGAAAATGCAGACCATCGGCATCACTTTTTTGTTCCAAATCTTGCATAAACGACTAAGGCAGTACCTTTCCTGCCATTCCACATATCCACACACTGCTTCCACCAAACCTTTAACAGAAGATCATCAGAAAAATTATCAGTAGTCTTAATTTCAATAGATCTTCTGGCTCCAATGGTATTCCTTCAAGCTTGTGCTCCAGATTTTTTCACCTGTCCTTCATCGTGTCTTCAACATATCACACTCATCTGTTCCACAGCCTGGAAGCAAGTTTTTATCCATCCAATTGCCAAAAAGGACATTAAAATTCAGATATCAAATTATCGCTCTATCAACACTAAAAATAATGGAAAAAGTTATCAATACCAAACTATCTCAGTAATTGCAGACCTATTGGTTACTTAACACATTTTCACAATTCTCATTCCCGGTATCTTTTTATCCTCTTTGTTAACCTCACCAACCTTTGAACATGACCAGTGAAAACGTTCAAAGAAACCTAAGTGGTCTCCCATTTTATATTGAAGCCAGCAATTCGCTTACTTGATGAACACTACCTCCAGTTATTTTCACATAGACTTTCTGTTGCTACATTTTGTCTCCTACAGGTATTTTCAGGGACAGTGCTTCTCTATTCTGGATGCTAACATCCTTCAACTTTCCTGTATTGATATATAAATATAAATTTGAGGAACTGCAAGTGAACACCCAAAAACTCAACCTCCACTGATAGTCACCTCGACCATCAGCACTCATTAAGGTTATTCTCCACAGTAATTCTTCCTTTTACTAGCCACATAGCGAAAGAACTCTCTGGGATTTCCTTTAGTCTGCTCGGCTATTTCTCCTTGTATTTTGATTTTGTCTTTCTTCCCATATTGGATCCTTGTACTGTTCACGAGTTTGCTAGTCACGGTTCTTCTTATATAGCCTCCACACCATCTTACTTTCTGAAACGCATGCTTATTACTCATCCATCTAACTCCTCATTAACCTTCTTTATTTAGGTATACAATTTAATATATATATTTCTCTGGGTTCCCCAAAATTATCTACTATGCATCACTAACATTCTTTCCTTGCAGATTTTTATGCCATGGTAATGCTTCCAGCTTCATCCTAAACTTACTATAATCACTTGCCTTGTAGTTACACATATACCCCTGCTTGACAGAATAATTCTAATTTTTTTTTATCTCCCACGTCAAGACAGCATGATCGCTTTTCCAATCGGATGTAATGTGGACACCTTAGTTATGGATAGCTGTTATAATCCTATTACCAGGTCCAATACTCCTGTACCCCGAGTCCCCTGCATAGATGAATACCCATAATAATCACTCGACCTTCACTCATTGCACTAATTTGTTGATGCACATCTTCGAGATCATTGCTAGAACCACCTTGCCTATAGCGAAAACCAGTACAGTATATTTTGTCTTATTGGCCTTGATCTCACATCACACTGCTTTAAATGAAAACAGTCACACTACTGCCTTTTGCCTATTTTTTTTTTTGCCGAAATTCTTCTGCTATCATCAACAATACTCCATATCTATTTCCATGAAAATAGTATGCTTTTCACACTTTATCCATGTAACTCCATTATCTGCTGCTAGCGAAGTATTACTAATGGCTACATTAATCAATGTAAAAAAATCCTCCCTTGTTGATCCTAATACTTCTGGCATTAGTGTACAGAAACTGCAGCATTCCTTTAGTCCACTGAACAATCTTTACTTCTTGAACTGACTACACTTTTAAATATTTTTGCTTTACAGACTACATTCCACACTTGTTAGTCAGTCCTACACTTCTTCGAGGTGTTCCTAATGCACCTGAAGGGTGTAATAAATAGTAAAAGAAAATTTATTGAAATAAATTTTGTTTCCAATAAACAGTGCAAAATAACGATGACGACGGGGGGAGGGGATAGAGGAGTAAAAAGAAAATAGAGATTGATAAGAGATGAGGAGATATTATTATTACGTGACATTTCCAGGGATTCCAAGGACTCATCGTGGAGGGCACACATCTCATCCTCTCCACTACTAATTAATTCTCCAACTACGACACTACTATCATCACCAAGAACAGTATTTTTTGTATGTAAATTCTTGTGTTCTGAACGCCTTTCCTGTATGTGGGATGAAAAACCCGAGTTTCTGAAAGAAAAGAACATTGAAAAGAGAATAGAATACTTTCAGGATATACAAAATGTGAAATTGTAATACGGGAAACCATACTCAAAGCAAATACTGAAACATTAAATATATACAAATATATATATGGGCGTTAACAAACGCGAAAATAAATAAAGGAATAAAAAAAAAACGCAGAAATGGGAAAGCTGCATTGATATATATAAAATATATACAAATATAAATGCTTAAAACAAAGATATACATACCTTACCAAAGGAAATATGGTAAAAAAAAAGAGAGAAGAATAATTAATTAACTGCAATTCAGGAATACTGGTAAAATTATCAAAGAAAAGGGATACAACAAGATGTAAAAATTGGAGGGAAATATGTCTTCCGACACCGTTAGTAAATTCTTCACTATAATAATAGCACAAACATGCAGAATATAACCGAAGAAAGCAACTTTCAGACCAACAGATCATGCATAGACCAAATACTGTAATATCCGAGAATAATTACTGAACAATCAATAGAACGTCAGGGCATCCTATATCTGGATTCATCGATTTTAAAAAGCATTCGATCGTATAAGCCGAGAAGTAATTTGAAAATTAACGAAATATTATAGTATGGTTAATGGGAAAAAAAATCGAATACAGTTTATGAAATCACGATTATATGTAATGGGAATATAACTTTAAAAAAGGAAAACAACACGAGACATAAGGCAAGGGTGCAGGGTCTACTATTCAATCTCCTTAACTGTAATAGACCCTGTGATGAGAAAGTCAATAAATTAAAGCATTCATATGCCACCGGAATTGAAAAACTCAAACTATGGAGATTTCACTGTAGATATACGATACGTTCTTTCAAGCTCAAAAGAGCCCACACATACAAAGGGAAATAGATAATTTAATTATGGCGGAGACCTGAACGTGTGTATGCTTCCAACTTTAAATTTTCTGTTTTCATATGATATTAGAACAGCTAGACACATACGTTCGTTTATCCGGAATTAGTGATGAACTCAGAACGGACAATGACAAAAATGGAATACAAAAAACTCAAATTCCTTTCAACACACGAAAAAAAGTATAGCTTAGTGAAGAAATGCATTTCAAAACAAAAATAACACTTCAACTGAAATGCCAGGACTATTCTATTACATAAATCTGAAAATTATCTAAAAAAAATTTCAGTCAACTGCAGATTTGCATCAGTCGACGTTTAAGGAAGACATTGGCCAACTGGAATTTCAAACAAGATATATCGGACAAAGGAAAGCATTTGGATATCAAAACAGAAATAAAAATAAAATGTGGATATGTCACACAAGCAGGAACCAAATAATGATAAAGCAAAGCCAGCCTTTAAATGCTACCCACAGATAAGCAGAAAAGGTGGACGCTCCAATATAGTTTACAAGAGAGAGAGAAGACCAAGCAGAGATTAACAGAAGAGAAAAACATGGAGATTAAGGGAGAACAGTCTCCAATGGAGAGAAATGATGGGTCACTATACTCCAAATAGAATAAAAAGGAAAGTAATAAATAAACAGTGAATTGATTTCATCTTCCATTTGTGAAATAAAAACGGATAGTGGATTTATTCTTCTTCCTTCCACAGTATTAGGCTATTAGCCCGTGCCAGAGATCGACTAATTCTGGAACTGGTCGAAAAAAGGATTAGAAAAATTTCCTCTAGTCGACTAGAGCTCAGTGGATGTGGCGTTTACACACCACCGCGCTAGGCCGCACGAAGGAAGTCTTGGTTTCGAGTCTAGTCGGCGACTAGAGGAAATTTTTCTAAGCCTTTTTTCGACCGGTTCCCGAGTTAGTCGATCTCTGGCACGGGCAAGCAGGTTTTTCCTCCCGGAAACTCGGGTTTTTCGTCCTGTAAATGCAAGAAAATCGACCGTAGAACCCACATTATTTCAGACATTAAATATATTGTGTTAGGGTTAGAGACCACGAGATGGCGGCACATTTGAGCCGTCTCTCTTCACTGCGTACCACTTAATTAGTGATAGCCTTGGGCCATCTGTCTCTGATTGGGTACCAGTGGAGATTGAACTGCCCACTCAGTCTCCAAAAGTCAGATAGGGCTAAATGGCCTCGCCTACTCCCGTATATACGGGAATAAAAAAAAAGGCGTTAGCTGACTAGATTCGAAAGCAAGTCTTCCTTCGTGTGGTAAAGTGCTATGGTGTGTAAACGCCACATCCACTGAGCTACACAGGCTCTTAATATTATATTATATATATCATCATCAGCCATTGTCGATCCACTGCTGGGTGAATGTCTTTCCAAGATTACTCCAAAACTCTCTGTCCATGTCACTCCTACAAATCTGATGATATCAATCCAATGTGATGTAGGTCGGCGTCGTGGTTGTTTTCTCTCTCGTGGAATCCAATCCAGTACTTCTTTTGTCCATCGCTGATCTTGCCTTCGAGCAATATTCCCAGTCCATTGCCACTTCACACGGTTTACTCTTCCTATGTCAGAGACTTTGGTTTGCTTTCTTATCTATGTATTCCTTTTGTGATACCAAGTATACTTCTTTCCATACTAAATTGTGTTTTTCTTAATTTTTGAATTTCCTTTTCATTCAGTGTCCCATGTTTCACAGCCATATGTCAGTATAGAAAGAATACACTGGTTAAACCTTTTCTCTTCAGACATAAAGGTAGTTGGCTTTTGAATATAACTTTCTAAATGCTTTCCACCCAAGCATTGTAAGCTTTTAATTTCATCCATGATATTTTGTTCGATTGTTATCTCTTGTCCTAAGTATATGTAATGATCTCTACTTGTTTAATTTCCTCATTATTGATTTTTATTATTTCAGGTTGGACACGGCTATTGAACATAACTTGGGTCTTCTTTACAAGAAATTTGAATATTCTTCTAGGCACGCTGTGAATAATTTAGGAGATATTGTGTCACCCCTCTGTATTCCCATAGTAGAATTGTTTCCATTGAAATGAATTGCTGCTGTGGCATTGGTGTACTATTAGCTGCTTATGTGGTTTTCACTGTTATGTCATTTTCATAAATATTGCCTTGCTTTCATAAAAAAAAAAAAAAAAAATCAGCTAACGCCTTTTTCCCCCCCTGTATATATGGAGTAGATAGGGTTAAACGACCTAGCCTAACTTTTGGACACTGATTGGGCAGTTCAATCTCCACTGGTACCCTATCAGAGATAGATGGCCCAAGGCTACACTAATTAAGCAGCATGCAGCGAAGAGAGTTGACTCAACAGTGCCGCCATCTCGTGGTCCCTAACACTCGTATTTTAATGCCTGAACTATTGTGGGTTCTACAGTCGATTTTCTTGAGTTTACGGGACGAAAATCCCGCTTGCCTGTGCCAGAGATCGACTAACTTGGAACCTGTCGAAAAAAGGCTTAGAAAAATTTCTTCTAGTCGCCGACTAGATTCGAATCCAAGGTCTTCCTTCGTGTGGTCAAGCGCCGTGGTGTGCAAAGGCCACATAGGCTTATGATGCTATTTTACTTAATATTTGCCGGTCTGGTTAGCGTATTCCCTCTCTAGCCAAAAGGCTTTTCGAATGCCGCCATGGGCATGTATGATTGTGATCGACTGTGGAAATATTAGTTGTGGTGGTGGGCGGTAGACGTCGTTGGTGTAGATGTGGTTCGTTGTAGTTGGTGAACTTGAGTGGTGGTGACACGTAATAATATTTCAGTTTATTTCTTTTTACTAAATCAAAGGCGTTTTCATAGTCTATAAATATGAGTATCTAGGTTATTATTATTATTCCTGATACCTCCAAGGAGTCCGAAGACTCATCGCGGGAGGACATCTTCAACTGTCTCTACACCTTACCTCTACTACGAATCAACGCCATCTACCGCCCACCTCCAACACCACCACAACTAGTAATTTGTCTGTAAATTGCGTGTGTTCTGAAGGGCCGATTTGTATGTATGCGGGATGAAAAACCCGAGTTTCCGGGAGAAAAAACCCTGCTACCTCCGTATGAGATCGGCTAACTCACCATCGATTGAAATCGACCAGATAAAGATTCCTCCCGTCGCGACGAGAATCGAACTTAGGCCTATTCCAATCGAAGGGCGCAATGTACCGTCGTTCTTCCAATTGCGCTACGGAGGCGCTTAATTCTTTTTCAATTAACTAAGTGAAGACTGAGTCGATGAATGATCAACCCTTGCAAAATCCAGTCTTCTACTAAATGCTTTTCAGTATAGTTATTTTCTTTTTCAAAAGAGCGATGTGTATATTTTATATCCAGAATCCAGCAAATTTATTACTCTGTAGTTTGAGCAATTTGATTTACCACCATTTTTATAAATAGGTAAAATAGCTGATTTTTTTCCAGTCATCTGGAGCTGTTGTTTGTAAAATTTTGTTTAGCAAATTTAATCTCTGATGTAGTTCTATGATAGCATATTTAAATAATTCTAAATTTATTCCATCATTACCAGGCGGTTTTTTATTTTTCATTTCTTTCAAGTTTCCGTTAATTCATTTAATGTTATGATTTCTGATTTATCACTTATCAGAAGTTATATCAGGAGCATAAAAATCATTTTCAATAAGTTTTCATAATACTTATTCCATTCATTTTTACTTATAGTCTATGCTAATTTGTTCCTTAATTTCTTTGAGTATTTCAAGATTTTGTGTATTGTTGGCTGCATAGTGTATAATTTTACTTCTATCTGTATATAAAGATCTAACTTTTAAGTTTAATTTATTATCGATTGTATCTGAAGATAGCCATTTCCTATAGGCTTCGTTTTTTTCCTGTATGTTCATTCCAATTTCTTAAGCCTCTTTTCCTGTGCCATTTCTTCTTTTCCCACAAGCTGTCATTGGCTGCTTTCTTTATTAGGTTGCAAATGTTCTTCCATTCTGTTTCAATATTTTCAATTACCGCTATTTCTTGTAGGTTCTCATTTTGTTTAGTTTGGTACAATTTTTTAATTTATTCTTCTTGTAATAAATTTTATTTTAAATATGTTTTCTATTGGTTCTTTGTTTTTAGCTTCAGCCATTTTGGGAGGTGACACATTTCTGATTACTGCATAATGATCTGTATCTAGATGTAGATTTCTATACATGTTTTTATTATTTATATTGAATAACTTATTCCAAATATCCCCAATTTCTTAATAATTCGGGATGACGATCTATGCATCACACCAACATTAATTTTCATTCTTCTCTGGGTAATTTTAAATTTGTGAACAATATCTTTGGTCAAATTCAACGTTACAGTCGTATGCATTTATAAACACATTGGTTAAAGGCAATTTAGCACTAATTTTTGGAGACTGATGGGGAATTTAAATCTCCACAGGTAGCCAATCAGAGACAGCGAACCCCAAGTCACTAATTACACACAGCATCGAGTAGAGAGCAGTGCTGGACAAGTGCTGCTTTTTCATAGTCCCTAATATCCTAACACTACATTTCACTGTCTGAAATAGTCTAGGTTCTATGATCGATCTCCTTGAGTGTATGGGATACAAAAAACGCTTGCCTGTGCGGGATCGACTAACTCGAGAACTGGTCGAAAAAATTCTAGTGGAGATAAAGAATATAGAATTGAACTTCGGTCGCCATGGGAGGATGAAAAAATGGCGTTTTGCCTAGTGCTCATACATATGATTCGCGATTCTGATATTTGATATAAAATGTGATTTAATGAACTCAACAAATATTTTTACTGGCAGGGAATAGCCCTACTGGTATAGTCAACCGGTTTGGTTCTTAAATAGGCTCATAAAAACTAATTCAGTAGGTAAGTTAACCTTTTTTTCGAAACAACGGCGATACGCTAGGCTTACTGCCATCAGCATCGCCATCGTTTCATTGCATCAGTTATTGTTTTAGAAACTATCTATTATCATAATACGGTGGAAATGGAAAGCATGTCCTGTTCTCCAGAACAAAACGTGGGTCCAACCACAGATCTACCATACGAGGAACTCACCTTCAAACAGCTCCTGGCTATTTTTAAGCATATTGGAAATCTGCTACACACAAAATGGCCAGGTAAGGTAGTAGTTCATGAAATTCAAGAAGTTGATACGGACGACGTTCAACTTCTTGAACTACTCCAAGACAACGCTACTGAAAAAACAACAACGGCTGAAGATCATTCCCGTACTGACCACACTGATTTTCAGGAGGTTCGCGCAAGCAAAAAGCGCAAAACTGCGACTTCCGAATCACCAATTATAGATGTCATGGAAGAAGATGGCTCTACCCCAGACTCACCTACCTCCGCAAGGGAAAAGATCCCCCCGATAATTCTGCGTGAGAACAAATGGATGACACTAAAGAACATAATGAACAACTTAAAGATTTCATATAACAACGCAAAGAATATCACAGATGTCAAAATTCACCCTAAAACTGTCACAGACTATCGTAGGTTAACAACAGAATTAAATTCCAGAGGGATTCAGTACCATACTTTTTCACTCGGTTCTGAAAAAAATCTCAAGGTAGTGATTAGAGGTGTACCTGAGGATGTCTCCACCGACGAAATCATTACAGACCTGCACTCGAGTGATTTACCACCAATCATGGTCAGCAGGATGACCAGGAGGGACAAGACTCCAGTGCCATTAGTGCTGATCGAGATCAGTCAAACCTATAAACACATATATGACTTGACAACCATCTGTGGATTGAAAATCTCGGTAGAACCGTTAAGGAAGAAAGCTTCTACTGGGCAATGCCATAGATGTCAAAAGTTTGGGCATGCCCAGAAAATGTGTAGGGTTGGTCACCCAACGAACACCTGCTCTAAACCAAAATCTACCCCGGCCAAATGTGCCAATTGTGGCGGTCCTCACACATCCAACTACAGAGGATGTTTGTACAATCCACGTAACAGGAAATCTGAAGAGGGAACATTCTCTCCTTCCATCAGTTCACCTACATCTGGATGTAACCCGCTCTAAACAGACATCTGTAGAACAGTCACCATCATGCCCAAATTTGACAGCTATCATTACCGCGTCCCTGGCAAATATGCTATTAGATTTCAGCAGATCTAATCCTTCACAAAGTTCTACTAACAGATTTCTAAAAGACACTCAAGTCATTATTTCAGAGCTCACTAATGAACGGTAAAAAATTAAAACCAGAAGCCCTAGAGATAATAGCCTGGAATGCAAATGGCTTAAGAAATAAGATCCTAGAACTCCAAAATTTTGCCCACAGACATCGGCCAGATGTTCTATTAATAAATGAAACGCATCTAAGACCAGCAGACAATCCCCAAATTTATGGATATCAGTCGTATAGAACTGACAGATCAACCCACAGAGGTGGAGGCACGGCAATTTTCATCAAAAAATTTTATCTCTCATCACTCCATAAACATTCCTTCTATCTACAATCTCGAGGTCACTGGCATCGAGATTCTCACGAGCGCAGTAGGCAAATTAAAAATTTTTGCAGCATTCCATCCACTTCAAAATTCATTACTACCTTCTGATTTGAACGCCATATTTGATACTGGAGAGCCTACCATAAATGGACAGATACTACAGAACTATGCTGATTTCAACAACCTTCACGTAATAGGCCCTGCTGATCCCACCCATCACAACACCTATGGCAGGGCTGATGTATTGGACAGAGCCATACTGCAGCACATCAGACTCCAATACAATTTAATGACAATCAATGATTTATCATCAGATCATAATCCAATATGGTTAAAATTAGGAAATCTTGAAAAATTATCCCCACCCCCTCACTCATTTATTCCTTGGGAAAGGCTCTCCAAGGTGCTTCCAAAATCTATTGGTCCTGTTCCCATCATTAAATCAAAAGAGGAAATTGACATAGCTGTCAAAAATCTAACAGAACAGATTACAGCAGCCTGTGCAGCAGTTACTACCCCTGCAACCACCCACAAATCCAACCACCTGCCTGAAGATACTATGAATCTGAATAGGGAAAAAAATAGGGCTAGAAAAAGATACCATAACACTAGGGCACCACAAGATAAACGGATCTTAAATAGGTTAAACTCTGCAGTGAGAGATGCACTTGCAGCTCATAGAACTCAACTCTGGGAAGAAAAACTGACCTCCATCTCCACTGACAGCCACTCTGTATGGAATCTTATCCGAAAGATCAAGAACAAAAATAAACCTCTTCCCCCTTTGCAAACAAATTCAGGTCTCATCCACACTGATGCTGATAAAGCTGAGGCAATAGCTAATCACCTTGAAAATCAATGCAAACCCGCATACGATCACCTTGACATTAGTCATATCTACAAGATACACCGTAATGTCAGATATTCGCTCAAGTCTGCTCCCACACATTCTACTCAAATTACACCCACCTCACCTGCTGAAATATATGCTATTATTCAGAAATTCAAAAATAAAAAGGCTCCTGGACCCGACGGTATCTCCAACAAAGTTATAAAACTTCTACCTCGCAAAGCTATTGTTCATTTGGCAAATATAATCAACTCCATACTTCACTACAAGTATTTCCCTTCCTACTGGAAATTGGCATACATTGTTCCAATTCATAAACCTGGAAAGGATCCCACTTTGCCACAGAATTACAGGCCAATCAGTCTCATCTCTAATCTCGGAAAAATTGCTGAGAAGGTAATTCTTACTAGGCTTCAAGATTCTGTACTCTGGTTAAACATCCTGCCTGAGGAGCAGTTTGGCTTCGCACAGTTGCATAGTACCACACAACAAATACACTGATTGGTGGAACATATCATTACAGGTTTTAACTGGCATCAATGCACTGGGGCTGTTTTCCTAGACTTAGCCAGTGCATTTGACAAGGTTTGGCATTATGGCTTGCTATACAAGCTTATATCATCCGGTGTTCCAATCGGAATCATTCAACTCATCAAGACGTACCTCTGTGATAGGCGCATGCGAGTGAGATTAAGTGGAGTAGTGTCCTCACAGAAACACATCTTGGCAGGAGTTCCACAAGGGTCCTTACTAGCACCAATCCTATTCTCCTTATACCTGCATGATATACCACACAACCCATTATCTTCAATTAAAGCTCTTTACGCTGATGACACAGCGATATTGGCCATATCATTAAAGCCTCACTTAGCCATCAAGAAACTGCAAGAAAACCTACTGCAAATAGAACAATATTTTGCCAAATGGCGACTCCAGGTGAATCCTCAGAAGAGCGTAGCCGTCTTATTCTCTAGAAGATCAGTGCTTCCCAAAGATGTTCTCCTCTTTAACACAAAAATTCAGTGGAAAACAGAGATCAAGTATCTTGGTGTAGTAATGGACAGTAAACTGACTTTCAACTCCCATATCAAGACTCTCTGTGCAAACACATCAAAAACCATAGCCCAGCTCTATCCGCTAATAAACAGAAACAGTAAACTGAGCACCAGAATCAAACTTCTCATATACAAACTGATGGTTCGTCCAATACTCACCTATGCCTCACCAGCCTGGAGCCATACTTCAAACTCAAATATCATTAAATTACAACGCATTCAGAACAAGTGTCTTAGAATGATCCTGGGCACTCCATGGTTCATCCGAACTGTCCAACTGCACCGCAACACGGAGGTCCCCTATATCTATACCTTCATGCAGACTATAGCAACCAAATTCTTTTCAAAAGAAACTGTGCATCCTAACAGACTGATCCAACTGGCCGCTGACTATGATGCAATGGACTATTCTAAGCACAAAAGACCTAAAGCCATCCTCAACCACCTCACTGAGGATTAATCTCCTAGCCCACTCAGGGCGAGCAATATAGCTCATAAACTCTTTTTACTCACAGTCTCTATTAAGACAGCCGGGAATACGAAAAGCTTTTGCTTCACCCGTTAAGCCAGTAATGTTACTAGTTACTAGTTCGGTCGCCATTCTTCGAGAAGACTAGTAACGTGGACGTACGTTACTTCCACTACATAGGCTCCCATTCCTCTGATGTGCGTATATTTATTTATTTATTTAGCGTTTTCGTTTATCATTACTGTTTTATTTTTGTTTAAGATTTATATTCAATATAGTTTGACTGGAGTGTTGCACTTTTCACAGGAGTGCGACACTTCCTGTAAAGGAATAAAGAGCATTAGCTGATTTTTTTTCTCTCCTCATATTTGCATGGCAAAATGAATTGAAATGATAGTCAATAGCATGCTAAAATTCAATGAAAATGTCATATCATACAAATAATTAAAATTGAGGGATTTCAAATGAACAATTTTTGTGGCAAAATAAAACTGTCCAATACAAATGCTAAGAAGAAAACTACTACTGTTTCATTTTTCTCGTAATGAATGGTTTCATCATAAAAGTGCTATTTTAAAATGTTGCAATTCACTATAATCATGATCTTGTGTTATCTCTATTCAAGCTGGTCATTTCCAATTATGCTATTACAATGGAGTTTGTTTTGAGCATCCAATGTACCTTGCTTGGAAAGAAGTCAACAGACAGTGAGGAACCCATGACTAGTCCACCTCAACCATCCCAGCTACATCCTACATGATGCATTTCCCAAAGAGAGCGGAACACATGTATTTTGCAAAATCTGATATCCTCTGTTAAAGGTTATCCAACTCAATCCCCACTTTCCCATCTGGTCTGCCTCAAGATTTTGTCACTTTACAGCCTTCATTTGCTACCTTTACTGCTTTCCTAACTCTGAAAATCCAGGTACCTTTTTCTGACCACCTATCACTAAAAATTGATTTCTTACAAACTTCTTAATCCTTCTTCTTCTACCTTTTACGGTGTCGAAGTTTCATTGTTGCAACTTCAACCATAACTCGAGGATAAGGTGGTTAGCTGATAGCTCCTGGTGTGTCCTATGTCTGTAGATGCTTGCCTGTTTTGGAGGATGAAAAAACCAAAGTTTCCAGGTGAAAAAAATCCCCCACCTCTGTATGAGACTGACTAACTCACCTTTCGTTGAAAGAGACCTCCTCACATCGCTGATGGGAATCGAACCAGGTCTTTCCATCAAAGGGCTTTGTCTATAACTAAGCTACAGAGGCTCAATTTCTTAAAAACTAATGATCCAAATTGTGAGACTGTCCTCCTTTGGCACCTTAACATCCATAACACAAACTGGCTCCCCTACTCAAACTTCATAGATCCAGCTGGTGGGAAGCTGAATCATTTGCCATCAGTCATGACCTAACACAAATAGTACCTACCAACCAGAATACCAGACAATCATCATCATTCTATCAATGTTCATGACCTTTTCTAAACCAACTCTTCCTCCAAATATACCATGGATGTGTGCTCTACCCTTGGAAACTCTGACCACATTCTCAGCCTCATATCCTATGGCACTATAATTGTCCCAAGTGGGATGACTGCTGGAATTTTTATGCTGATTCTCCATGGTCAGATTACTACTTTTGCTCTCATGATCCAAATACCTGCACTGAACTAGTAACTGAAATAATCCTTACTGGAATGAAGGCTTTCAGTCCCCACAAAAAAAAAAAAAAAAAAAAGAAATCTCTGCTGTTCATGATACAAATGCAGCTTATGTTCAATGGCTTAAATTAAAAACTCCAGCTTATACAACAGCTTGAAATTTGTAAAAAAAGTTAATGATTCCAAACCAGACTTAGTAAGAATTAAATGCAATAAACTTGCCTCCTACTCAATTGGCAGTCTGGCCTTCTGGTCCCTTGCTAAGGCTCTTGGACGACTTCTGTCTTTCCATGTTACCACTTTTCTTGCATCCCAATGACACTATGGTAACCTCATCAAAGGAAAGGGGAGACTTCTTGTTTTTTAAATCCAACTCCTGCCTGGATGACCAAAACAAATCACCTGAACTTCCAAAAACTGCCTACTGCATGCCTCCTCTGAACTTTGATCTGAAAAAACCTCATTAATCTAGATACTAAAAAGGCTCCTGGTCTAGTCTCCTCTACAGTTCATCCTCTACCCAGCCAATCTCAGCCTCATACCCTATAATTGTCCCAATTGGGATGACTATCTATTGTCACATTTCTCTCACCTCATTACTTTCAAAAATGGAGAAAGTTATAACCACCAGCTTCTAAATTACATGGAGACTCATCAGTTAATTAGTGATCACCAATATGGATTCTGCCATTCTCGTTCTACAGCTGACCTCCTGGCTAATCTCATCTATCTTTGGACTCAGGCTGTGGAAAGATTTAGAGAAACTTATGCTATTTAGAGGTAAAAAAATCTCAATATTTTTAGCGCATTTGATCATGTCTGGCCTCCTGAACAAACTGCCATCTTCCACACTAGTTGTTCATTGTGTGTAATGGTGGATGGCTTCCTCATCAGATTTCTCCATCAATGCTGGAGTGCCTCAGGGTTCTGTGCTCTCTCACCCTCACTCTTCCTCCTTTACATCAATGATCTCTTTTCTCTGACTTCAAATCCTATTTACGGCATTGCCGATGACAGTATTCAATAAACCCTGCAGTGCCCTAATGTTAGATGCCTCAAGATCTTCCATAACTAGTGATTTGAACACTGACCTCCTCAACATCCCAAAATGCAGTGAAGATAACTTAGTATATGCCAAAAAAAAACTCAAGCCTGCCTTATTACCTGCAAGAAAAATCCTGCTGTCATTTTGGATAATGTTCCAGTTTCCTTCCAACACCCATAGTGTAAGCCTCAAATACAATGAATTAACTTCTCATCAGCTTTTTCCATTCCATCTACCTCTATTCTTTGGTACGATCTCCCCCATACTGTTCTTCCTGCTGAGTACAACCTCCCACTCTTTAAGAAACATATCAACAGGTTTCATTTTCCTTCTTAATCACTTGTCCACACGACACTGTAGTGTTATAGGTCTTGTAACCTTTCATGTGTGGGATAAACATAAAAAACTTCTTAAAATGCATATCGTCCTAATCAACTTTCTCTTCCTGAGTTGACTGTCATATCCAGATTTATCTTGCCACAAACATATTACTCACATAGCCTCTAAAGAGCTTGGTGTTCTTTTCCGTTCTAAACATTACTTCTCTTTCTCTCAACTCCTACCACTCTATAAGTCTCAGATCCATCCAACTTTGGAGTAGTTTCCACATTTTGGATGAAGCACCCATGACCTCTCTAAGAATTATTGATGATATTCAGAAAAGACCAATCCATTTAATAGATGAGCCTTCCTTCACAGACTCCCTTCAGCCACTTTATCATAGCTGCTTTGTTTCTGCTCTGTACCTTTTCTATAGGTACTTTCATGGGCATTCCTCCACTTTCTTCTAACCATAGCAGCCACTGGCCAACACCCATACTATCCAGCTTCAAACACAACGAATTAACTTCTCATCGGCTTTCTTCATTCCATCTACTTCTATTCTTTGGAACTATCCCCCTCATACTGATTTTCCCACTGAGTACAACCTCCCGGCTCCCACTCTTTAAGAAACACATCAACAGGTTTCATTTTCCTCCTTAATCACTTGCCTACAGAATACTTTACTGTTATAGGTCTTGTAACCTTTCATGTGTGGGGTTAATATAAAAAAAAGTCTTAAAATGCATATTGTCTAACTTCTATCAATAAGCAACATTTTGTTACACTTCTCTGAGCTCACATATTTTGAAATACTGACAACTTCCTTTTTATCTATAATTTTAATATTGTTTCAATGTTGCAACTGAAAGATCATATGTTGGATCATAAGTTCACAGTTGCAGTTCACGAACACTAATATAACTGTACTGGTTTAATTTGCTCTAAATCTACTTGTTAATGCAGGTACAGCATCATTAATTTAGAATTAAAACTGAAGCAGCTAAGGTCATGCAGAATGACCGTTATGTTTCTTGTTTGGTATTGCATTGTGTTCAATGGCCAGTTTCTAAGGTGTGTGTGTGTGTGTGTGTGTGTTGGGGGGGGGGGGGGTAATAAGAAAAATATCAGAATTTATATTCCTGTAAGGAATGTCTTGTTCAATCCACCTAGATCATGGTTTTCTGCTGGGTCATTTTTCTTCCATCCTGGTAAGAAACATTTGCTTTGATAACCTTTCTTCCAATTCTGTTTCAGTGATCATAACACCTGAGAATGGCTCTACTAAGACATTCGCTGACAATGTCAAGTTCTTTCTTAATGTTCTCATTTTTAATACGATACTTCCAATGATGCAACCTGTTTACTCCAATTTTCCTCAGAAAATTTCATAACTGTGGAACACAAATGTTTGCTTTCTAATCCAGCTCTCAAATCAACATGTTAAAATTGTTTGAACAAAGGCTTGTATATACCTAGTTTAGTGTTTTGACTAATTTCTCTCTTATTCCATATAAATTTATTCAGCTGATTTCCTAACCAGCTTTGCTAAATCTGTTATCTATTTCCATATTTAATTACCATTTTTACTAAAAATTCTGTCCAAGTAGCTGAAATGTTTTACTAGTTCTATAGGTTCTCCGTTCAGAATACAGTTGATGTTTTCAATGTGCCAGCCTATTTTCGTGGTCTTTGTCTTTCTGCTGCTGATTTTCATACCAAATTTATTACAGTTGTTATTTAGTTTAGTAAATCAGGGAATTTATTGGATTTATTTAGGAGTATAACATCATCAACAAAGGAAATGGCTATAATCAATATCTCTAATTTTGATATCAAATTTAATGCCATTTTGCTTCATAATGCAATCTGTATAGACAAACATAATAATGAAGATAATGTACACCTTTTTCTCATACCTGAATTAACAAAGCATTTTCCTGTACCCTCCCTTCAATTCTAACTGCTTAAGTAAAATCCAAATACAGACTACGTATTGTTCAATATAACATTTCATTTAGACCATATAATTGTAGCATTTGAACAGCTTTTTTTCTTGACACTTTGTCATATGTCTTTTCCACATCAACACAACTTAAACACAGATCCTTGTTACATTCCCATGATTTCTCAACTAGTTTTTAAAAAAATACAAATCTGATTATGACAACCTCTATTTGGCTTTAATCCAGCTTATTCTTCTCAAAGCTTTCTTTTCACACTTTTTATTAGCCTTTTCTCAAGTATACTTGTTTTAATATTACCACGAACACTCAGTAAAGAAATTCCTCTGTCATTCTCATATTCAAGTTTCGTTTCTTTTTTTTTATAGATGAGTACCTCTAAACCAGGCCTTCTGAATTATGCAGTCAACCACCAAAACTTATATCTCCATATTTGAGAATTTCTGATTGAATATCATCTACTCCAGCACCTCTCCACATTTCAAGTTTTTGATGACTTTTTTATTTTTATTTTAACCACAAGTATTGATAAGTCCTGCTGATTCTTGAATATTTTTTACTGCTGAGTTAATACTGCTTGTTTTACTTGGAAATCTTTCAAGTAATTATTCCAAACATAGAATATTTTTATCTTCAGCATTTATGTCATGTTTATCATATCTGAATCCTTTTACAGTATTCTCTCCTCCATTTCTAAGCTTTATTCAATAGCCTCCAGAATATTTTACCACATTCTATGTTCTTTCCAAAGTCTTTCATATTTTTATTTAGATAATTTTACAAGATGGTTTGCTTTTTTTTTTTACATTTTTTTCTGTATTCTCTAAGAGTACAAACTGACTTACTTGTCAGGAACTTATGTTTAATTCTTTTCCTTCACTGCCTCTAACTTTTCTATCCTTGCAGAGACCTCCACCACATGCCTCTGGTCGAATCAATCCACATTTTCTTCAGGATCTACCACCGAATCTACAAGGTTTAGTTCTTGTTTTCAAGAACTTTTTATTTTTTATTTCCTTTCAAGTCTATTATTCGCCTTTGAAAGCTGCTCATTTTGATTTGTTTGAAACTTTGTTACACACACTATTCTTTTTATAATAATATGCCATTCAGTTTTATCCTGTTCAAAACAAAATGGAAATCTCATCCTTATTTCACCTCCCTGTATATAATCTTGTGTCTTCTCGACATGAATGTGTGCCTATTAATGCTGGATCAATATTATCAATAATGATTAGTCCATGTCCTGGACAGAAATCCAGTAGGTACTTACCATTATTATTAGCTTTGCTCTCTTATCCAAATTTTCCCCAAACATTTCTGTATGTCTGATATTCATTTCCTATTCTGCTGTTAAGATCTCCAACAAGCACCAACTTTTCCTTTTTCTTTGTGTCGGTTGCTTTCTCTAATGCCTCAAAAAAATTACTTCTTCCTTAGTAGAAACTTCTGTTGGATGATAAGCACATAAGTCTCATTGTCTAGTTCCCCATTCTGATATGTATCCAAATCATTATACTACCTGCCATTCAAGAAATTAATCATTCTCATATTTTGCGTTGAATACTATGGCGACTACTTTTCCTTGAAAAGTAGTAGCCATAATGGTCACCTTAAATCTGGCAGATTCACATCTTCCATACACCACTTTCTGATACCTGTTCATTAATCACCCTCTTATAAGTCGATTAGCTTATATTCCAATCCCATATTCTCCAGTTTATGCAAGCCTTTCATGTGGTATCCTATCAAATGCCTTAGTGAAGTCCAACAGTACCATAATGTATGCATTTAATTTATGCAACTTGGCTCTAACATTATTATAAAATAAGAGTAAACTGCTCAGGCATGACCTCCTATTAGTAAACCCATGTGTTTCTTGTAAGACAACTTGTTGGAAGTTTTTCCACTTGGTTAGACTATAACAAATTTACTTTAATCCTTTATCAAAGTGTAAGCAAACAGTTTGTGCCTGAAGTATAGGTAAATATGACTTCTCCATTACTTCCACCCTAGTATCACCACCTCTGGGTCTGGCTCCCACTGACAAGACCTCAAAGGTTGAAACCAGTCGGGTAGTGGCCTTTCCCTTAATGCATAGCATTATACATGTCAGCAAGGAGATGTGCTTTGCATTATGGAAGATACTAAGAGAAGTGATGAGAACTTAGTCCACCTTTACCATGAGTTGCCTCAGTCCTGAAGATACTTCAGACGCAAACTTTGTTTGCTTACACTTGGATAAAGGATTAAACTAAATTTATTATAGTCTAACCAAGTGGGAAAAAAAATTCCAACATCTTTCTCTAGCCCAGAGTAATTTAATAATAAGGTGAGACACCTTTTTGCAACTTGTATAGATAAATATGACTTCTCCATTACTTCCACCTTAGCACCACCACCTCTGGGTCTGGCCCCCACTGATGAGACCTCAATAAAGGTCGAAACCGGTCTGGTAGAGGCCCTTCCCTTAATGCATACCATTATACATGTCTGCAAGGAGATGTGCTTTGCATTATGGGAGATACTAAGAGAAGTGATGAGAGCTTAGTCCACCTCTACCATGAGTTGCCCCAGTCCTGAAGATACTTCAGGTGCAAACTTTGTTTGCTTACACTTGGATAAAGGATTAAACTAAATTTATTATTGTAAGGCAACTTGTTTTTTTGTCAACCTATTTCTGTATGCAAATTCTAACCAACTTCTCTAAAATTTTCACAACCAGTCCAGAAACACTGATAGGTCAACATCAGTTTTTGCCCCACTCTTGTGCAATGGGATTATGTATTCTTTCCATTCCTATGGGATCTTTCCTGAGTTGAGACTCAAATTATACAAACATGAAAAAATGTGAAATAGCCGAACATTCCTTTATTATACGTGCTAATATCCTGTTTGTCCCTATTGCAGAGTTCTGATCCAGGTTATGAAGCCACAGATTCTCTTTATGCACCTCTATCTTTTTACCTAGCACTATGAACTATATTACATACACCAGGTTGAAAAAGAAAACTTGCACAATTATTTACCATTCCCCGATGAAAAATTTGAATGATTCATGCTTCAATAAAATTAATATAAATTAAGTCATGTTAATGTGCAATAAAAATTTAAATATTTTATTATTAATAGTGTAAATTATTATAGAATTTAAAAATATAAATTACTAATATAAAAATTGTTACTTTTAGAACTGTCTTACACACACTTTTTTTTTATGTAACTCCCACCCATGAAAGATTGTAAATGCATGGTATATTAGCACCATGAGTAAACAGAATAAATGTTGTCCTACTCGCTAAATTTAAATTTTTCAATAATCAGAAGTATTCACCATTTTTGGTGTCCTTGCATCATAAAATGAAGTACTGTATTATTACTTAATGGAAAAGTTTCTGGAAAGTAATAATACTTTCCAGAAATTTTTCTGAACCAAATATTTTTGTTTTAAAAATTTCTGTTCATTATTTTTCAAACTATAAGAACAAAAATATCTCAAAACTTATTATAAATGGATGCTTATCATTCATTTATAGTTTTGATCGAATTAGAACTCAAAAGGTATTTTGATTCATTATAACCCTTAAAAAATAAGTGCTAAATTAAAAAAAAAGAATAATTAAAATTAATAAGATGTTGAAAGTTTATTTTTCACTTGGTTAGAGTACAATAAAATTAATTTAATCCTGGGACTGGGGTAAGGTGGTACTTACCCCAGTCCTGAAGATACTTTCAGGCACAAACTTTGTTTGCTCACACTTGGATAAAGGGTTAAACTAATTTTATTATAAAATTAATAAGAAACACTGAATCCATTTTTTCTGTTTCCCATCAATGAAATACTAATATTAGTCTGTTAAAAGCATTTTTAAAATGCCCTTTGCATTAAAAATACTAATAAAAAAAAATAAAAATTTTGATATTTGCTTATTTTTTAAAAGCATGAGATTAAACATGCATACACATGCTCTTTTCGCCTCATTGCTCTTACAAGCTTTACATATACAAACACTTTGTAATTATTAGTGATTAAATATCATGAGCAGCCATCTGTAAATCAATTAGATTTTATTATGAAACTAAAACCCACTTAAATATGTTCAAAATTTTTTTGTTAGTGATAAATAATCTAATATTTAAATCCTTTGTTGGTCTGAATGACAGCTTATTAACTTATGATATACTGTGATATAAATACTAAACATAACTGAGTCACATCATCGTTGTCAAGATGAAACAAAATTCATGGTTGATTTACATGAATTACATACTCACTGCACTCTTTCTTCAAAGTCTGTGAAAGATGGATGCATAATAAATCATATCATTTAATTTACATAAAAAAACACTGGATTCTCTGGTATATGGCCTTAATCAGAATGTTTTTTATACTCTACATGAGCATCCAAAGAGAATAATACTTTTTTTGGCTGATAATAAACAGTAGAGTAACAAATAAAAACGCACATTATAACACACCATATCATATCAAATCAATTTTTTTTTTCATATAACAGAAATTAAAACACTTTTTTCACTCTCTGTGGTAAAATACTTTCTTTGGCATAATTGAAGAAGGATAGTAGTCCATACCGCTTGCTACGGCGTGAAAAATAATTAGTCACTACATCGTTATCTTCTGTAAAATAAAAAAAGCTACCTGTAATTATGAGATATATTTAATAAAATTAAAGCACAATACAAAGAGCTATATGTCTCTAACAAAAATTACAATTTTACTTTATTATCTTGTTTGTACTACAAACAACAAAGTTTGCAAATGGTGGTACTGATAATAAAGTGTCACCTAATAGCTGCTAGCTCACTATCATCACTTTGATCAGTTAACTGATCCATAGTATGAGACAACACCGAGTGGCTATTGGATGGTCAGATAGCATGTAGTTTATTGCATTTAATTAAACAATCTGTTCAAAGGCATTAATAAATTAATCAGAAGTCATTTATGTAGTCACTTATGTACTATAATAAGGTGACAAATACTTGGAAAGGGGAGATGCATATACAGTGGTCTACTTGGATTTTGCAAAGGCTTTTGATAGACTGCCACATGACAAGCTCTTAAATAAACTGAAACAGATGGGAGTGGATAATAGACTTCAGAATTGGATCAGTGACTGGCTGTCGGATAGGTATCAGAAAGTTGTACATTGGAGTGCAGTATCCCAAAAGAAAAAGGTCACTAGCAGTGTGCCGCAGGGGTCAGTTTTGGGGCCATTGTTGTTCAATTTGTATGTTAATTATATTGGGATGGTTTTAACTAGTGATATGTAGCTGTTTGCAGATTATGCAAAACTGGGGAGAGTAATGCAGAGTCAAGTGGATGTTATGGCCTTACAAGAGGACTTGAATAGATTGCATGAATAGGCAGGTAAGTGGAACTATCAGTTCAATATTGCAAAGTGTAAGATTTTGAGATTTGGTAAGCAACAATGGGATGCAAAGTATACACTTGGTGCAGAAACTTTAAGAGAAGTAGAGGAGATGAGAAATCTAAGAATGATGGTGGACAAGGACCTGAAATTTAGGGCTGCATTGATTGCACAAGTTGTGAAAACACCACATCGGATAATGGCAATGATGCGGAGGACCCTAACATGCAGAAATAGAGAGGTTATGATGCAATGTACAGGGTGTCCCAAAATTCACGCAAGAAGTAATTTTGATAGAAAACACAGGTTTTCAATTAAAAATTGTAATTTCTTATTGATTCATAAAGTATACAGTATAGGGTTATGCATGGAATAGCATATCGGGTAAATGGCCTCCACGGCTTTGCTGGCACATACGCACTCTTTTGTCGAAATTTTCCATGACCGTTTTGCATAAACGTGGCTGAATTTCATTGATACAGCACTCAATTTCCTCCTTCAAGGCGCGGGTAGTCATGGGCTTGTTGGCATAAACCTTAGACTTCAAAAAACCCCAAAGAAAAAAAGTCCAACGCCGTTAAGTCACATGATCTGGGCAGCCAATTCTGATCACCAAAATGGTAAATTACACGACCAGGAAATGACTCATGCAGTAATTGAATTGTTTCTCAGGCTGTATGGCATGTGGCACCGTCTTGTTGAAACCACATCTTGCAATTTAGGCACAAAAAACTGGATTGTCATGTCGCGATAGCGAGCACCATTAACTGTTATTGCCTTACCAGCCGCATTTTCGAAGCAGAATGGACCGATGATGCCTCCAGCCCAAAATCCGCACCAAACAGTGACACATTGTGGATGCATTTGTTTCTCAACAATCACTCGTGGATTTTCTGAACCCCAAAACGAAGCCATTAAGATGAAATTGAGCCTCATCGCTGAAGTTGATTTTGTTCGAAAAATAAGCATCCATTTGTTGTTGTTCCATAATCCATTCAACGAACTCTTTTCACTGTGTGTGGTCATTTTTAATAATCCTGAGCTGTCAGCTGTCACGCTGTCTTTTTTTTCTCGTTGGCAACACACTTTACTGCACAAATGGCACTAAATTTAAATCTTGCGTGAATTTTGGGGCACCCTGTATAAGGCCTTGATCAGGCCTCATATAGATTATTGTGCACGGATTTGGTTGCCGGGTTTTCATGGTGATGAGGATATGTTGGAATGGATCTAGAGAAGATTCACAAAGATAGTCAGTGATCTTTGGAATGTGGAGTATGAGGAATTAAGAAAATATAAGTTGCAGAGTCTTGTGAATAGGAGGAAGAAGGGGGAAGGGATGATTGAGACATATAATCTAGTCATGGGATGTTATTGGTTACATGGAAGAGATTTTTCATAGAATGGGAGAGGGGAGTAGAACAAGAGGCTATTGCTGGAAACTATAAGGAAGGTGTGAACAGAGGAGTGAGGAGTAGGTTCTTTGCATGGAGTGTGGTTGGTGAGTGGAATGCATTGCCTGAGTGTAGACACATTGAATCAGCTTAAAGCACGGTTGGATAGCATTGTGTGCAATAGTGTGTACCTCCCACGATGAGTTTCTGACTTCGTGGAGTTCAAATGTTAATAATACTCATAGCTTTTATATTTTGTAACTCCTTTCATACTTATTCTCACAATATTCATTCTACATCATCGTCTTATAGATTTCTTGCTTAATAAGTTGCACATTCATTTCACCCGACTATTTTGTTCTTAGAATTCCAGGTACCCATCCAGACAGTACATCATTTAAGCATCTTTCCAAAGCTTCCCATGCACTACTGATATCCTTCCCATTCAGTAACATGGCACCTAACAGAGTATTCCCCTGAGTTTATCTTATCTTAAAATTCACAAGATAACACAAGAAAAGGATAAATAAAATTTAATAAACTGCCATATGGCCTTTTCTTGTGTTATGTTAATTTTAATAAATGTTATGGTGCGAGTTTATCAAAATTTTCAGCTTTGTAGTTTCGTGGCACATGAACTGTCCTAAATGGGACATTTACATATTCCATAATAGTGATACTGTTTCAGGTTTCAGTGGGTTTGAGGCCAACACTTACTATATATTTCATCTTGTTGGCCTCAAACCCACTGAAACCTGGAACAGTATCACTATTATTGTTTTCATAAGTTTCTATCCTAACTGAACTCAAATCATGTGCTTTGATTAGTAGTACTACCATCTCCTATCTCTTCTGTCCTTCCTATAAATACCATACCTTTTAAACTCATTTACAGTTACTACATCTGATTCTGAGTGCCAGGTTTCATTAATATCAACAATCGTAGGGTATAATGTATTCACCAAGGTAACAAAACTCAACCCTTTTGTTATCGATGCTCCTAGCATTTGTGCATAGATATAACAAGGTGTCTCCTGATTATTTCATAAATTTACACCTGCATTTACACCTCAATTTATTTAAGAGGACAAGCTCTTAAATAAATTGAAACAGATGGGATTGGATAACAGACTTCTGAGTTGGATCAGTGACTGGCTGTTGGATAGGTATCAGAAAGTTGTATATGGGGGTTTATGAAATTCATCAAAATAAAAACAATAAAGTATTCATTTCACATAAGATAGGGAGAGTGTTCATACCATTTGGGTTCTCATCTGGTATACCAATGATTAGGAATTGTGTGTTGCATTGTTATTGCTCATGAACAGCATTTAATTTAAAACTAAACTATGTACTGCTTCTTTTTATTACTTCTTACCTGACATGAGTGGTTTGCTCTCTGCTATCGTTGGCAGAACATTTTCATTAGCAGATAAAGAAACAAAAAATGCAAAAGGCACAATCCAGAGGCATAGAGTAAAGTATGCCAAAACCTAGAGGAGAGAAGCACATTACTGAAGTATCTGATAAGATGAAGCAACGAAATATGTTACACTGTCTACAATACTTATTATCTTTACAATATTATCTTTTATTTTAACACTGAAATAAAATGAAGTTATCATTAATACTTGATTTCCTCAATTCCTCATGGAAAAGAACTCTCATTCATTATACCAGTTAATAATATACATTAATTAATTATTATTTATCTGACCAAATTGTATTTAGTAGTGGCTTAAACTTAAACAGAATAATAGTACTACACAATGAAATGACATGCCAACTGAGATATCTGGTTAAACACAGTTTTCATCTGAGTGAACAGTGAAAAATCAGTTACTCTAACTAAGTCAATATAAGAAGAATTCAAAATAAGCACAATCAATATAAGAAGTATCGTTATAAGAAGTGGAGCTGGCAGAAGAATTAGAGAAACACATCAACATAATTGATGTTACCAAAACAAAGAAGACAAAAACAAGCGAGATTCTTTTAAATAAGAATCTTGCTTGTTTATATTCAGGAAATGATCAGGAAAGAAGGGGCAGACAATAAACATGAAGATAATCTTGAATGGCAAATAGTTTCAAGCAGAGTGATGTAAGCAAACATCAATCAGACAACAATCATTAATTTGTGCTTATTGCTCTATAGAAGGTTCTACTAAGGAGGAAGTAGAGGAATTTTTTGAGTCTCACTTGAAAAGAAAGATGATATAAAGAAAAAGTTGGTCTTTGTTGAAGATCTAAACAACAGAGATAGAAATAAATACTATACGTACAGAAGTGTCTTGAGAAAATTTGAAGGAAAAGATAAATATATTAATGGAACTAATGTCCTAAACCATTGCTATCAACAATAACATGATCAATGAGGCATGTCTTCTGTCAATGTAAATTTGTGCACACATCTTTATACCAGAACATGGCATTAGTTATGACAAGTCGATGTACCTACTGAATTTCTGTTGAGGACATTGCCTAGTCCAAACTAATACAATGTTTTTTATTATTATTATTATTACGTGATCCTCTAGGGAGTCCAAAGACTCATCGAGGGAGGGCACCTACGCTAATTACAGCTCTCTGTCTCCACCACTCAATCCATCAACTACAATGAACCACAACAACCATCATCATCTACTGCCCACCACCACTAGTATTTTCACAGACAATCACCAACATCCATGCTCACAGCAGGATTCGAACCTGCAGCCTTTTGGCTGGAGAGTGGATAAGCTAACTGCTCGGCCATCCAGGCCAGCAATTATAAGGCAGGTAGTGAATTTCTTATACGAATAAAAGTTGAGCAGCTCTCAAATATGAACTGTAGACTAAAAAACACAAACATTATTCAAGAAAAAATGAAAGAGTTTGAGAACACTAATCAAACCTTGGAGATTCAGTGGCAAGCCTTGAAGCAAACCCTGATTGATTCAGCCAGAGAGGCATATGGTGAGGTTGTCTGCAAGGGTAGAAAAATCAGAACTCCATGGTGGACACAGGAAGTTAAAGAGGCAGTGAAGGAAAAGAAGAAAGCATATCAAAAGTTCCTGGCAAATAAGTCAGCTTGTGTTCTTAGAGAATATAGAGACAAATGTAAGAAAGCTAAACACTGTGTAAAACTATCTAAACAAAAGTCATGGGAAGACTTTGGTAAGAACATAGAAAATAAATATCAAGAATGTGGCAAGATATTCTGGAGGTTGTTGAAGAAGCTAAGTTAATGTCAAAGAAATGGAGGAAAGAATGCTGTAAAAGGAATTAGAGACGATAAAGGTGACATGAAAACTGGGGAAAAAGATATCTTTGAAATTATTTTGAAAAATTGCTAAATGAAACAATCAGTGACAGCACAGTGGTAAAAAACACTGATCAGGCATGCAATCAGGAATACATATCCATACTTGAAATAGAAAAAGACATCAAAAGCAATGTGGAAAGCCAGCTAGAGTAGGTGATATCTGCCCAGAAATGCTCAAGTCATAAAAGTCTTACAGTCTGCATAGTTCAGAAGGCCAGGACAGAGGGACAAATTCCAGATGATTGGAGTAGAGCTCTCATAGTACCCATATATAAGAAGGGAAATAAAACTGAATGTGAGAATTACAGAGGTATTTCCCTACTGAGTGTTCCTGGTAAGATTTATGCCAGTATACTTGAAAAATAGTTTAGGATTGTGGAAGAGAAGCTTGGTGAAGAACAAGTTGGATTCAGGTCAAATAGAGGCTGTCAGGATCAAATTTTCACTTTACCACAAATAGTTGAGAAATCATGGGAATATAACAACGATCTGTATTTAAGTTTTGTAGATCTGGGAAAAAGCACATGACAAGGTGCCAAAAGAGAAGCTATTCAAACCACTGCAGTTGAACAGTCAGTGGGGCATTATATCAAGCAATACTTAGTCTTTATTTGATTGTAAGTCAGCAGTTAGAATTGAAGGAAGTACAGGAATATTGGTTTAATGTTAAATCTGGTGTCAGACAAAGATGTATATTATCCCCTCTGTTATTCATTATCTATATGGATCACATTATGAAGGAAAGTGGTATTAAACCTGATATCAGAATTGGAGATGCTAATGTCAGCTATTTGCTTTATGCAGACGATATTATACTTCTAAATAAATCCCCTACAAGTTTGCAAGATTCCCTGACTAAATTGAATAACTGTTGTAATAGATATGGTATGAAGGTCAACATTAAAAAGACAAAGACAATGAAAATAGGTAGAAACATTAAAAATATCAACTGCACTGTGAATGGAGAACCTATAGAACAAGTAAAACATTTCAGATATTTAGGCACAATGGACTTTTTCAGTTGAAGGTGAGTTAGCCGATCTCATACAGAGGTAGCAGGGTTTTTTCTCCTGGAAACTCTGGTTTTTCATCCCGCATACAGACAAATTGGCCCTTCAGAAAACATGCAATTTACAGACAAAAAATACTAATTGTGGTGGTGGGCGGTAGATGGCATTGGTGGAGATGATTGGTAGTAGAGGTTCGGCGTAGTGATGGAGACAGTTGTATAGTGGGTGTCCTCCTGCGATGAGTCTTCAGACTCCATGGAGGTGTCATGAATAATAATAATAATAGTAATAAACAATTTTTTAGTGAAGACGGTAAATTACTGGAAAATAGAAAACAGAATCAACAAAGCATGTTTTGTTATGGTAGGAAGTCAACTGAATAAATTATATGGAATAAAAGAGAAATTAGTCAAAACACTAAATTAGCTGTATACAAGACAGTGTTCAAACCAATTTTAACTTATGGATCTGAGAGATGGTTAAAAGTAAAACACTTGACCAAAGACTAGAGACAGCAGATATGAGAGTGCTGAGAAAGATCAGGGGAATGAACAGATGGCATCAATGGCAATATCATATTAAAAACGAGGATATTAGGAAAGAACTTGACATTGTTAGCATCCAGGAATGTGTTAGCAGAGCTACTCTCAGGTGGTATGGTCTCTTAAATAGAATGGGAGAGGAAAGATTAGCAAAACAAGTGTTCTCTGCTAGGTTGGCAAGAAAAAAACCCAGAGGAAGACCAAGATATAGATGGATTGATAGGTAAAAAGTGCTTTAGAAGATAGAAATATAAGATCTGTCAATGTTGGAGTCTTGACAGGTAACAGATTGATTTGATGGAAAATTGTAGATAGGAAGTTAGTAACGATGTAAATTTTTCATGTAGTACTATCATATCCTGTACACCCCTTGAGGATACATGTCAGGAATTTGATGATGATAAATTTTATATCTTAAAGGAAAATATGTACAAAAGGTTTTAAAAAAATCAAGTCAGGCAGTTTTAATAGGTCAGCTGAAGATTCAAATATACAAATATTCAAGAAAAAAAGTGAAAGTGTTTATAAACAAAAATCAAACCTAGGTTATTTGCAAAGATTGAAAACCAGAAACACATGGTAGATGTAGTGTGTTAAAGAGATTCCTGGAAAATAAGAACTCTATCGATTGTTCTTACCAAGTAAGTTCAGCCTGAGTGAATTTGAAAAAACAAAAGAAAGCATATCAATGTATAAAATTAGCTAAACAAAATCATTGGAAAACTCTAGTAAGAAAAAAGTTAAATACCTGGAAAGTGGCAAAACGTTTTTGGAGGATACTGAAAAAAAGATTAGAAATTGAAGAAAATGTACTATTAGAGTTAAAAGTGACATGAAAGCTGAATTAAAAGATCCCCCCCCCCCCACCATTGTCATATGGTGATCAGCATTCATTCTGATAAAATTTATGGAGACTGCACTTTCTTCAAAGTTTTGACTTTCATGTTTGCTATCAACCTGGTGTATGCAACATAGAGTTCCATGCAATTCTTATGCTGGTGGAAGATGTATGAGAAGGAGTAACTTGAGTTCTTGCATAAACGAATATGGATTTGGCAATAGGAGACCAAACATAACTGCTGTTAACAAATAGAAAATTGAACAGGTTCAATCTTTTATATATTTGGGACAAATGTTTACAGACAGAGGAAATTCCCTTAAAGAAATAAAAAGAAGAATAGAGATAGCAAGAAAAGCCTTTATTGATATGAAAACTGTTCTAACATCCAGAGACATTAATATAGACACAAGAAAAAGATTAATAAAATGTTATATCTGGTCAAGCCTTTTCTACAACAGTGAAACTTGGACCCTAAATAAAGAAGCAGAGAAAAAATTAGAAGCTTTTGAAATATGGAACCATCAGAAAAATGTTGAAAATACCATGGACAGAGAAAATGAAAATCGAAGATGTTTTAAAGAAAGCAAAAATGAAAAGAACATTAATAAAAGTAATTAAAGAACGAAAACTTAAATATTTTGGAAATCTAACTATACAAGAAGGCATTCAAAAATTAACATTAGAAGGGAAACTGGATGGAAAAAGGGGGAGAGGTAGACTCAGGAGAATGTGGTTTGAAGACATTAAGGACTGAACTGGCTTGAATTACCATAAATGTTAAAGAGCAGCAAAAGAATGATGAAAGTTTTTTCACTTGGCTATGCTACCAATTATATATTTGGTTATCTTATCTGTGCTAAACTTATCTGTTCAAATGACAATGCCCTAACCACAGAACTAAACCACATTCTCAACACTTTCTCAGCCAATGGCTACTCCCCCACCAAAAAAAATCCAAAAAATATTGAAACCAGTAAACACCCGCCCCCCGCCTCACAACAAGGAGTACTCTAAATCCACCACCATACCCTATATACGAGGCACCTCGGAAAAAATTATGAAAATCCTAAAAAAACCATGACTTAACTTCTTGTTACAGATCATATAAAAAATTGGCATCCCTTATCCGCTCTACTAAAGACCCCCCCCCCAGACCTACCTGGTGTATACCAGGTCCCTTGCAGCTGTAAGCTGTCCTAATTTGGCCAAACAGGCAGGAAAGCCAATATCAGAATTTCAGAACACAAGGACTACATCCGGTTTCACTAGTACAGCCACTCTGGTCTTGCTGACCATGCACTGGATACCTGCCATAGAATACGGTGGAAGAAAGCCACAATAGTACACTGTAGTAAATACAAGTATGAAAGGCTTTTCATGGAATCAGCTTCAGCCCTAAGAAACAATCCAAACCTCAACAAATTTGGCTGCTATGAGACTGCCTCAAATTTGGGAAACCTACATCATAAGACCTTCAGCCCAATCACCCAAGAATACCAACATTGCCCGCTAGGGGGCACCATCAGGACTTTAGGAGAAATAATAACTTCCTGCTTCTTCCTCATTTACTGTTTATTGTACCTGCATGCATGTGTCTTGTTCTTAAGTTTCTTGAAAATGGCAACGTGACGTTGCCGAAATAATGAAGTATATTAAAATGTATTTGAATGTATAAACTAGTGACGTTGTAATTTCCTTAAATTACGTAGTTAAAGATGCATAACCAACAAACAAAGCCTTTCCACGAAAATTAGTTAATAATATAAAATATATGTACAAAGTTATAAGAAGTAAAATGAGTAAGCTAGTTAAGCAGGAACAGAATTCAGCATGGAAGGCTGTTGCATCATTTGGAGGATATGGGACTGAATTATAAACTACTATAATGGATAAGATGTTATCTTATCCAATAACTAACAGATATCAAAAAATGGTGTATGGGGAATGTTGAGTTTGCAAGATTTAAGGTACACTAGAGGAATCAGTCCTTGGACCACTGTTATTCAATCTTCGGAAACTTAATGCAACCGTATTTATTGAGATTTGGTTGGATTCAAGAAAGAGAGACTTTTCTTAGAAGCAGCAGCAGCTCTAAAAAACCAACCAAATCTCAATAAATACGGTTGCATTAAGCTTCCGAAGATTTGGGAAACACTCATCACCAGAGTTCCCACCTTACATTCCAGGCCACCTACTACTGCCCTTAGAGGGCGCTCTACCTAGATAGGACTTTAGTGTCGCCCACGTGGTTGGGCTTAGTATTGTTTGTTATTTGTGTATATGTTACATTAATTGTTTTTGTAATCCCCGTAGATGTCCTAGTGACTATGACGAAATATAGGAAGTATTAAATTCTATTTTAATTCTTTTTGAATGTTGTAAAAAATCCATTAAGCCTCCAACATGAGGAAAACAGTGGGATGATAAGATTGAGACTTACAAAGTTCTGATAGGGTCATATAGGATATCAGCAGATGAAAATTTTCATTTATTGAGGGTGGGAAGAGGATGGCATCCATGGAAGTTGAGAATGAATAGTCAAGAAGGGGGATGAGAGCTAGATTATCCTCTCATAGAGAGGTGTATGTGATTGGAATCAATCGCCTTTGCAGGTGATGAGTGCAGGTAGTGTGAATGAATTCAAAAAAGGTATGAGATATGGTGTGAGTAATATGTGGTCTTAATCGATTAGTTCTAGACTCCCTGGAGATCTCTTGTAATAATGCTAATAGTATTAGGGTCATCATCTTTAGTACATATAGAGTGTGTGTGTGTACATAGAGGAACAAGTTACATTAGAATTAATACTTTATCATATGAACCATGAAGTGTAGTGAAGATGTTGTGGTCTTACAGGAAGACTTGAATAGATTGAGTGATTGGGCACGGAAATGGGGATGCGAGTTCAATGTTGCAAAATGTAAGGTTTTAAAATTTGGAAAACAGAGATGGGATGCAGAATTTATGCTTGGTGAGAATATATTGTTGGAGGTAGAGGAAATAAGAGATCTGGGGGTGATAGTGGACAAGGATCTAAAATTTAGGGGACACATCGCCAAAATTGTGAAGACAAGACAAAAGCTTCTGGGAATGATGCGGTGGACCCTGACGTGTAGAAGGAGGGAGATTCTTGTTCTGTTGTATAAGGCTTTGATTAGGCTGCACATGGACTATTGTGCCCAGATTTGGTCACTAGGTTTTCAGAAGGATGAAGAGATGTTGGAAAGGGTCCAAAGGAGACTGACTAAGGTAGTTTCTGACCTCTGGAATGTTGAGTATGAGGAATGATTGAGAAGATGTAATTTGCAGAGTCTGGTGGACAGGAAGAAGAGGGGAGATATGATAGAGACCTACAAGTTGGTATGGGGTTGTTATAGGATCAATGCTGGAGAAGTTTTACAGAGAATAGTGGGAGATCAGGGGAGAACCAGAGGTCATCCCTGGAAACTGTATAAAGAGGGTGTGAGTAGGGAAGTGAGAGGCAGGTTTTTTTTGTGCAGAGTTGTGAGTAATTGGAATGCCTTGCCTGAGAATGTGGTGTCTGCAAAGAGTTTGAATGTGTTTAAAACACAGTATGATGAGCTGTGTGTGTGTGATAAAAGGACCTCCCAGATGAGTCTTTGACTCCTGAGGTCTTGGGGTGGTGGTAATAATAATAATAATAATATTGTGTAATATTGCCCTCATATTACTAAGTTGGTTGCCAACTACACTGGCATCAAGTAAAAAAAAAAAATCTCTGGTAATAAAAAAAACACTGTATTTTATGACCACAGATCAAATTCAGTCATATTTCCTTGTCTTTGTTCCTTTCCCTCATCTACCACATGAAAATCTCCTTAGTATTAATACGATAATAACCCTTCAACAGCTTAAATATCTCAATTATGTCCCCCCTTGTCTTCTATCCATCAAGCTCTGTGCTATGCATGCCCTCAGTCTATTCTCATAATCAAGATTATCCTAATATCATTTTGTTATCCATCTATATACCCATTCCAAAGTTACTTCATACCTTTCAAATCCTGGTGACCAGATCTGAGCAAAGAAATCCAAATGTGATCTGATCAAATCTTTATATAATGGGACTACCACCAATCTTTTACCTCTCATGGTCAATGTCTTCCTCAATGCTGCAACAATTCTTTGAGATGTCAAAGAATTGCTGCAGCCTTTGTGATATGTCCTCTGAACTTAAAATTTCTATCAACACTCACTGCAAGAGCCTTGCTTCCCCCACTCCTTCAAGTATAACTCCAAGTGAGTATGATGCATCCCATCTATGGATCCCAAATTTTGAAACCTTATATTTAGTTGCATTAAAGTGATATCCCCATCCCCCATTCATTTCCCCACCTTTCCAGCTTATTCAAATTCTTGTGAAGAACAAAACATCAGCACTATTACTAATAATCCTACTAAGCTTCACATCATCTGCAAACAACTGAACATCTCTCTCTCTCTCTCTCTCTTTCTCTCTCTGCGTAGTCTTGTGACAATATCCTTGAGTTAAAGATTGAACAACAATGGTCCTAAGACTGAACCCTGTGGAACTCTACCTGTAACCGTCTGCCTCCCTTTTACTGCTCACCCATATATGACTCTCTGATATCTATCAGAGTCAATTGCCACTCCAATCCACTAAACTGACATCCAATATGATGCAATGCAACTCAAAAATCAACTTTTTGTGTGAATCCCTGTCAAATGCCTTGGAAAAATCCAAAAAAAATGACAGTATATACCCTCCCCTTATCCAGAGCCGGCGCTAGGGTCTTTGATGACTGCATGCAATTTCTATCTTAGCATCCCTGTAACGATCCAGGAATGTGTGGTTCTTTTACGATAATAAAAATTTAAATTATTTGAAATTTCTTAAATAAATTTTGACAGAACAGCCACACGTTGGTTCGCTAAATGTAACGAACCGGGAGTGTTGACTAGGCAGGATAATCGTTAAAAACCCGTATATTCAAAAAATTCTCAAACTCAAAAGTTAAAGCCACTTTACTTTAATCGTTGAATATAATGATACAGGGATTGTAGCCTTCTCACCGACCTGAATCGCTAACAAAATTAAAATGAATTTTAATTAAAGTTAAAATTTATTTGAACTAAAGTTTAAAAAATTCTTGCATTTTACAAGTTACTAAATTCTTAGTAACTTGTAATAATTTTTATAAGTGGAACTATCTTTTAGGAAATTAAAAGAAACTCAAGATGGATGAGAAAATAATAAAAGAATTCAGAAATAATTAGAACATCTATAAGTATTCAAAAAATAATATCTCTTTAGAATAATAGAAAATAAATTAAATTACATAAATATACTTAAAATTTTTTTTATTAAAATTTTAAGGTTTTTGATTTCATATTCACAAAATTAGAAATAATGGTCTTAACGTCTAATTCCGCACATATATCATTTTCAATAGCTATTAACGCCAAACTAACAAGCCTTTTTTGTGACATACTTGTTCTTAAGTAGGTTTTAATCATTTTCAACTTGGAAAAGGAACGTTCACTGCTCGCTACACTAACAGTTAAGGTTAATAGTATTCTTAAAGCAATTGAAAAGTTAGGGAAAGATAAATTATTGGACACAATAAAATTAAGAATATCGAAAGGGCTTTTGAATATTTAAATTATCCATCTGAAAAATATCCAGTAAGCACATAACTCGTGATATAGTTCTATTGCATTTATGTTTTTATTGTCGCAGTCCTTCAAGAGAATCTCTAAATTGTCACAAATTTTTCGCAAATCTTCGTTATTAATTTGTAGTAATCTATACAGGAAATTGAAATTATCATATCTTTTAGTTGTTCAAAACTTTCTATTAATGAACACATTGCAACGTCTAGAAGTGTATAAAACACATTCACTCTAAATTTATCTTCTGGCGATTGTGACATTTCATCATGATGCTTGTAGTCAAATTGTCGTGTCTTCTTTTGTTAAACTTCCATACCTGTTTTAAATTCTTGTTCTCCATCCACCTCTTCACTCAGTTCTTTTGCCGTTTTTAGAACTTCTTTAAAATTTGTATCTGATCGATAATCTTGTAAAAATATTTTTAAGTTTTCGATAGATTCTAAAGCAAGTGTAATGTTCATATTTTTGTCTTGAAGCATTTTACTCACAGGGTTTATTCTGTTAAGTAAATCATACCAAGTTATAAGAGAGCAAATAAATTTGTAGTCCTTTATTTTAGCACATGATGTTTGTGCTTCATGCTGAGTTTCTTTATTAAAATTTTCAAAAAATGCATCATAAATTTCTTCTAACTGATATCGTAGAGGGCGGATTGCATTAATTTTACTATCCCATTGCGTTTCTGATGGCTGTTTCGATGTTAATTTTTTTTATGAACTTTAGAGAATGAAAAGAATTGTATATTTCTTAAATAATTGCATCTGCATTCACTTTGCTGCATGTTTGATGCATGATGGCTGCATCGTTAATGATTAAATTTAGAGTATGAGCAGCACATGGCACGTAAAAAGCTAGATGATTTTTGTTTAAAAGCAAATTTTGGAGCCATATTTGCCCCATTGTCATACCCTTGACCTCACGTCTTCAATGGGAATGTTCCATTATTGTTGCAAATAAACTACGTCCTGTGGAATCTGATATATCTGCAAAACCTAAAACGTTTTCCCTGATCTTGACAATTCCATTGTCACAGGAAACAAAGCGAATAATAATGGTCATTTGTTCTGTTTTACTTGCATCAGGTGTGCAGTCTAAAATTATGGAATAATATTTAGATTTTAGAATTGATAATAAAATTGTATCCCTGATTGTGTTACGTAGAGTTTCCAATATTTCAATTTGACTGTCTTCACTCAAACAGTGTACTCTATTATTTCGTTGTAGGGCCCTTTCAACATGATTTTCCATAACGGGATCAAACTTCTCAAACAGTTCAACTAATTTTAAAAAATTGCCGTTATTTCTTTCATATAATTTATCAGATGATCCGCGAAAAGCTAACTTTTGGCTACCAAGGAATTTTATAATTTCGATTCACGCTATTGCAGTGGTTCTTAACGAGTGTTCCGTTGGAGAAAGATGTCACATGACACAGTTCTGAGTGTAACTGGCTACTCTGATCCTAACAACTGAAGACTGCTATGCGTGCTGATTTTTAAACCAACAGAATATCATTTGTAGGTCGAGTGTTTGCAGGATATATTACATCTACGTATGGTTTTTTGCACAGAGAATCCCTAGTTTGAAAAACATTACCGGCAATATTAAAACCTGTACTAGACCCAGTTGTAAATATGGTAAATTACATAAAGTCAAGACCTTTAAAAGCATGCCTTTTAAAAAACTTTGCACATTCTATAGAAGCAAAGTATGAATCTTTGCTTTTGCATACTGAAATAAGATGGTTATCCAGGGGTAAAGTGATATTCCAAATGAATTATTGGCCTTTTTCAAAAAGAAGGTACAGATGCTTTGGTAAAATGTCTTCAAAATTGGTGTGCTAAAATGACATATTTAGCTGATATTTTTAATCATCTAAATAGCATTAATACAAGCATCCAAGGGAAAAATGAAAATATTTTGACATCCACTGAACAAATTGGCAGCTTTTTAGAAAAAAGCATCTCTTTGGAAAATCGCATATCAGAAAAAAAAATACAGTAGATGTTTCCTTCACTCCATAATAAAAATGTCAAGGGAATTATTTCCGTTATAACAGAACATTTAACAATACTAGAAGAAAAGATTTCAAGTTACTTTCCTTCCTTAAATACACACAATTACAACTGGATAAGTAATCCACTTGGCACAGTTAATACATCGAGTTGTGAATTTTTGTTACAAGAAGAAGAAGAACAATTAGTTATCCTTGTCAATGGATCGTACTCTAAAAATGAAATTCTCTGAAATAACTCTTGAGGAATTTTGGATTTTTGTCCAAGCCAAATACCCCTCTCTCTCCACAAGGGCACTGAAAATTTTGTTACAGTTTTCAATATCATATTTGTGAGAGCTTGGTTTCTCAATATTAATCGATATAAAAACTAAAAAGCATGAAAGACTTCCTAATATAGACAAAGAGATGATGGTAGCTATATTACATATTAGACCTGATATTGTTCAAATCTGCAAAAGCCAACAAGCTCAAGTACTGCATTAAAATAAGTTCCATTTTTATAACAGGCAAGTCCATGCATATTTTTATTGTTAGTTTTATGACCCTAATGCTTTCGGTGTTCCCCACATTTTTCTTATAATGAAAAGTGTTCCGTGACTTCGAAAACATTAAGAACCACTGCTCTATTGTAAAAGGTAACATACTAACACAAGAGCACCCTTCAACAAATCCATGCTGGTCTGCATAAACAATATTGCCCTCATCTGCCCAATATGACTTCCTACCAATTTCTCTAAAATCTTAACAAATACAGAAGAAATACAAACAGGTCTACAAAACACCTCCAATCAACCACCACTGTTATGCAATGGGACTACCTCACCCGCCTTCCACTCTTCAGGAAAGTTTCCCATTGCAAGACTTTCATTAAACAGCAAGTTAATGGCTCTGTCAGTTCCACAGAACATTCTCTCAAAACACGTGGTGCAATTCCACTTAATTTCCCTCTTGTCTTACTGACATTGAGTATAAGTATACTCAGTATTCAGAATACATCTTCTTCATTTGCTTCTAACACTACACCACTCGTGTTACATTAAATAGCTCGATTATGCATCTGCATTGGTCACCTGAGTCCCATCTCCATCTAGCAATCCTTCACTATCATTTTTCCTCCTACTCACCAAATAGCAAAAACTCCTTGGAGTTCTCCATTCAATACAGTACTACTTTCCTCTCACATTCTAACTTTTCTCTCCTTACAATACCAGTCACTTTCCTAGCCTGAGCACTATTCCTCATGCAATCTTCTCCACCTCTTTATGTCTTTCATAATCTACTTTTTATCTGCAGTTCCTCTTTAATTTCTTTTGTCATCTATTTGATTCTAAATCACTTTACTTTCTTCACTTGAGGTATACAATCTGCCACTACTGTCAACAATTTTTTCTGAGGTGTCTTGCACTACTTACTTCTCTTCTTTTAAATTCTTTCATCCGTTGTACTGCTGCAAGCATTTTCCAAGTCTATGATAGTTGCCTGCCTTATAATTTCACAGAAACTCCTTTTGCCTTGATACCTTTATCTGCCTATTCGTCCTCCAAGACAGGACTACATAGTCACTCTCACCAACCAAGGGCATTTCATCTCAGTCACAATCAGATCCTCTGATGCTATTACCATAGCCAAAACTCTTGATCCACGTCTTCCCTCCATGATATGTTGTCAAAGACATCATGGTGGTGGTGGAGGGGGCTTGCACATTTCAATGATCTTCTGAACTATACTGCCAGTAGCACTGCTACTAGCAGGGCCTCCCAAGCCAGAGAGGTCACATTTGAGGGATCAGACAAAGCGATGTTGAGAGTTTATTTTTTACTTGGTTAGACTATATTAAGTTTAGTTTAATCCTTTATCCAAGTGTGAGCAAACAAAGTTTGCACCTGAAAGTATCTTCAGGACTGGGGTAAGGTAGTGCAACACCAGGCAACTCGTTGCAAAGGTGGAGAAAGCCCTCATCACTCCTATCTCAGTATCTCCCATAATGCAAAGCACATCTCCTTGTGGATATGCGTAATGCTATGCATTAAGGCAAGGGCCACTACCCATACCGGTTTCGACCTTTATTGAGGTCTCGTCAATGGGAGCCAGGCCCAGTAGTGTAGATACAAGGGCAGAAGCAATGAGAGGTCATCCTAACCTATAAGAGTTGCCAAAGGGTGTGCAACCTTATTATTAAATTACTCCGGATTCAGAGAAAGATGTTGAGAGTTTATTTTTCACTTGGTTAGACTATAATAAGTTAGTTTAGTTTAGACCCTCTCATTGCTTCTGCCCTTGTATCTCCACTACTGGGCCTGGCTCCCACTGACGAGACCTCAATAAAGGTCGAAACCAGTATGGGTAGTGGCCCTTGCCTTAATGCATAGCATTACACATATCCCCAAGGAGATGTGCTTTGCATTATGGGAGATACCGAGATAGGAGTGATGAGATCTTTCTCCACCTTTGCAACAAGTTGCCTGGTGTTGCACTACCTTACCCCAGTCCTGAAGATACTTTCAGGCGCAAACTTTGTTTGCTCACACTTGGATAAAGGATTAAACTAAACTTATTACAGACAAAGAAAGTCACCCTGGTCCTCCAGGTTGGGGGTTGAGCATGGGACTGACAACTCCCATCTTGTAAAAAATCAACTAGTCATGAATGTACATAGTAATCTTCACTGGACAGACTTATTGACTCAGGCCTTGGAATAATGGTTTAAGAATAGGTTGCTCATCGAATGTAAGAAGCCTGTACAGAGTTGAAGCATTTCAAGAAATTATACATGAATTAGATACATATAAAATGAACATAGTAACAATACAAGATGGACAGAAGGAAATTTGAAGAAAGAGAGCCTTTTGTTACATTATAGAGGAAAAAACTGTGGTTATCACTAATCGAATCTAAAACTTTAATGAAAAAATAAGCAAGCTAAGAGAACAAGCAAAACAATTCAAAATAACTTTTATTAATGAACATGCATCTACAGATGCTGCAGAAGAGTCATTAAAAGATGAATTCTATGAAAAACTGGAATTAATCCAAGAAAAAAGTCACTCGTAAGTATAATAATTTTATTAGGTGATTATTTTTATGCTATTTTGCTGCTTTCGTTTAGGAGCACCTCTTTTTTTAATGTCATTGGCTTTTTATTCAAGAATTCTTAGGTCATTGCAGATGTATTTTAGAGAGAAACATATGTAGCATAATAGAAGAAAATTGCGTGTCGAGCTTCTAAAAAAAAGCAAAAAAAAAAAATGGAATGCACTAACAGACACCTAATACAAACAAATGCACAGCCTCCAACCCTTCGGATATTATGCCCTCGCAACCCACACAAAACAATTCCATCATCAATCTATCACATCTCACCCGATGAAATCACCATCCTGAACAAAGGATTAAACTTCATTGTATCCCCAAAATACATACCAAACAAAGACATCATTATCGAAAATCCAAGCAAAACTAGAAAATGACCCCAACCAAGAAAGAATATTCCAAAAAATAAGCAACTCATAAATAGTAAAATAATAATAAAACCCAACATTACTCCCAACTTACACAAAGCCCTGTTATCATTAAAAACGAACCCGAACATAATAATCACAAAAGCAGACAAAGAGGTTACAGCAGTCATCATAAACCAAACGGATTATCACAACAAAATAACAGCTATCTTAAATGACCAACACACCTACCAAAAAATCCAAAATGACCCCACCTCCGATCTCATAAAACAATCAACAATACCCTAAAAAATCAAAACAAGACCACAATAAAAAACACAACACCCCACATCACATGTACCCCTAGTATGTTTGGACAAATCAAAACCCACAAAAGACAGTTACCCGATACAACTAATAGTCTCCTACAACACCAACACCAGAGCACCTTTATCAAAATTCGTAGCCAAACTACTCAAACCATTAATTATGACGTCACACTCTATGATAAAAAAATATGGACGAGCTTTTCCAAAAAATAAATAGCACAACCCTATCCCAGGAAGACATCCTCACTTTATTGGATGCAGTTTCATTATACACTAATGTGGACGTTCCCAGAATATTAGACATCATACACACACACACACTACTCACAGAAGACCACACCCTACACTCTCGTACAAAATTAACACCCAATGACATCATGAACTTAATCAAACTAATAATCTCAGCAAACTTCTTCAAGTTCAACAACAGCATGTGTATTCAAATTTTCTGACTCCCTATGGACCATATCACAATCAGTAAAAGATATAGGAATTGCATTCAGAATATCCAGAACTTCAGAGAGGCTGAGTGTGATAGTGACCATTTTCTAATTGGTGCCATACTTAAGATTAAAATAAATAGCAAATATTTTTCAGCACATGCAAATCATCCAAGATACAATATTAACAAACTAGACATAACAGAAGAAAGGAGAAAATATGAGTGTGAATTAAAACAGAAATTGAAAAATATGCAACTGTAGGAGAATGAAAATATTGAAAACATCTGGAATTATATCATATGATGATAATCATATCATATCATGCTGGCCTGGTTGGCCGAGTGGTTAGCATATCCGCTCTACAGCCAAAAGGTTGCAGGTTCAAATCCTGCTATGGGCATGGATGTTTGTGATTGTCTGTGAAAAGACTAGTGGAGGGCAGTAGATAACGTTGGTGTAGATAATGTGGTTCACTGTAAAGTAGGTGCCCTCGGTGCATCTTTGGACTCCTTGGAGGTGTCACGTAATAATAATAATACTTAGTACATAATAATAATTTACAGCAATTAAACATCAACGAAATGACCCCATATGATCTATAAAAAACAGCATTACTTGGAACAGTCCATATTTTATGATGCTACCTGACAGACTAGGGTAGCTTAGATTCTTGGGTAGAATCGGAATTGCTCTATATCACCAATCAAATTATTGTTGAATGATATCTTGTTTTGACTGTGTACCAATTGTGTGAATAAAATAATAATAATAATATCATATCAGTCATTGTTATAGCATAAAAGTAGCAGCAGAAAACTCAATCGGAATTCAAAGTAAAATACAGCATAAAAAAATGGTTCAATGAAGAATGCAAATAGGCAGTAAAGAAAAAGAAGCACTTGACTTAACCCAGCTGATATTCATGCCACTCTGAGATACAAAGAGAGCAGCAAGGAAGCCAATAAAATAAGACAACAGAAAAGGAAATTTTTTCATGAACAGATTGAAAAAACCCAGAAATACTTTACAGTAAATAATCCTAGAAAAATTTTTCATGAAAAACTAAAAGCCAAAAAAACAAGCCAACATATGAAAACAACAGTAATCAACAATAGCAATGGACAACTACTAGCCACTACAGATGAAATAGCAAACAGGTGGTGAGCATATGTTAACAAACTCTTAAATTGTGATGAACCTACTGTGTCTTTCAAACAGAATACTTATCACCCAGAAATAATCAAACCTTCCCTAGCTAAAGTAGAGGAAAGTATAAAGCTGCTCAAAAACAACAAGGCACCAGGTACTGAAGGAATAGTAGCTGAACTCATTAAATATGGGATTAGTGAATTAACCACTCATATACATACAGTAGAGAACAAATTAATCCATACAAGCCGAATTTTTGTCAAGTTCTTGGATTTGGTTCAGTTTTTGTTTTAGTTCACAATAATTTTGGTTTTGGTTGAGTGCTGCATGTTGTAACTGTCTCTACAATGTTTATTAATAGTGTTGTGTGTTTTTAATACTGTAAACAAGTTGATATTTGCAGTGTTTTATTCATTTTGTGTAGCTATAAAATGGATACATCCCCAAGGAAGCGTTCAAAAATATGTACTCTTTCTCAGCACACATTGATGGCTCAAAGACAAGTTACCAATGAGTGTGATATTGGTTTGGGTACTGTTAATGCGATTTTAAAGAGGTTTAGGGAGATGGGTACCTCTTTTCATGAAAGAAAAAGGAAAACTACACTTACTCAAGATCATTTACTAGTTGAATCCAAAATTGTCTGCTGTAGACTTAAATAGAGATTTGGCAGTGGGATTAATGTTTCTGACATAACAGTCCGTCGAAGATTATTGGAAACAGGGAAGACTGCCCACAGACCAAACAAGAAACAACTGTTGATGAAAGCTATGCAGAAAAAGAGGCTCCAGTGGGCAAAAGTGTATGAAGATTGGATTGTTGAGAAGTGGAAGAAGGTCATATTCTCAGATGAGAGCCATTTCTTTCTCCAATATACAGTCATCCCTCAACTTATATAGGGGTTCCATTCCATCCGGCAGGACGTAAGTCGATTCATTAAATCAACAGAGTTATAGGGGTTAAGAACTTGTGATAAGTATACTGTCATTTTAATTTTTAAACCTTATAAAACTGTACTGTGCATTAGTGCCACTATTAAACAGGAGAATAATCACCCAAATCTTCCTCCACAATCACATCTTCTTTACCTTCCTTATGTGAAGGACCAGGCTGCGGCTCTTTTGGTGTAACATTAGTTCTTTGATGAAAATTTCCAATGTGCTTTGCTTATTCCTCTACTTCATTTCATCATTTCACCAAATTGGCTATAAATTTGTTTATAGCAAACAAACGCATCATGTACTTTTCTTTCTACTATTAAGTAGCGTTCGATGTTGGGGGTTCATGTCTTCAGCCATTTTGAGAACATTTCAAGACCTTTTACTGGGAATTGTTCTTTTTGTTTCTCTTTTCCCTCTTCCTTTACTCGTTCTTCTTTTTCTTCTTCATCATTCACTTCGAGATTCAGATTTGTTTGCCAGGTCCAATATTTCTTCACTCAATTTTACAAAAGTCTTCAATTTTTTTCAAAACTTCCAAAATCGCGCACAAACCTTTTTAATGTCTTTTTCCATATGCCACTCATACACCGAGAGCAGTGGCGAATTCTCCATGCTTGCTGCGCAAGTTCATTAATTGAGAAAGAAGTACTATTTATTTGTTAATAAATGCATGTATTTATAAGCATTCCATTTAGGCTTTTATTTTTGTAGCCAGAAGCCGTCTTAAGCTTGTGCGGCAATAATTGAGCTTTGCGTTGTGTATCGAAGGCCGATGCTTGCTCGTCTAGTCAAAGCTACCTTGGCTTGCTCGATTGTAGGAGCTCACAGGTCCTCGCAGCAGCACTGTGATTTCATGCGTGCACATTGCCATTTCACGTCATCTCACTCTGTTGCTTAAACACAGGCCATATGCAGTCAACGTAGCTCTAGCCAGTGAGCTTCAGCAGCCTTCACAAGTGTGCATGTTGCTTGGGAAAATTAAGTTACAACCAACTTTTTATAACGATGTCATTGACCAGTTCATAAAGAAGAACCATAGCGTAGAATTTGTATTCAAGTAGCTAAATTGAAAAATATAGAATATTATTTGTAAAATAAATGTTATATTTGTATGATTAAATGTACATAAATTTCTAAATATATAGTTTTAAATGGTCAGTACAGGTAATCTTCGTATAACCCGGTCTACAAATTGTAGTAATCCTTGTTCAATGCAGTACTTATACAACACGGTTTTGATAAAAACACAGTTTAGAAATTGTAGTAACCCTCTATCTTTTCATATATTTTTTACCACACGACTTAAAAATCAAATTTTATCTTCGTTAAATTTGTGTCTGCCCATATCGCGCAGGTGGTTATAAGTAGCAAATTTATATTAGGGGAAGCACCCTTTAGTACGCATGTATGTTCAATTGTTTACCATATAAAGCATTTATTGTTGAAAATTGTCTTCGTTTTCTGCCAGGAAAGTGATAAGTGTGTTATCTCAAGCTGAGTACTTTATTTTCTGGTGAGTTACATATATAATTAATATGTAATGTTTTTTATGTAAAAAAAAAAAAAAAAATTTATAGTAATGGCCACAAATTTCATTGAAAGGGAAAAAATGAATATTGAAAAGAAATTTATCTCAAAGAAAAAAAAAATTAAAATCACGGATCAGTTGAAACATGGAGAAAAACCAGTTGTTGTAAGGACTTTGAATTTAAATGAATCAAGAATTCAAACAATCAAACACAATGAACATAAAATCCGAGAAAGTGTTTATTGCTGGGTCAATGGTAAGTACAAAGCTCGTTGCTCTCGTACGCAATTTTCTAAGAGAAAAATGAAGAAATCTCTAATGATTTGGAAAGAAGATGCACTCAAAATAAAATTCCTTTGGATGGAAATCTTATTAAACAAAAACTCAAAGTTTATAAACATTTATAATGCAGACCAGGTGTTCAATGCTGATGAATCCGGGTTATATTGGAAAAAAATGACAAAACGCACCTATATTTTGAAAAATGAAAGATCAGCTCCTGGATTCAAAGTTTCTAAAGACAGAACTACTGTACTGTTTTGTAGTAATGCATCAGGTGATTACATGACAAAACTTTTTTTTTTTTTTTTTTTTATTATCCCATGGTATTATTACACCAGATCATAGAGGTCAAGTTCATGTATTTTATACAGCACCTTTTCTGGGTTGTTATAGAGTTCACATTTAGAAATATTCATACAGTTTAGCAAATGCATTGGTGATGTTTCCTCAATGTTACAGATTTTGCAGGTGGGGAAGACTTTCATGCCATTGCTAAACTTGATTGGTCTTGAGATTAAACTCAAGACCAATGTGTGATTAAACTTGTGATTAAACCAACACTGTAATTAAACTTGGAGTTGATGGTAGCTCCTGGATTTTCTGCTGAGTACCAGTGGTGAGTCATGCCCTGAAGAATTGTTCTTTTTATGTTTTCGTTTTGGGTGGTTTTAAAAAGATCGAAATCTGTGGTATCACTTGATGTTGCCATTTTTGCTACTTCATCTGCAGTTTCATTTCTCTTTAATCCCACATGGGATGGGATCCATCGGAAGATTATTTCAGAATCCTTATGTAGTTTATGTTTTTTTGCTATGTCTCTAAGTATTTCTCGATGGCCAGTGTAGCAATAGCTTGAAGGGCTGCTAAGGAATCTGTAAAAAATATAAACTCCTTTGGGTTTTGTGTTAATGGCTATTAATTCTGCATGGTATGAGTTGCATCCAATGCTGTTAGTTGTTTTTAGTTGTATAGATGAGTACGCCACTCCCAGAATTGCCATTTGGATTTTTGGAGCCATCTGTGTAGATCTTTATTGAGTCAGGTCCATATTCCATTATTTTTGAAAGGGCTAATGATTTCAGGGTTTTCTAGGCTTTTTTTCTCATATTTCCCTATTTCAGAGTTGATAACTATATTTTTCCTGTCTTGATTTGGAGGCGATGCTGGTAGTTGGCCATTTTATTTGGACAATTCGACGAAATTTTATTTTACATGATTTCATGCATTGTTGATTCTTTTCTTTATTCTGTTTGTTGGTTGTCACTTTTTAAAAAGTTCACTTGTTCTATGATGTGCAATGTTCGCTCTTTTTTCTACAAATTTGGTAAGATTTTCTTGCCACCTAATTTTTAAAGGAAAAAAGTTGGATTCGAATTCTGCTATTTTTCCAGGAGTTGCATCATTCCTTAGTCCACATATGATTTTAGCTGCATTTTTCTGAATTTTTATAAGCTTGTCTAAACTGGTTTGTGATATTTTGCATCCAGATAGGCAAAGCATATTCCATTATAGGATGGATAATAGAGGTATATGTGACTTTTAAGGTTTTATCATCAGCTCCCCACTCTTTACCTGAGATACTTTTCATGATATTTAGTCTTCTTTTTGCTCAGAATGCAACATTATTGATATGTTTATTGAAGCTTAGCGATGGATCCAGAGTAACTCCAAGGTATTTGGGGTTTTCATTAAATGTAATTAGTTGACTATTTAGCTTAATCTTTGGTCTCTGCTTTCTGAGGTGGTTATTAATAGTAAAAACACAGATTTCTGATTTAGTAGGATTAATTTTGATTTTCTGGTTTTCACAGTATGTAGCTAAACTTTCAATGGCTTTTTTAAGTGACTTTCTGCTGTTTCTAGGTTATTGTGAGCTGAGAATAGGACCAAATCATCAGCAAACATAGCTATCTTTGTTTCTTTATTTATATTTTTATCTAAGTCATTTAAGTAGATGGAAAAAAAGAGCGGGTTCAAAATGCTACCTTGAGGGAATCCCTGTCTTATTTTCACTTTCTTGGAAAAGGTATTATTTATTTTAACTCTAATTGTTCTATTTCTTAGAAAGTCATAGATCCAATTAAGAACTTTCCCTTCTATTCCAATATGACAAAGTTTAGAAAAGAGTTTCTGCCTCCACACCTTGTCAAAGGCATTGCTAAAATCTATAAAAGCTGCAATGGTGGATTTGGTAGGTTTGGTCTGGAAGTTATCTTGAATTGTCTAGGTTAAGTAGAAAAGTTGATCAGTTGTTGAGTGATTTCTTCTAAAGGCAGCCTGAAAATGTGGTAGTATACTATTTTTGTTTAGATAGTAATTGATTATTAACCGATCCTCAAATCCTCATGCTATGAAAGATTAAAATATGTACTTATTTTTATTAAGGGGTGCTTAAGGGTCAAAGCTGTATAACTGAGAGGAGACCTCCACATAGCCTTTAAAGGAATGCGGAGAACCGACCAGGGCTTCTGACCTAATGTCCAATCCTCACCTTCTCGTGGTGCACCCTGTTGGGTATCTACTTGGATACTGAATGGATGAGGATGGGCTGGCAATTTGGGATTTAGCCGACCAAATTGTATTCTTATTGGTTAAACCAGAATATAGAATGATGGTACAACATGACAAAATTTCATGCCGGCTGGGGCGGCGCCCGGTTAAACAAGGCCCCCGTTGTTTTCGCCAGGGAACCAGGGCGAACAGCGAAAAATCAGCTACTGGAACAAATCTGAAAATAAACCCCAACTCAACATCACCAGAGTTAAAGATCGGTACAATCAACGTAAGAAGCCTGAATGGCAAAGAAATGGAGCTAGCTGAGGAATTAGATAAGTACCAGATCGATATAATAGGGGTGACTGAAACAAAAAAGACCAAAACTGGTGAGATCTTTCTGAGCAATAAATACAAAATGTTATATTCAGGCAATGACAATCAAGGAAAAGAAGGAGTAGCCATAGTATTCAACACAAAATACGAGGCTAATCTTCTTGAATGGCAGTCAGTCTCAAGTAGAGTAATGTGGGCAAATATGAGAATGGGGAACTGGACAATGAGACTTATTTGTGCCTATGGTCCCACAGAAGGTTCTACTAAGGTAGAAGTGGAGGAATTTTTTGAGGCTTTAGAAAAAGCAACTGACACAATGAAAAATGAAAAGTTGGTCCTTGTTGGGGATCTAAATAGCAGAGTAGGAAATGATTGTGAGACATACAAAAATATTTTGGGAAAATTTGGAGAAAAGAGCAAAGCTAATAATAATGGCAAATATCTGTTGGATTTCTGCTCAGGACATGGACTAGTTATTACTAACACCATGTTCCAACATAAAAATGTGCACAAATTCACATGGAGAGAAGAGGCAAGGAATAAGAAAAGTCTCACTGACTATGTTATTGTTGATAGTGATGTTTTCTCTCTGGTGCAAGACACCAGAGTACAGAGGATTTGAAATTGGAAGTGATCACTATTTAGTCTTGAGCAGGATAAAATTGAATTTCATATTGAAAAGAATAATATGTAAGAAAGTTTTAAAGCGAATAAAAGTTGAGCAGCTCTCAGATGTGAGCTGTAGACTAAAATACACAAAGATTATTGAAGGAAAAATGAAAGAGTTTGAGAACAGGAATCAAACCTTGGAGATTCAGTGGCAAACTCTGAAGAAAACATTGATTGATTCTGCCAGAGAGGCATGTGGTGAGGTTGTTTGTAAGGATAAAAAAATCAGAACTCCTTGGTGGACACAGGAGGTTAAAGAGGCAGTGAAGGAAAAGAAGAAAGCATACCAAAAGTTCCTTTCAAATAAGTCAGCTTGTGTTCTTAGAGAATATAGAGACAAATGTAAGAAAGCTAAACACTGTGTAAAACTATCTAAACAAAAGTCATGGGAAGACTTTGGTAAGAACATAGAAAATAAATATCAAGAATGTGGCAAGATATTCTGGAGGTTGTTGAAGAAGCTTAGGAATGGAGGAAAGAGTGCTGTAAAAGGAATTAGAGATAATAAAGGTGAAATGAAAACAGGAGAAAAAGATATCCTTGAAGTATGGAGTAATTACTTTGAAAAACTGCTAAATGAAACAAGCAGTGATAACAGCACAGTGGTAAAAAACACTGACCAGGCATGCAGTCAGGAATACATATCCATACTTGAAGTAGAAAAAGCCATCAAAGGCTTGAAATGTGGAAAGGCAGCAGGAGTAGATGATATTCGACCAGAAATGCTGAAGTATGGTGGTATAAGAGTCTTACAGTGGCTGCACTGCATAGTTCAGAAAGCCTGGACAGAGGGACGAATTCCTGATGATTGGAGTAGAGCTCTCATAGTACCCATATATAAAAAGGGAAATAAAACTGCATGTGAGAATTACAGAGGTATTTCCCTACTTAGTGTTCCTGGCAAGATCTATGCAAGTATACTTGAGAAACGGTTGAGAAGAATTGTGGAAGAAAAGCTTGGTGAAGAACAAGCTGGATTCAGGCCAAATAGAGGCTGTCAGGATCAGATCTTCACTTTACGACAAATAGTCGAGAAAGCATGGGAATATAACAAAGATCTGTATTTAAGTTTTGTCGATCTGGAAAAGGCATATGACAAGGTGCCAAGAGAGAAGCTATTCAATACGCTGCAGTTATATGGTGTCAATGGGACATTATATCAAGCAATACTTAGTCTTTATTTGAGTTGTAAGTCAGCAGTTCGAATTGAAGGAAGTACAGGAAGATGGTTTAATGTTAAATCTGGTGTGAGACAAGGATGTACATTATCCCCTCTGTTATTCATTATCTATATGAATCACATTATGAAGGAAAGTGGTATTAAACATGATATTAAAATTGGAGATGTTAATGTCAGCTCTTTGCTTTATGCGGATGATGTTATACTTCTAAATAAATCCGCTACAAGTCTGCAAGATTCTCTGACTAAATTGAATAGCTCTTGTAATAGATATGGTATGAAGGTCAGCAATAAAAAGACAAAGACAATGAAAATAGGCAGAATCATTGAAAATGTCAACTGTGTTGTGAATGGAGAACCTGTGGAACAAGTAAAACATTTCAGCTATTTAGGCACGATTTTTACTGAAGATGGTAAATTAAATATAGAAATAGACAACAGAATCAGCAAAGCTGGTATGGTGGGAAGTCAATTGAATAAATTCATATGGAATAAGAGAGAAATTAGTCGGAACACTAAATTAGCTGTATACAAGACAGTGTTCAAACCAGTTTTAACTTATGGATCTGAGAGCTGGGTCAGAAGTAAAACACTTGACCAAAGACTAGAGACTGCAGATATGAGAGTCCTGAGAAAGATTATAGGCGTGAACAGATGGTATCAATGGCAGTATCATATTAAAAACGAATATATTAGGAAAGAACTTGACATTGTCAGCATCCAGGAATGCGTTAGCAGAGCTAATCTCAGGTGGTATGGTCACTTAAACAGAATGGGCGAGGAAAGATTAGCAAAACAAGTGTTCTCTGCCAGGTTGGCAGGAAAACGACCGAGAGGAAGACCAAGATATAGGTGGATTGATACGGTACAAAGTGCTTTAGACGATAGAAATATAAGATCTGATAATATTGGAGTGTTGACAAGTAACAGACTGATTTGGAGGAAAATTGTAGATAGGAAATTAATAATGATGTAATTTTTTTCATGTAGTACTATCATATCCTGTACACCCCTTGAGGGTACATGGCAGGAATTTGATGATGATGATGATGATGACGACTTATTTTTATTTTGCTTAAAACATTTATGCATTACGTGCAATGAAGCTTAATTGCAATTTGTAATTTTTATAACTTTATACTATGTATTTGTGTCATAGTTTATGTTTTTTTAACTTGCATGAATTACCTGAATAAAAAAAAATATATTTTTGTTGGATATGTCATTGTTGTTTATATAATTAAAAAACGTTTTCGGAACATAACCCTACTTTTTGTATGTGATCTGAATCTCGCTTAACGCGATTTATATAATGCGGCATTTCTATGGAACCTAACATCAGCGTTATACGAGGGTTACCTGTAATTCATTATTCCGATAATCAGATTTCAATCACACCTCTCACTCCCTGAATGATAACAAGAGCAAGCGTGAATTTCAAGACCAGCATTCGCCCCTGACTGAGAGGTCACTTTGTCCCAAGCCACAGCAATATTTTTAAGAGCATGAAAAATACTGAATGCTTTCCAGAATTGCATGAGAGTCTGATCATTTCCTTCAGTGGCAGAAATGGCTTGTGAAAAAGTTCTCAGCAGATAATAAGCCTTAAACACTGCAAGAACTCCCTGATCCATCGTTAGATCAATGAAGTAGTGTTTGGAGAGAGAAACGTGATCTTGATCTTGGGGTGAAGATCATTGATGTAAGGTGAATGACCTGGAGCATTATCTAGAATTAATAAAATTTTAAATTCTACATTTTCTTTCATAATAGCTTTCCATTTCACTCGCATAACAGCTGATTAAGGCATCCTCAAACAATTTTTGAATCATCCATGACTTCTTATTGCTCCGATAATGAACTGGAATAGTATGCTTCCTAATGTTTTTGAATACTCATGGATTCTCACTGTGCCATATCACAAATGGTTTCGGTTTATATCCAACCACATTGCCCCCTAACAGAACCATAATATGGTCTTTAAGAGCTTTGAAACCTGGCATAGATTTTAGCTTTTTGTGAATGAATGTCCACTCAGGCATTTTTTCCAAAACAAGTAGGTCTCATCCATATTAAATATTTGCTGTGGCAAATAATTTTCCTCTGTAATAATTTTATCCAATTTCTCCACAAACTCCTTGGCAGCATTCTCATCGGCACTTGCAGATTAACCACACATTTTCAAATTATGCAGTGCAAAACACTGCTTGAATCTCATGAACCAACCGGAAGAAGCATTGAATTCATAGTCAAGTCCTGCTTTCTCCTTGAACATGTTGAAGAGACTTAGTGCCTTAATGGAAGCAGATCCTTTCACAGCCTACGATTTTATCCTTATTTTTCAAAATGGTCGTCACTGTAAAATGAGATCATCTGAAATCATGTGCGATCACAATGACAGGCTGACCAGCTTCATGTTGCTTTATAACTTGCGACTTCATTTCAAGATCAATTTCTTGTCTCTTTTTCTGCGATTCTTCACTAGTTTTTTTGATTGGGCATGTAGGGGCTATGTTGCACAAAATATTTAATGATAAATACACAAATAACCTATTTCTCAAACACAAAATCGACAGAGGAACTATTGAAGACACGTGCTGACTGCTGGGGGAGATTGCAACTGAATGTGCTCTTGCCACTGTGCATGATGCATTGTTACTAAATAGAAACCTTTTTACTTTCACTTGCGCCTTGTCCGAAAGTATAGTCGAAAATGTTATTTATTCCCTTATGGGTTCACGGACATATCGTCGAACGAACGTAACTCGAATGGATGTAAGTCGAGGGATGACTGTATTCACAAATCAGCAGCTGAGAAGACTTCTCCTGCCGACCTTCAACAACCCAGCTAAACAGATATTCTGGAGTTGTTTTAGACATGACAGTCCAGAATCACTTGTGCCTGTTGACGATATGATGAAAAGTGACCAATATATAAAAATATTGAAGAGAGTGATCCCACAGACCCAGACAAAGAACTCATGCTCCAACAGGATCTTGCTCTATGCCACATGTCAAAAGAAGTGAGAGTTCCTCAAAAATCACAACATCCAATTACTTCAGTGGCCAGGCAACTCTCCTGACATTAACCTAATAGAAAATTTGTGGGCCATAATGAAAATGACTTGGAAAATTAAATTGTGATACAAAGAATAACTTAATACAGTCCATTATAAAAGTATGGTTTCGAGATGCGGCAGAAATAAGAAAATTTGCTCTATGTTGGTAGAGTCCATGTCTAAGTGAATTAACGAACTTATTAGGGAACACTGAAGCACATAAATTATTATGTAAAGTTGGCATATTAAATGCCAACTTTTGTACAAATTTTGCAAGAAAATAAGTACAAAAATTAATTTTGTACTTATTTTCTTGCAAAATTAATTTTTTAATTCAAAATGTGAGTGCTTGGATCATTACTGTAAGCTGGTAAATTTAATACGGTAAAAAGAAGAGATCCTTGCAGAATGGAAAGATCACTAATCATTCCAGTTTATAAAAAAGGGAAACAAATATGAATTGAAAATTATCTAATATTATACTAAAAAGATAATAAAAATTAAAGATGCCAAGAAATTATATTCTTGGTTTCATCCTTTATCCACATATAAGCAAAGACAAAGTTTGTGCATGAAGTAGTTTCATGACTGGGCTACTTATAGAGACTAATGACTTCATATCATTTGCCTTAGTATTCCATAATGCAAAGCATATATTCTTACAGACACATATAATGCTATGCATTATGGAAAGGGCAACTACCCAAACCAGTTTCAATTTTTTGAGGTCTCAATAGTGGGAGCCCGATTCAGAAATGATACCAAGATTGAAGTAATGCAGAAGTCATATTTCCATATACAACTAGCCAAAAGGTGTCACCCCTTATAACGTTACCAATTTAGCATTTTTGGAGCTAGATCTAGCTCCTTTTTTCCTTCCCTAGCTCCAAAGATTTTAATCCAGCACCTAGCTTCAAATCTAGCTCCTTCAGAACTTGTTTCAGCCCTTTTTAGTAATTTTTATAACCTACTCTTCAAGAAATTGTTCTAAAAGTTTTCCAGATGTTCACATTTGATAAAGAATTGTATTGTACGTTTGGAGTGAGTATCACACGTTCCAAACGCATGATGGCATTAGTCAGTTACATGGACTAATAGTCTGCCATTTCGCAGTGTTATCAACTTCCTTGAAGTTGATAACACTGCTAGAAGTTAGTCTATTGCAAGTGTTCTGGTTGGTAGTTACGATAGCGAGTGGGAAGTTTTCAGAGACCAATCATAATTCATTGTAGTAAAGAGTTTCATACCCTTCTTCAAAAATGAGCAGAGACAAATAAATCTTACAAGCAAAAATTTAGGAGGGAGTGGTTGCAAATGGGAATGTTTAGTAAATGGCTGTGTGTGAAGTTCCTGGTGATGCTACAAAAGGCCACTGTAAGTTTTGCAGATAGCTGCTAAATATTGTTTGCTTGTAAAACATAGCAAAACTAAGAAATACCTTGCTGCAGTTCCATATAAGGCTGTTCCTATTACAAATATGCTTGTGAAGAAGTCTGATCAGAGAGTGAACTTTGAAGGCAGATTAGCATTATTTCTTTGTTGTCACTCATCATGTAGATCTCTGCAAAAATATCATCCTAGACAGTCAAATTATGCCAAAGGTAAAAATGCACTGAACCAAGTGCTCTGCAATTGTAAAGAATATTCTAAGTGAGCATTTTAAAGAAGATCTAATTGCAGATATTGGAGATGAAAATTTCAGCTTGCTAATAGATGAATCGAATGATATCACAGTGAATAAGATTTTAGGAAATTGCCATCATTTATAATAGCAAGAAACTCAACAAAATTATGCATACATTTGAAGCATGGTGGTTCTAGAAAAGTGTGATGCTAGTGGTATCATAGCTGATCTGAAAAAAAGAGCTCTTGACCAAGAAACTGGACATTAAAAATCTCATTGCAATTGGTACAGACAATGCCAGTGTTATGGTTGGTGTCAATAACAGCATTTATGAACAACTGAAGACATATTCCCTCTTTAATCTTAATTAGATGTGTATGCCATTCATTGCAGCTGGCAATGTACACACTTGTGCAGAATCTCTCCCAAGAAAATTAGAATTTTTAGTTGCAGAAATGTATAAGTGGTTTTCGCATTCTTCTTCTTCAAGACAAGCAGTGTACAAAGGGCTGTATCAAACTATCAACGAAAATGATGCTCCTCTGAAAATTGTAAGCAACTATGCAATGAGGTGGCTCTCCGTCGAACCTGCAGTAGACAGAATTCTCAGCCAGTGGTGAAATTAAAAACTTACTTCGAAGTCATGAGTGTGACTGAGAAATGTTACAAAGCTTATATTTTGTGGGAGATGTACAAAGATGAAAGGAATCTGTTGTATCTTTTATTTTTGCATCCTGTTCTAGTTTAAGTTCAGCAAGTGAACAAAATTTTTGAATTTAATGTGTGGATAAGACGAGATTTGAAAACCTTTCTCGTTTGATTTGCTCTATTGCTAATATGTTAGTGCTACTATCATCCAGAGTTGATCCTCTAGTCAAAGATTGATGACTATTTTGATCACAAACCAAATCTTGGTTACAGATTTGAAAGAAAAATTTCAGTTGATGATACAAAAGAAAATAACATAAAATGATGAGCACAATCTTAGAAATAGAGCAGGACAGTTTCTTCTTGGTCTCTTCAAACAGCTTAAGCAAAGGTTGCCTGAAAACTTGAATATTTTAACAATGATCTCTTCTCTTTCTGTTGACAACACCCTAAAACATATAAAAGAACCTGTTACTTCCATCATAGAAATAATGCTGATAACAGAAAAGATGTTGCTGCTGCTGAATAGCAGTACAATACTATTCACTTAAATAAATGGACAAATATAGAAAACACTGAGCTATTCTGGGCTGAAGTACAAGAATACAAGGATGCATCTGGAATAAATCCATTTAAAGAAATTGCTCAGTGTGCAATAAATTTATCAATACTGCCAAATTCTAATGCAGAAATTTGAATAGTTCCATTAATGTAGTTAAAACTAAATTAAGAAACAAGATGGAATTGCCAATGCTAACAGCTGTTTTGTCAGTCAAGTATGGCCTCAGGAGTAACAAGTGCTGTAAAGACTATCATTTATCAACATCTACACTGAGTATTGGAACGATAGCCATACATAATAAAGCTTCAAATCTAAGTGAAAATGTGGGTGAATTAAGTGCAGAAAACCACTTGGAAGATGTCTTTAACCACTGAAATGCAAGTACCACTTCATCTTGAGTAAAGTACTTTTAAAAATTTTAGCTTCAAATTTTTATTTTCAACTCCTAAAAGCTCTTTTCTATTTTTTTTTTTTTTAAGATTTAGCTGTTTTTAGTAATTTTCCTTTGGCAACATTAACCCTTTATTACTAAAGGATATATTTGGGGATAAAGGATGAAACCAAGAATATAATTCCTTGGCATCTTTAATTTATAGTATAACCAAATGAAAAAACTTTCAACATATACTAAAAAAGAATCTTACCTTATGCTGAAGAAAATATTGGTTAATATCAAGTAGAATTCAAAAAAAAAATAGATCAATAGTTGATTCAAATATTTACACTTAGATAGATACTAGAAAAAAATATGGAAAAACAATCTGAGGGTGCATATTTTATTTGTAGACTTTAGAAAAGCATATGATAACATTCACAAAGGAGGACTTTGGAGAATATTAGATGAACAAGGAATACCTCATATATATTTCTAATTGAAATTTGCACCACAGACAGCCGAAGCATGGTATTAGATAATGGAATTAAATCTGAACCTTTTGATATTAAGAAAGGATTGAAACAAAGAGATGCCCTTTTGCCCATCCCTTTTAATTGAGCATTAGAAAAATGCATTTGAAGAATTGTAAAAGGTAACATAAACAGAACAGTAATATGAGAATATGCAGATGATATAAGCCTTGTTGGAGAAAATGGTGGAGACATTAGAACATTTAGAAAACTCAAAAATGCTGCTGATTAAACATTAACCAGGATAAAACCGAATATTTAAATTTATGTAGAAATCACAATCAATGGAAATAACCATTTTATCATTGATTACCTGAAAAGTGCCACCTCCTTCAAATATCTTGTAACATTGACTACTCAAGTTAATAAAATTAGTACAGAAAGCTAGAATACACCTCCAATAGATCTTATCCTTCATAACATCATTTATTATCTTCCAAAATTATATCAAGCAGAGTTAAAATTAAAACAGAAATATACAAGACAATCATTATACCTATTGTTTTGTATGGAGCAGAAACCTAAAGCATAACAGACCAAAATACAAAAGCATTACAGATCTTTGAAAATAAAATCCTCTGAAGAGTCTATCTACATGTAACAGATAACACAATAGGTGAATGGTGAAGAAGACATAACCAAGAACTACATGAACTCTACAGATCCCCACTTCTAGTTGATGAGAATCGAGCAAACAGATTGAGATGGCTTGGACATGTGGAGAGAGAGAATGGCTAAACATGCATTCAAGATGAAGCCTGATGAAAAGCAACCCAGAGGTAGATTGTGAATGCATTGGGAGAATAATATCCAAAAAGACTTAGATGAGATGGGAATTCAGAACTAGAATGAAGACAGAAAGGAATGGAAGAAGTTGGTACATGCAACTAAGAATCTCAGATGTTCAACTAGCTAAAGAAGATAGTAGTGCATGCTACATCCTCTGCCCAGTTTATATCGCTTTAGTTGAAGTCCTCCATAATAATCACTTGCAAAACTAATTATCAATCCTAACAGAACCTCACATGGTTTCTGGGTGTTAAGGCATAAGTGCTGGAATGGCATCATGTTGGAGGTTTAATGGAGTATGTACAGCACTGGGAAAGGATAAAAAAACTATTTTAATTCTAATATTTTGTCTAAGTCACTGAGGCATCTTCAGGAAGTACAAATTAAGTAGTGATACTGATGTGAACATAATGATAGTGCTGGTGTAGTGATAAGTAGGATGAGTGATATGAGTAGTGAACTACTCATATCACACATAGTAGATCCTATGAGTAGTAAACTACTCATAGGATCTACTAGAATAAAAACATCATGCTCCATCACTGCAAATTTAGAAAAGAAATACTGTATTTGGAATCTGCAGCTGCCCTTAGAAATCAACAAGTTTTAAATAATATCGTTGCTAGAAACTTTACAAAATTTGGGAAATATTAATCCTTAGAGATCCCAATTTACAGCCTAGGTCTCTGACAGATGCCCACAGAGCATGTCCTATCTAGATAGGACAATAGCGTGATATCCATGTGTTTTATTTAGTATAGTGTTGCCATTGTGTGTGTGTGTGTGTGTGTGTGTGTGTGTGTGTGTTACAAGTGTCAGTTTGTACTACCTGAAGATGTCTGAGACAAAATATTGGAAGAATTAAAATAGTTTTTTAATCCTACCCAGTGCTATAAATACTACATTAAATCTCTAATATGATGATGCAGAAGAAATATAGATAATAATACAGAAGAAACCTTTCGTGGTCTCTTCTGCCACAAGGGCAAAACTTGTGGATTCATCAGAATTGACATCTTCCATGTCAGGGAATGCAAAACCTTGAATCTCTTTCTCCCCCTATTTTGATCTGCTTTAGTTAAAAATTTCCTTATCAAACCATTTTGCATCCATTTTCCATTCTTACTGCTCTCTCTAAATTCTGAGCTCAGTTTTATGAAATCAAAATACTCAAATAGTGAGATCATCTTCCTTGGGAACTTTGATATTCACAACTCAAGTTGCTTCCACAAGCAGGGATGCCAAAGTAGTTGCTATCAGTAATGGTCTAATAGAGATGGTCCAAACACCTACCAGAATATTAGATAATTCTCCTGCTAACAAGCTCTCCTTCCAAATATAATGTAGTTATTATTTCTCCTCTTGATAACTCAGACCACAATCTCATCTAAAGTTTCTTCACCATGGAACACCTTCACCCAACAATTCTCAGTCTCATATACTCTGACGAAGGCCCAAATAGTGACTTTGCGACTTCTCCCCTTCTGCTGATTTTGCTCTCATGATGAAAACATGCTCAGATCAAATAACAGAAATAATCCTGACTAGATGGAAGACTTTCATCCTTTATTTCTGCCAAAATTCTCAACCAATACGCAAGCCTTGGTTCTCTAACAAAGCTGCCAATGCAGTTAAAAAAAACACACACACACACACACATAATTCTCCATTTACACAGTAGATTGGTTCCAGAAAAAACCGTGTAAAAAAGAATACAGTGCATATGAAAAAATAGAAGAATGGTTCCAGATGTGAAAACCTGATACAAACAATAAGTTATTTTCAAACGAAACATACGAAAATCATTGAATAAAACTAATTCATTTTCATGAAATATTTTTTATTTTAAATACTTATTTAAAGTACATACATATGTATCTTTCTTAAAGAAAATAGCGTGTCACTAATAAAACAGAAATTCGAAAAGGTCCAAATACATCTACGCATATAGTTATTAGTTAAATTTTATTCGCCATCACTTTCTGACAGTAGCTGCATTCTTTTGTGAGAGACTGGAATTAAATTACTTCCATCACTTGAAACACTTTGGCCGTCCTGTTCATACCACAATGGTGAAACGTTTTCTTCAGTAAAAGGAACTAAATTAGCAATAATTTCCAATAATTTTGAAGGGTGATTTTTTTTTTACCACTAACTCTGTAATTAATCGTTGAGATCCTGTTTTGACAGATCTTTGTATAATTCTTCACATCGCACCATACATGACTTCAGTTCATGTTTAAACTGTTCAGCTCATTCAGTATTTGGATCATGTGTAAAAAAATGACTTTGCAATTTATTAGCCATTTGAAGCTCTTCTTTAATTAATCCTGCAGTGAGTGGAATCTCTTCATCATCATCAATTGAAAGAATTGTCCACCATCAATTCTTCAATATCTGCAGACGAAAAATCATCAAATCCTTCTCCATCAACTGCATGTGCTAATCTGATGATATTGGGATATTCAGTTGTATGCAAAGGTACGGGGATCTTTCTTTCTCACACATTTTGGCCAAGTAGCTTTCCAGCATGCATTTAAAGTTGATGGTTTCAATTCTGATAATGCCAACTTAGCGAGTTTGATGCAATCCAAAATAGAAAATTTCTTCCACACATTAATAACTGTCAGTAAATTAAACTTATCTAGTTTGTCCAAAATATATTGGAATGTTATTCTTATGTAGTAAGTTTTGAAGGTAGTGATCATACCCTGGTCTAGTGGTTGTATTAAGGATGTTGTATTAGGTGGCAGATAACAAAATTCCACATTCGGGTATTTTAAAACAGGATGGCCAGGCACAATGTCTATAATCAATAAAACTTTAAAGTCCAGATTTTTTTTCCATCAAATGGAGTTTAAATTCTGGAACAAAATAGTGATGGAACCATTCATTAAAGATTTCATTTTTAATCCAACCTTTTTTTTTTTTTTTTTTGTTCGCCTTCCAGTGCACTGGTAACATGTTAAAATTCACACCTTTAATTGCACATGGTCTTAGACAAGAACTCTATTGCATGAACAAAACAAAAGACGTGTAAACAATTCGAATTGTAAACAAGAAATGAATGTTTGGCAAACAGCCGTAACTTCTCCCGAGCAACTTTATATAGGCGGGCCTCCCATAAAGGACTAACTTAACTTTGAGGAATCAGCATAGCACCCTTCTACTTCCATGAACCAATAGCAAGTGAATATAACGGCTTAACTTCGGGGGATTCATAATTACAAAAATTGATTTTTTTTGTTGTTGCCACAATTGTCTACATTCTGTAGCATAGAGTAATTAGCTGTGTGTATGTGTGTGTGTGTGTGTGTGTGTGTGTGTATATATATATATATATATATACACACACACACACACACACACACACACACAATAATATATATATATATATATATTATTGATCATAATTTACTTGGTAGAAAATGTATATAAAAATGAATTTAAATGACTCTATACTGAGAAAGAAAAGTTTAATTTTAAGATACGACTAGTTTCGTTGAAATTCAACTTCTTCAGGTATCACAGGCAAAGAATTACATAAAAAATAACAGAGACATGATAAAATACATTAACAGATCTAGTATAAAACACATAAGTACATTTAAAAACAGGAATGCGTGATTGAGTTCCAACTGAAGTTGACTACGTGTGTGAGCTGACACGAGTGCGCCAGTATTGGACAGTGGCAATGTGTGCATCAAAAATATTGTAGTTAAGGCTGTTATTAATATGAGATGAATCAAGTGATATTTCTCTAGATTCAATTATTCTTCTTTCAAGTTCATCATAGCATATATGGATATTAGAAGTTTGTGGCCAGTCTACGAGGTGTTGGCGGCTTTCATCCGAGTTGATAGAGAAGAGAAAGTGGCTAAGAGAGCGCTGGCCCTGGTTCTGTTGTAGGAAATGTCTCTTTGGTGTTCTTCCATGCGTAAAAGGATGGATTTAGCTGTCTGGCCGTAGTATGGTTTGCCACAATCACACAAAATCTTGTAGACTCCAGGATACCGAGTAGGAAGATGTTTCATTTTAGGTCTACTTAGTATGGAGCGAAGTTTAGGAAACGTAGTGAAGCAAGTCCTAATATTGAATTTGTTGAGGTTGTTGACATCATTTTCTGAACCACCTTAACAAGTTTCATCAGAAAATCAATTTCACCTCTGAACTGGAATCCGACGACTGTCTTCCCTTTCTGGACTTAAAACTTACAATATGTGCTGAAAATATCGAAATCTCCATTTTTAAAAAACCCACTCACACAGACAGATACCTCCATGCTTCTTCCCATCACTACCCTCCACAAAAGTGTGGCATTATTTCAACCCTGGCACATCGAGCCAGATCTTTATTAACAGATGAAACAGAAATTGAATATGACCTCAATTTTCTTAAAAAGTCTTTTGTTAACAATGGATTCTCTCTTAAAAAGATTAATAAATTTCTCTCTGTCCACCGCTCAACTGCTTTTGAAGATTCTTCTCCACCAAGAGCTTTTATTTTGTTACCGGTTTATCAGCTCTCTCTCTCTCTCCCCCCAAAACTAGCCAAAATGCTTCAGAAATTCAACATTAGGACTTGATTCTCTACATTCCCTAAACTTCACTCCATACTAAGTAGACAGAAATGAAACATCTTCCTACTCAGTATCCTGGAGTCTACAAGATTTTGTGTGATTGTGGCAAACCATACTATGGCCAGACAGCTAAATCCTTCCTTTTACGCATGGAAGAACACCAAAGAGACATTTCCTACAACAGAACCAGGGCCAGCACTCTCTTAGCCACTTTCTCTTCTCTATCAACTCGGATGAAGGCCGCCAACACCTCGTAGACTGGCCACAAACTTCTAATATCCATATATGCTATGATGAACTTGAAAGAAGAATAATTGAATCTAGAGATATATTGCTTGATTCATCTCATATTAATAACAGCCTTAACTACAATATTTCTGATGCACACATTGCCACTGTCCAATACTGGCGTATTCGTGTCAGCTCACGCACGTAGTCAACTTCAGTTGGAACTCAAGCACGCATTCCTGTTTTTAAATATACTTGTGTGCTTTATACTAGATCTGTTAATGTATTTTATCATGTCTCTGTTATTTTTTATGTAATTCTTTGCCTGTGATACCTGAAGAAGTTGAATTTCAACGAAACTAGTCATATCTTAACATTAAACTTTTCTTTCTCGGTATAGAGTCATTTAAATTCATTTACACACACACATTGATATATGCAGCTCTGATTAATGCGGTTTTGATTAGTGCACAAAAAATTATTGTGACCATACACTTGATATATGCGGTATCAAGTTTGCTTAGTGCGGCCCAAAAAGTTTGAAAATAAGCAAAGCGTTAGACTTGGGCAACGAAACTAATCAGATCACGTGGTACGAGTCGTGCTCCAACATTAGTAACTCACTCTCGGCCTCAGTCTCAGTGCTTCAATTTATCAGCAGAGCGTGGCGAGTACAGACGCATATGTGTATGTATTACAGTGTACGCTTACGGCCTACCCGCATATCACGAAATTTTTAAATTATGTAAAGCATTACCTTTCGTAATGATGGCCTCGTAAAAGAGTAATAAATGAAAATGGATTACTTTGGATACTAAAATTGACATTATTAAAAGGTTTGATAACGGAGAAAGCAAAGCAAACATCGGAAGAGCTCTAGGCTTTGGTGAATCAACTACATTCCATTTTAAATAAAGCGACTGAGTACCGCAAATCAAGGCAAAGTTGCATCTGCATCTTTGAGTATGCAGTGTACTAGAAGGCAAAAGCACTTATACTAGAGATAGATCCAAATGTAGAGAGAAGCATGGACATTAGTCACGGTTTAGTTAAATAAATTGTTATCACAAAATAATGGATGAGAAAAAAAAGCTACCACTGTTCATTTTATGTTAGATAAGTTTTTTTTATAAAAAATAAATATTTAGATAAATTTTTATGTAACAAATATGTATAAATTTTTATATTTTGCAGGATTCATTATAATTAATCCCATTAATTCTTAACATTGAATAATGCGGTTTTGATATATGCGGTGTCCATCGAGGATTAATTAACCGCATATATCAAGGGATACCTGTGTGTGTGTGTATATATATATATATATATATATATATATATATATTAGGATAACCAAGTTATTTTATAAACTTGGTTATTTTAACTCTCCTAATCCTAAGTATGCAAACAATTAAGTTTGCACCTGAAACAAAGTTCAAGTCTAAAGATGGTATAACACCAGGCAACTCATTGTAAAGGTGGGTAAAGCTCTGATCACTATTCTTAGTATTTTCCCATAATGTAAAGCACATCTCACTAGAAGATGTATACTGCAATGCATTATGGGTGGGGTCACTACCCAGACTGGTTTCAACCTTTTTTGAGGTCTCATAATGCATAATTGCAGTATACATCTTCTAGTGAGATGAGATAAATGCAAGTAATTTACAACTACTTACATTTATCTATTTAAAAAATCTTTAATTGTTGATTGTTTTTTCTTTTCTTTTTTTTTTTTTGACATAGTGCCAAATTGCTTTGTATTGGGTTCGATGCTTGACCGGTTTTTTACTATCATGTTCAAAGAGGACACGGAAAGTCCAAGATCTTTTGCTTAACGCTCACGTGTTCCGGCATTCCAATCTACACGTCGCAGAATTGTCATCTTTTCTTCTACAGAAATACATTTTCTGTCTTTTTTCTCCATGTTACTAACATGGATAATCCACCACTGCAACTTGAAAGCAACTTTCACACACTAAATTACGTAGCAGAAATTCTACAATATCAATACGTGTGTGATGCAAAAATGACTGTATCGCTCATCACTACATTACTGCTGCAAGCATGCAAGTCACCGTGATAGCAGAAACAAAACTACAGCCGAAAGCAATGTCATCTGGGAACAGATGAGCAGATTTCTGCAGAAATAGATTCGAAAATCACTGGAGAAAAAAATGCAAATCACAGGAAATAACGTCCAAATCAAGTTGTTAATGACGGGAAAACAATATATCATAAGAATAGGTCTTAAGACGGGACCAAAAGAAAATGACGTAAATCACAGGAAAACGTAAATTGCAGGAACGTAAAAACAGGGTTTCACTGTGTATGTATATATATATATATATATATATATATCATTAAAAAGTTTTAATGACTGATACCGAGAAATAAAGAGATGACATGGTATGTCTGTAAATGAATTCAAGAAGAGATATGACAGATATTGTTTTGCTAGTTTGGGTCTCCCGCGATGAGTCTACCGACTCCATGGAGATACCTGTAATAATAATAATATATTTGAAAAGATGCCACTAGTTTACTAGTTTCGTTGAATAGATCAACATCTTCAGGTATCACAATCAAAGAAATATATAAAAAATTACAGAAACTTAAAATTGCATTAACAGAACAAGTACAAAAGACAGTAGCGTGTTTGAAAACAAAATGTGAGTTTGAAACTTAGGCTGTTATTGATATGGGAAGAATCTAGAGAAAATTTCTCTAGATTCGACAATCTTTCTCTCGAGCTCATCATAGCGCACATGGATGTTGGAGGTTTGAGTCCAGTTCACAATGTGTTGGCGGCCTTTGTCTGAGTTAACCTAAAGAGAAACATCTGACTCAGTTTTCAGGAGTGTACAAGATTTTATGTGATTGTGGAAAGCCATACTATGGCCAGACTGCTAAATCCATCCTTCTGCATTTGGAAGAACACCATAGAGATATCTCCTACAACAGGACTAGAGCCAGTGGTCTCTCTAGCCACATTCTCTTTTCAGTTAACTCAGACGAAGGCAGCCAACACATTGTGACCTGGACTCAAAACCTCCAATATCCATATGTGCTATGATGAGCTCGATAGAAAGATTGTCGAATCTAGAGAAATTTTCTCTAGATTCTTCCCATATCAATAACAGCCTAAGTTTCAATCTCTCTGACGCACACGTTGCCTCTGTTCAGTATTGGCGCACTCGTGACAGCACGTAGTCTACGTTTATTTGGAACCCAAGCTCACATTTTGTTTTCAAACACACTACTGTCTTTTGTACTTGTTCTGTTAATGCAATTTTAAGTTTCTGTAATTTTTTATATATTTCTCTGATTGTGATACCTGAAGATGTTGATCAATTCAACGAAACTATAGTTTGCCCACTGATTAGAGATCCTTCGACACTTCTGCGCATCTCAGAAAAAGGAGAATCCATTCCGATAATAGGGTAATCAGTCCATGTGGGATGAGTTGTTTATTATTACCGGTCGGAAAATTAACTTTTCTTTTATGATTATTGTAGTTAACTATGTTGCTTGTATAACAGTTGGAAAATTTTACCTATAAAGCATGTGATTTCGCGTGTTAGCGACCAATTCGGACGTCCTTCATTTCTTTCTCCCCTTCAGCATGAATCGACTATTCTTGGAAAGACGCGAAGCAGGGACCTACAAATGGTGGGCAAACTATAGTAGTATCTTTTCAAATATACCATGTTATCATTTATCTCTCGGTATCAGTCATTAAAACTTTTTGATAATATTTCCCACCGAGTAAAAAATGAATTATAATAACATATATATATATATATATATATATATATATATATACAGCTAATTTTCTTTTTACACAATTGTTGTTGAGAGCCACACACCTTTAATGATAGTGAAAATTTCAGTCAGTGTGCATGCCAATTTGTGCTGCTTGGGCTCTGCATGCTTTTACCAATTAAAAATGCATGATAATCCCTTACTGCTGACTCTGTATAAGGAACTACATTTCTCTTGCTTCATATATGACTAGTCAATACATGTTTCAATGGCAACACTTACCATATCTAATTTACAGTCATACAATAAACATCTTAATATTTGTAACTGTTCATGATTTTTTATGTAAAATTAACTTATCAAAAAATTATTATCAATGAATTTCCCAGGTGTGTGACATACACCTAGCACACTCGAATATACACCTGATTTCTGTACTGTTGACCAAGACAAACATACAGTCAGTTTCAAAATAGTTTGATAAAACTAACTAATTATTGTCCAGATGCGCACACTTAATTTCTATCAAAAACCATAAAAAAGTGATCTACAAACTTTTTTACCAAATAGAAGCAACCCAGTTAAATTAGAATATGAATTCTGCAGCTCATAATCCATTGCTAATCTTGTAGCCTATACTAACTCCCTTTGGAACTAAAGCCTTGAAAAGGTCTGAAGAAACTCAGGGGGTTGTTCTCAACATTTCTAAGGCATTTGATCAGGTCTGATATAAAGGTACTCAGAAAACTACCATCACATGATCTGTCTTCTATCCTTTGCATTGGATTGCCAGCTTCCTATCTGGTCACTCACTATATGTCGTGGTTTCCTCTCTTCAAGTTTCCCTGCAAATTCAGGAGTATCCCAGAGTTCTGTACCTTAATTAATTCACACTCTTCATCCTGTACATAAATGGCCTACTTTCCCTGATTTCATATCTTATTCATAGCTTTGCCAGTGATAGCATAATACATTGCTCTTTTCATTTGACAAATCTTATAGTACTCAATGATTAGATGTCTCAAGATCAACCATAACCAGTGCTTTTGTTCTGATCCCCATGCTATACTTTTTTTTTTTTTGGGGGGGGGGGGGAGAGAAAACCTCCATAAACTTTAATGCTATCATAACTCAGTACAGTCTAATTTCTTGAGAGAAATATCTCAACATTACTTTCCCAAACTTTCGATAATACTCAGATATTTAAACATGATCATAACTCTCTTGGGATGGCCTACACCTCTAACCTTTCCCAGCACAAATGCATCTCAGCCATGATGATGGTTTCTGTACCTGCCAAAAAAAAAAAAAAAAAAAAAAAAACTCTGTGCACTTTTCTGCTAAGACACTACTACTTCTACAACTACTAATACTGTATAAATAATAAAACTGCTTACCATTGATGCTGGTCATGCATTTGGGATGGTGCACCCAAATCCACTCTAAGACTGTTTCATGTATTCAGAAGAGGGCACTTAGGCTAACTGATGATCCCACCCTCACAAATACAGGTATCCCTTGATTGATGCGATTAATTAATCCCTCGATGTTATCACGTATATCAAATATAATAATCAATGGTAAAAATTACAATTCGTCCATGATCGATTACTATATTAATAATTCGTTTTATATGGTACTCTTTTAGGAAAGATAAAAAATGAATGCAAAGTAAATGTTTAATAAATGTTTGTACCTACATTAGTTACTGCAATTTTTTTTTTTCAAAAAAGTTATCAAGAGTCATTTGAACAGTTTAATTTTTTCCTATCAGCATAAGTTCTACGATAATAAGCAAAATGACTCTCTAGACCTCGGCAAACAAGCATTCTTTGATTAACATCTGGATCCATATCCATTACTTGCTGCTTAAGCGATTCTAAACTGAAATATTGCATCCAGTTCTTTAATTGTTATCTCCTTTGGAACCTCATCTTCACATTCCATTTGTTCGTTGTCCTTATGTGCTCGTTGTTGTTCAATTTCAAGGTGATCGTTGTAACTGAAATCTTTTGAATTTGAATCCAATAATTATTTAGCATCTTCTGAATCGATATCATCAAAACCAATCTCTTCACCAATTGTTCGTTGTCTTTATGTGCGCATTGCTGTTCAATTTCAAGGTGATCGTTGTAATTGAAATATTTTGAATTCGAATCCAATAATTATTTAGCATCTTCTGAATCAATATCATCAAAACCAATCTCTTCATCAATTGCAACAATTTCTTCAACCACGTTGTACACAGGATTTTGAAAACCACCTAAGTCATTAGTGCATTCTGCAAAAGATTTTCCAAACAGCTCTCATACAGCTAGAAGATACTTGCTCCCACAAGTCATGATGTTAAAATTTTTCTAAAATTCTTGGAGCCTAATCGCATTTTCTCCCGTTGCATTTCTCCTGTTTCTACTGCCTTGGAGAATGTCTTTTTAAGAAAATAGGCTTTGTTGCAATGATGTCCATGTCCATTTGCAGCCCAGCTCCAAACTTCCCAACCAACTTCTCTTTCTCCTCTTTCATTCCAACTACCTCTGTTCTTTGGAACATCTTATCCCGTCTTACCCAAAGACCACAAATCTTCAGTTGTTCAAAATCCACAAACAAATTTGCCTTTTCTTCTTACCCTGTTTCCTATACAATGGCACTGATGTGTTTTGTCTTGAAATCTTTCATGTGAGAATTGAAAGCAGTTAGAATTACAGAATTATTCCTTAGAATTTAAGGAGTTACAGAAAAGACAGTTGGATGTTAAATCAGGCGTGAGATAAAGGTGCACATTATCTCTACTGTTATTCATCATCTATATGGATCACATTATGAAGTGGCATTAAACCTGGTATCAAAACTAGAGATGTTAATCTCAGCTCTTTACTTTATGCTGATGATGTCATTCTACCAAATAAATCCAGTACAAGTCTACAGGATTCCCTGACTAAATTGAATAACTGCTGTAGTAAATTTGGTATGAAAATCAACAACAGAATAATGAAAATAGGCAGAAACATAGCAGTTGGTACATCCTGCATTTGCATTCAAATATAGAACATACAGAACAAATAAAACATTTCAGCTACTAAGGCAAAATTTTTACTGAACTTGGCAATTCGATACGAAAATAAACAGAAATCGCAAAGCAAGTATAGTAAGAAGTCAACTAAATAAATTTATATGACATAAACGAGGAATCAGTCAAGACTCTGAACTAGCTGTATATAAGACTGTATTCAGACTTGTTTTAGCATATGGATCTGAGAGCTTGGTTAGAGATATAACATTTGACCAAAGACTGGAGATGACGGACATGATAGTTCTGAGAAAGATAATAGGAGTGAACAAATGGCATCAATGGTAGTATCACATTAAAAACAAAAAACATCAGGAAAGAACTTGATATTGTTAGCAAAAGTTTTTTTTTTTTGCTAGAACTGCAAGAAAAATATCCAGAAGAATACCAAGATTGATTGATACAGTAAGAAGAGTCTCAGATAAGAAATATCAGACAAGAATTAATATGTTGTCTGCCTTGACAGATAACACTTCATACACATAGCACCTATCATACCTCTCCTTAAACTCATTCACTGTCAGAGCACTCACAACTAATTCTGACAATCCATTTCACTCACCACTCCCATACTAATCACACTTTCACAAAATTTCCAGGAATGACCTCTAGTTCTCTCCCTATTCATCATTTATTGATAAATTTCCTTTGTTTTGATATTATAGAAACCCCCCCTCCATTAATAATTTATATGTTTGTATCATGCCATCTCTTCTCTGCATGTCACTAAACTTTGCAACCCACAAACTTTCAGCCTATCCTCATATATCATTCTACAGATCTGTCACCAGCTTAGTCACTTGTCTTTGAATCCTCTTCACATCCGGATCACCATAAATATGGAGCTGCTGTAGCTCAGTAGGTATAGACAAAGATCTCTGATCAAAAGACCGGAATTCGATTCCCATCTATGACGTGAGGAACCTTTATCTAATCTCATTTGACTAAAGGTGAGTTAGCCAGTCTCACACGGATTTACAGCCATGAATACTTATGACAATGTGGATGAGATAGAATCCTCACCACATGTCATAAACACCTGTAGTTAACCATGAGTCACATCATGGGTCAACATCCTAGATAGGAGATGGCACTTCAACAGGATGGGGACTGGCCTATCTCACGCCAGATAGCCTCAAACGAACCATTTCCCCAGACATAAAATCTTTAATTTCTGATTTTGTTGGTTGAAGTTATTCATGTATCACCAATATTTGGAGATAAATTGCCAATAGGAAGTTAGTAATAATGTAACTTTTTCATGTTAGTACTATCATAATATCCACTGAGAGCACATCAGAATTTGATGATGACCTTTTGTGCGAGAGTCAGATATAAAAAAACTAACATGTTGACAGGTTAAATAATACTTGATTATTTCTGGGATGCATTTGTTGTTTCTTTATTTTTCTTTAATTAGATTACTTAAGTTTTTACCATGACGTTTTTTGCCTTGAGATTTTATAACTTGCTAGTCACATGAAATCAGAATGGGCATCATGTAACTATGCAGATGATTGTGCCCACATATATGTTAACAATAGAGTTCTCAAATAGACAAATGATGTCTAGGTGAGAACTGCAGTCCAAGAAAAACCTCATTAGAACAGAACAGGCAAAAGCTGGCCTGGTTGGCCGAGTGGTTAGTGTATCAGCTCTCCAGCCAAAAGGCTGCAGACTCGAATCTCACCGTGGGCATGCATGTTTGTGATTGTCTGTGAAAATACTAGTGGTGGTGGTGGACGGTAGATGGTGTTGGTGTAGATGATGATTGCAGTTGCGGTCTGTTGTAGTTGGTGAATTGAGTGGTGGAGACAGAGCTGTGGAGTAGGTACCCTCCCTCGATGAGTCATATAATAATAATAATATGAATTTTAAAAGTAAATTTTTTTGTTTATATATTACTCCCACACACGAAAAGCAGAAGAGTCTATAACAAATAAATGCTGTGTGGGCAGGAGTGAGGAGTAGAGTAATGAGTCATTGGACTTCCTGGAGGTGTCATATAATAATAATAATTTTAAAAGGAATTTTTTTGTTTATATATTACTCCCACACACGAAAAGCAGAAGAGTCTATAACAAATAAATGCTGTGTGGGCAGGGGTGAGGAGTAGAGTAATATGTAGATATTTTTCTTGAATTATTGGAGGTTGTAGTCCTTTGGAAACACTTCATGGGGGGGGGGGGGCTCTTCCACAGAATTGAAGTAGATGGAATGAAGGATGACTAGGAGCAGCAGGTTTGGTGAGTATGCAGTTTGAACATAAAAGGGATACCGAGCAGCTGCTACTCAAGTTCTTAAGGTCTGGCAGAAATGGGAGGTATAATGGATGCCAGTTCAGCTGAATAGCAATAAATCAATAGCTTGATGGTAGAAATTAATTCCTTTTTTGAGAATTATGCCAGCTGAGTATAGTTCAGTGAATAGATGATAAAGAACAGGTGTTAGTTAAGAAGCACATCTCTTGAGCACAATGGATGGGATTTAGAAAGCGGACTACAGTAGTAAATGAATCAATGCACAGCTAGGTCTGAGTTTTTGGAAGTGTGAAGTAAGTATGATGGTAGTAAAGACTTGTATAAGAGGAATGGCATGCACTTGAATGCCATTCATGGATGACAATGCTATTGTCCATAGTGTGATTGTTCAGCAGTGGCTCAGGGATGATAGCAACTTCCCACAATGAGTCTCTAACTCCATGGAGGTCAGATGTTAATAATCTTCCTTGGCCACCTCACAAGCCCAGATCTGAACACATTGAGAATATACGGAACATGTTCGAAAAACAGATCTGAAAGCAAAGTCCTCTTTTTCAAAATCTGAGCCAGTTAAAGGACTGTGTGTGAATGCCTGGTATGCTGTAGACATAGATGCAATCCAACACTTTGTGGAATCTAAACCTAACTGCATATGTGCTGTAATTTGGGCTAAAGGAAGTTTAAGACAGTATTAAATAAAAGTTTCTAATTCAGTAGCCGGTACTTTTAATGATACTAGATGACTCGAGTCCAGTTAGGATAGAAACTCATGAAAGCAATAATGGTGATAATGTCCCATAAAACAGTGGGTTTGAGGCTAGTTGGTGGGACTTCAAGGCTAACAGAATGAAGAAAATGTGATATCGTTTTCTTCATCCTATTAATTTGAAGCTGGTCTGTATATATGGAGTTGTGAAGATACTGGAGAGATTGGTAAGAGGCAGTATACAGAAATGGGTTGATAAGGGGAGATCATGTCTCACTAACTTACTTATGTACTATAACAAGGTGACAAATACCTTGGACAGGGGAGATGCATATAAAGTGGTGTACTTAGATTTTGCAAATGCTTTTTGCAACACGACAAGCTCTTAAATAAATTGGAACAGATAGCATTGGATAACAGACTTCTGAATTGGATCAGTGACTGGCTGTCGGATAGGTATCACAAAGTTGTATATGGTATCCTGAAAGAGAAGGGTCACCAGTGGTGCACTGCAAGGTCAGTTTTGTGTTGCTCAATTTGTATGTTAATGATATTGGGATGGGTTTAACTAGTGATATTCAGCTGTTTGTAGACAATGCAAAACTGGAGAGAGAGAGAGAGAGCAATGCAGAGTCAAGCAGATGTTATGGCCATACAAGAAGACTTGAATAGATTGCATGAATGGGTATATAAGTGGAATTTTCAGTTCACTGTTGCAAAGTGCTCACTACTCCCTCGGAAACTATGCTGTTGCAAGATTTTTATTAAACAGCCATGCCAATATACTACTGCCAATTGCCTGGAACATTCCCTTAAGATGCATGGTGATATGTCATCAAATCCTATCACCTTATTGACATCAAGTTTATTTATTTCCTCAAATACCTCCTGCTCACAATTAAGCCATTCTCTCCTATGTCCTCTACACTTAAGTTCCTCATGATTCTACCCTGATCAGGATGAAACATCCATATAAATTATTATTATTATTATTGTTCCTGGCAACTCCAAGGAGTTGACAGACTCATCGAGGGAGGCCCTAACATCATGTCAAGAACAACTATTCGACATTCACACAGTATCTATCATACCTTGCCTTGAATTCATTCACGGTCGTAGCACCTACAACAGACTCTGGAAGCTTATTCCACTCATTCACTACTCTCCAAGTAAAAAACCTAGCTCTAACACCCTTGCCCAGCTTCCATTCATGGCCCCTAGTCCTCCCACCACCAGTCATATTTTCAAAAATATCTTCTGGATCAATCTTATAGAAACCCTTCAGTAATTTGAATGTCTCAATCATATCACCCCTCCTTCGCCTATCGATCAATTTCTGCAACCCACAAATCTTCAACCTATTCTTATAAGGTTCATTCCACAGACCTGCTATCATCTTGGTCACTCGTCTCTGGATCCTCTCCACTTCCTCCCCATCACGAAGAAACCCTGGTGCCCATAACTGGGCACAGTAGTCCAGATGGGGTCTTATCAAGGCTCGATACAGAGGAACAACAACTTGTTTGTCTCTGCATGTTAAAGTATTTTTCAGAAGCCAAGTGATTTGGTGAGCTGTTTTAGTCACTTTTGCAATGTGCCCCCTAAACTTCAATTCTCTATCCACCAACACTCCCAAATCCCTGGCCTCATCAATCTCCTGGAGTACGGTTCCACCAATGCGATATACTGCTGCTATTCTTTTCACCCCAAAGTGCATAACCTTACACTTTGCCACATTAAATTGACATCCATTTTTCCTAGCCCAGTCCTCCAAACTATCCAAATCATCCTGTAAAATTTTGACATCCTGAGCGCTCAAAATTGCCCTACCCAACTTTGCATCATCAGCAAACAAGTGAACACTTCCTCTCAAATCCTTTCCTATATCATTGATGAACAAATTGAAAAGCAGTGGTAAAAACAGAGCCCTGTGGCACTCCACTAGTCACAAGCCGTCTTTTAGACTCCACTCCTGAATAAACCACTCTCTGGTATCTCTCCTTCAACCACCCTCCTATCCATCTCACCAACCCTAATTCTATCCCCATCTGCTCCAGTTTACTGATTAGGGTTCTATGTGGTATCCTATCAAAAGCCTTGGCAAGGTCCAGTAGTATTACTGTAAACCCATTACCCCTATCCAGTTCAGCCGTCACTGTGTTATAAAACGTGAGCAAGTTACTGAGGCATGATCTACCATTCACAAAACCATGTTGTCCCCCCATACAATATCCCATTTTCATCTATCCAATTCTGTATTATTTTCTTGACTAATTTCTCTAAGACCTTGCAATGATACCTGATATGCTAATTGGTCGGCAATTTACAACAGCAGTCTTGGAACCACCTTTATGCAGTGGAACTATTTTCCCCTCTTTCCACCCCTTCGGGACTAACCCAGACCCGAGACTCAAATTAAACAAAATGGTCAAGGGTACTGACAATTCTTTAGCTGCTTCTCATACAACACGAGCTGGTATACCATCCAATCCCACAGATGTATTGACATTGAGGTTATGCAATACACTACTCACCTCCACTTCATTCACCACAATTCCCGTATAATCTACTGGTACATTCGTTTCTGCAATATCACCACCTGGATGATATATTCTTGCAAAATGCTCACTCAGTAACTCAACTATCTCAACTGATTCAGTTACCTACATACCATCGGCATTCTTTAAAATCATTCTGCCATGTACATTTTTCCTTTTACTTACTACATATCTAAAAAACTGCTTAGGATTCTCTTTAGCCTACATGGCCAATGTTCTTTTGTAATCCTTTTTTGCTTTTCTTATCACACTCGTTACCCTTCTGGCCTGCGCTTTATACCGTTCGTGTGCCTGCTGGTCACCTTTCTCCTTAAATTCCCTCCATAGTTGTTTCTTTTTTTGCAGCTCAAGCTTAATGGTGTTATTCATCCATTTAACCCCTACTTGATTTATTATTCGGACTCTAGGTATACAGTCAGCCATTGCTTCATGCAAACACTTCTTAACTGCCTCCCATGCACTATCGACTTCTAGTCCTTGCAGTTGTACATGCCATGGCACTGAACCAATCAAACTCCTAAGCTTGTCATATTTTCCAGCCCGATAATTCCACATGTACCCTGCCTTAATTGAAAATTCTACACCTTTAGCCACCTCCCAAGTCAAGACCCTATGATCACTCTCACCGATTGGTGGCAATGTGGTCATATTTGTTACAGCCAAATCCTCAGATGTAATTACTAGGTCAAGCACTCTCTGAACCCTAGTATTTTCCATTACATGTTGTCGCAGATAGTTATCCCTTAATAACTGCATAAAATCCAATTCCTTCCTCCCGTGTGTCCTCTCCTCACTCCAATCAATGCGACCATAGTTGAAATCTCCCATAATAATCACCCTCCTTCCACTCATTTCTTCTATTTGCTTGTGCATACTGTCACCACCATCTTTTCCATCACCTGGTCTATAGCAGCACCCAATTGTATATTTAGTTCTGCTAGCCATAATCTCACAGTAAATGTGCTCAAATGTGCTCTTTTCTATATCCTGCAATTCAACTTCTATTCTCCTTGGTTGCAGCTCATCAGCTATACTCCTCCCCCATTTTATTCTCAGTGTCATTCCTGAAGACACTATACCCATCACATTCAATACCACTAGCTATATCATCTACAGTCAGCCATGTTTCACTAATACCAATAACCTGTGGTCTGGAAGTGCCAACCATGGCCAAAAACTCTTCCTTCTTGTTCCTAATACTCCTAGCATTAGTGTACATGAATTTAAGACCCCCATTAGCCCCAACCCTACCTTGATGCCTTATATTAACTATCCCACTCTGATTTGTTGTCCTTATTTGCTCGGGCATATTATATCCATTCTTACATTCAACTGCCTCCCTAAGGACTGTATATCTACTCCACCCCCCCCCTTAATAAATCTAGTTTTCCTGAATTTGCACATCCACCACATTTAGCAACACTTTCTCAAGTCTTCTTACACCATAACCATTCAAATGCAAGCCATCCATCTTATATAGATCCTTTCGCCCATTGAACTCACTCCACATGTCCACAAATTCCACACCACTCGTCATACATAACCCACGCATAAAGTCATTCGCAATTATGGCCTTCCTTTTAAACATTTCACTGTCATACCGTGGCAAAAGACTAATCATTCTAACTCTCTCACTCTTTTCTTTTGCTACCTTACACAATTCATTCAGGTCTTCTATTATTTCCATTTTGTCTCCTTTCAAATCATTCGTACCTGCCACAACAATAATTTCTTTCACCTTTTCCTTTTGCTTTCTAATAGACTCAGTTACATCCTTTATGGTCGCACCAGGTTGGTACGATTTTGTCAAATCCTCTACTATCACACCTCGTACTAACGAGTCCCCATACAGCACTCTATCCTTCATTTTGTTCATGTTCACACTCATACGTCCATTTTTCCTGTCATACTTTTTATTATTGGCTGATTCATTCAGTTGACTTTTGCTCATATGCTCTAGCTGCTGTTTTGCCCTTTGTATCGCACCATTCAACAACGCGATCTAACTCATTGCGTCTATCTCATCGTTTTTATTCTCAGTAAAACCATTAATACTATCATTCACACTTTCTACATTCACACTCTCACAATTCTCTGGTACAACTTTGCCGTTTCTTGTCATATCCCTATTTTCTTCATTCTGAAGTTTGACAAAAATATCACACTCACGATCCGAAATACTCTTCAATTTCTCATATCCTACATTTTCTACACACATTCACCTTTATTATCATCTAACCGCACTTTGCAAAGCGTACATTTTGCAGCTAGTACACTGAATCATCTCTTTTATACTACCGTTCTTTGATAAAGATGGCGAACCATCATTACTGGCCGCCATTTTCCTTCGTACTGGAGCCATACTTACTTGCAACGTATTTTATTAAATTATAACACACCAAAAACACACAAAAAGATGCACTAAGATACGCAAGGCAAACAAAACTACACAATATTAAATAAATTTATCAACGATAACTGAAAAAAATACTTATCTTATCCGGAGCTTTCACGAACACTACACACTACGAATCCCTCTAGCGGCGACAGCCCCAATAAAATATGTTATAAAGACACAAAAAATACTCTAAAAACACGAAAATCATTCTAATATACTATAAAACCAATTTTCTAAGTAAAAACACACACAAAAAACACCAAAACCCACCAATTTTACACGAGTGCTAAATTAGACTATGCTAAATTGATCACTGAATACCTCAATAATGTCTTCTGCAGCAGTTACTATTCTACCACTTTCATCCCTTAACTTCATCTTGTCATGATCATTCTTTCTTCTACTTGCCACATATCTAAAAAACTAGGGTTTTTCTTTGCCTGATTTTCCAATTTCTGTTCATATTCTGCCATTGTTTTACTTACTGAGTCACTCTTCTAGTTGTTCTTTATACTCTTCATGTAACTGATTATTACCATTATTCATCTTGTACTTTCTCCAAAGTACTTTCTTTTTCCAGATTTCATGCTAAGCTCCACATTCATCCATTTTAAACTTACCTTATTTCATCCTTTTGGCCTTCAGAATACATTCACAAATTGATACTGTTATGTATTTCTTTGTCAGTTCCCATGCAGCATTTATTTCCTTACTGCTCAACTCTACATTCCATGTTATAGCTCCAAGCTCTCTCTTAAACTGTTCATAATCACCAACCTTATAATTCCACATACATCCTTTCCTCACAAAAGTCTGCATATGACTAGCCACAACACAGGTGGCTAGTCATATTACTTCATTATCACTTTCATCAACTGGAGGAAAGTGTGAAACTCCTCACAATTACATCCTCTGATGAAATTATCAGATCTAGAACACTTGAGCCCCGAGAATGCTACCTGAGATAGTTATCTCTCAAGAACTCAAGAAATTCATTTTCCTTATTCCCAAATGCTATCTCTTCTTTCCAATCTATACAATTAAAATCACCCATAATAATTACCTTTCCTTTGTTCACTAATCCAAGTGGTTTATACATTTCTTCATCACCACCTTCCACATTCCCAGGCCTATAGCAACATCCAACTAAATATGTCTTCCTTTCAACCTCCACGTTACACCACACTGCCTCATAACCATTGCCACTATTACTCCCTTTCATGTCTACCTTACATGGACTCAATTCCCCTGTTACCATCAGCAGCACTCCCCCCACCCCCTTCTTGCCCTTTCTATCCTCGTGAAAAATACTATATCCTTCCATTTCTATTCCCATTACGATATCATCTTCATTTAACCATGTTTCACTTATTCCTATGATTTTGGGGCAAATAAACTCAGTTGCTAAAACCGTTTTAGAGAAATTGTAGCTATAAACAATGTTACAGCTGAGCTAGATAAAGGAAATGGATATACTGTTGGAATTTGCATTTGATAGAATACCACATGAAAGGCTGTTGTATAAACTGGAACATATGGGAATATAAGCTGTTGACTTGGATAAGTGGTGGCCAGACAGGTATCAGAAAGTAGTATATGGGGGGGGGGGATCTGTCAGTATTAAGGTTATCAATACTGTACTCCTTGGATCAATCCTTGGACCACTGTTGTTGTCTAATTAATTTATACATTAACGATATTGGGAAAGACCTGACATTTGTTAGCAAGTGTAAAGTTATGCGCTTTGGCATGATGAGATTTCAAATGGCATTTATACTGCTGGGATTATGACACATGAAACTGATGAGGTTAGGAATCATGGAGTAATGGCGGATGATAATAATAAAAGAACTTTCTGCAAATTTTTTTTTTTGGGGGGGGGGGGGCTACTTTTTAATCACTTCTGCTGTTTATCAATGAAGTCACCTTTCTGATTTTTTCTTTGTACCCACACAACTGATTAATACAAAACATCTTATGCTCCCTTCATAATGCTTTATTCTTTTCTTTCAGATTGTTCATAAATTTTATGCCTACTCATTTAACTTCCTGACCTTCTGGAAGTGTAACATGACAAAAATGCATTGGTTGAGAGAGAGAGAGAGAGAGATGTACATATAGCAGTATATTAAGATTTCCAACAGATTACTACATGAAACTTTATTGCATTGGAATGGATAGAAACTTTGATAACAAACTAGTGTATTGGGGAACAGTTTACCACTGGAGGAAATTTGCTACTACTGTATTCCTGGAGATATATTAAAAAGGGTGGTCCAGAGACAATTGTGGTTTCCAGTCTCTGGAATGTTTGTTATGAAGAAATATTGAAAAATGCAATTTACAAAACTTTGCAACAAGGAGGAGGGGGTCATGATTGAGACATAAGCTATTAATGGATTGTTACTGGATTACAGTAAAGTAGAAGAAGGGATGAGAGAGAGAGAAACAAAAAGACAAGAGGCTTCCACTGAAACTGTATAAAGAGAGGTAAAACAAGAAAGTGAGAGCTTTTTACATGGAGAGCAGAATGCACTGCTGAGAATGTGATGAGTGGAAAAATTTAGCATATTCTCATCACATTTACAAGTTTAAGGCATGATTTAATAGGGTATGTGACAGCAGGATAGTTGGAAATCCAGGATACACTGGAAATCCTTCTTTACATTTTGATTTATTATGTGGTCTACTGTATGATGATAAAACATTTTATCATCACTGTTATTCACTGTGTGAGTAATTAATAGAAGATAAAACAACAACAAAAGTGGATATTAAAAAGAAAGATTCTTTAAATACACAGAGCAAGCATGATAGCAAACAGTATCCTCCAAAATGTTTTACTTATTTTTATACCAATTCCATGCACCAAAGGATGAAAACCTATAGTATACTAGTATCCGAGGTTGGCTAGGTTATATAATCTGGAAACTCTCTCTAAACATCACACATCATAGTTTAAGCCACTTCAGACCTCCAATAAGTGGTGGTCTGAGAAATGCAATGAAAATTATCTACTGTATAAAGACATTTGAAAATAACTGTACCAAAATGATTCAAATCGCTTAAGAGTTATGAAAATAGGTGATACTGATTTCTTTCTTTTTTTTTAAACTATGATGCTGCAGTCATGCTTTAATAATACAAGTGAAGTTTCAATTTCTATAGCAGATAAGCTGCTTATATTACCTAATCATATAAGATCAAAACAGAGGCATGATTAACAAAATACTACAGGTTCATTTTTGAGATTAAAGGAAGAGTGCACAAATAACAATGGAGGACTAGACAGGATGCCTTGGATTCATCAGATGGTATTTTGTGGCTCTGGTATGTGTCAGTGGTTCTATACTTATATATATATATATATATATATATATATAAAAAGATAGGCTGAAATTTGAAACGTTTTTATGTCAGGTTTTTTGTCTTACCAGCATGGAACTCGGGGGGTTGGGCACCGTGGGCTCTTGAGGGCAGAGACCCTAGTGTGTGAGTGTGTGTTAAAGATGCTAAGTTATTTTAAATATAAATCTGGTTTTTTTTACTCCATTTCCCAATTAAGCAAACAGACAAGTCAGTCAAGTTATGCCTGCAAGTGTTGCAAGTCTAGCTGACCCTGCACGTGGTGCAAGACCAAGGCAACTCATGGTAAAAGTAAAATAAGCTCTGATCACTATTCTTAATATTTACCCTTAATGCAAAGCACATCTCCTGGAGGAGATGTATGATGCTATGTATTAAAGACAAGGGGCCACTACCCAGACCGGTTTCGATCTTTATTGAGGTCTCGTCAGTGGGAGCCAGGCTAAGAAATATTAAGTTTTAAGTAATACAGAGCTTATAAATATTTTACCAACACAAGTTACCATAAGGTGCTTTGACCTTATTAAATAAAAATCTCAGGATGAGAGATAGATGTAGAAAGTTTTTTTGTTTTTTTTTTTACCTTGGGTATATCTCTCATCCTGAAATTTTTATTTAATAAGGTCAAAGCACCTTATTAAATAAAAATTTAATAAGGTGCCAAAGAAATGAGGAGAATGAGAAGTTGTTTCAATAAGTTTGAAATTGAACTAATCGCAATGACAGTTACTTGTGTTTTTACACACTTAAGGAAAAAAAGTCGAGAAATGATGGAAGGGTATGATGTGTTTTGTGAGAATAGAAGGGGTAAAAAGGGAGGGGAAGTGCTATTGATGATAGAAAAAGAGTTATGTCCATATAAAGTCGAGATGCAAGACAGAAATTGTGCCAGTAGTTTTGAGGCAGTATGGTATGAGATAGAGGTGAATGGAATCAAATACTTGGTGGGATGTTGTTATAGACCAGGTAATGTGGATGGTGGTGATAATGAAATGTACAATCAAAGTAGCCAAGTAAATAAGAAAAGGGTGATCATTATGGATGATTTTCATTATGGCAATATAGACTGGAATGATGAGATAGCAACTGGAAGTAAAGAAAATGAGTTTCTTGAGGGATCACTACCTCAGACAGTATGTAACAGAGCGCACACGAGGATTGAGGGTCTTGGATTTGGTCATCTCATCAGAGGATGTAATTATCAATGAGGTGTCAAATCATCCACCAATTGGTGAGAGTGACCATAAGGTGATTACCTGGGTGGTTGCCAGCAGTGCAAGGACCTTTGTGAGTAAAGGGAATATGTGGAACTACAGGGGGGGGGGGGATTATGAAGAGCTCAGGAGACAGCTTGCGGGTGTAGCGTGGAATGAGGAGTTAGCTGGAAAAGAGATCAATGCAGCTAGGGGGATATTCAAAAACTGTTTAGTAGATGCAATGTCTAAATGTATTCCAAGGGTGAGAAGGTTAAATAAGGTGGGTGTGAGATGGATGAATAAAAAGATTAAGCATGCGATACAGAGAAAAGGGGCATTGTGGAGGCAGCATAAGAGAAGTGGAAATAACCAATTCCATGAGGTCTACAAAGACCAACCAAGGAGGGTGACTTGGTTGGTGAGGTAGCTAAAGAGAGGTATGAACAGCAGTTGGCTAGTGAAGCCAAAAAGAATCCTAAGGAATTCTTTCGATATGTAGCCAGCAAAAGAAAGAATAATTATGGAAGGATGACATTGATCGGAGAAAATGGTATAAAGACAGCTGATGCAGAATGTGTGGTGGAGATATTTAATGAACAGTTCATAAAGATCTTTCAATCTTGTGAATGTGACTTCATGGAGGGATTGAGAGCAGTTGATAATGGGGAGGAGAGACTGACTGTAGGTGAGCAAGAGGTGTATGGGGAGTTTAGTAAACTAGATGTTAATAAGGCTGTGGGACTTGATGATATATCACCACGTATTCTGAAAGAATGTGCCAGGGAGTTGACCCTTGCCTTGACATATTTTTTTTTTAATATGAGTCTTGCACTCGGTCAAGTTCCTAAGGAGTGGAAGGAGGACAAGATTGTGCCACTTCGTAAAGGAGGTGATCGAACTCAAGCATCAAACTATAGGCCTATCTGTGTGTCAGGTATTGTGGTTAAGTTGCTGGAGAAGCTTGTGAGAACTAGGATCCAGAGTTGGGTTGATAACAATGGTATTATTTTTGATGGACAGCATGGATTTGCTAAAGGAAGGTCATGTTTTAGTAATCTACTTACTTATTACAATAAAGTGATTGCTTCCTTGGACAGAGGAAAAGGATAAGTAATATACTTGGATTTCGCAAAGGCTTTTGATAGAGTACCTTATGATAGGTTGACAGTCAAACTAGAGCAGATGGGGTTGGATATTAGATTGGTGTATTGGATTGGAGATTGGCTATCTCATAGGTATCAATAAGTTGTGTATGGGGGAGCGATATCCAGGAAAAGGAAAGTCACTAGTCGAGTGCCTCAGGGGTCTGTTTTAGGTCCATTACTATTTATTTAACTTGTATATTAATGATATAGGTGAAGATTTGGATGGAGATATTCAGTTGTTTCTAGATGATGCAAAGTTGGGACGAACCAGGAAGTGTAATGAAATGTTGTGGCCTTACAGGAAGACTTGAATAGATTGAGTGATTGGGCATGGAAATGGGGATGTGAATTCAATGTTGCAAAATGTAAGGTTTTAAAATTTGGAAAACAAAGATGGGATGCAGAATTTATGCGTGATGAGAATATATTGTTGGAGGTAGAGGAAATAAGAGATCTGGGGGTGATAGTGGATAAGGATCTAAAATTTAGCGGACACATCGCCAAAATTGTGAAGACAATACATAAGCTTCTGGGAATGATGCAGAGGACACTGATGTGTAGAAATAGGGAGATTCTTGTTCCGTTGTATAAGGCTTTGATTAGGCCACACATGGACTATTGTGCCAGATTTGGTCACTGGGTTTTCAGAAGGATGAAGAGATGTTGGAAAGGGTCAAAAGGAGACTGACTAAGGAAGTTTCTGACCTCTGGAATGTCGACTATGAGGAAAGATTGAGAAGATGTAATTTGCAGAGTCTGGTGGACAGGAGGAAGATGGGGAGATATGATAGAGACCTACAAGTTGGTAAGGGATTGTTATAGGATCAATGCTGGTGAAGTTTTACAGAGAACAGTGGGAGATCTGGGGAGAACCAGAGGTCATCCCTGGAAACTGTATAAAGAGGATGTGAGTAGGGGAGTGAGAGACAAGTTTTTTTCGTGCAGAGTTGTGAATGATTGGAATGCCTTGCCTGAGAATGTGGTGTCTGAAGAGTTTGAATGTGTTTAAAACATGGTATGATGAGCTGTGTGTGTGATAAAAGGACCTCTCAGATGAGTCTTTGACTCCATGCGGTCTTGGGGTGGTAATAATAATAATAAATCAGTGATTATTTCAGTGAAGCAGTGCCAATGAAAATACCTATATATAAATGACAGAAATAGACAAGATAGAATCTCAGAAGAAGAAGATGCCTCTGCTTAACTGATTTATATAAAATAGAAACATGGAATGTAAGAAGCATGTATCAAAGAAAACTGGAACTGGTAAGGAAAGAAATCAGAACTGGAGTTAAGATGCTAGGAATCAGTGAACTAAGATGGAGAGGAATGGATCACTTTGATACCGATGATTTTATGATATATTACTCTGGACATGAAAGTCTTTGAAGAAATAGAGCAGCAGTCATAGAAAAGAATACATAAAATACATTTTGGGTTACAACCCACTGTTCAATAGAATAATTTTAATCAGAATAAAAGGCATATCTATAGGGATGCTTAAGGGCCAAAGCTGTATAACTGAGAGGAGACCTCCACATAGCTTTAAAGGAACAAGGAGAACAGGCCAGAGCTTTTGACCAAATGCCCACTCCCCACCTTCTCATGGTGCACCCTGTTAGGTATCTACCTGGATCCTGAAGGAATGAGGATGGGCTGGCAATTTGGAATTAAGCCGACCAAATTGTATTCTTATTGGCTTAAACCACAAATAAAATTATAGTACAACATGACAGAATTTCATGCTGGCTTGGATATCACCAGGTTAAACAAAGCCTCTGTTGTTTTCGCAAGGGAACCAGGGAAAACAGCAAAAACTCAGTAACGGAAACAAATCTTAAAACATACCACAAATCAACATCACCAGAGTTCAAGATCAGCACTATAAACATAAGAAGGCTGAATGGCAAAGAAATGGAGCTACCTGAGGATTAGATAAGCACCAGATCGACATAATAGAAGTGACTGAAAAAGAGAAGAAAAGAAGACAAAAACTGCTGAGATCTTTCTGAGCAATAAATGCAAAATGTTATATTCAGGAAATGACAATGAAGGAAAAGAAGGAGTAGCTATAGTATTCAACACTAAATAAATACAAGGCTAATCTTATTGAATGGCAGACAATATCGAGTAGATTGATGTGGATAAATATCAGAATGAGGAATTGGACAATGAGACTTATTTGTGCCAAATGTCCCTCATTAGGTTCTATTAAGGTAGAAATGGAGGAATTTTTTGAGGCTTTAGAGAAAGCTACTGACACAATGAAAAAGGAAAAGTTAGTCCTTGTTGGGGATCTAAATAGCAAAGTAGGAAATGATTGTCAGACATACAAAAATAATTTGGGAAAATTTGAAGAAAAGAGCAAAGCTAATAATAATAATGTCAAATAACCTGTTAGAATTCTGCTCAAGACTGGTCATTACTAACACAATGTTTCAACATAAAAATGAGCACAAATTCACATGGAGAGAAGAGGTAATGAATAAGAAAAGTCTCATTGATAGTGATATTTTCTCACTGGTGCAGGACACTAGAGTGTACAGAGGATTTGAAATTGGAAGTCATCACCATTTAAGTCTTGAGTTGGATAAAATTGAATTTCATATTGAAAAGAAGGTCATGTAAGAAGGTTTTAAAGCTAATAAAAGTTGAGCAGCTCTCAGATGTGAACTGTAGACTAAAATACACAAACATTATTCAAGAAAAAATGAAAGAGTTTGAGTACAGGAAACAAATCTTGGAGATTCAGTGGCAAATCCTGAAGAAAACATTGAGTGATTCAGCCAGAGAGGCATGTAGTGAGGTTGTGTGCAAGGATAGAAAAATTGCAACACCATGGTGGACACAGGAAGTTAACGAGGCAGTGAAGAAAGCATATAGAAAGTTCCTGGTGAATAAGTCAGCTTGTGCTCTAAGAGAACACAGAGACAAATGCAAAAAAGCTAAACAATGTGTAAAACCAGCAAAACAAAAGTCACGGGAAGACTTTAGCAAGAACATAGAAAATAAATATCAGAAAGGTTGCAAAATATTCTGGAGGCTGTTGAAAAAGTTCAGAGATGTAAGAAAGAGTGCTGTAAACTGAATTAGAGATAAAAGTGACATGAAAAGTGAAGAAAAAGATATCCTTGATGTATGGAGTAATTACTTCAAAAAATTGCTAAATGAAACAAACAGTGACAGCACAGTAGTAAAAAAAACATTCAAGAGGCATGTAAAAAAAAAAATACATATCCATACTTGTAGTAGAAAAAGCCATGAAAAGAATTACAGTGGCTGCACTACATAGTTCAGAAGGCCTGGACAGAGGGACGAATTCCAGATAATTGGAGCAGAGCTCTTATAGTACCTATATATAAAAAGGGAAATAAAACTGAATGTGAGACTTACAGAGATATTTCCGTGCTGAGTGTTCCTGGTATGATTAATGCAAGTAAACTTGCAAAAGGGATGAAGGATTGTGGAAGGGAAGCTTGGTGATGAACAAGCGATTCAAGCTAAATAGAGGCTGTTAGGATCAGATTTTCACTTTACAACAAATAGTTGAGAAATGATGTGTCAATTTATCTGGAAAAGGCATATGACAAGGTGCAAGTGAAAAGCTATTCAAAACACTACAGTAGAACTACAGCTGTATGGTGTCAATGGAGCATTATATCGAGCAATACTTAGTCTTTATTTGAGTTGTAAGTCAGCAGTTAGAAATGAAGTACAGGAAGATGGTTTAATGTTAAATCTGGTGTTAGACAAGGATGTACATTATCCCCCCCCCCTCTGTTATTCATTATCTATATGGATCACATTATGAAGGAAAGTGGTATTAAACCTGATATCAAAACTGGAGGTGTTATTCTCAGCTCTTTACTTTATGCAGATGATGTTATACTTCTAAATAAATCTGCTACAAGTCTGCAAGATTTCCTGACTAAATTGAATAACTGTTGTAATAGATATTGTAGGAAGACCAACAAAGACAATGAAAATAGGCAGAAGAATTGAAAATAGCAACTGCATTGTGAATGGAGCACCTATAGAACAAGTAAAATATTTCAGACAATCAGGCACGATTTTTAGTGAAGATTGTAAATTAAATATGGAAATAGACAACAGAATCAACCGTTTGGCAACTCCTATAGGAGAGATGACCTTGTTAATGCTTCTGCCTGGTATCTCCACTTGGGCCTGGCTCCCACTGAAGAGACCTCAATAAAGGTCGAAACTAGTCTGGGTAGTGGCCCGTCCCTTAATGCATATTAAGGGAAGGGCCACTATACATATCCGCAAGGAGACGTGTTTTGCATTATGGGAGATACTGAGAGAGGAGTGATGTTAGCTTGCTCCACCTTTGCAACGAATTGCCCGGTGTTGTACCATCTTATCCCAGTCCTGAAGATACTTTCAGGCGCAAACTTTGTTTGCTCACACTTGGATGAAGGATTAAACTAAATTTATTATTCGAATCAACAAAGCTGGTATGATAGGAACTCAACTGAATAAATTTATATGGAATAAGAGAGAAATTAGTCACAACACTAAATTAACTGTATACAAGAGAGCATTCAAGCCATTTTAACTTATGGATCTGAGAGCTGGGTTAGAAATAAAACACTTGACCAAAGACTAGAGACCACAGATATGAGACTCTTGAGAAAGATTAGATAAAAGAAAATGGTACACATGGACTTCACCTAAAATGGATATTAGGAAAGAACTTCACATTGTTAGTATCCAGGAGTATATTAGCAGAGCTAATCTCAGGTGGTATGGTCACTTAAACAGAATGAGAGAGGAAAGATTAGCAAACCAAGTGTTCTTTGCTAGGCTGATAGGAAAAAGATCCAGAGGAAGACTTAGATATATGTGGATTGAAAAAGACAAATATAAGATCTGATAATGTTGGAGTTTTGACATGTAAGGCTGATTTGGAGGAAAATTGTAGATAGGAAATTAGTGGTGATGTAAGTATTTCATGTAGCACTATCATATCCTGCACACTCCATGAGGGTAGGTACATGGCAGGAATTTGATGATTATGATGATAATGATAAAAGGCATATCCAGTGAATGTTACACCCATACAAGTGTATGCACCCACTACAGATTCAAGTGAAGATGAGGTTGAAGAATTTTACAGCCACTTGCAACAAGTAGTATACAGTATTGATAAAACTGATTTTCTCTTGATATTAGGTGATTGGAATGTAAAAGTGGGACAAAAAGAAGGCAAAACTGGAAAATTTGGTTTAGGGCTAAGGAATGAAGCAGGGGAAAGGATGTAGGAGTTTTGTGTTGAGAACATTCGCTTTCAACAACTTAAAAGAAAATAGTACACATAGACTTCACCTAATGGAGAATACACAAATCTGATAGATTACATTGTTGACAGCAGAAGGTGGAGGAATGCTATCGAAGCAACAAAAACACTACCTGGTGCAGACTGTGGGACAGATCATGAATTATTGATAGCGGAAGTTAAATTGAAATTAAGGGCTAAAAACAAAAGGACAATATCAGATTTGATTTAAATCCTATAAATGAAGCATTTAAAGTAGAAGTAGGAAATTAAAAAGTTTTGAAGAAGACAGGAAGAGAATAAGAACTACGAGAAGAAACAAAATGTACAGTCATAGAAGCAGCAACAAGAAAGAAAGAAAGATTGAAAATGGTTATTAGAAGAAGATATTCAAATAGCAGAGAAAAGAAGAAAATGAACCTTCAGAGAAACAAGGAAAGGGTTAGACAACTGAGTGCAGATTTCCAAAGACAGGCTAGGAAAGATAAGGAAAAACATCTAAACAAAAGGTGCAAGAGAAACTGAAAAAAAAATAAATGATGTTACAGAGAAGTTTATCCTTAGATTAGGAGTTGAAAAAAGTAATTTAGAAAATTGTCTGATGGAAGAAGAAGCAATGAAAAAAAAAAGATGGAAAGAATATGCAGAGGATTTGTACAAAAAAAGATAATACGGAAGAGAAATTAATATTAATACAGTTATCAACAAAAGTATGAATAATAAGTTGCAGTTAGTGTGAAAAGTCATTATTGTTATAGAAGGAAGAGTGTGGAGAAAGTGCAGAGTTCTTGGGATACTCCAGAACTGATAGGGAAATCTGAAGTCAGGAACCATCTACCTTGATACAAAGTGAATTATTAGCAAGGAAACTGTCAATTCACTCATGCTAGGTAGGGAGATCTGATCAAATGTCCCAAAAGTGTCAAGAGCAAACAAGGGTTTCTACAAATTATTTCATGGCTGGCTTGTGTACAAAAGTAGATAACATTATTATTATTCAGGCTTCCAGGGAGTCAAAAGACTCATCGAGGGAGGTCCTTCCTAAGACATAAAGTCTGTCAAGACTCATCGGGGGGAGGTCCGCCCCCTGAGAAACACAAAGTCTATCATACCACTCTTTAAACTCACTGACCGTTCTCGCTCCCACCACTCCATCAGGCATGTTTTCCACGGCTCAACCACCCTCCACACAAAGAAACCACTCCTTACCTTCTTGCTCACAGTTTCCTTTTGTAACTTCCAGGGATGGCCTCTTGTCATCACTCCTTCCCGCTGTTCAACCAAGCGAAAGAACTCCCCAGTGTCAACCCTGTAACCACCTCTCAACAGTTTAAAATCTCAATCATATCACCTCTCCTTCTTCTATCCACCAAACTCTGCAGTCCACATTCTCTCAGATCCTCATAACTATCCTTGTACAGTCCTGAAACCACCTTTGTCATCCGTCTTTGTATCCTTTCCACAGGTTTTGGTCCCCAGGATTTCCCTTCAAATCCTGGGGACCAAATCTGAGAACAATAGTCTAAGTGTGGTCTGATCAGAGTCTTATACACCGGAATGATAACCCTCTTATCTCTGCAGGTCAGTGTCTTTCTCATAATAGCAGCAATCCTCTGTGTTACCTTCACCACCTTTGCAATATGTCCCCTAAACTTCAGGTTTCTATCAATCATCAACCCCAGATCTCTTGTCTCCCCTACTTCCTCCAGTATAACTCCTCCCATAGAGTATGCAGCATCCCATCGATGTTTCCCAAACCTCAAGACCTTACATTTTGCTGCATTAAACTGACACTCCCATCCATTTGTCCATCTATCTAGCTTATTTAAATCCTCTTGCAGGGCTACCACATCTGCACTATTACTAATAATCCTTCCCAGCTTCGCATCATCCGCAAACAACTGAATATCCTCCTGCAAACTTAGCTGGCTATGTCATTGATATAAAGGTTAAACAATATAGGTCCTAGTACTGAGCCCTGTGGGACCCCACTTGTAACCCTCTGCCTCCTGGAAACTGCTCCACCATACACAACTCTCTGATACCTATCAGACAGCCAATCCTGAATCCAGTTGACCAATCTGACATCCAGACCCATGTGCTGCAACTTAAATATTAGCTTATCATGTGGCACCCTGTCAAATGCCTTTGCCAAGTCTAAGAAAATTGCAGTATATGCCTTTCCCTCATCTAATGTTCTTGTAACTTTATTATAAAAAAGCTAGCATATTGCTAAAACAAGAGCGTCCTTTCACAAATCCATGTTGATTCTCACAGATAACATTACCCTCATCTGCCCAATGCTGTATACGGTCCCTCACTACTTTCTCCAAGATCTTAACAACTACTGATGACACACAGACTGGCCTATAATTAGACACTTCCAGTCTGTTACCACCCTTATGCAATGGCACTATCTTACCTTCCTTAAATTCCTTGGGCACCTTTGCCAAAGCCAGACTTTCATTGAAAAGCCACGTTAAAGGCACTGTCAATTCCCTAGCACATTCTCTCAAAACTCGTGGTGAAATACCATCCACTCCCACAGCTTTACTGACATCCAGAGTACTCAGTATCTGAAACACACTCTCCTCCTGTACCTCCAGACCTCGATCCAGTCCTATCCCTCTAGCATTAAAACTGACTCCTCTAGGATGAAATACTCCAATAAAGTGTTCATTGAACAATTCCACTATGTCCTCTACATCAGTCACTCTATTCCTATTTTTATCCCACAATATCATTCTTCCACAGTCATTTCTCCTCCTACTGGCCACATAGCTAAAAAATTCCCCAGGATTTTCTTTGGATCTTAGGGCCAATCTCCTCTCATATTCCAGTTTCGCTTTCCTTACCACACTAGTCACTCTTCTGGCCTGTGTCTTATATTCTTCATGCATCTCTTCACCTGTCTCCTTATATCTCTTCCATAGCCTCTTTTTCGCATGCAATTCCTGTTTAATATTGTTTGTCATCCACTTTATTCCAAATTGCATCCTCTTCTTCACTCGTGGTATACAACTTACCACTGCTGATAACAAATATTCTTTCACAATTTCCCACGCACTAGTGATATCCCAGCCTTCTAATTCCTCCCTCCATGAAACTTCCCGAAGTTGACGTCTAAGACTATTATAATCACCTGCCTTATAATTCCACATAAGTTCCCATCTCTTTGATACTCCTGCATGTCTATTCATTTTCCAAGTCAACACCATATGGTCACTCTCTCCAACTGGTGGGAGAGACGTCAACTCAGTTATTTTCAACTCTTCTGATGCTATAACCAAATCCAAAACTTTTGAACCTCTTGTTCCCTCTGTTACATGTTGCCTAAGACATTTGTCCCTCAAGAATTCTAGAAATTCCATTCCCCTATTGCTACATGCATCTTCCTCTCTCCAATTTATACTACTGAAGTTAAAATCTCCCATAACAATCATTCTTCTTGCACTTGCCAAACTCAGCTGTCTAAACATCTCCTGGTCCCCATCCTCTGTGCTCCTGGGTCTGTAGCAACACCCCACTAAATATCCTGTCTTGCCTACCTCTACCTCACACCATACGCTCTCAAAATCATTTGTCTCACTTCCTTCCAAATTCTCCACTCTTAGAGGACATAGGTCATCACTTATCATAAGCAGTACCCCACCACCACGCTTTCCCCTCCTATCCTGACGAAAAATGCTATACCCAGCGACTTCTATTCCTGTTGTTATATCCCCTTCTGTCAACCACGTCTCAGTGATCGCAATAATTTTTGGCCAGGCTGATGCTATCTGCGCCACCAATTCCTCTCCCTTATTCTGGATACTCCAGGCATTAGTATAAAGCATATAAATGCCACTGTTTCTATACCCAGCATTATCCCTTCTAGACTCCACTGGGCTCAGTGTTACCTGACATTGTCTCCCACCCCTGCTATCATCCTCCCTGGGACACACTGACTCATTCAGAACAGCAATCTCTCCAGATGCCTACGTCCTTCCTCATTCAAATATAAACGGTTTCTCGCATACAATTCCTCTCTTTCCTCAAACGCACTCCAAGCATCCACATATACCAGTCCTCTCTTGTCACACATTCTCGCTATTATGCCATTCAATATCACTGCTCTTTTGCACAGCTCATCATTATCATACCTAGGCAACACGCACACTATTTTTCCTCTCTCTGTCTTCTTCCGTACAGTCTCAAGCAAAAATCACATATCTCTCGCTGCCTGACTTACATTACCACTCAAGTCATTCGTTCCTACCATCACAATCATCTCATCCACCCTTTCACCTCTCTTAATTGCCATAGCCACCCTTTCTATTGTTCCTCCTGGCAAACACTCCTCACATATCCTATCTTGAACACCACGGATCATTGAGTCGCCATACGTTATACCTCTTACCATTCCCTCGCTCCTATTGTTTCCGTTCTCTCCTCTTCTTTCATTCCCATACCTCTCTCTTCTACTCTTTCCATTCTCTCCTCTTCTAGCACTCCCATACATCTCTCTCATTCCCTCTCTCCTACTGTTTCCATTTTCTCCACTTCTAGCACTTCCATACATCTCTCTCATTCCCTCTCTCCTACTGTTTCCATTTTCTCCACTTCTAGCACTTCCATATCCCTCTCTCATTCTGTCTCTCCTACTACTGTTTCCATCCTCTCGTCTTCTAGCATTCCCATACCTCTCTCTCATTCCATCTCTCCTACCGTTTCCATTCTCTCCTCTTCTAGCACTTCCATATCTCTCTCTCATTCCGTCTCTCCTACTGTTTCCATCCTCTCGTCTGCTAGCATTCCCATACCCCTCTCTCATTCCCTCTCTTCTACTGTTTCCATTCTCTCCTCTTCTAGCACCCCCATACTTCTCACCCATACTCCCTAAATTCTCTCTCTCCCCTACTCTGATTTGCCTTGCATTTATCTCTTCCATTGGTTGAGAGTGGTTAAGAGTTAGCCATGGAACAAGAGCAATGGATTCCACATTACTGATCATTAATTTAATCAAGTGGTGATCTTCTAAGTAACGAGAAAGTTGGTTGTTGATGACTTTTTCTTGGTTTTGAGAGGAATGAAGTGAGAGGATAAAGATTATTTGATAAGTTTGTGTTTCAGGAACAGGGAAGATTCCACAGGAGTGGAAAGAATGTATGGTAATCAGGGATGCATGAGGTGCAAGCTGGGGGCCTCACTCTCTATGGGGACCACATTTTAAAACCTTACTCCTCACAAAGAACAATAAAAAAACAGCATAGTTATAGTTGCAAAATAAAATACTTATTTTTAAATATTAAATTCATAATATAAAAACTAAAGGCCACTGAAAAATTTGTGAGGCCTCCCGCTTCCATTTGAAATACATTGTTCTTTCCTTCAAATATAAAACTAACAGGAACTCCTGTATTCCATAAGATTCATGTATGTAAGTGTACCATTTCTTTGCTGGACGTATATACACGTCCAGCAATCCTGGATAATATTCTGTCCACCTGTTGAAAGAACATGGATAAGAAGTGCAGTTTGACCATCATGTCCATTAGAAGGGGCAATAATCCTTCATGCTAAAAAGAACACATAACTAGATTACCTGGCGTACGCAGTATCTACGTTCAGTTGCCTACAGCAAGAAATGCAGTTGCTTGCCGTTTGCTCGGTAACCGGAATCTAAGTTATATCAGACTAAATACCTATGAGTTATATTAATTTTTTGCTGCTTGTTTTTATCATATAATTATAGTTTTTAATGCCAGCGCAAAATAAGAAATCCTTTCATACTTTCTTCACTTCATATTCTATCACTTTGGAAGATCAATGTCACTATCAATTTTTTTGCTAATTATTTTAATCGCCAAAACATTTTAAAATTCTCCCAGAACTTGATTGAAGATAATTATTTTTATCAAACAATTATTTTATAAATTCATGAAAATCTGAATCTAAAAATGAATACAGCCTCCATCTGTTTCAAATTAAGTTTTTCTTTTTTATTCATAATCTTAGCTTTTTCTTCTAACCATTTTTCTTTGGTTTTTTTGCATAGGTTATCAACTTTATTTTTTAGTGCTCTGTATTTTTCTCTATTCTCTTCATTGTTTTGTTGGTTTACAAGTATCTTGGCCTTTCTTTTCTCTTCTATGGTAGCTATGATTTCTTGGGTTATCCACTGTTTGTTTATTTTGGGTTTGGAACCTAGAGTGTCTTTTGCAATTGATAACACTGTTTCTTTTCCTTCTTCCCAGAATTTTCCGCTGTTCTGTAAGATGGAGGGTTTTAATTTCAAGCACATCTGTTCTAAAAATTTCATTTTTAGAACAGATGTGCTTGAAATTATTGTAATCAATGCCAAGAAGCATACCAACAAAACAACCTAAAAGTCTTCCATGATACTGTAAGAGAAATTACAAAGGAATTCTCAGCAAAAGCAGTAACAATGATAAACAACAAGATGACTGAAACCGGGAATATTGAATATATAAGAAAAATCTGGTCAAACCATTTTAAGACTATCTTCCACTAAGGAAACAAAACTACAATGCCAACAATAGAAGAAAATAATGATCACCCAAAAATTTTACAAGAAGAAGTTAGATACACAATAAAACAGATGAAAAACAATAAAGCACCAGGCATTGATACTATCCCTACTGAACTGTGGTCATATGGAGGCAGCATATCAATAGAATATTTAACAACCCTATTCAATAAAATACTACAAACAGGAGAGATCCCAGATGACTGGAGAACTGGAAAAATCATCCCAATATACAAGAAAGGAGACAAAAGAGACTGCAGAAATTACAGACCAATCAATTTACTCCCTCACACCTATAAAATATTCATGAGAATTATACAAAATAGATTAAAAAACACCTACGAAGAAATGATAGGCATAGAACAAGCTGGTTTCCGAGGAAACTATTCAACAATAGACCAAATTTTCACATTGCATCAACTAGCAGAACTCAGCTGGGAAGACCATAAAGAACTATATTGTTGTTTTGTGGACTTTAAACAAGCTTTCGATAACATCAACAGAGAAATCCTTCTCAAAATTCTACTAGAAAAAGCAATAGACAAATATATAATACAGTTTCTGATAAAATATTACTCTAAGACAAATGCAATAAAAAGGACACACTCACAACAGAACCCATAGAGATCCAAAAAGGAGTAATGCAAGGATGCCCATTATCCCCATGCCTATTCAACATATATCTAAAAGAAGTTGTAAAGAAGGCAATAGACAATGAGCCTGGAATCAATGTCAACAGTTTAAACATAAATAATATCAAATATGCAGATGATCTCGTCCTTATTGCAAGAACCCCAAATGAACTACAAAAGTTGATCAACAAGCTAAATGAAACCTGTAAAACATATGACATGACAATAAATATACAAAAGACAAAAGTGATGAAAATAGGGAGGAACAGAACTATCATCTCAGCCACCCTAAACGGAGAACAAATAGAACAAGTAGACAACTTCATATACCTTGGATCAAAACTAACAGAAACAATAAATGAACTCAAAACAATCAAACACAGAACAGCGATAAGATGGACCACCATGGGAAAATTACAGAAAATTTGGAAAACAAACAAGATATCTAAGCAAGCCAAAATCAAATTATATGAAGCAATAATTATACCAACAGTCATCTATGGAGCAGAAGCATGGACAGTTAAAAAAAAGAGAGGAGAAAAAACTGCTGGCATTTGAAATGAAATGCTTAAGAAAAATAAATAGAACAAGTTGGATAGAAAAGAAAACAAACATCACAGTCAGACAAGAACTATTGTATAAAAAGACAATAATAGAAAAAATTAGAAAACAACAACTGAGATGGTTTGGACACACTGTACGCATGGACGCAGACAGACTTCCTAACATCCTAATTAATACTTTTCCAACTGAAAAAAGAAGACCCGGAAGACCAAGAATTCCCTGGCTGAAATTAATAAAGAACATCTCGGGATGCAGAACATATAAGGAACTTTTTCGAACAGCAAGGAATAGAGAACACTGGAAGAGCCTGCTCAAGAGAAGACTCAACCCGTCTTAGACGGAAGAGAAGAAGAAGGCACCTCAATGGCTAACTCCTTTTCATCACTGAAAAGGAAAACAACTGTTCTTTCATGGCACTGTAACCACTGTTCTACCCAACAGATCCTTTTCTGTCTAGAGAAAACCTATTCACACTGAAAGCTACTTCATCACCCTTCCCAAGCATGGTGTTATCAAACCTTAGCTAACAGAGCTAGAGTCACCTATTAAGACCACACTAGCCACTTCACTGAATTCAATCATCTGCAACATTTTTAGCCAATTGCTTCCCTCTTAACAAAATCAAGAGTACTTACTTCACACATCTACCTAACCCAAGCTCCACCAAAATCCAATGCCATCCTCTGCATCCAGGGCACCTAAAAAAACTACACATATTCTTAAAAGGTATTAAAAGATATAACAAACAGACCTCCTTCAGGTCATACCAAAAATTAGCTACTCTTATGTGCTCATTATACAATTTGCTCCACCATCTAGATTATCCCAGAAAAACAGCATCCCTTGTTTTTCCTGCAAACTTAGATGATTCAAACAAACTAGAAGAGCAGCTAATATATGCCAAGAAGAACAGAGCATGTTCATCATCTGCATTATAGTCACTACAGGGTGGCAGACCATGCCCTGGATATTGATCACCAGATCCAACGAGGGTAAACCTTTCTCTTATACAGAAACAGATATAGTATAAATTAGAGGGACTATCTCTGGAATCCATTATAGTACATTCTTCAAATCCAAACAAATTTGGTTGCATCACATTGCCAAAAATCTGGGAGACCATCATTGGGAGATATTCAGCAAGATTCCACCACCACCACCAGTTAGGAGTAGGAGGCAGCATTTTGAAATCAGTCTGTGTTAGCCTTCCAGTTGCTGTGCTTATATGCATATGCTTAGTATTTCTTTGTGCCCATGAACATGTCTTGTGACCAAAGTGAAATACTAGCTTAAAATCTTAACTAAATAAATTTAGTATCAGTCAATTATTATCTTTAAATGCGTTTTCCCTATTAATGATCAACATGAGTGATAACAATCTGGACATTTATGCCAGATTACCTTATATTGTTGAAAGAACAAAAAACCAATGCCAGCTACACGGTGCACTTTCATTTTTCATTCCTGTGTGTGTGTGCGTGCATGCATATGGAGGGGGAGGGAGATACTCTGAAAACAGAAGCAATACTTTAGTAGAGATAAGGCTAATATTAAAGTGTGATATGTTCATTACTCTCATATGATCGAAGATGCATTTGTTGAAGACTTCTATTCATTGTACAAACACCCTGAAGTTTATGAAATCAAATGTGACTGAAACATCCTGTACAGATATAGCTTTAGCTGCAACATACTAGTCAAACTTATAAACCTTACTCTATACAAATCACATCAACCACCATTGCCCTCAATTCTGATCTCCATGCTATCCTCCAATGGGGGTTTAGATAATCTCATCTTGGAATTATCCTGATATCCTCTCCTGGAATATACACATCACAGCCATTGCCTCCCCAGCTTCTAAAAAACTAGGATTTCTCTTTCGTTCAACATGCTACTTCACCTCTGAACAGCTTTTAACTTTATACAAATCACAAATCTGCCCAGCTATTGAATATATTAATAACCCATCTCTTACCAACTCACTCTTCCCATTTTCATACAGGCATTTGGTTTCTGCAATATGCATATTCAGTAATTATTTCCATGGAAAATGTTCATATGAAATAGCATCGATAATTCCCCACTCAGTAGTAAGTCCATTGGAACATGTGGCTGCCACCTAACATCTCTTCAAAACATATCTTGAAACCCACAGAACTAGTTTATTTTCTTCTTTCTTCATCCCTGCTACTGCTGTATTGTGGAACAGTTTTCCCCCTTATGTGTTTCCCAAGGAATACAATATACAAATTTTAAAATTAAATGTAAACAAGTTTCTCCTTTACCAACCCACTACCCATACACAGTATTGATGTACTATAGGTTGCTTAACCAACCTCTTGTGTATGGGATCAACATAATATAAAAAACAGCCAATCTGACTCATTCACAACTAGCAACTTTTCCATCAATAACTGCTGAGACAAAAATTAAGTATTTTCTCTCAGCTGGGGAAGAAGCCATCATGTATCATAGCAGAAAAATTGAATCCTTGAAGCTCTAATGAAAAGAAGCTAGCTGGAACCCGCCATGGTATGAAGATTTGATGCTTCAAGTTAAGCTCAATCTGGTCACACACATTAGGTCTCTTGCAAAATGAAGAATATGGCTTCATCAACCAACATAGTTAGATTAATGAATTGATAACTGGTAATTAGTTTACGGAATTAACAACTCATAAAGTATATTAATTAAAGGTAACTTTAATGAATAACTTCTATATTTCGGCAACGTCACACTGCCATCTTCAGGAACATAAAGATATGGTATGTGCACGCAGGCACTCACAAAGCAAATGAGGAAGAAAGCAAGAAACTAATATTGTTCCTAAAGTCCTAATGGTACCCTCTGGTGAGCTAATTTGGTAGTCTTGGCAGTTGGGCTGAAGTTCTCATAATGTAAGTCTCCCAAATTTGGGGTAGTTTCATGCACCCAAATTTGTTGAGGTTAGGAACATTTTTTAGAGCTGCTGAAGATTCTTTGAATAATCTTTCGTATTTAAACTTGCTGCGATGTATTATTTTTGTTTTCTTCCAACGAATTTTATGGTGGGTATCTAAGGCAAGGTCTGCCAGCCCAGAGCGGCTGTACTGGTGAAACCGGATGTAGTCTTTGTGTTCTGAAATCCTGATATTTGTTGTTCTGCCTGTTTGGCCAAAGTAGGACAATTTGCAGCTGCAAGGGACCTCGTATACACCAGGTAGGTCTAGGGGAAGTGGTTGAGTTATTGAGGAATATGTTTTTTCAACATATTCCTCAAAGGAATATGTTGAAAGTTTATTTTTCACTAGGTTAGACTATAATAAATTTAGTTTAATCCCTTATCCCAGTGAGAGCAAACAAAGTTTGCCCCTGAAAATATCTTCAGGACTGAATATAGTGTTGTACTATCTTACCTGGGTAAGTAGTACAACACCAGGTAACTCATAGCAAAGGTGGAGTAAGCTACCAACACTCCTGTCCCAGTATCTCCCATAATTCAAAACACATCTCTTGTGGATATGTATACTGTTATGCATTAAGGGATTGGCCACTACCCAGAGTTGGAGATACCAGGCAGAAGCAGTAGCAAGGTCATCTTTACCTATAAGAGTTGCCAAAAGGTTTGCCACCTTTTTTTATTAAATTACTCTGGATTTAGAGAAAGATGTTGAAAGTTTATTTTTCACTAGGTTAGACTATAATAAATTTAGTTTAATCCTTTATCCCAGTGAGAGCAAACAAAGTTTGCACCTGAAAATATCTTCAGGACTGAATATAGTGTTGTACTATCTTACCTGGGTAAGTAGTACAACACCAGGCAACTCGTAGCAAAGGATTAAACTAAATTTATTACAGTCTAACCTAATGAAAAATAAACTTTCAACATCTTTCTCTAAATCCAGAGTAATTTAATAAAAAAAGGTGGCAAACCTTTTGGCAACTCCTATAGGTAAAGATGATCTTGCTACTGCTTCTGCCTGGTATCTCCAACTCTGGGCCTGGCTCCCACTGAAGAGACCTCAATAAAGGTCGAATCTAGTCTGGGTAGTGGCCAATTCCTTAATGCATATCCACAAGGAGATGTGTTTTGAATTATGGGAGATACTGGGATAGGAGTGTTGGTAGCTCACTCCACCTTTGCTACGAGTTACCTGGTGTTGTACTACTTACCCAGGTAAGATAGTACAACACTATATTCAGTCCTGAAGAGATTTTCAGGTGCAAACTTTGTTTGCTCTCACTGGGATAAAGGATTGAACTAAATTTATTACAGTCTAACCTAGTGAAAAATAAGCTTTCAGCCTGTATCAGCCATTCGTTTCTCATTCCTGCAATATCACAGCCTGGATGATATACTCTTGCAAAATGTTCGCTTAGTAATTCTACTATTTCAGCTGATTCAGTTACTTCCCTGCCATCGGCATTCCTTAGAATCATTTTGCCGTATACATTTTTTCTTTTACTTGCAGTATATCGAAAGAACTGTTTGGAATTCACTTTAGCTTGCATTTGCTAATTTACATTCATAATCTGCTTTTGCTTTTCTTACTATAGTAGTTACCCTTCTGGCCTGTGCTTTGTACTGTTCGTGTGCCTACAGGTCACCTTTCTCCATGAATTGCATCCACAATTGTTTCTTTTTTTTGCAGCTCAAGCTTAATGGTGTTATCCATCCATTTAACTTCCACTTGATTTACTCTCCAGACTACAGGTATGCAGTCAGCCATTACCTCCCTCAAACGCTCTTTAACCACTTCCCATGCACTACAACATCTAGCCCTTGCAGTTTAACATGCCATGGCACTGATCCAAGCAATCTCCTAAGCTTGTCATACTTACCAGCCCGGTAATTTCACATGTACTGTCTTAATTAAAAATTCCACACATTTAGCCACTTCCCAGGTCAAGACCCTTATGATCACTCTCACCAATCGGTGGCAATATATGGCCATATTCATAATAGTAAATTTCTCAGATGCAATTACTAGGTCAAGCACTCTCGAACTCCTAGTATATTCTATTACATGCTGCCTCAGGTAGTTATCCCTTAGTAAGTGCATAAAATTCATTTCCTTCCTCCAATTAATGTTACCATAATTGAAATCCCCCATAATAATTACCAGTCCTCCACTCATTGAGTCTATTTGCCTATGCATACTGTCTCCATTATCTATTCCATCACCTGGTCTATAGCAGCACCCAACTGTAAATTTTGTTCTGCTGACTTCAATCTCACACCAGATAGCCTCAAATGTGCTATTTTCACTATCTTGAAGTTGAACTTTTATTCTCTTTTGGCTGCAGTTCAGCTATCATCAATAATACTCCTCCCCCCCATTCTTTTCTCTCTGCCTTTCCTGAACACACTATACCCATCATATTCTATCCCACTAACTACAGTGGTATCTTGCTAATCCGAACTAATAAAAACCTTGCTCGTTCGGATTAGAGAATTTACCCCCAAGAGACAACAATAACAAGCGTTTAAGACAAAAATAATCAGATTCTAATGATACATCAATTTAATTCTGTAAATAAATGAAGTAACTAATAGAAAAAAAGCTACTGTACTGCAACATAAAAATTTAGTTTGCATGTACTGTATCGTTGAGGATGCTGATTTAATAAAATTGCATAGTTCAGTACATAATTTAATTTGCATAAAAAATATCACTTTCTTGTACAGAACACATGTATAGAGGCTTAAGTGCTGTGAAGACATAATGTAATGTTGGAGGTTTAATGGATTTTTTACAACACTCAGAAAGGATTAAAAAGAATCTGAGTGTTGTAAAAAATCCATTAAACCTCCAACATTATGTACAGAACACAAAAAAAAGTTTCACAAAATAACACAAAAAGTTTTTTTAATTTCTTTGTAAAAAAGTCACCGATTTTCTTTCGCTTCTTGGAAGCTGAACTTTTTTCGAATGCTTCTTCTCGGAGCTGCATTAGCAACAAAATTTTGTGGAATGGCATATCATTCTGCTTAGCTCATTCTATACACATATTGAAACTGTCAACTGCCTCTCCATGTTTTACTTTTTTTTCTTCGAGTTCTTTATCGTCATCATCATCGTCTTCTAATTCATTCTGTAGCGTCATATTTATAATTTCAGCATCTGATTTGATTTCGAATTCACTTTCGGTTCTACCTGTAATCCATTCCTTAACATCTGTTTGTGAAATATGAACATCTGGATTTATATTTTTAACTAAATTATGCACGTTTTGAAGTTCCTCTTTTTGTGTATCACCGTAGTTATCCAGGTAAATTCTAGAAGGCCACAGTTTTTTCCATGACGCTCGAATTGCTTCAGGTTCGACGGCTTCCCAAGCAGCAGCAACCGAGAATGCTACATCCTCCAAATTTATATTTTTTATCGATGTAGTAACGTCATAATTTTGGGAAATTACGTTTAAAAGCAGGTCTTTACGATATTTTAATTTAATGGATTGTATTATGTTCTGATCCATTGGTTGCAACAATGGAGTACAGTTTGGAGGGAAAAACATAACCGTAAAATTTCCATCATTACTAATCAATTCATCTGCCAGAGGATGTCCAGGACAGTTATCCATTAATAAAAGTGCTTTCTGTTCCAAATTCTGGGATTTTAAATAAGTTTTAACAGACGGTATGAAATCGTTGTGAAACCAGTTTGAAAAAAAAAAAAAAAGTTCGATATTCATCTATCCTTTACATTGACTTTGGTACAAAACCGGAAGGCAGCAGTTCTTAAATGGTCTTGGGTTTCTTGATTTTCCAATCATAAGTAACTTTAATTTATGTTTTCCTGAGGCGTTTGCACAAGGCATTATCGTGACATGCTCTTTGTACATTTTTTGACTAGGTGCTGAGGCTTCATTTCTGTGAACTAGAGTTTTCTCTGGTAACGACTTCCAACAAAGACCACTTTCGTCCACATTATAAATTTAATCATCGGTTAAATTTAATTCAAGAATTTTTTTCTAAAAAAGCTTTTTGGAATGGTTCTATGGCGGAAAAGTCACTAGACAGTTTTTCCTCTGATATTGATAGATACCAAATACTGTGGCGTGTCTTAAATTTTTCTAGCCAACCATCACTTGCTTTGAATTTCTGATCCGGGTAAATTTGTGAATGGAAATGCTTAGCTTTCTGCTTTAAAATGTCTCCAGAGATGGGAGTATGACGACTTCTTTCTTGAAGAAACCACATGTAAACAGCAGAATAAGTAAAGAAAAATCACTTGTTTTCAGAGTTTGTCTCTTGCTTGGTCCTTCTTCTGTGGTTGAAACATAAGTTAAAATCCTATCTTTTTTTTTTATTTTTTTTTTTTATGTCACTGATTGTAGATTTGCCGACATTGTATTTAGTAGCAAGTTGTATGGCCGCTTCACCTTTTTCCAGACACTGAATTATTTTACACTTATCCGACAATGATAATGTTACGTGTTTTCTTTTGTTAGGCTTCAACCCGGTAGCCATTTTAACAGAATAAATTTTAGTGTTAAAAAACAGTAAAATAAAAAATGAAGTTAATGAACAACAAAACTGTCACTTTTAAAATTTATCTGTAAAATAAAATCACTTACTAAAACAATCGATAATCATTCACTGAAAACTTACGAAAACACAAAACAATAAATGACAACTCAGACAACGCTTCATTTCAATAACCAAAGAAAAACTGAGCGTTATATACAACCAGGTTTTAGGCTAAGTCGTTGTTGAAGAAACGTAAAGATAAACAAACACCATGCAAGGTGACTAATCAGTTCATTAAGGACAGTGGTGATACATGCCGACAATATGGTACGTACTGTATAAAAAAGCAAACGTGAACACACAATAAATCAAAATAGGTCTATAGTATAACCATACAATCGACAATATGAAAAAAATACTGTACTGTACTGTAATAATAATATAAATAAATAATAACAGTTAAAATAATAATTATTAAATAAAATAATAGTACATAAAATAATAATACGTAATAAATAAAACTTTTTTTTCTTTCAAACCGCAGTTCGGATTACTGGAGGGTTCGGACTAAAAGAGGTTCGGATTAGCGAGATACCACTGTATATCATTTTCTGTTAGCCACGTCTCACTAATGCCAATAACCTGTCGCCAGGAAGAACTAACCAAGGCCAAAAATTCCTCCTCCTTATTCCGAATACTCCTGGCATTAGTGTACGTAAAGTGCAGAAGTCCCCTAGCGCCCCACCTCTATTTTGATGCCTTATACTAACTATCCCAATTTGGTTTGTTATCCTTCGTCCTAACTCAGGCATATTATACACATTCTTATACTCAACTGCCTCACTGATGTCTGCATGTCCACTTAACAGCATCCCCACCCTCCCTAAAAGCTCTAGTTTCCTGATTCTGCACATCCACTTTCACTTCATTCAGCAACAATTTTTCCAGTCTCCGAACACCAAATCCATTCAGATGCAAACCTTCTTGTATAAGTCCTTTCGCCCATCAAACTCACTCCACACTAGTCCTCCTGCATAACCTACGCATAGTCATTCACAATTATGGCCCTCCTTCTCAACTCTACTCTGTCATACCATGGTAACAGACTAACTATCTTAACTCTCTCACTCTTTCCTTTTGCTACTGCTAGTAATTCTTTCAAGTCCTCTCTCATAGCAAATTTTTCACCTTTTAAATCATTCATTCTGGCCACTACTATCATTTCTTTCACCTTATGCTTCTGAGCTTTAATAGCCTCACTTACATTATTAATTTTTGGACCTGGAAAACATGATTTTGTCAAACTCTCATCTATTACATCTTTTACTACCGAATCACCATATAACACACGCTCCTTAATTTTTCTTCCACTCCCGATCATGTTCTCATTTATATCATAATGCACTTGCTTCTCTTTTTGTTAGCTGATCAACTAGGTAGACATTTTGTAATTGCTCCAACTGCCGCTTCACCCTATGTATCACTCCATGCAACCGAGCTATCTCCCTCATTGCAGCTAACTGTTCTTTTTTTTTTTTTTAATCAGTCAAACCATTCTCTCGCTCTGTACTTTTACTTTCACCATCAACTGTATCACTTTTAAACTCACTCTCTATGCTATCTGGCATTACATCACAATTTTCTATCGCATTCTGACTTTCATCCACTACGTCAATCTCACGACCTGAGACACACTTCAGATTCTTGCTTTCATGACATTTTCCCACTACTATCGCTCTGAAACCAAACTCCAGCTGCTCTCAGCAAAGCATACATTCCACAGACCTTACACTGGACGAATTCCTTTTGGTTAAATTCTTCAAACAAATACAGCGATTTGGATGCCATTGCCTTTCTTCGCTTTGGTGCCATGTGCTATGCTATATATCTAACATGTCTTATCAAAATACTAAATTAACTCTATTTAAAACAACCTTTTTAAGTTAAACTAATTAACTCCGCAATACATTCTAATTCTAGCACAATTTTTAAACTAATAACACTATCTTTTAAAAAACTAAATAACTTATCTTTCAGAGCTCTTCAAACGCAGTACTACCATCAACATGCCCTCTTCCTATCTATCGATCTGTCCATAACCAAGGTGGCTACAATACCTCAAATTGAGGAAAGTGACCATGTGGTCACTTTCCTCAACTTGACTTGGGAAATAGCAAAAACAGTTAAGAAAGGGTATATGTGGAACTACAAGGCAGGTGATTATGATACATTTAGAAGGCAGCTTAAAGCAGTACCATGGCATAAAGGCATACAAGGAAAGGATGCAATCTCAAGAAAAGGATCAGACAAGAAAGGTGACCAGCATGGTAAGGAAGGCAAAATCAAATTAGCTGAACAGGCAAAAGGAAATCCTCAAGAGATTTTTCTTTATGTGGCAAGAAGGAGGAAGAATGACTATGAAAAGATAACTTTAATGAGTGCAGATGGCAGAGAGTGAACAGAGACAGATGAAACTGTTGAGCTACCAAGTGATCATTTTGCAAGGATATCCAAGTAAAGATATTGTTATAACAAGGTGACAGGGACTAATGTGAGAACAGAGGTTGATTAATTGGAGGTCCTTAGAAATACCTCCAATGCATCAACCTCTGTTTCATGTAGTGTCCTGTCAAATACCTTTGTAAAATCAGCAGTATCATCATGTAGTTATTCCCTTTATCCAACTCAGCTGTCACCTGTATTATAAAATGTTAGCAGATTGCAAAATCTGAATGCTAATGCAGCTGTGGAACTCTGTGGGAAGCTCTTTTCCATAGGATGATTACTGTTTCTACCTCCTGACACAAATAGCTGTTTTGACTATAAGAGAGATAAATGCAAAATTGCATCGGTTTAAATCACCATGATTTAATAATGCTTCACAACTCTGAAATCTACACTTGCACAGAATTTTAATGTTCTTCTAAAGGACCATTTTAGAAAAGATGGCATGTTCCAAAATGCCAGACTTGTTCAGGTTCACAACTGCGTGTCTCATGCTCTTTGTGATGAACAGAAGTATATCATGGCAGGATGGGTAATATCTCTGCACCTCCCACCAATACCTTTGTACCCCGCCTTCTGTTCCTACTCAACATCAAATTGACTTTCAACAACCAGGTTTAGCAATAGAGGCTCTGATTTCCAAGTAAGCATCAGTTTTAGACCATCAATCTTTAGCAGAATATAATCATACAACTCTTAAAGACAATGAAAATAGGCAGAAACATTGAAAATATCAACTGCATTGTGAATGGAGAACTTACAGAACAAGTAAAACATTTCATCTACTTAGGCACAATTTTTAGTGAAGATGGTAACTTAAATATGGAAATAGACAACAGAATCAACAAAGCTGGTATGGTAGGAAGTCAATTGAATAAATTTATATGGAATAAGAGAGAAATTAGCCAAAACACTAAATTATCTGTATACAAGACAGTGTTTAAACCAATTTTAACTTATGGATCTGAGAGATGGGTTAGAAGTAAAACATTTGGCTAAAGACTAGAGACTGCAGATATGAGAGTCCTGAGAAAGATTAGTGGCATGAACAGATGGCATCAATGGCAATATCATATTAAAAACAAGGATATTAGGAAAGAACTTGATATTGTCAGCATCCAGGAATGCATTAGCAGAACTAATCTCAGGTGCTATGGTCACTTAAGCAGAATGAGAAAGAAAAGATTAACAAAACAAGTGTTCTCTGCCAGGTTGGCAGGAAAAAGACCCAGAGGAAGACCAAGATATAGGTGGATTGATATAGTAAAAAGTGCCTTAAAAGACAGAAATATAAGACCTTTAACAGACTGATTTGGAGGAAAATTGTAGATAGGAAGTTAGCAATGATGTAAATTTTTCATGCAGTACTATCATATCCCCCTTGAGGGTATATATATCAGGAATTTGATGATGAACTCTTAAAGACATTCGTGCTCATCTTAATGGGCATGACATCACCAGCAAACTTCAGGATTATCTCCAAAATGTATTTTCCAAGCAGCAGCATCAACCTCAACAATCAAGATATCCCCAGCCTCAAAGTCTGCCTTCACATAGGCGATTGAGAAATAGGGCTTATGCAGAAATGCAAGCCTTATATAAGAAGAATCGTGGGATATATGCAAAGACTATACTAGATGGGGCATCTTCACCTCCCTCTGAAGAACAGCACAAAGATTTTGTGGAATTTTGGAATACTGTCTTCTCCATTCCACCACCACATTTACCTGATCAAGACCAGCTTCGTGTGCTTGGGTCTGTCCCTGAATCAGCCGTTTATTCTCCCATACTGCATGAAGAAATTGTATCAACTTTACCCTCTAGTAATTCAGCTTCGGGCCCCGATGGCTTTCCAGTTTCACATTTAAGGAAAGTGTCCATTCAGATCCTTCAAGATCTTCTGAACATTTTCCTATCGACTAAAGTTATTCCACCTTATCCTAAAGAAGGATACTGATAGTAGGGCTGTGGATTATATACCTATTACAGTTTCTCCTGTTCTTCTTTGACTTTATGATAAAGTATTAGTTAAGAGACTGCAAAAGTATATTCAACATGATGTTCGGCAGAGCCTTTGTCCCTCTGGATGGCTGTGCTGAGAACAACTATATTCTTTTCGCCCTCCTTTCCGATTCCAGCTGATGTCTTAAGCCTTTGTTTATGACTTCCCTGGACCTTCAGAAAGCCTTTGATGGCGTTTCTCTTCCTACTATTTTAAGAGCACCATCTATTGCAGGCTGTCAAGATTTTTTCTTTTCATATATATTAGAAATACTCTAATAATGTTCTAACTATCAATATAGGGGCCTGTGCAACTTCTATTCCTGCAGTTTGGGGGTGTTCGCCAAGGTGACCCTCCAACCACCCTCTTTTCTTCAACTGCATCATTGATGAGTTTCTTTGTTCTCTACCTAACCATGTTGGTTACGCTCTTGATGCTTCTTTTAATGCTATGGCCTTTGCTGAGGATCTTATTCTCGAGGCCTCCACTAAGGTTGGCCTGCAGGAACTCCTTGACTAGGCAGTAGACTTCTTTCATGTTAGAGGTCTTACCATAAATGTGAAGAAGTCCTGATCATCAGCACTTGTCCCTTTGGGGCATGACAAGAAGTTAAAGTTCGAAAATCTCGAGTTTTTCTTGCATGATAGGCCGTTGCATTGCCATACTGTACTGGAGGAATGGAGATACCTTGGTATCTTCTTTACACCAAAAGGATGGTCTTCTATTCCATTCTCTTTAGAAAATACTTTGTCATCTTTAAGAAAAGCTCCTCTCAAACCCCAGCAAAGGTTTTTCCTCCTTTCAAATTATTTGCTCTCTAGGTACTATCATAAGTTGATACTTGGGCATACCTATGTCTCAGTACTGTCCTGTATGGATAGTGCTATTCGCGGCTTAGACTTCCTTTAGGGGCCTGTGCAACTTCTATTCCTGCAGTCTGGGGTGTTCGCCAAGGTGATCCTCTACTACCCTCTTCAACTGCATCATTAATGAGTTTCTTTATCCATATATCCATATAATATCCACTTCTCAAATTTGCAGAGATGAATTTCAATGTCCTATCCAGAAAGATTTTTGCCATACTACAGGGTGGACCAAGTATGAAGGTCAACGGATAGAGACACTGCATCAGCAGAGCATAAGAAATGGGCTACACAGCTATATATCTCTGTTGATGGTGCATGAATTTATGGATCTAATATAGTGCCTCCCCAGCATCAATGGGTATGGGAAGGTACTAGACTCCTACCTGGTTACGAATTTAATGACTTAATCAAGGCTAGGATCAATGCCCTGCCCATGAGGACCCACACAACCTGTGGCAGCAGAGGTGACAGTAGTTGCAGGGCAGGTTGCTGCTACAGTGAAACCCTTTCTCATATTGCCCAATGTTGTTTTTGAACTCATGGTATTTGGGTGAAGTGGCATGATGCCATGGTTCCATATTAAATAACCAGTTAAATAACAAAGGTTGGGAGACTGTGGTTGAACTACACCATAGGGCTATAGCTGTTATTAGAAAGCCCGATTTAAATGCAAAGAAGGATGAAAGAGTTTGGGTTATTGATGCACAGATACTGGGCACCCAATTGTCAGTCATAGGAACAAGGTCTCATATTATGAGCAGAATACAGATCTTGCTCGAAGATCGAAGAGGAGTTTGGGTCAGCGCCTCATTTCACTAGTGCTATCATCTCCCTTCGTGGTGTATGGTGCAATGAGAGTTACAAAGACTTGACTTCTATAGGTATTATTTCGGCAGATATTAAGATCTTGTTGCTTATAGCTTTGCAGGACACACTAGTGGCTTGCCGTAGTCACCAAAAAATGACTTCTAGAATACCTTGTACCAGCATGGGATAGATCTTGGTGTATTTTGGCTTTGGTCTTTCTGCCCTATTTGGGTAAAGGCCTTTGCTCTGGTAGACTATAATATGTAGCACTGCATTTCAGTGTGAAGTTTTATAAAATAAAATTGCTCTTATAGGAATATTTAGCATGCAACATACAATATCTTTTAACAAAGATATGTACAACTCACTTTTAAGTCTGAGATTTGCACAAAATGTTTTTCATGTGCATATGGGCAAGCCTAAAAAATTAGAGGAAATATTGCTTGACATTGTTACTATTCAAGAGCGAGTGTGTTGCATGTGTGTTGCTAATCTAAACAAGCATGGGCACCTCAACAGAATGGGAGAAGAAAGGTCAGGGAGAGGTATTTTAAGCCAAGATGGCAGGAAGAAGGTTCAGATCATCATCTAAGTGTACTGATGCAATTAAAAGACACATGTAGGGTATGACAAAAGACCTCACTAATAAATTATTTTGGAAGAAAATTGTTGACAGCACTATCATAGTATCTATCCTGTATAACCACTTGAGATATATAATAAGGAAATGATGATGATGCCTACAACAGTCACTCTGTAAATCTAACAGAATTTAAAAATAATGTTCCTTCCAGAAGAATGAAACATTTAATTCAAATTACTGAGACTGTATATACATGAGATAAGAAAATTAAAAATCCACTATTTCATTTAATGGAAGTTGAGAAAGTAGTGACCATGTTCTGAGCTACAGTGTGTGTGTGAATACAAGGGATAAATGTGATGATGCCTGCTGTTTATGATCCTGCTATAAAATATTCATAAAATGCAGGAAGTCAAATATTAGCTCTTTCGATATTAAGTAGTTAATATATTTTTAAATGAGGGATGTCTGTCAGGTTCATGTTGTTAATTCAAATTATGTAAAGGAAAAGAAAATTCAGATAATTCTAGTAAAAGACTTTAAACAGAAATATATAAACTGCAAGTTAAAAATAAAACTTAATTTATTAGAGGCAATTAAACATTGCCAATCAAAGTTTACTGTGAAAATACAAAGGACTGTATGATACTATATATCTGTTGTAAGTCAACAGTATAAATAGAAAACTCATATTTTATATTTAAAATCAAAGTAAAAATCTTAAATCAAATTTTAAATCAAAATAAAATCAAATTTTAGTGTGAAAATACAAAGGGGTTCATGAGTGCAAATCTTCAAAATCACACTTTTACAAAATTCATGATCATGGGAATAGTCTACTTAAAATAGAGGCAGGTGTACTCAAAGCAAATAACAAATTATATAACATTTGTTGCAATCCTTGTAAAAATATTTTCAGAATGAAACAAAAACAGTTATATCAGTTGTCCTGAGGGAGTAACCAAGTTCCACTATCCAGATCACATTTGCAATAAGCTGCACACAAAATATTTGTTTTTAGAAGTGACATAATGTCTTATGGAAGGAAGCTGTTCCTTAAACTGTTGCTTCATTCAAGTTTATGATACAGTTAGGAATTCAGAGAGCACAATACAAACAATTACTAGAAATGAGAGAGACAAAGAAAGAGAGAGAGTTTACCTGCTATTCTTTTGCCCTCTCAAAGAAGGAATATAACTTTTTTTTTCTAATGTCAGCTTTCCTTAAAAGTTTTGCAGACAGTGGAATGACAGAAGTTCATGGATTTCTTAGCATATCTCTAAAGAAATCAGGAAATGAAGATGAAATGAACAATCCACCTCCTTAAATATAAAATTAATGTTGTAACATTTTTTTGTACAATGATATATAATAAAATCCTTTCAAAGTGATAATCATGGTATGAAAACAGTAGTACTAATAGGGACTATCATGTGGGTCTTCCATGATTAAGAGGCTCAATCAGAGCCTGGTCTGTGAAACCAGTTTTTTATATATATATATATATAAAATTTTTATACTAATTAGCACATAATCCAAGTCTACAAGAGGAGAAGCTGTACACTGGGGTAGTGCCAAGTTTCATTTACATATCTTAATTTTGTCTGGAGATGTTAATAAGTAAACTGTTAATCAATAAGCTGTTCTTAACTATATATATATATACACGAGAAAAAAAAAATAGCAAGATCCTGCCTGTTGCTTCTTGTGCTGTTGGTTTAACTTTTTTTTTTTAACATGTGAATTATACCCAAAAAAGCTTATAAACCTATAGTACATTATTATTAGTACTACACAAATAAGCATTAGATAATTGAGAAACTCTCCTGTAGAAACCAAATAAGTTTTTCAAAGCATTTAAATTTTCTAGTAAGGAGGGTGGTGGTAGTATTCTCACAATGGATGATGAAATTCTGACATGGCACTGTAGTATGATACTTGGGTCGATTGCTAGTACAGTCTGTTCTAACTATAGCAAACTTGTAGGTACCATACCACAAAAATAGTTTGTTAAAGTGGATGGTTTGTTATATGAATAAGCTTGTAATGAAAGTCAACTGTAATTCCATTTTTAAAAAAGAACTAAATGATAATGAACAATGCAAGTGGCACACAAGCATTTTAATAAATAATTTATTACATTTCCAGAAAAGAAAGTTAACTCTTATTTTTACTAACCACTGTGTATTAACCAGAAATAATGCTTTTGGTTCAACAAAAATGTTGAAATTTCTAGAACAAAAAAATAAATGAAATTAGAATGAATATAAATAATTTACTAACTGAATTGATTAATTACAACCCAATGTTTCACAACTTCAAGCTAGCATTATCAAAGGCACATTAACAATACACAGTAAAGATTGAGAATGAAATGACCTCAAGAACAAAGCTAGTTATGTGGGTGAGTGCATGAGGATCACCATAGAATGGTGCACTTTGTGGTGATCCTCTGTTGATTATTGCTGGCAGGAACATAAGGTAGTACCCCAAAACTGTGTAGAATGACATCATCATTAGTTCTAATATTACCAGGTTTTGTTGAACTTAAGCCACTACCAGAAACAGAAGGGACCTAGCACTGGCTGCTTCCAGGAAAAGAAGGAATTCTAGCCCCTGTGATTGAAATTCGGTTTTGTGTCCTGGCTTTTTTTTAAATTTTTATTTCCATCTCATGAAATGGTCTTAATTAATGACATACTTGGCCAGTCTGTTTTTAGGTTTCCCATACTGAATGCAATTTTTTATAACCCCCCCCCCCCCCGACCAAGATGATCTATCCTGCCTGTCTAATATACTTGGTCCATCATTGAAAGGGGATATACTATAGATACTTACAAAGCAGAGAAGATCCTAGTAGGGTTTTAGGAGTGAGTCCAGTCTGTTATACCTTTAATTTCAATGTAGAGATATAATTGTATATGTATGTCTGGTTGAGGGGTATGAGGACATATGCTACTGTGTCCAGGGAAGCCGACGCATCGAAAGTTGCAGTCCGGAATCTCGATGAGAAATATACTGCGAGAACTCTCAACATACTTCAGCTAGACATCAACGGCACTCAAAAAACGATGGAAGAGTTTAAGAACATTTTATACAAAAATAACATCCACATTGTATGCTTACAAGAAACAAAACTAAATCAAAATCTGAAGCTTCAAATCAAAGGTTATTCAACTTTAAGTAAAGACAGACTGGACTGTTCTGGCAGAGGTCTACCTATATTCTTACAGACCAAACACATTAAATATAAAGAAATCGTATCAACTACATTCATCAATATAAATAGTAACATAGAGGCTCAAGCAGTGAAGATATTTCTACCAAAACACATTATTAAAATAGTCAATGCATATCACCCAGATAATACAGATATAAATACAGAACTACTTAAGCAACTAAGTCAAGCAATGTCAGATACAAACCTTTTACAACCCCCAAAAGCCCAACTTGGGGCTCCCCACAACTAAGTTGGAAAGGAACACAAATAGAAGACATAATTGATTATCTAAACCTTGAGATCATAAACAACAAGCAAAATACATATCTGTCAAAAACAGCAGGCACAGAATCAGCATCAGACATCACAGCAGTAGAATATGAAACTGCGAGTCTTACTCAGTGGAAAATACTAAAGATACCATCAGTGATCATATACCTATTATCACAACCATTAATTTGCAGTTAGGCCAAATACCACAGACAAAGAGATCTTGGAATTTTAGAAAAGCAAATTGGCCTAAATACACACAACTATTAGAAACATATTGCACTGGCATACCCACTAGTAAAGAACTTGATCAGCAACTACTAGAATTAACAACATACAGAGAGCTGCAAAAAATTCTATCCCCAGAGGACTCAGGAAAAACAAACAAAAAAAAAAAAGGTTCCATTTTGGAAAGATCATAATATCAATGCTATGATCACCGAAAGAGATATTATCAATGAACAGTTAAAACAAAATAATGCAGAAGACAACAGAAAGAAGTTAATAGAATTAACTCAAAACACAGAAGAAGAAATTTCTAACTGCAAACAAAAAAAGTGGGAAGAATTCTGCAATAGACTAGACCCAAGAAAAGACGCACAACACTGGAATATCATCAGATTATTAAATAATGCAACGCTTCCGGATGCTGATCACACTTCGACCACAGTCTCCTCAGGAATTAATACAGCAGCAACAAACAAACCAACAGATAGCAAATATACTAGCCAAACATTACGCTAAAGCAAGCAAACTGCAATACAACAAAGAAGACAAAAAAAAGTGCAAGAAAATTGCTAAACATCTGCTAATATAATCCAGAACTATCCTTCTGAAGACATCTTTACTCAGGACCTCAACAAAATGACAGAATTAAAAACAGCAATTAGTCAAATTGATCCTGACAAATCACCTAGAATTGATCTTATCTTTGGACATATGATTAAAAACATGGGAGAAATAGTCAAAAACTGTCTTCTGAAGATATTTAACATTTCCTGGAATACAGATAAACTACCAAAAATCTGGAAAACATCAGTCATTATACCCTTACTAAAACCTAACAAAAACCCTAGTGACTGTAAAAGCTACAGACAAACAGCTTTGACTAGCACTCTGTAAACTAAATGAAAGAATAATACATACCAGACTTATGAATTGGCTCTTAGAAAATAACAAGTTCAACTTCTACCAAACTGCATATAATCAGTCATAGATTGCTTTCAAGAAAAACCACCAAAGAAGACAACAGCAATCATCTTGGATCTCACAGCTGCCTACGATCACGTCTGGAGACAAAAGTAATAAAAATTGCATACGATACTGGAATAAGCGGGAATGCATTAATTTGGATTTCAGATTTCATGAAATGAAGAAAAATGAAAGCAAAAGTTAATGGAATTTATTCCAACATGCATCGAACTTGGGCTGGAGTTCCACAAGGTTCTGTTTCAGGCCCACTCCTATTTCTCATCTATATGAACAATATCCATCCTCACATAATAAATGACACAAAAATAGCATGCTATGCAGATGATGTAGCAATCTGGAACACAAGCGGTAATTCTCAACAATCTGAAAAAGTCCTAAATAATTCAATAAAAGGCTTAGAAAGATGGGCAAGGGAATTTAAATTACAGATAAAAACAAAACAAAACTGAGCATCTTCTCCACTGATAGAAAAAACAGACACAATTACAATCCCCAAATCAAAATATATATAATACCAAAATTGAAAAAAAAAACAGTCTCCAAAATACTTGGGCCTAATCCTAGATATTGAACTGAGATTGACAACTCATATTACAAATATATCTAATAAAGCTCTTAAAAAGCTTAATATCATCAAAAGGATTTGTGGTACAAAGTGGAGTGCAAAACCAAAGACACTCAAAACTACATATATGGCACTCATATGATCCACTATGGAATATGCCTCATCAATCTGGGCTTCAGCTTCTACTAGCTCAAAAGAAAAACTTGACAGAGTACAATCAAGAGCAACAAAAATTATTATAGGTGCAGTCTCATCTAAAAATATTATAATAGCTCAAAAAGAGTGTGGGCTTCACATACTAGAGGACAGAAGAAAACTCTCCATAGTTAAATTCACCAACAAAATCAGGAGCCAACCACAGGATCACATCTCACTCAGGACTTTTGATGCCTGGACAAGAAAATCTACACTAAAGAGATCATCTACTTTACAATACAATCATGAAATTAGAAAACAGATCGACTTAGAGCACCTGTCTATTGAAATAATATATTCTTTTCCACTATTCTACCAAAAAACACAAAGATAACCTTGTTCAAAAAAAGGATTCACAGCAAGAAAATAAAAGAAAAGGACTTGACACTATACATCACTTATATAATCTAAATCCTGTTGTTGCCTACACTGATGGATCATCTGATGAAGCACTCAACCAAGGAGGATCAGATTTTTCTACTCTACCTGGAGAGAGGAAACGCAAATCAAAACCACAGCTGGCAAAATAGCTTCAAACTTCACTTGTGAATTAACAGCCATACAAGCAACTCTCAAATCCAGTAATAAGCATTACAGAAGGAATAACCATCTACAGCAACTCAAAATCTGCACTTCAGACATTAAAAAATGGAAAAACAAAACTCACACAGGAAATATTCATGAACAACTAACAACTTTAAATTTGAAAAATAAGAACTGTACGCTGCAATGAATACCAGCCCATGTAAATATTGAAGGCAATGAAAGAGCAGACAGACTAGCCAAAGAAGCAAGACACTTACCTAAAAAATTACACCCACTATCACTAACTGATGCTAACCCTGTCGTCAAAATAAGATTGGTAAAACAAACTATCAAAAAGAAGAATGAAATCAGTGAAATTAATGAAAATAGAGAAATAACCACAATCATCAACAGACTAAGGATGGAACATTTTAAAGGCATGAAAATTCAGACAGATGGTAGCAGAAGCTATGAAACATGCAAGAACTGTCCAGGAGTTGAACTAACACCTGCTCATATCTATTGCTGCGGCTCTACAGAAAATTGACCATAACCCTAGACAAAAGCTCTACTCCATCAAAGTTGAACAAATCCACGGTCATATCTAGAAGTTCTTCAATGGACTCGACAACAACCACCAGTCTGGGTAGCAGCTCTTCCCATAATGCATAGCATTATACACACTTGAAAGGATGTGTGTTTTGCATTATGGGATACTAAGCCAATTAATGTGAATTCACTAGCCTCTATATATACAAGCAACCTAGTCGTGAAGATACTTCATGTGCAAACTTTGTTTGGATAAAGGATTAAAAGAGGATAGAATTTCTTGGCATCTTTAAGTTCTTAAACACTTCTGTTTAAGAAAGATAAGTCTGAAGGAATGCAGTACTAAATAATTTTGGTTTAAGGCTTAAACCAAACTTTTCCCTTTGAGTAATCCAAATCTAAACAAAACATAGCTTATCTCTACTAAAGGAGCAAGCACAAGATATTTGCAACATAGTTGTCAACACAGTGGTATAACCTTCTCCTTAAGCTTTCCAAGGCAGTTTAGGCCTGATATCTGGACATTAAACACTGCCTCTCAAAAATGAACTTGGAATTATTTAGTGATAATAAAAGAAGTTTAATCAGGAAGTCTGATGACCTTTCCAGAAAGAAAAATCTCAATAAACTTCCAACAACTTGTCAGATTATATACTTTTGAACAATGAAGTCAAAATTTTAAGTAATGGCTTTTGTAATCCCTCTCAAATTCTCAATTTTGTAATTCCTCTGAAATATCCTATATGCTATCAAAGACTATCACAGGCATAATTAGACTTGAAGCCTCTTCTCTACTAAAAATACAACCTTTCCAAGAAGCAATACCTTGGAGGCCTTGCATTTTTATCTTTGTCTAAGAAAGAAAAAGTAGCAGTGAAAAATCTGAAATTAAAAAAAAACATTGGGAAAGCAGACAAAGGAAATGTTATGGTGATCCTAAACATGGATGACTATCATAATAAACAATTTATCTGCTATATCAACATATATGCCAATAGCAAAGTTAATAAAATACAAAATTAAGTCTGTTAGATAATATTACAAGGCCAACTGAAACTGGGTTCATTAAAGATTTCTAATTTGGACATACCATAAGTTGGATATATGGCCTATCTAAGTTTTGTAAATCTTAGGTAGCCTTGATTCGTGAGTGTGTCTAAATTAAAGATCATAGATGCCATAAATTCTACTACCTATATACTTGCTAAACATTTGACATCCAATTTAACAAATACATGAGTAACATATTATCCTATGTAAAAAATTCCATACACTTTAAATGCAGAACCTCCAATTAGAGGAGAACAATTGTAGCTTCAAAGTATTGTTCTTTTTTTTTTTTTTTGATAAAGAGATCTAGCATATTGTCTGCTGGAACATCTGTTTCAAACAGACATTATGCTAGCTTTCTACAGTTCTTCAACAATATCCACCTAGAAAGTAGGTTTACCAATGAAGAGAAAAAGACGGGACTCCCATCATCATTCTTCCCAGAAACTGGGAGTTTCACAACTTTAGCCTCCAGGACAGATCGAATTTCATCCTTAGAAGAAGCATCGCATTCAGCCCAACAAGATCTGCTTACATTATTTGAACAAAATGGATACAACAGAGTTCTCCCCCCCCCCCCCACAACCAGACTATACATACATATCTCTACCCTACATTAAAGGTGCAACAGAACCAGGCTAAAGTCTAAAATAATAGAATCAGAACAGCTTATAAGTCCATGCGGTTAGCTTAGTGGCTATGCACCTGGCAACTATATGCCTGGGAAAGGAGTGTCCTGGGTTTGATTCCCATTGCTGACGTGAAGAGCTTAAGGATCTTTTTCAGACATAGCCAAGTTAGCTGGTGTTGGGTAGCAGGGTTTTACTCCCCAGTTTATCTGGAGTTTTTCCTCCTGCAAGCATGCAAACTGGCCCTGTGAACACATATAGCTACAGCCATAGAATATACCGGGAGACATAGGGCTAGTCACCTTATCCTTGGGACGAGTACAACTTAGAATGGCTTAAGATAGCTCTGTAACAGGCCACTAGGTCTAATACATAATAGGGAGAAAAAGAAGAAGAACAGCCTACAAACCTATAAACAAAGGTTTTACCTTCTGACAACAAATCAAGAACTGCCAGGATTCTCACTTCTTATTAGATATCTATGTGGGACCCAGAATTTCAGATACAGGACAGATTTTCAAAAAATCATGGAAGTACATTTGGCACAGAAAACCTAAAAAGCAGACTAGCATAACATGCCTTGGACGAGTATAATTCCTGAGATAGAAGAAAGCCAGGATACTTTTCAAATCACAATTTAAGTCACAGAAACTGTTTCTAGAAGTGACTAAGTTTTATAGAACCAAGTAAACTGTAAGAGAACTGACAAAATTATTACATAAATTTTGGTACACTGACTTATCTTCCCATCAGCAATAATTCCAGAAGATCACCATGAGGAACACTACTGTCATCCCCATGCACATGACTGTTTTTGAGGTAATTTCATTCTTAGTCTTCACTGAGTGTGTACTGTTAAAGTGCCCACGATAATGCTAGGTTGAGCTGACAAACATCAGCATGAAAATTATTAATTCAGTTTGTAAATTAGTTATTTTCATTCCAGTTTACGTAGTTTTTGTTCCATGAACAAAAACTGAATCAATGCAAAAGCTACAGAAATTTGAACATTGGAAATGATGCTTATGAGTAAGAGTACGAAGTTGTTTATAAAGCAGAGCATGCAGAAAGAATAGACCCCTGCTAATTATAGCTGTGTAATTCAGGAATAAGTACCAATCGTTGCTATAGAGAATAATGAGAGGAGTTAAAAGAGTGATCTACTTTCCAAGTACTACTAGGTACTGTTATTTTACTACTTTAAGACCAATTGTTTTAAAAATAATTATGCCCTCACATCACATAGTGTGAAACCGCAACCCTGCTTTTTGGAGCCTCGAAGTGGAATTCCATGTTTAGTCTCTAGGGTAGGGTTTCCAAATTAGCTAATCTTTTGTATACCAATGGTACTAATATAAAATAAGTTTACAACCTTTCATCAGTAGGTTTTGCATTTAAAAAAAAAAAAATGGCAAGGTGCTACAGATTGTGAAATCGCTTGTGCATGAGATTCATATTAAAATAATAATAATAATATATAAAAACTTAAACTAATATTCTATACTAATTATTTTCAGTGATAAAAAAATAAAATAGCAATGTGCATTTTAATGCTGGTGATTCTTAGTAATTTATAATTAAAAAAAAAAAAAAGCTTTTAAAATCTGATAAAATTGTATCCAGAAACAGGCACATCTTCATCTTCTGATTTCCAGAAAGTCTGCTATAAAGATTTCATCATTACTGAAGTCTCAATGAATCTTTACTGCTGTGCAAAACTGCCATGGAACAATTTCTTTCTTTGATGGTGGAAAAGAATTAGATATATATATTTATTTATTTTTCAGGATATTGCACCTTTGAAGTTTTTGATGTTGTCTGAGAAGGGCAGAACCAGACAAAGTATTCAAATATTGATTGCATAGCAGAGAAATCTCATGATGAGGTTGTGAAAGATAGAACTCAAAGCCAAAGAATGTTAGATTTGATTGCAGCATCAGAAATGGATCTACAACCTTATTAAGCAAGATATCCATAAGATAACTGGAAAGAATATCATGAAAATAAGGATGAGAGGAGGTATGAAATATATGAATATATTTCATAACATTGAGTATGATACTCAACATTGAGTATCATACTCAATGCAAAGTATGAAAAGAAACTGGCCATGCAAATTAAAGGCAACCCAAAAGAATTTTATTGTTATACTGCAACTAAAAGAAGTAATAAAAGAATACTTTTAGCAAATGTAGACAGCACATATGCTTGTATTAGAAGTATATGCAATTATTCAAATAATGAGTGCTCACTTGGCTAATATCTATCAACCTGACCTGACTTATGCAATATGGTGTACAGCATTACCACTACATTGGATGAAGAGAGGTACGTAAGAAGGAAGATATGGTGTTGGTGCATAAGCTGAACAAAATTTTGGGAAGAGGGACAGATGGGATATCAGAATGAATGCTGAAGAAATGTTCAGCAGAACTAGTTAAGTCCTTGTTCTAAGACTCACCTTGACCTGGGGAGTCTTAGCTCAGGAAAGATCTTATAGGAATGGAAACAATGAAAGAAATGTTTGATTGTTTACTGATGATGATGTAAAGATAGTCAGGGGAATCAGGGATGCTAATTATATGCAACCTTAACAGAATGATTTGAATAGGCTGAAAGTGTGGACAAATGAAAATAGTCGTCAAGTCAAAGTTAATAAGCATAAAGTTATACATTCTGGGTTATGAAATTTGCAACGACATATTATACTTGTGGGATCATGCTTGGAGAAACTGATAAGAACTGGAGGAGTGGTGGTGGTGATTTCAGAAGAGTAGAATAAGAAATTGCACACAGAAATGAGAGGTTGAAAGACAAATTATACTTTGCTAGGAAGAGAATGGGTTCACTAAAGAGAGGTTATGGCTAAGGATCTTGGAGTTATGGTGGATAAAATTTCAAAAGTTACATAGCAAATATTGAAAATTCAACTTAAAGGATAAATGCAATGTTGAAACAAACAATCATTGATGTGCAAGAATAAGAAGGTCATTTTGCCTCTTTACAAGGCTTTGATATTATTGCAATGGACTATTATGAACAGATTTAGTCTTCTGGGTTCCAAGGGGATGAAGCTATTAAAACGGTGCAAAAAAGAGTTACAAAAATGATATCAGGATTACGGACTGTAGACAATCAGGAAATACTTCTGTCTTTCCTGATGATTATTTGAACTACAAATGCTAATAAACAGGAAAAAGAGACATGATATGATAAAGGCCTGTAAGCTTCTGAAATGGTCTTTCAGAATATTTTATTATACAGAAGATAAGGCGAGGTCAAGGGCGCATCTCTGCAAGTTGAGTTTGTGTGCGGTTAAGGGGAAAGAGAAAGCTAGATTTTTCTCTTGCAGAACACGGAGTGGAACAACTTGCCTGTTAAAGTGGTGAGCATATTTAGTGTTATTGAGATTTTAACAGAAAGTATAATAGCTGGAGTGGGTGATATGTGGTTTCCTTTGATAAGTTCTTGACTCCCTGGAAGGCTCTGATGATAATAATAATAAATTTCACTGATAAAGACCCTTCAAGGATACAGACTTTTTTTTAAATCAGAATCAAATATAGCTATATTGGAGAATAAATTAATGAAATTAATAAATAAATGGAAAATGACATGCACAATTCACATTAAAAACTTTTGTAATTATTGATTATATATTTTTTGGTTATAAATATACTCACTATATATTTACAACTAAAATAAATATTAATCAAAATTATGTTATGATGAAAAGATAGATGTTGAAAGTTTTTTCACTTGGTTATAATATAAACAAAAGACACCAAGAAATTATATTCTTGGTTTCATCCTTTATCCAAGTGTAAGCAAACAAAGTTTGCTTACACTTGTACGTGAAGTATCTTCAGACTGGCTACTTGTATGTGGAGGCTAATGACTTCACATCAATTGCCTTAGTGAAACCAAGAAACACATGAAACCAATAATATAATTTCTTGGAATCTTTAAGTTATGATGAAAAATTCAAGAGCATACATAGACAGGGCTCAACAAATTATGCAAAATCCTATTTCCCAGAAAAAAAATGCACTTGCCTTAACTTACTCCTCCACCCCTTTTTTTTTAATGATTTGTTTGAATAAGTTAATAGGAGTTCCATAAAATTACACTATATCATTATTTAGAGAACAGTTAATTTGTGTGAGATCCATTCTAAGAAGGAGAGATCAATAAATAATAAGAATAGGAAGAGCAGTAAAAACATTTTTTTTTTTTTTTGAAAATGTAATTTATATCAATTTTTGTTACTAGAATTGTCCTTTACATTGTGCATATATTTATTTATTTAATATATAAATTAATGAAATATAAGAAAAAAAATCCTTAGCCCATACATGGTACAAATGTACTATACATTTACAGAAAAGCCTGTGGTGGGTGGGAGCAACATTATAAAAAAATAAAAAAAAAAAAGTTTTCTATTTTGTCTAGCCTGCAGTTACTCACTAGCTGGCAAAATTCACTTCACACAGGCAAGTGGGAGAGCATATATTTGTTGAGCCCTGTCTATAGATATCACCAGCAAGGCTAATAATAAGCCTTGCTGACAAATCAAGGATACTTATGCCTTTGGGCATTGCAATATTTTTAATATTAAAGTGTTCTTTCTATTATCTAACTTCTGAATTTTCAAACATTGAGTTAACTAATTCGTGAATGGGTTGGTATGTTAAGTGACTCCTGAACAGTACTAAGTAACCATACCATAATCGACGAGAACGTATATTTCTCAATATGACAAGATAATTGCGAGTTCAGTGTATTATAAAAAAAGCAACTAACACTGTATTATAAAATAAAGCAATGAATTAATTTTACAACATGAATTGTTTCATTTTTGCTCATTACTTCACTTGTTACAGTGATCAACAATAATTTGATTTTGGTAACAAAAATTGAAACTAACTTCTTACCTTAACTGTGGGATGCTCATTGCAGATTTGGATTTTTTTAAAAAATGTATACAGTATGATCACTTCTTATAAATGATTGTAAAAGATAATCATTGTTTACTAAATGTTCACAGAATGGAGAAAACATTGGAAATGATGAAGATAAAAGGAAGGGATAGTAGTGTCATAGCATAACAAGCAAATGCATGTCAGGTACTGGTTGCAGACTATGTGGAATTGAGATTTATTTTGTATTTCCATTGCATCTGTATTTCTATGAATTTCTCAAAGGAAAAAATTAAATTACTGCAGCTGTCTAAATTAGACAATTTTTTTCATGATATGAATGGATAAACCACAACACTGATATATATATAATAGATAAAATCAGCCTATTATTGAGCAAAATGATCTAGTAAGTGAGCGATATGAAGCCACTTAGCAATAAGCAGCACTTTCTGTGACTCAGGATGCAAAAATGAAATATGATGGCTAAATATAAGGATATTCATATTTTATAGTATGTAAGATTCTCATCTTTCGCTAGGAATTAGAATTTGAACTCAAACCAGGAGTCAGCAAGTCCTTAACAAAATACTCTTCCAAAAGACAGAATATCAACTGTAGGTTCAATGTGAATCTAGAGATGACACTTTTTAAACCATGTAAAGTTTGTTCTAGTGAAAAATTTCATAAAAGTTTTTAAAAATAAAACTGATTTCAATTACTTTAACAAAAAAAGTTTCCAAAAACAGAGTAACAAACAGAGAATGCATTAATGAATTAATCAAGAATTAAATGACACCAATATTTCCCCTTATCATGGTGGAAACACCTTTAAAGGTACAATATAAAACTTGTAATATGTGCAAGAAATACAAAATAAAGTGGAAGTGATTAGACTAAAGTTCTAAGAAAAAGGCCCTCCATGAGAACTATTAGGAAATACTGGATGTGAAATGGGGAAGTATAAAAATTAGTTGCCATATTTTAAGGAGATTAATGCAACTATAATTATTTCAGTTAGACTGGATTTTATGAGAGCCTCTATAGCTCAGTCAATTTTGATGATACCATCTGGCTGGAAAAAACTTAGAATCTCATATAGGATGTGACAAACCTATAATAGGAGCTTTCAACTGACTAAGTTAGCTAGTCTCATAAGGAGGAAAAAAGGTTTATGAATCCTGGAAACTCATATTGTTCATCCAGCAAAGACAGACAAACCAACCATGGGAGTACATCCAATTTGTAATCATAATATGCCATGCAGATAGGATTAATCACTCTATAAGAGCATTAATTAGTTTTCAGATAAGCCAAATTACTTGCCCATAACAGGCCACTAAGCCTAACATGCAAAGGAAAATGGTATGGTAATGGATTTTAAGAGCAGCAGCAGATTCTAAAAAAATCTTTAATATTTATACTCATTGGGAACTTGGACAATGGGGGAAATTGAACAATGGAACAATGAAACTAATTTGTGTCTATTGACGGTTCTGTTAAGAAAAAAGGTGGAGAAATTTTTTGAATCATTAGAGAAGGCAACTGACATAAAAAAGAAAAAAAAACTTAGTCCTTGGAGATCTACATAGCAATAGCAGAATAGAAAAGAATACAAGGCATAGAAAGATGGAAAAATTTTGAGAAAAGAGCAAGCTAATAATAATGGTAAGTACCTGATGGATTTCTGTTCATGACATGGACTAGTCATTACTAAAACCATGTTCCAACATAAAGATGTGTACAAATTTACATGGAGAGAAGACACAAGAAATACGACAAGTCTGACTATTATTGTTGATAGCAATATCTCCATGCTGGTTCAGGACACAATAGTATACAGGACATTTGATATAAGAACTGATCTTTAGTCAGTTCTGAGCAGGATAAAAAATAACTATCACATATAAAATACGTAACAAAGTTTTAAAAAGAATCCATGAAAGAGCTTTTAGAAGTGAACTACATACACAAATATTACAAAAAAAAAAAAAAAAAAAAAAAAAGAAAGAAAGATTTTCAAACAATAACCAAATCTTGAAGACTCACTGATACACTGAAGAAAAATTGATTGATTCAGCCAAAGGCACGTCGTCTGCAAGGAAAGAAAAATCACAACTAAATAGGTGACTCAGGATGTTAAAGAGCAATCTTGGAAAAAAGGCAGAAGAACATTTTGAAGACACTGCTAAAAAAAAAGAAAAAAGAAAAGCTTAGAAATATGGAGAAAAGAGTGCTGTAAAACAAATTAAAGATGACAAACTGAAAATAATGAAATCCTAGATGTTTGGAGCAATTATTTTGAAAGACTTAAATGATACAAGAGGTGACCAGAAGGATAGTAGAAATTTTTCTAGAGGAATGCACCCAGGAATACATCTCAAAACTTGATGTAGAAAAAGACATCAAGAAGTTGAAATGTGAAAATACAGCCAGAGGAGAGGATATTTGACCACAAATGCTTAAATAGAGGTATAAAAATTCTGATTATGCCTTCTGAATTATGAAGTGCAGTGGCAGTATCATTCAGAAGGTCAAATTTTGAATGACTAGAGTAGCATCCCCACTGTTCTCATCTATAAAAAGATGAAAGATGGAGAGGATAAAGTGGAATTCAGACCAGATTTTGTCAAGATCATATTTTCACTTTAAGAACAGCAGTTCAGAAATCAAAAGAATATAACAAAGATCTGTTAAGTTTTATAGATATGGAAAAGACATATGAAGGTGCCAAGACAAAAGCTGTTCAAAACACTACAATTATAGTGTAAATGGGACATTATATTGAGCAACATATGTTCAATATTTAAATTGTATGTCAGCATTTATAATTGAAGGAAGTACAGGAAAGATGGTTTGATGTTAAACTAGGTGTAACATGAATGCACTCTAATCCAATCTAATTCATCATCTATACGGATTATGAAAGAAAGTGGCATTAAACCTGATATCAAAACTGGAGATGTTAATCTAACTTCTTTACTTCAATGATATGCACATAAGCACTAACACTGGGCAAATGAGGTTGAAGAAAGGCAACCAAAGTCAGGCCTAGAGTCCTAAATGGCGTCCCCTAGTGGACTAGATTGGGTGATCTAGTCCACTAAGTGGCTGTAATGGTGGAACCAGATGTAGTCCTTATGTTCAGAAATTCTGAGATTGGCTGTCCTGCCTGTTTGGCTGTAGTAGGACAGTCTGCAACTGAATGACACATGGTAGACACCTGATAGGTCTAGGGAACATGGCTGGTCTTTGATGGAACAGATAAGGGATGCCAATTTTTTATGTAGTCTGTAAATGGGTATAAGATTGTGTTTTCCTAAGATTTTTGTCAATTTTTCAGATATGCCCCGGATATATAGAATGGTGATAGATCTTAAGCAATCGCTGCTCTGAAGGGGGGGGGGGACTGCGTTAGAGGGTTTTAATATTTTTTGAATTTTTTTGGAGATTGTAGCCATTGACTAAGAAAGTGTTGAGGATACGGTCAAGTTCAGTAGTTAGAGCACAGTGATCAGAACTGATTAATTTTGTCCTGTTTTATAGGGTTTTTATAATCGCATATTGTTGGGAAGGGGGGAAGTATCCAGGAATGTGAGACTTGTTTTCCTTTTCTAAGGTAAACTGGATCCTGGGATGTTGACTGTTTAGATGTGTTAAGAAACTGCGGAGCATACTCAGACAGTGGGCTTATGTGGGATAGAGTTTAAGGCTTTTTCTTCAAAGGTCACCATGAAGAAGTTGGCCAGGGCTGGAGAAAGTTTTAAAAAAGGCTAGTCTATTTAGTTGTCTGGATATCTTTATTCACTAATGTTCCACTCAAAGAAACCTTAAACCTCATCCAAGACATATTTTCTCCTGATATCTCAGCCTTATTTCATAATAAGTTTAGTTTAATCCTTTAGTTTGCGCCTGAAAGTATCTTCAGGACTGGGGTAAGGTAGTGTAACACCAGGCAACTCACTGCAAAGGTGGAGAAAGCTCTCATTACTCCTATCTCAGTAACTCCCATAATGCAAAGCACATCTCCTTGCAGATATGTGTAATGCTATGCATTAAGGCAAGGGCCACTACCCATACCGGTTTCGACCTTTATTGAGGTCCCGTCAGTGGGAGCCAGGCCCAGTAGGGGAGATAGAAAGGCAGAAGCAATGAGAGGTCATCCAAACCTAGAATCCGGAGTAATTTAATAATAAGGTTGCACACCCTTTGGCAACTCCTATAGGTTTGGATGACCTCTCACTACTTCTGCCTTTGTATCTCCACTACTGGGCCTGGCTCCCACTGACGAGACCTCAATAAAGGTCGAAACCGGTATGGGTAGTGGCCCTTGCCTTAATGCATAGCATTACACATATCTGCAAGGAGATGTGCTTTGCAACGAGTTGCCTGGTGTTGCACTACCTTACCCCAGTCCTGAAGATACTTTCAGGCGCAAACTTTGTTTGCTCACACTTGGTTAAAGGATTAAACTAAACTTATTATAGTCTAACCAAGTGAAAAATAAACTCTCAACAGCCTTATTTCAGTTCACCAGTTCATTTTGAGTTCTCTATTGGGCCACCATATGGCCTGGATATGCCCCCATTTTCTTAACACATTAAATAATCAACACACCAACATCCAGTTTACCTTAGAAATGGAAGAATGGGTTTTTCTAGGAATGGGAGACTGTTGTTTTCAAAGGAAAACAACAATCTCCCATTCACACCATCTGCTTCCAACAATATGTGATTATAAAATCCAATATAACAGGACAAAATTAATCAGTTCTGACCACAGTGCCCTAACTACTGAACTTGACCATATCCTCAACACCTTCTTAGCCAATGGCTACAATCTCCAAAAAAATTCAAAAAATATTAAAACCCTGTAACACAGTTCCCCCCCCCCCCCAATTATTGTGTTAGATAATATTTATTTATTATTTATAGATTGTTTGTCATAAAAACTTCTATCGCAAACAAAAAGAAATTTATTTTGTTTATAAAAAATGGGGAGTATTGCATATGTGCGATTATAAAATATTTTCTTATTATATTTTGATAGTTAAAAAATGTTTTTTTTATGTAAGATAAATTAACACAGATGATTATGTGCAAATATTTCATGTTTAGATCATGAAATATTTGTTTAAAAATTATAGCCTTTACAGGTTGATTGCCCCCTCATACTTTTTGATTGGCATTTGTACACAAGCTGTATTAATAAAACTTTTTGTGTGAAATACGGCTTTTTTTTTTTTCTTTTTTTTGTTCAACGATGCAAGCCCTTTGTTAAAATTTCCATAGCTCACCACTGGTTACTACCAACACTTCTTGGTAGAAATATCCTGTCAAATGCTTTTGCAAAGTCCAGCAATATCATGACATAGCCATTTCCTTTATTTAACAACTGTAATTTTATTGATGAAACTGGGTATACAAAGTCCAAGACCACTCCTCTGTAGAAAGTTTTATCTGCTATTTGAAGAAGTTTTTATATATTTATTAAATCCTGATAACCGATTATGGCTTTTGTAAAAATAGGCTGTGATTGGTATCAGATTTTTATACTGAAATCTAAGCACACAAGTAAGATTCTAGTTATATGTATTTTGCTATGATAATTCTCACTTATTCTCAAAAACCAATCTTAACTTCAATAACAATTAAGTAAATTGAGTCTTCACACTTGAATACACAAAAACAAAAAGCAGTTTAATAATACTAAAATACATTAAAAAAATAAGTATACAATATCCTGAACTTTAACCACAGTAACTCATCTTAAAATCTAAAGAGAAAATTAACAAAATCACATCTTGTTGGGTCCATAAAATGCCATTAGTGCTGCAATAAAAGTTGTATGAAACAGTTTCTTTATTTCTTCAGCAGAAATAGTACCTGTCCTGGAAACCACTTTTCTTCCACAAAATCTCAAAAATAGTGTTCCTTCTGGTTTCACTTCAGTCATGAAGTGAAGGAAGAAGTGCCATTACATGTTAACTTCATGGCGCTTTGCTTGAAAGTGGTAAAAACTCATATTTTCAGTCAATTAAGCAAGTCTTCGTAACTTAATGTATTTTAAACATACACAAACATTAAACTAGAGGATGATTATAATTAAAGTTCACATTTCAAAAGGCTGTAACTGGATAACTACTCAGCAGAATGATTTACAATTTAACATGATGTGTGAGGCAATAAAATTTTTTTGTGCAAAAACCAATGTTAGTTCTAAACATCATCACTAGAGCCATACATGACACTGCAATATATGTATATTATGTACGATACTCCTGGTATGCAGTGAAACACTGCGACTGTATTATTTAGGCAAACAAATGATCCCAATGACGTATGCATAGAAAGAAGCTTCTATAAAAGCAGGTAGCTGTGGAATGCATCGGTTCATTACTGAATGTCAGCATTAGCGAAGGATCATGCACTTCTCATTTAGTTGTTTTACAAATAACAGTTTTTACAAATAATTTTACAAATTAAAGGGATTTGATTATGACCTATGACTGCAAATGGTTTATGCAAAATGATCCGGAAATTTAAATAGAGAGGTTCCTTAGATGTCAAACCTAGCAGAGGATGGAAGCCCATTGAACGAAATACAGTGGAGGAAGTACAAATTAAAGATGCCAAGAAATTATATTCTTGGTTTAATCTTTTATCCAAGTCATGCAAACAAAGTTTGCACATGAAGTAACTTCACATCACTTGCCTTAGTATCCCATAATAAAAAGGACATATCCTTATGGACATGTATAATTATTATTATTCAGGCCTCCATGGAGTCAAAAGACTCATCGTGGGAGGTCCTTCCTAGGAAACACAAAGTTTATCATACCACTCCTTGAATTCACTGACCGTTCTTACTCTCACCACTCTATCAGGCAATGCATTCCATGGTTCAACCACCATCCACGCAAAGAAACTACTCCTCACCCTCTTGCTGACAGCTTCCCTCTTGTAACTTCCAGGAAGCGAAAGAACTCATCAGTGTCAACCATGTAACTACCTCTCAACAGTTTAAAAGTCTCAATCATATCACCTCTCCTTCTTCTATCTACCAAACTCTCAGTCCACATTCCCTCAGCCAATCCTCATAGCTAACATTCTACACTTCTGAAACCATCTTTATTATCTGCCTCTGTACCCTTTCCAAAGTTAATTTATCACCTTCAAATCCTGGGGACCAAATTTGAGAACAATAGTCCAAGTGTGGCCTGATCAGGGTCTTATACAATGGAACAATAACTCTCATCTCTGCAGATCAGCATCCTTCTCAGTATTCCAGCAATCTTCTGGGTTACCTTCACCACCTTTGCAACATGTTCCCAGAATTTCAGTTTTCTATCAATCATCACCCCCCAGATTTCATCTCCCCTATCTCCTCCAATCAAGTATGCAGCCTCCCATCAATGTATACCAAACTTTAAGACTACATTTTGCTGCATTAAACCGACACCCCCATTCATTTGCCCACCAATCTAGTTTATTCTAATCCTCTTGCAGGGCTGTCACATCTGCACTATTGCTAATAACCTTTCCCAGCTTCACATCATCTGCAAACAACTGAATATCCCCCATGCAATCCATTGACAATGTCATTGATATAAAGGTTAAACAATACAAGTTCTCAGTACTGAGCCCTGTGGGACCCCACTTGTAACCTTCTGCTTACTTGATATTGCCCCATCATACACAACTCTCTGATACCTATCAGTAAGCCAATCCTGAATCCATTTGACTAACCTGACATTTAAACCCATGTGCTGCAACTTAAATATCAGCTTATCATGTAGAACCCCGTCAAATGCCTTTTCAAATACAAAAAAATGGCATTACATGCCTTTCCCTCATCAACTGCTTGTCACTTTATTATAAAAGACAATCATATTACTAAAGCAAAAGTGCCCCTTAACAAATCTATGTTGACTCTCACAGATAACGTTACCCTCATCTATCCAATGCTGTATATAGTCCCTCACTAATTTCTCCAAGATCTTACAAGATCTTCCCATAATGCATAGCATTATGGGAAGGGTTACTATCCTGACCAGTTTTGACCTTTATTGAGGTCTCATCAGTGGAAGCCAGACCCAGAAGTGATGTCAAGGTTGAAGTAATGCAGAAGTCATATTTGCATATAGTCATAAAGTTATTTCACATACAAATGACTCGGGAATGACTTTACACTTGGGAATAAAGGATTAAACCAAGAATATAATTTCCTGGCATCTTTAATTTATAGTATAATCAAGTGGAAAAACTTTTTAACATCTGTTTCTAATCCAGAGCATTTTAGCAATAAGGTGTGACACCTTTGGCTACTTGTATATGTAAATATGACTTCTGCATTACTTCAACCATGGTATCACTTCTGGGTCTGGATCCCACTTGATGAGACTTCAATCTGGCTCCTACTGATGTGCTTTTGTGCTGAAGTGGTTGCTTTCCCTGAGATATGAGGAGCAGCTCTGCTCAGTAGTGGGGTGAGTCTACCGATGGACAGAGCCACTGCTGAGGGTTCTTCTTGGTGACAAAGTGAGCCTGTCACTGAGTGGAACTACCATTGGGTTAAATGATCCTCCTGGTCACTTGCACAAGATTTTGGAGAGGTACTCCTGCACTTAAACATAACTCAATAAAGGGTTGAAACTGTTCTGGGTAACCTTTCCCATAATGCTATGCATTATGGGAGACTAAGGGACAAATGATGTGAAAGCAACACTTATCCCTTAGTATACATATATACAGGGTAATTAATTATAATTACCCTTTATATATGAATAGCCCAGTCGTGAAGTTACATCACGCACAAACTTTGTTTGCTTACACTTGGATAAAGGATTAAAACCAAGAATATAATTTCTTGCCATCTTTAATTTATAGTATAACCAAGTGGAAAATCTTTCAACAGTGGAGGAAGTAGCCGCAGCATTAGAGGAAGAACGGACAGCAAATGTCATAGGAAACAGCAGCACACAGCATATTGCACAGTTCACAAAAATGTAAGGCAAATTCTGCATTGTTATCTTCACAAGATTTCCAATGTTCAGCTATTGCCTAATCTAGACAACTGAGTCACCCTTTTTGCATTATTATTTTATGAATGTTTGTTTGATTGACTGTTTGGGTAGTGGGCTCAATTTTCTGATTTTCAAAGGTTTAATATTTGTTTACTTGTACCCTGCATTGTATCATGAGAAACATTTTTTGAACTGACGAAGCTCACTTCAATCTGGATGGTGATGTGAATACGCACAAGTGCAAACCACACATCGTGCAACAGATTCCGTTTCATTCCCTGAAGGTTACCGTTTGGTATAGTTTTACGGCAGAATTCATTACCAGACCTTTCTTTTTCGAGGAGCTAAGTTCTGCTTGTCTCATTACCTGCACTGTTAATGGCCAGCAATATGCATCTCACTTAGATAATCAGGTGATTACAAACAGTGTCAATGCCTGGATTGACGCTGGTGTGCTCGCCAGATCTGAACTCCTGAAACTTTTGGCTGTGGGAACGCCTCAGAGATATCTATCATGGAAACATAGCCAACTTAGTGGACCTCAAGAACAGCATTACATGCCATATCCACAACATTTCAGATGAAACTCTACATTCTGCGGTTGAGCATGCGATTTTGTGATTCAGTATGTTGCCAACAGTGGAGGACAGTATATCGGACATGTTGTTGTATAACAACACAATACTCCCTGTGTATCCTATGTTTTGTGATATTTGCAGTTACACACTAGGGTATGGAAGCACCATGTATCGCCTAGTGGTAACTTTTTGCAAAATAGAATTCCATTGCTACACACATCATGTTACATATTAAGTCATCAGCTGAGTAGTTTTCTCAATTACAGCCTTTGGAAATGTGAACTTTAATTATAATCACCCTGTATAATACTAATTTTGGATATAGTAACCTACAAACAAATCTTCTACTACATTCACTCCATTAAAAATTAGCACTACACGTAAACATGATATAAACTATGCACAACTACTATTATTATATAACAAACGATTGTGCTTTCCTGCACAATATAAATGACTTAGCAGCAGAAACTGGCAATCTGAAACAGAATATTTATGCTTACACTGATTTACATAAACAAAAATCCCATCCTCTATGAAATTTCTTTTAAATCACTGTGAGAGGGGAAAAGATAGTTTACGTGGCAAATTTCATTGCTGAAAAATAAGTTCTTTGGAAGTATTTAGAGACAATTAAGTCATCCTTTTTGCATTATTATATTTATGAATGTTTGTTTGATTGACTGTATGGATAGTGGGCTTAATTTTCTGATTTTCAAAGGTTTAATATTTCTTTACTTATACCCTGTATTGTGAGTCATGGCACCGATGAGCAAAACAACTGGTAGGTGATTTTAATGTGCATGATTAGGTTAGCTGCAACATGTGAAAAATATATGACTTTTGCAGACTGAGAGATCTATGAAAGGAGAATGAAACTGGAGAATGTGTTTGCCAAAAATGTTTCGTGAGTGAATTCCAGAAGTGCGAAGAGAGTAAGAAGAATAACAACAATGAGTTGAAAAATGAAATTCATGATAATGTGATTGGCATAGTTACCATTACAAGTGTTAGTGTTATATTTTGCCATCTTCCTATATTTATTTCCTATGTTCTTACCAGAATCTTCCCATGACTTATGTTTAGCTAGTTTTACGCAGCGCTTCACTTTCTTACATTTTCCTCTGTATTCTCTAAGAGCTCAAATTGACTTACTTGCCAGGAACTTTACATATGCTTTCTTCTTTTCCTTCACTGCCTCTTTAACTTCCTCAGTCCACTATGGAGTTCTGATTTTTCTATTCTTACAGATAACCTCATCATATGTTTTCTTAATGTTTTCTTCAGAGTTGAATCTCCAGGGTTTTGGTTCTTGTTTTCAAAGTCTTTCATTTTTTTCTTCAATGATGTCTGTATATTTAAGTCTACAGTTCAACTTTAATTTGGTTTAAAACTTTCTTACACACTGTTCTTTTTACTATGAATTCAATTTTATCCTGCTTAAAACTAAACAGTCATCACTTGCTATTTCAAATCCTCTTGTATACTTTTGTGTCCTGATCCAGAGAGAAAACATCGTCAATGAGACTTATTTCTTGCATCTTATCTCTACGTGAATTCTTATTAAAATAGTATTTCTTTAATCTGTATTATTATAAATCTACTAGCATATAGTGAAGTAAAGAAATACTATTTCAATAAGAATGATACTATAGTACCAGGAATTAGATTGGGAAAAGTTATTTCTGATGAAAGTTTTATATGTCTACTATTTTATGTCATGGATTCAATATTCTGTATGGACCTGAAGTTCCCACACCTAGCTTACCCTTTTTCCTTAAATTACTTTTGTCTTTGAGTAAAACAAGGTCACCGACTTGTAAATCACTTCCTCTTCTAAATTTGTTTATCCTTAATTCATTTCTTTCCAAATAGAATTCACTAGCACTTAAAAAAAAAGTGTCAAATTTTTGCACTATATCAGACAAGCATTCATCTATGTCAGCAAAACCAAAATTTACAGCATCTAAATGTGGATCACTAGGAAAGACTGGATCAAAACCAATGAGTGCAAAAAAATGGCTTTTATTTAATACTGGAATGCACTGAAGAACGTATGACAAATAAAGACTGCAGAAGAAAAAGATTCCAGTCTTCAATATTATCATAAGCCAACATAGAGAGTACTAGTTTTAGTGTCTCATTCATTCTCTCACCAAGACCATTACAGTGGGAGTCTATAAGCTGTTGTAAACAATTTCTCATGTGCAGCATCTTACAAACTTGAATTAACAATTATGAGGTAAAGATTGGTCTTCTGTTTATCAACAGTGTTTCTGGATAATCAAACCAACATATAATTTCATCAATAAGATATTTTGCTAAAGTTTCTGCTGTTTGATCTTTAACAGAAAAAGCTTCTCAGTATATCAATCACCAAAAATATATACTTATTTTCTCTTTCTGATAGAGATCCTAACATATCAGCTGAAACATAATGAAGATGTCTGATGGGCATCTGCACTGTTTGAAAAGGAGCCTTATTCTTAAAAGAATTCCTCAGATGACAAAAATGACAACACAAACTGTTTGACATCGCTGCGAAGTCCTAGCCAAAAGTAACGTTCTTTAATATGTTGTAAGGTTTTACCAAATCCCAGTAGTGAATTCTAAATGCTTGCTGCGCAAGCTCATTAATTGAGAAAGAAGTAATATTTATTTCTTAATAAATGTATGCATTTATAAGCATTCCATTTAGGCTTTTATTTTTGTAGACAGAAGACGTCTTAAGCTTGCGCGACAATAATTGAGCTTTGCGTTGTGTATTGAAAGCTGATGCTTGCTCGTCTAGTCAAAGCTACCTTGGCTTGCTTGGTTGTAGGAGCTTCCAGGTCTTCGCTGCAGCACTGTGATTTCATGCGCACGCATAGCCATATCCGCTCCCTTCATGTCGTCTTAAACATAAGATCATACGCAGTCAAAGTAGCTCTAGCCAGTGAGCTTCAGCCAGTCTTTACAAGTGTGCATGTTGCTTGGGATAATTAAGTTACACCAACTTTTTATGACACTGTTATTGACCAGTTCATAAAGAAGAACCGTCGAGTAGAATTTGAATTCAATTTGTATTCAAAAAGATAGAATATCATTTGTAAAATAAATGTTGTATTTGTATGATTAAATGTACATAAATTTCTAAATATATAGTTTTAAATGGTAATTCATTATTCCTCCAATCAGACTTCAATCACTCCCTGAATGATAACAAGAGCAAGAATGAATTTCAAGACCAGCATTCGCCCTTGCCAAATCCTGCATGACTTACTAAACCAGATGAATGATAACAATTCATTATCCATGGAATCATTTTAGATGAAGCTACTATTCTGTAATTAGTTCTCACATTTTTATCCTTTATAAGCGTATTCCTTTTGAACTTATAAATTACCTGGCTGGATTAAAAGATCCAAAATCATCAGGTATCGATTCTTCCTGGGTCATTACATATATATATATATATATATATATATATAGGTCACCAAAATGGATCTTCCTGCTGAGCAATCTTAATAGAATTGTTATCCCAAATTTCATCTGTGGACTTTCTAGCTATTTCTTTTTTTAAAAGCACTTAAAGGTGTCAAATTAATATTGATACATAAACAATCTTTACTTAAAACATCAGTTTCTTGTTCTGTATGCAACCCTGCACTCATTAGGTGACAAATGTAAGTTTCATCTTTGTTAGGAGGAGTACAGTTTGCTGATGTTCTAGAGGACTTCTTGCAAAATTCAATTCCATGTAATGAATAATCATAGGAATACTTATGCAAAAATAAAAATTCTACTCCTAAAACAACATGGAATACATTACTTGATATAACATTTGAAACCAATAATTCATGTGTCACAGTAAGAGAAAAATCAGGAATGAATATACCTACAGAGATACTCTTGAGTAACAGGCAACTCCTGATTTAAAACACTCCTCAGATTGATCTGCCGGAACAGATCAATATGGTCTATACCTGTAATTAGTGTTATGATGATAGCATATCTAACTGTTGTAAGTCTTCTTGTAACTTATCTTTCAAGTGCAAAAAAAATTGCAAAGTGACCATTGAAATATGAGCACTAGTGTCTAACAGTACCTTATATGGAATTCCTGCAATCTCTGCTTTAATTAAATTTCACAGTTCTCCATTTAATGTACTCGTGGATACTGCTTTTTAAAAAAATTTTTTTTTATAAAAATGGGCCTTCTTATCAACTGACTTAGTGATTCTAGATAAATTTTTGGCATAATTCCTGGTTGCATGGCCCTCTTCTGAACATTTATAACACTTAAATTTTTCCTTCCACCCCAAACTCTGTTTCTGAGAATGATCCTTAACTTTAAACTTCCACTAGATTAATAATGAAGGGGGATACAAATCCTTTGATGTTTATCTGCCAGTAAGCGAAACTCTAAGAACTAGGACTAAGATCTATGAGTTTCATACCGAAAAAACTATCGGCAAATCCAAGTGTAAGTAACCACTTGGTAGTACAACACCAAGGCAACTCGTATCAAAGGTGGAGCAAGCTCCCTCACTATCCTTGATATTTTCTCATAATGTCAAAACACAGCCCCTAGGGGATGTAATACTGTAATTAGATTATGAGGAGAGGTCACTACCATGGCCGATTTCAACTGTTTTTGAGGTCTCATCAGTGAGTAAGTAGATCTGGAAGATAACAAGGTTTAAGTGAAAAGAGCTTACATACCTTCGTTATACGAATGCCATAAAGGTGTGGCTGTATATTATAACATAGAATAAAAGCCAAAAGGCTATTTTTCTAGCAACCTTAATAATAATGAAGGGGATACAAATCCTTTGATGTTTATCTGCCAGTAAGCGAAACTCTAAGAACTAGGACTAAGATCTATGAGTTTCATACTGAAAAACTATCGGCAAATCCAAGTTCTTTCATTTGTTGGGTAACAACTCTCCCAACAAATGAAAGCTGTTCTTTCATTTGTTGGGAGAGTTGTTACTCTCCTAACAATGTTTTAGAGTTAGGAGAGTTGTTACTCTCCTAACAATGCAACAAACGAAAGAACAGCTTTAAATACAGCTACAACGTTTTCATACTAATTATGTATAGAGACTCTTTATGTTGTTCATAGTTTTTTTTAACCTTCAGTGTTTAGTGTTTTTTCTTTTATAATGTCACCTGATGAAGGCTGTTATAAGCTGAAACTAGTCGTGTTTTACTATTACCCCCCCCCTTTTTACCTAACTCTCGGTTTAAGTCATTCAACTCTTTTCACAATATATATATATATATATATATATAAACAAATGACTGTGCTTTTCTGTATGATGTAAATGAATTAACAACAGAAACTGGTAATTGAAACAGAATATTACTTAATTGATATCTGTATGGATATACTGATGGTCTATAACCCCCCCCCCCTCATGAAGCTGTGCTAATCTAGTAGAGCATCATATTTCTATCCACCCATTTCTAGCTACTGTCCTTAATCAACTATTTCAATACCTTGACCACTACTCATTGCTACTTCTGTCTTGGAGCCTTCTTTATGTAAAGAGACTATCATATCCTCTTTCAATTTCTTTGGGACACTTTCAGGACTGAGGCTAAAATTAAACAGCCTAGTTAGGGAAACTGCCATTTTCACTTTCCTCTAAAACGTGAGCTGATAACTCATCCAATCCTATGACAGTATTCACACTAAGTCAAGCCTTCGTTGTATTATCCTGAACAATACAACTTCATCTACCAATATTCTTATACTGATCCATGCCACATCATTCACTGCATTATTTCCACCTGGAACCAGTTCAACTTGTTCTTCTGCAAGCTTCCCTTCCACAGGTTTTCTTAATCGTTTCTCAAGTATATTTGTGTAAATATAACCTGGAACACTAATTAGGGAAATTCATCTGTAAATCTCAGTTTTATTTCCATTTTTATATGGAAATAAAATTTTTATAGGAAAAATGGGGCTCTCATAGTACCTAGTACCTAATACTCTATGAGCATTCTGTTTAGATGCTGTGACAGCTCTAGTCCAATCATCCAGAATTTGACCCTCTAAGTCTTCTGAATTATTGCAATATAGCCATTGTAAAACTTTTATACTTACACATTTGAGCATTTGGAAAAGCGATTTTTTATCTCCCAGAAACTGGGGTTTTTCGTCCCGTAAACTCAAGTAAATCAACCATAGAACCCACATTATTTCAGACAGTAACACATCCTGTTAGGGTTAGGTACCAAGAGATGAAGCACTTATTTTCCTGTCTCTTCATTGGTTGCCACTTATAATTGGTGATAGTCATGGGTCAGGAATCTCTGATTGGTTATCAGTGGACTGAACTGCCCACTCAACCTCCAAAAAAACTAGATAGGGTTAAAAGGCCTCACCTACTCCCTATAAGGGAATAAAAAGCATTAGCTGATTATTATTGTTATATTTGAGCATTTCTAGTTGAATATCATCTAATTCAGCTGCATTTTTCCACATTTCAAATTTTTGATGGATTTTTCTACCTCAAGTATTGATGTAATCCTGATGGCATTTCTTTTGAACGTTATCTACCACTGTGCTGTCAGTGTTTTAGTAATCTTTGAAAGATTACTAAATTAATTTAAATTTATTTAATTTATTTAAATTAGTAATTACTGCAGACATCTAGAATATCTTTATCTTCTGTTTTTGCGTTATCTTTATTATTATTATTATGCGACACCTCCAAGGAGTCCAAAGACTCATCGAGGGGGACACCTACTCTACAACTCTGTCTCCACCATTCAATCTATCAACTACAGCGAACAGCAACTACCATCATCATCTACACTAATGCCATCTACTGCCCACCATCACCAGCATTTTCACAGACAATCACAAACATCCATCCCCATGGCAGGATTTGAATGTGCAGCCTTTTGGCTGGAGAGTGGATACGCTAACCACTCGGCCAACCAGACACCGGCCTGGTTGGCCGAATGGTTATCATCTCCGATTCCTTTGACAGCACTCTTTCCTCCATTTCTAATCTTTTTTCAATAGCCTCCAGAATATTTTGCCACCTTCCTGATATTAATTTTCAATGTTCTTTCCAAAGTCTATCCATGACTTTTATTTAGTAATTTTACACAGTGTTTTGCTTTCTTACATTTTTCTCTGAATACTCTCAGAGTACAATCTGACTTACTTGCCAGGAACTTTCTATATGCTTTCTTCTTCTCCTTCACTGCCTCTTTAACATGCCAATTGTACCATGGCTTTCTGGCAAAAATATCACGGTGTATCCATTTTACTTCTCCAACTCACCTGTAACATTATTGCAAAATGTGAGCAAGTTACTTGAACTGATCTTTCTTAGTGAACCCATTCATTCAGATTCTCTGTCAATCCATTTCTGTATTTTACAAAATATTCACCATCACTCCAGAAATAATGATAAGCTTATTTTAAATTATGAATGAAGGTAATTTATTATAATACTCCATTCATATTTAACATAATCCTCCATTTCATAAGCAAGACTAGTAAATATTATTTATTGTTTGTCTCTTGCTTATAGTGTGTTATTAATATAATTGCCTTGAATTTTGTTTATTATTATTTAATAATTTAATCTTAAGTAATGTAATAGTTATAAAAAGGACTCTGTATAAAAATGTCATTCATTTTATTTAATTTATTCCTATAATAATATTGTAAGAAATTATATATATGTAAGTTTAATGTACCCTATGTGAACTATGATATTTTTTATCTAACATTACTGAAAGAGAAAGTAATTTTATGTAATTCTTCTGATTGAATTTGATTGGCTGTTGTCAAGGAAACGAAGTTAATTTTAGATAGCGCGTGTGTGGAGCTTGAGCTATGGTATTCAAAGGGAGAAGGAGTTGATATGAGGTATGGTATTCGAAGGGAAAAGGAGTTGATATGAGCTATGGTATTCGAAGGGAGAAGGAGTTGATATGAGCTATGGTATTCGAAGGGAGAAGGAGTTGATATGAGCTGAACTGGCTAGAACTGGATTTTGGCGGGAAGAATGAAGGTATTTTATGGGAAAACGAAAGTAAACAGGGGAGAGAGAAGCATTGATATGAGCTGAACTGGCTAGAACTGGATTTTGGCGGGAAGAATGAAGGTATTTTATGGGAAAACGAAAGTAAACAGGGGAGAGAGAAGCATTCAGGACAGCACGGAGTGAAGTAATGGGTGGCAGTAAAGGGAATTTGGAAATGCCATAAATAAATTAAGAAGGGACCGGGAAATTAATAGGCAATTAAGAAAATTTCTACGGAATTCTAAAATTACGTCGAATTCCAATTGTTTTGAGGAAGAATAGTGCAAAGCTGAAATTAATGCATAGAAGAAAATAAGGAATAAGTAGATTACCTGAAACGAGTGCATCAAGACTTGTTAAGCTCTATGTTTAATATTTCAGTTATATAGTGAAGATTCCTTTTGAATAGTGTTACTTCAAAATGATAGTTAACTTCAGTTTTAAGTGTGCCTATAGTGAATCCAATGTGCAAACGATGTAACCCGGTAAGAGCAGTCCATTTTTTTATATTTCAGCGTGAAGAAATAAGAGTTAGCTCCGCCCAATATATCTTAACATTAACTGTGGCGTTCTACTAAAATTAGCTGAAGTATGGAGCTTTAAAGTGTTTCCCCCTTGAAGTGATAACTGCCTCATAATTGAATTAAGTGTTTGTTGACTAAGAGAGAATTAGAGAATTCTATTTTAAGAATTTTTACTGTAAGATTATTGAACTGTGTGAAGCATTTTTAATTATTCGGAAGAATGTAAAACAGCTGGATGTCTGATGCCTAATGTTTTATGTTTGTTATGAGTATTTGAACTAAGTTGATTTGCATTATCTTGTTTTCAAAGTTATACTTAATGTACATGTTATGTAACCCTGCATTAAATGTTTTGTTTTATTGATTCCAATTTGGTGTTTGTCTGATTCTCTTTCATTGCACCGCTCAAAGTTTATTGGACCTTGCGGAAGCCTTAAATGATAATATTAACCTCGGCCTGTATAAAGTGAGATTGCAAAAGTTAGTTGATGATTGATTCCTCTGTATTATATAGACTAATCTGAATATATGGTGGCGCAGGATAATATAAATTTTCCTTATATTCGGATCAGTATCAATCAGCATCTAACAAAATAAAAACGGAATCTAAAGAAATAAGAATAGATCCAACTAACCAACATAAATGAATCAATTAGCAAGATGGACGACACAACACTTAGACACATCAAGTCATTGCACCACTCTCATGCAATGGAATTATCATGTATTCTTTCCACTCCTCCAGAATCTTACCTGTATTGATAGAGATAAGATTATACAATCAAATCAAATGCACACACACACACACACACACACACACACACACACACACACACACACACACACACACACACACACACACACACACAGTTCAGCTGAATACTTTTACAGCATCCATGCAGATTTCATCAGACCCTACTGCCCAATTCTTATTTAATTTAAGCAACAACTCTAGTTCCTACTCATAAACTTGAGCTTTCTTTATTTAGTCCAGACATAGCTCAACTCTATGTTGCAAATAGTTGAACATTCTCTTCTGGATCAGCCAACAAACACACCACCCACATTTAGCAGAGTTCTTTTAGTTGCGACATCATGATAAAATTCTTTTGGGTTGTTTTGCAAAACCAGTTTCTTTTCATAGACAGCTCTCCATACAATACTTGCAACTCTTCTGGCCTGCACCTTGTAATTTGCATAACTGATATTGTCCATATGCACACAACATTCTTTTCACATCATCTTTTTCTTAAGAATCTCTTACTTAATAAGACTGTACACCCATTTCATTCCTACTCCATTTATTCTTTAAACATATCAGAATCTCTAGGGAAAGATTCTGATAAGGCATAATTTCAGTGTTTTTTTAATGGTTCACATGCACTGCTGATATCTTTCCCATCTAACTATCTATACCATGTGACCGAACCTAGTATTCTTCTCAGCTAGTTGGGTTGATTTCACAATGTTGGAAGTTTTTTCACTTGGTTATACTATAAATTCAAGATACCAAGAAATTGTATACTTGGTTTAATCCTTTATCTGTGTAAGCAAACAAAGTTTGCGCCTGAAGTATTTTCAGGACTGGGGCAACTCATATAAGGAAGTTAAGACTTCACATCACTTCTCTTAGTATTTCCCATAATGAAAAGCACATCTCCTTGCTGACAAGTATAATGCTATGCATTATTGGAAAGGTCACTACCCAGACCAGTTTTGACCTTTATTGAGGTCTTTTCAGTGGGAGCCAGACCCAGGGGTGATACTAAGGTTGAAGTAATGCAGAAGTCATACTTCTGCATTACTTTAGACACAAACTTTGTTTGCTTACACTTGGATAAAGGATTAAACCAAGTATATAATTTTCTTGGTATCTTTAATTAATAGTATAGCCAAGTGAAAAAACTTCCAACAACTTTCTCTAATCCAGAGTAATTTAATAATAAGGTGAACACCTTTTGGTCACTTGTATATGAAAATATGACTTCTGCATTACTTCAACCTTAGTGTCACCTTTGGGTCAGGCTCCCACTGAAGAGACCTCAATAAAGGTTGAAACTGGTCTGGGTAGTGACCCTTCCCATAATGCATAGCATTATACGTGTCCACAATGAGATGTGCTTTGCATTATGGGAGATACTAAGAGAAGTGGTCTTAACTTCCTTATACGAGTTGCTCCAGTCCTGAAAATACTTCAGGTGCAAACTTTGTTTGCTTAAACTTCGATAAAGGATTAAACTAAGTATAGAATTTCTTGGTATCTTTACTTTACATGATTTGACAATGTATTTGTTCATCAACAGCAACTGATCCACAAAGTATGTAACAACATTCCATGTGTTTGACCATATGAGACTCTGCCTTACACAGATAGCTTTAAACTCACTGCTACATGAGCAATTGTTACTAATTTTTGCAATCACAGCTTTCTATCATAATGGGACTCAAATAATTCAATAACATTAGCAGGCAATACCATCCTCACCTAGTCTGTCTATTCTAAAATTACTGTACACTGAAGACTCAATACTATTTAATATATTTGCCTCTGAGAACTAGGTTTCATTAACTTTTATACGCTGAGGTAACTATATATTCATGGCAAACATTTACTCTTTTCTTCCTGGCATTTGTGTGCAGACAAACTACCTTCAAGTTTTTTTGTATAATTACTTCTGTAGTCTGTATGACCTAATTGGAAAGTGCATAAGTGAGGCATTAGATGTGAACAGAAAATACAAGTCTTCTATTCATATCTAATGCCTTTATGCAGACATCCTTGCATACGCTATATGAGACTGAACTAGACAAGCAGCACACAATCATCCTTTCATTGCACCTCCATGAATAAGTACATTTATAGCATTAATAATACAGCTGTATATCATACTTATTCTTACACAGAGATTCTCACATTCCTCCCATACAAATCTAGTCCCATACAATTCGCTGTGTTGAGGTCTCACACCAATAAATTCCTTCAAACTCCTAACACCAAATGTAGTCTAGTTAATTTGCTATTCAACAGTTCTTTATCATCTTCTCAACAGTTTATTATCCATAAAAGCGATATTAAACTGTTGAGAAGTAGATAAAAGCCAAATAGTGATTCATAACAACTAAAACTGAAAAGGAAATAAAAACATTAATCCATTCTGCCCTCAAACTCACTCATCACATCCTAAAAATTGTGACAGTTTCTTCTACAAAACCCCTTGTGCATTGAATCATTTACCATCATAGCCATTCTTAATACAGTATTATATCTTCCTAACAGATTAATGGTTTTACTCTCTTACTTTTACCCTCATTCAGAAATCTATTCATAACCTTTCATATTATAATATTAAAATATGCACATCTCACAATGTGTGTGTGTGTGTGTGTGTGTGTGTGTTATGCATACACACTTATGGTATACCATATAGTGTGTACATGTAGATATACACATATATAATATATTCATTAGGTAATGCTCAGTATATCTCTGCACTTACCTCAGAAAAGGGATAATAAACTGTTGAGAAGTAGCTAAAAGCTAAATAGTGATTCACAACAACTAAAACTGAAAAGGAAAAGAAAAAGAAAACATGAGTTGAATGAATATGACTGTTTTTATAAAAATAATTACAAAGAAAATCTACAAACAACAAATCCTAATACTTAATTCAAATGATTTAGATTAAGAGATTTTTTCATATTTATTCAGTTAATCCATTACAATATAGTTAAAGTTTGATTGCATCTAATTATCTAATTACGAAGTCTCTTGTTCTGGGCGTAAAAATTCTGATTGAATATTAATATTGTTTTAAGGAATTAAAGAAGGTTTTTTTTAATATATTTTTTAAATATCTCTATGGCTGAGTGGCTACACCTGTATCCAGTGGTGAGCTATGGAAAAATTTTAACAAAGGGCTCAATCGTCGAGCAAAAAAGGCCCAACTTAGCCCTTATGATACTTATATTGCGACTTTGTAGAGCTTCTGACAGATATGACAATTCCTGGAAGTTTATTTTGCACTTGGTTAGACTATAATAAATTTAGCATAATCCTTTATCCAAGTGCAAGCAAACAAAGTTTGCACCTGAAAATATCTTCAGGACTGAGATAAGGTGGTACAACACTAGGCAACTCGCAGCAAATGTGGACCAAGCTCTCATCACCCCTTGTCTCAGTATCTCCCATAATGCAAAGCACATCTCCTTGCGGAGATGTATACTGCTATGTATTAAGGGAAGGGCCACTACCCAGACCGGTTTCGACCTTTATTGAGGTCTCGTCTTACCATCACCTTTATCTCAGTCCTGAAGATATCTTCAGTTAGATATTAGGTTAGGCATTATATTCAACAGGGAGGCATGTAGCCTGATCTAACGATAAAGCATTAAGCTTACCTGTATAATCGTTTGGTTGAGAACCACAGTGGCATTTCCCTTATCTGCTTTGGTGATTACTATTTCTTTGTTTTTCTTCACTTCTTGTAGAGCTTTATATTCTCCTTTGGATAGGTTGGTTTTTGGTGGTCTTGCTTTGGTGAGAACAGCGGCTACATCCAGTCTGATATTGTTGGTTTGGAAAGTTTTTTTTAGAACTGAGGCTGATTCCAATGAATAATCTTTCATATTTAAATTTGTTGAAGTGTAATAACATGGCTTTCTTCCAGTGTATTCTGTGGCGGGTATCACTTTCCAGCCTGATGGATCCTTGGCTTTCTCTGTCTACAGAAAACCTACCCATACAGGCAGATACATTCACCAGCAATCGCCCCCCCACCCCCCTTCACAACAATATGGAGTTATAAAAATACTATATAACAGGGCAAAATTAATCTGTTCAGATGACAATGCCCTAACCACTGAACCAAACCACATTCTTAACACTTTCTTAGCCAATGGCTACAACCCCCCAAAAAATATTAAAACCAGTTAAACCACAACACCCCCCCCTTCATAACAAAGATTACACTAAATCCATCACCATTCCCTATATCCGGGACAGCTGTGAAAAGTTTACAATAATCATAAAAAAATGACCTGACTTCTTGTTACAAACCATATAAGAAATTGGCATCCCTTATCTGCTCCACCAAAGACCAGCCACTTCCATTAGACCTACCTGTAGTATACCAGGTCCCTTGCAGCTCTAAACTGTCCTACTTTGGCCAAACAGGACAGGAAATGTCAGGATATCAGAACACAAAGACTACATCCAGTTTCACATACAGCCACTCTGGGCTTGCAGACCATGCTCTGGATACCCGCCACAGAATACGTTGGAAGAAAGCCATGTTATTACACTGCAGAAAATTTAAAAACGAAAGATTGTTCATGAAATCAGCCTCAGCTCTAAAAAACTTTCCAAACCTCAACAAATTTGGGTGCATGAGACTGCCTCAAATTTGGGAAGCTTGCATCTTGAGAACTTCAGCCCAACATGTCAAGACAACTCAATATAGCCCGCTAAGGGGCACCTTTAGGACTCTAGGAACAGTATTAGTTTTCTCTCTTCTACCTCATAGTGCCTGCGTGCACGTCATAGTTGTATGTTCCCATGAAGATGGCGATGTGACATTGCCGAAATATAGGAAGCATTTATTAAAGTTTCTTTTAATTAATATTCCAGTATATGTTGTAAATTCCTGAAATAATTTAATAGTCATAAATTGTAAGAATAAGAAATATTATTCTTGCAGTGTACAGGGCTATGGAACTCCATGTGTAGAGGCTTAAGTGCTGTGAAGACATCATGTTGGAAGCTTAATGGATTTTTCATAACACTCAGAAAGGATTAAAACAGAATTTATACTTCCTATATTTCGTCTCAGTCACTGACACATCTTCAGGGATTACAAAAAAAACTAATGTAACATAAACACAAATAACAAACAATACTAAGCCCAACCACGTGGGTGACACTAAAGTCCTAACTAGGTGGAGTGCCCTCTAAGGGCGGTTGTAGGTGGCCTGGAATGTAGGTGGTACCTCTGGTGATAAGTGTTTCCCAAATCTTAGGAAGCTTAATGCAACCGTTTTTATTAAGATTTGGTTGATTTCTGAGAGATGCTGCTGATTCTAAGAATAGTCTCTCTTTTTTGAATTTGCTGTGGTGGAGCAATGGTGGATTTTTTCATGAGGTCCTATGGGTTGTATCTAAGACATGGTCAGCAAGGCCTGACTGACCATAGTCGTGGTTGCAAATGTATGACTTGTATTTCTCCAGGCCAGTGGTTCTTAACCTGGGGTGTGTGCACCCCTGGGGGCACAAGAAAGCATTTCCAGGGGTGAGAGAGAAGTTTCTAAATTTTCAATGGAAACTACCGCTTGACCACCTGTGAGAAACTAGCGAATGCTACATCGACTTTTGGGATCTCCACTCCTACCCTATCTACCTTTGCCTCAGCGCATTGCACTTACCAGCACATGCAGTACAATAAGAAACTGGTTGATATGCGCACGTGTTTGCATACTCTGAGTACGAATGTTAACGAGGTGGTTTGATGCAGAAACGAATAACAACATTGCCATTAAAAATTGAGATATTGTTTTGTATGTATATTTAAATGTATGTGTTTATTTTTCAATAAATAAATTATCTTGCAATAGACGTAATTTTCTAAATAAAGAAATAGAAACACATTTTTCAAGGGGGTGCGAGAACTTATTTTTAGATTCAAAGGGGGTGCCGATCACTAAAAAGGTTAAGACCCACTGTTTCAGGCAGATGGTTGCTGATTTGCCTGTCTGTCCAAAGTATGCCAGCTTACAGGAACAGGGTACTTTATAAACTCCAGGCACTGAGAGAGGAGGGAGCTGATCTTTTGTAGAATGGATAAGGGTAGCAAGTTTGCGGTGGGGCTTAAATGCTGTGTGTAGGTTGTACTTGTTTAAAATCTTGGCTATTTTTTCGGATGTGCCTAGGGTATGGTGATGGCATTTCTAAACTCTTTCTGATGAGAAGAACTGATTATTTTTTTGATGCTGTGATCGTTGTATCAAGTTCAGTTGTAAGGGCACTGGAACAAAGATTGTGGGCTCTCTTGGTAAGAGTTTTAATAATGCCATATTGTTGAGCGGGGTGGTGGTGGGAGAGTTTGTGAATGTATCTGCCTGTGTGCATGGGTTTTCTATATACAGTGAAGGAAAGTGTACCGTTAGGAAGGCAAGTAACTAAGGTGTCTAGGAAGGATAAACAATTGTTCTTTTCCCTTTCCATCGTAAACTGGATTCTTGGATGTAGGCGTTGAGGTGACTGAGGAAGGAGTCTAATGCATCTGGGCCATGAGGCCAAATAGAGAACACATCATCAACATATCTTAGTCAGATAGAAGGTTTGAGAGGGGTTCGTTTTTCAAAATCTTCCATATAAAAATTGGCAAGAGAGAGGAACCCATGGCGGTTCCCTCTATCTGCTTGTAGATTTTGTTCTTCCAAGAAAAATAACCAGAATTAATGGCAAAGGAAAAGAGATCTAAGATGTCAGAAGGAAAAACGTTTTCTAAGAGTGTTAAGGTATCAATTAAGGGGATATTGGTAAACAATGAGATGTCAAAGCTTACCAATATGTCTGTGTTATTTAAGATTTAATTTTCTATAAGGATTTTAAAATGGGTAGAGTTTTTTATATAGGATGTGGAAAGTCCAGTGAGGAGGGTCAGAGAGTTGGCCAGTTGTATTGACAGTTTGTAGCAAGGTGCATTAGTGGCATCTACTATAGGTCTTAGTGGGGAATTGGGTTCCCACTTCAAATTCCTTTCTGAGTGTTGTAAAAAATCCATTAAGCCTCCAACATGACTATGGAACTATACATACAAGCGTAGACCACTGGCATGTGATTTTCTTTAAAATTTCAGTAATAGATGGAAATAAGGAGATATGATAGAAATATATAAGTTGATAAGGGAATTTTATCCCATGAAACATCAAAAAACTATGAAACCCTTTCCTGGATATACTAGTCATGAATCTTCCCTCAGGCTGTCTATCCTTCACTGTTTACCGCAAACCTACATATACCGGCCAATATATACATGCTAACTCTTATCTTATTTGTGTCTATGGTCCCACAGAAGGTTCTTCTAAAGAAGAAGTGGAGGAATTTTTTGAGTCATTAAAACAGGCAGCTGACAAAGGAAATGGAAAAAGTGGCCCTGTTTGCAGATCTGAACAGCAGAGTAGGAAATTAATCCACCAAGCATATAGGAACATTTTGGGAAAATTTGGAGAAAAGAGAAAAACTAATAATAATAATTGTAAGTATTTACTGGAGACTTGCTCAGCACATGGACTAGTCATTAGTAACACCAAGTTTCAACATAAAGATGTGCACAAGTTCACATTGATAGTGATATCATCATGATGATTCAGGATACAACAGTGTACAGAGGATTTGAAATTGGAAGTGACCATTTACTTAGTACTAAGCAAGATAAAAATGGATCTCACATTGAAAAGAACAGTATGTAAGAAAGTTTAAAAACTTTGATTCTTTTTTTTAAGCAGCATTTACAGCTAAATTGTAGAAGACTCAACTATACAAACATTATTGAAGAAAAACTGAAACAAATTGAAAACAAGAACCAAACCTTGGAGTCTCAGTGGCAAACTCTGAAGAAGGCAGCATTGACTGATTCAGCTAGGAGAAAAATAAGAACATCATGATGGACACAAAAAGTTAAAGTGTTTTGGATAACAAGAAAGCATACCAAAAGTTCCTAGTAAGTAAGTGGCAGATGCCTAAAAAGAATATAGAGAAAAATGTAAGAGCTAAGTTATGTGTAAAAGTAGCTAAACAAAAGTCATGGGAAGACTTAGGTAAGAGTATGAAAAATAAATATCAGGAAGTGGCAAAATATTCTGGCAGCTATTGAAGAAGCTCAAAAATGGAGGAAAAAGTACTGTTAAAGAAATCAAAGATGATAAAAGTGACATGAAAACTGAAGATAAGGATATCCTAGATGTCTGAAGTAATTACTTAGAGACTGTTAAACAAACCAAGCAGTGACAGAACTGTACTAGCAGCTGGAGTTGATGATATTCAACAGGAAATGCTTAAATATGGAGGTATAAAAGTTTTGCAGTGGCTACACCACATAATTCAGAAAGCCTGGTCAGAAGGTCGAATTCCAGATGATTGGAGCAGAGCTCTAATAGTTCCCATCTATAAAAAATAAATAAATAAATAAAAAAGAGAGAATAAAGCTGAATGCGAGAATTACAGAAGAATTTCTCTACTAAGTGTTCCAGGTAAGATTTATGCAAGCCTATTTGAAAACAGGTTGAAAAAGATTGCAGAAGAGAAATGTGGAGAATTGAAATTGGAGAAGAACAAGCTGGGTTCAGACCAAACAGAGGTTGTCAAGATTAGATTTTCACTTTAAAACAAATAGCTGAGAAATTGTGGGAATATCACAAGGATCTGTACTTAAGTTTTGTGGATCTGAAAAAGGCATCGAGAGAAAAGCTTTTCAAGACATAATTATACAGGATGAATGGACCATTATACAAAGCAATACATAGCCTATATTTAAGTTGTCAGTCAACAGTTAGAATTGAAGGAAATACAGGAAGATGGTTTGATGTAAAATCAGAGGTAAGACAAGGATCCCCACATTATCTCCATTCTTATTCATCACATATATCGATCAAATTATGAAAGAAAGTGGCAATAGACATGATATTAGAATTGGCGATTTCACACAGCTCTTTGCTTCATGCAGATGTTATACTCCTAAACACATCTAGAGCAAGTCTTCAGGATTCTTTAACTAAACTGAATGACAGCTGTAACAATTTGGCATGAAAATCAACAATAAAAAGACTAAAACAATGAAAATAGGCAGGAGCATAGAAAACTTCAGCTGCATTCCAAAAGGAGATGCTACAGAATAAGCAAAATATTTCAGCTATTTAGGCACAGTTTTTAGTGACGACAGCAGGTTAAATCTGGGAACAGATAACAGAATAAGCAAAGGTGGTATGGTGGGTAGCCAGCTGAATAAATTTATATGGAATAAGAGAGAAATTAGCCAAAACACCAAACCAGTGATATACAAGACCATGTTCAAACCAATTTCAAGTTATGGATCTGAAAGTTGGGTTAGAAATAAAGCATTTGATCAAAGACTAGAGACCACAGATATGAGGGTTCTGAGAAAAATTAAGGGAGTGAACTGATGGCATCAATGGCATAATCATATTAAAAATGAAGATATTAGAAAGGAACTTGATATTATATGGCATTCAAGAATGTGTAAGTAGAGCAAATCTAGGTAGTATGGTCACTTAAACAGAATGGGTGAGGAAAGGTTAGCAAAACGAGTGTTTGATGACAAGCTGGCAGGAAAGAGATCCAGCGGAAGACCAAGGTTTAGGTGGATTGATTTGGAGGAAAATTGTTGATAGGAGATTAATACTAATGTAAATGTAATCATGTAGTGCTGTCATAGTAACCTAAACTTTCCTTTGTGGGACATACCAGAAAATTGATGATGGGGAAGAAACTCTGCAGAAGAACTTCAACAAATGATTATTGAATTGAGTGCAGAAATTAAAAATAAAGGATTAAATATAAACAAAGAGAAAAAAAAATAATGTACAATAAACACATTACCTAAAAGCCAGTACAAATGGAACATCAGGAAATTGATATAGTAATGACCTCCTATGTTTATGCAGGACAAAAAATTACAGTAGAGGGTGACTGTAAAGAAGAAATTATATACAGAATTCAACTTGGTTGGACAGCCTTTGGAAAACACTGTGAAGCACTTAAAGGAAACATCCCAATCTGCCGTAAAAGAAAAATATTTGAAAGTTGTATACTTCCAGTCATATGGAAGTAAAACATGGACTTTGACTGAGAAAATTGGTCAATGGATCTTTTGGGCAATTGGATTTTTTGGAAAATTGGTCAATTGGATCTTTCCATTTTCCTCTGGAAAATGGAAAGATCGTTATTTGGCATTCACCATTCTAAATAGAATGTGCAATATTTGGATCAGTGCTCAAACTAGGATAAGAAACGTTATAACCCACCATTAAAAGTTTCAAATGGCAATGTGCAGGTCTTATTACAAGGAGTAGCACTCAAAAACGGACAAAGCTGATATCAGAATGATATCCTAGAGCTACAGGAAGCAGAGGCATAGCTAGAGGGGGACGGACCATCCCCAGGCGGCACTTTCTACATTTTTGAACTTTTGCAGTTAATTCTAAAATACAGTCTCGAGAATTCAGTTCCAACTATTGTAATACTACAGTGAATTTTCTTCACAATTGCTGTAAGTATTGCTAGTTGTGAGAGGAGTTTTCTAAATAAAAATGATTAAGAATTACCTACATTACTATGAAATAGACTTCGACAATGTCATCGACGATTTGCTAACAGAAAAGCAACAAAATAACATTTTACAATGTTGAAATTAAAGTTTTACTTCAAAAATAAACATGGTGTTTTAATTTATTTCCCTATACGTTGTTTCGACTTTTTGTAGTATTTTTGGTGTGTATTGAGAGGGGCAGTAAAAGCTCTAGCTACACCACTGACAAGAAGACCAAAGAGACGGCAGGAGGATGAGATTAAAGAGATGGCAAAACTCGGTGGCATTGAAAGGCTTAAGATAGAAATGAATGGAGGACTTGGGGAAGGCCTTCATCCAGCAGTGGACAGAAAATGGCTGATGATGATAACATTAAAAGAAGTCATGTTTGCATAACCTGTTTCTAAAACAAAGTAGTAATGCTGGTTTTATTCACAAATTTATCAAAATGAAGGATGCTATTAAATCTTATTTTGCTTGTAATATTTGCTTGCTTGTAATGTTATGTTAAGAAGCTTTTCTTTTCTAACAATAAAATTTCTGACGTTCAAACTATAATACAGAATAATCATAGTCAAACATTTTAACTTAGTAAAATTTCTCTTTCCTCAGCAGCTGCTCACTTAAACCATAAACAGAAGTTGATATGTAAGTTTGAATTACTAGAAGAAAGAAGATGTCGGTTCATTCAACAAACATCCAGCTCTGCCCACAAAAATGGGATATAAATTTAACTAATTGTCCTTTTACAAATGATAAATTAAGCTTATTGTCAAAAGGTCCAGATTTTGCAATAACACCTAGCTGTTCGCCTCATTTAGACTTTGATAGGTATAATTAATTTCCCAGTAAAAATTTTGTAGAAACAAAATGTTACTAATAAAACCACCTCTTATATAAAAAATAGTTTTTATTTCAAAGAAAAAATTAAAGATTTTCATCTTCAAGAGACTGAAATGATGATTTCCTTTGATGTAGCCTCACTGTTTACAAATATACCATTTCAAGAAACTCTACAGCTTTTACAAGTATGTTTCCCTGTTGACATCCTGAATTGATTCAGTTATTTAGTTACTTGGAAGTAACAGGCCACTGAGTCTAATATAAAAAAAGAGAATGATGATGATTTTCAAGTTTAGTGTGGAATAATATAGTTCCCTGATTCCAAGTTCCTGAATAAATTGTCTTATAATTTACAGGAATCTCATCTATTTTTGTTTTCATCTTCATAATACCAATTATGTCAATGCTGTATTTCATCTTGAATAAATCATCAACAAATTATTTCATAAGTTATATATTTAGTTTAATCCTTTACTGAGTGTAAGCAAACAAAGTTTGAGCCTGAAGTATCTTCAAAACTGGGGCAACTCATGGCAAAGGTGGACTATATTCTCATCACTTTCCTTAGTATCCCATAATGCACAGCACATCTACTTGCAGACATTATATATGTCTGCAAGTAGATGTGCTGTGCATTATTTGTACATGTGCATTACATGTACAAATGATGTGCATGCAAAAAGCACATCTCCTTGGTCTGAGTAGTGACCCCTCCCATAATGTATAGCATTATACATGTCAGCAAGTAGATGTGCTGTGCATTATGGGATACTAAGAAAAGTGATGAGAACTTAGTCCACCTTTGCCATGAGTTGCCCCAGTCCCGAAGATACTTCAGGCGCAAACTTTGTTTGCTTACACTTGGATAAAGGATTAAACCAAATATATAATTGGTAGCATAGCCAAGTGAAAAAATTTTCATCATTCTTTTGCTGCTTTGGAACATTTATGGTAATTCAAGCCGGTCCAGTCCTTAATGTCTTCAAACCACATTCTCCTGAGTACTGAAGAGACCTCAATAAAGGTCAAAACTGGTCTGGGTAGTGACCCTTCCCATAATGCATAGCATTATACATGTCCGCAAGATGTGCTTTGCATTATGGGATGTGAAGTCAAACCACCTTTATGAGTTACCCCAGTCTTGAAAATACCTCAAGTGCAAACTTTGTTTGCTTACACTTGGATAAAGGATTAAACCAAGTATATAATTTCTTGGTATCTTTGATTTATAGTCATTATAAACGTTCCTTGTATTCTAGTCAGGATTCAAATATGGGTTTCTCCAACAAAAAGGCATCATCATTATGAAGGAGCCACTGGTGCTCTAGCATGACATCAATCAGATTTATCTGAAACCAAGTTCACATAACACAACCAAGACACTTGGTTGTGTTATGTGAACATGTTAGTCAAAAAGTGTTCACTGAATAAATTTCACTAAAAAAACATTTTTATATATAACCATAACAAATTTTCAGACAAAATTCTGCTAACAATTTTAATTTTATTATGAAGTTGGAAATATTAGGAAGTTGGGTTCGAGGCTACATTGTGATTAGTCATGACTTATTTTTCACGGTATTAACAACACTGCACACACTTTTATCACAAAGATGTTTTATTAATGCTTATATTTCGCTGATTTTCAACTGAGCATCATCAGAGCACAACACACTTGTATGCACGACAGTGAGTGAGTGAGTGAAACAATATAATTGCAAAAGACAAAAGATCTAAAGTCCTATTTTTGGCACCCTCTAACGAGAGAAAAAAAAAAAAAAAAAAAAAACTCCAGCAGCTATCCAGGAGTTTTTCTTAGGATAACCATCTCCCAAATTTTTGGCAAATTAATGCAACCATATTTGTTAAGGTTGGGAGAATTCTTCAAAGCCATTGCTGACTCAAAAAATAATCTTTCAGATCTATAACGACTCCTAAATAGCACATTTGTTTTCCTCCATCTAATTGTGTGTGAAGGAGTGCCCAAAGCATGGTCTGCCAGTCCCGACTTGCCATAGTAATAGTAGCAAATGTATCTTTCATGTTCTTCCAGGCAGATGTTCACTGATCTTCCTGTTTGCCCATAATAGGCCAAGTCACAGTCACAAGGAACTTCATACACTCCTGGGTGTGCCAAAGGGTGAAGTTTATCCTTAGGCGAACGGATCAGAGTTGCCAGCTTAACACGAGGTTTGAAAGTGGTGCAAAGGCCATGTTTCAACAATACTTTGGCTATCTTTCTGATGTACCTCTGATATAGGGAATAGAAATGGTCATGTTGTATTCTTGTGTATTAGGGGAGGGGGGCGAGTAATGGGCCTATGTAGTATTTTATCTATTTTGTAGGGATTGCAGCCATTGGCTAAGAACGTATGGCACAGGTATTAGAGTTCAGTGGTCAGAGCTGTATCGTTAGAACAAATGGCTCTGGCTCTGTGTGTAAGTGTTTTTAAAATGCCGTACTGTTGGACTGGATGATGATGTGATTGTTTATGTAGGTATCTTCCTGTAAATAGAAAAGGCTAGTGATCCATCTGAAAGACAGGTGACTAATGTGTCAAGAAATGGTAAACAGTTATTTGATTCTTTTTCTACTGTGAAGTGAATTTTGGGGGTGTTGGCTGTTTAGGTAGGTGACAAAAGCATCCAAAGTGTCTTGTCCATGGGGCTAGATGGCAGCTACATAGCGTAACCACACTTGTGGCTTGTATGTAGCTGTGGTAAGTACTTTGTTTTCAAAGTGTTCCACGTAAAAATTTGCTAATGGGGGAGAGAGGGGGAGGAACTCATAGCAGTACCATTAATCTGTTTGTAGAATTTTCCTCCCCATGTAAAGCAACCTGCATTCATGGTAAATTGAAATAATTCAAAAATATCAGGGGGAAATTTAAACTTGATTAAATCAAGAGTGTCTATAAGTGGTACATTGATAAATAAGGAGGTGACATCGAAACTAACCATTATGTCTGAATCTTTTAGGATTAGATTTTTAACCAGTGTTTTGAAATGGATTGAATTTTTTACAAAAGTAGAGGAGTTGCCAGTAAAGGGGGGGGGGGGGGGCAAGCGACTTGGCTAAATGCTGGGCCAATTTATATGTGGGACTATCTATGCTATTGATAATAGGGCGTAGGGGGATATTAGTTTTGTGGATTTTTGGTAATCCATAAATACGGGGTGGTTTAACATGAATTGGTTTTATTTTTCTGATTATTTCTTTGGGCCATGATGTCACTTTTCTCAGTAATTTTCGGACTTTTTTCAGGATTAGATGGAGGAAAACGAATGTGCTATTTAGGAGTCGTTATAGATCTGAAAGATTATTTTTTGAGTCAGCAATGGCTTTGAAGACTTCTCCCAACCTTAACAAATATGGTTGCATTAATTTGCCAAAAATTTGAGAGACGGTTATCCTAAGAAAAACTCCTGGATAGCTGCTGTTTTTTTTTCCTCTTTTTTTCCCCCCCGTTAGAGGGAACCAAAAATAGGACTTTAGATCTTTTGCAATTATATTGTTTCACTCACTCACTGTCGCGTATACAAGTGTGTTATGCTCTGATGACGCTGAGTTGAAAATCAGCGAAATATAAGCGTTAATAAAACATCTTTGTGATAAAAGTGTGTGTGGTGTTGTTAATACCGTGAAAAATAAGTCATGAATAACCATCAACACCTAAGCTTATCTGCTAGATTGGTGATTTTTATCTCTTTTATTCTGCTTTCCTTTAGAAAATTAAATGCAAAAGAAATGGAACTCTAAGAAGAGCAGCGATGTTGAGAACAAAAAGGCTTGCCCCACTAAGGAGGTTAATGAAAATGAATTAACCTCCAGAATAGCGAAATTAAAACAGACTATAGTAGAGACAACATGAGAATTACAAGTTGAGAGGCATTTGAATGAACATAGGGATGTAAAGAAAATTAAGCTGCAAAATAAGAAATAACAAAGCACAGAATCGGGTAAGTCAGTAAGTAAGGAAAATCAGGTAGGTAACATTCATTGTAAAAGGAACGATGTTATTTGGTATGGCGACTATCATAAAACATGCTGTTGATGAGTGGGTTATAACTTCGAGTTTTTCAGGAGTAAAAATTAAAAAATAAAGCAAGCAATTCAAAAAGAGAAAAGAAAAGTAAACAAAATCGTGATTTTAGTAGGTACTAACGACTTAAATAGTGATAAGTTCAGTATGAAAGGACATAAAAGAGTTGTTGGAAGAGGTGAGAGTGAAAAGTGGGAAAGTGAAAATAGTAAGTATACTACCATTATATGATAAAAATGAATTAAGAAGAAGGGCTATGATGGCAAACGATTTGATGTGTTGGCTGTGTAGAAGAAATGGATGCGAGTTTTTGGATGTGTGGAGTGAGTTTGAGGGAAGATTAGATTTGTATACGAGGGACAGCCTACACCTGAATGCATTTGGTATCAGGAGTCTTGAAAAACTAATAACTGGTATGAGATCTAAACATAGCGAGTCAGGGAAATTAAATTATAATGAGAAGAATGATGAGAATATGAGTGTAACAGTGGCGATGTTATATAATTGTGTTAATGACAGGAATTGGTATTATCATGGAAATGATTATGAGGAGAGAACAATTTCAACTTTGTGTTTGTCTGGTTCAGACCCATCAAATGTGCGCAAAGATGTCTACATGTATAAAGCACTAGAGAAGAATAGAGATCTCTATTCTTCTCTAATGCCTTATACATGTAGACATCTCAAGGTGTCCAACTGTGTCATGCAGACAAGAGTATACAAAAGAACATGCACATAGATAATTATGTCTATACGTGAATCCTAGGAGTATTAGAAACAAACGGGTAGAGTTTGTTGCCTTGGTCAATATGTTGGGACCACAGATTGCAGCATTAGTGACACCTGACTATCAGAATCAGATATACTAACTGGTACTGAGTGTAAAGGGTGTAGTATTTTTAGGAAGGATAGACAGAATAGGAGAGGACGGGGCATGCTGCTAATGATATAGGATGATTGAATCTAGTTAGTGTCGAGATCTTTGATTGTAGTACTAGTAACAGTATTTCATGTGGCAGTGAATTTGAAGCCATCTGGTGTGAGGTAGAATCTAACACGATCAATTACATAGTGGGGTGTTGTTACAGACCTGGTGGATCAGTTGCTAGTGATCAAGAAATGCATCACCAAAAAGAGACAATGGTTACAAAAAGAGTAACCATAATGGAAGACTTTAATTATCCAAATATTAATTGGGTAGCTGAAATCACATGAGAAGAATGAAACTGAATTTATTGAAAACTTTCTCAAGCAGCATAAGACATCAAAGAGTGTATTAAATTTGATTATCACAGAGGGTGTTTCAGTTAAAGACATAACTATTCTGCCACTGATCATGAAGTACTCACTTGGGAAGTGGCTAAGTTTATGAATGTTCCATTCAGAAAGGTTACATGCTGAACTACAAGGCAGAAATTATCACCAACTGAGGAGTATACTGAGTTCAGCACAATGGTATCGGTTGCTGGATGGGAAGAATATTGACAGTACATGGGAAGCATTTGACTTCAATGATGCCATATCAGAATGTGTCCCAAGAGTTCGAAGAATAAATAGGTTAGGAGTCAAATGAATGTTTAATCTTATTAAGCAAGAGATTCGTAAGAAAAGGATGATATGGAAGGAATATATGCACATAAGGATGATGTCCGTTATGAAAATTATAAGCAGCAGGCTAGACAGTCACAACTATTGTACAGACAGCTAAATCAGAATATGAAAGGAAACTAGCTCTGCAAGCTAAAGACAACCCACAAAAATTCTATCGATATGCTGCAAGTAAAAGAATGAATATGAAAGAATAACTATTCTAAATGCTGATGGTGTGAGGGTTACAGTTGCGGTTACAGAAGAGGTTGTTCAAATAATGAGTGCCCATTTTGTTAAAAGCTATCAATATGGCGTATTCAACATTGAGCTCGCTGCTACCTCTTCTCTGGATGAAGAAACTCAAGTGTATGAAGACGAAGTATTAGAGCTGTTGCACAAACTGAATAAGAATTCAGCAATAGGGGGGAACTGATGGGATGTCAGCATGAGTGCTACAAGAGTGTTCAGCTGAACTAGCTATTCATTTGACCAGTCTGTTTAAATATAAGTCTCAGAACAAGGAAGATTAAATAATTTTTTTTTTTTTTGGAAAAGGGGACAGTAAGCCAAATAAGTTTGGGAAACACTGTATTAGAAGAAACCGACCAGGTTAGAGATCTTGGAATGTTAGTAGACAGGAAGTTGAAGTTCAGGGGACATGTAGCAAAGATTGGAAATACAACTCAAAAGATAAGAATGTCATTTTTCCTCTTTACAAGACCTTGATAAGACCTCACTTGGACTATTGTGTGCAGGTCTGGTCTCCTGGCTTCCATTGTAAATCTGATATAGAGGACAGAGTGCAAAGGAGTGTTAAAAATGATATCAGTATTGTGGAATACTGATTATGAAGACAGATTCAGAATTTGTAGACTGCAGACACTAGCAAACAGCAGAAATAGGGGTGATAAGTCTCAATCAAACTTACAAACTTCTGAAAGGGTCATACAGGAATTTCTCATTTTATGGCGGGTAGGGTAAGGACAAAAAGGCATCTTTGGAAGCTGAGAATGAATGCCACTAAGAAGGGGATTAGGGTTAGACTCTTCTCTCATAGGATGGTGCATGATTGGAATGGGCTGCCATTGGATGTTGTGTATGCAAACAGTGTGAATGAATTCAAGAATAAGTATGTAAGCTTTTGTGTATAATATGTGGGCTCCCTCAAGTCCCTAACTTCCTGGAGGTCTCTCTTAATAATAATAACATTTGTCTGCAGTGTAGTTGGTAGAGTGAATAGCATCTTTGCTCATCATTCTCTATATACCATCAGATTGAATCCCACTGTGATATGAATATCTTTAGTTGGTAGATGATTTTTCACTACTCAAGTGTGAGACCACCACCTTACTTAATGGAGACCTGAAATGATTTGAGAAAGCACGATGTTGGTCTGTATAACAGTTCCTAGATGATCTAACCTTTAGTTTGCCCATAATCATAATATCCTATAGGTTTGCAATGTTTTGTGAATGAGATAAAAAAAAAACAAAAAAAAAAATTAATCGCTCCAACTAACTTTCCTAGGTGCTAAAATTTATATAACTTTATGTATGTTATTATATAAAAAATTTAATAAATTTGAAAAAATTATGTTTCAATAATTCTCTCAAAAATACTGGATATGTTACTATCCGAAAATACTACAAAACATTTCAGTATTATAACAGGAGGCACTTTAACAAAATCTCAACAGCAAATAATTATGTGGGTAGTCCAAACTGCTTACCTACAGCTCCAACAAAAGGAACAGAAGTCAAACAGAAAAATGGAAATGTTCGTAATACTAAGAGGTGAAGTGTCTGACTTAGTACACCACACATGATCATAGATGAAGGAAATTCTTCAAATAAAAATAAGCCACCATATATTGCCAAAGTTATCTAAAAGAGAAAACAAATGATTTCTAATAAATAATTTAGATTAAATAATTACTTTTCTATTTAAAAGAAAACTGAAGACAATATTTTCCAGAATATATAATATATAAATGAATTAATTTAAAATTTATATATATAAATTTTAAATCAATTCATTTCATGCTACTGATTAGTGTATTAAATATCTTCAGTGGGAAAAGTGGATTAACTCCAGATTAAGTCTAAGCCACCATGCCTTGCTCATAAAGAAAAGGCAAGAAAACATTGTCACTTTTGTATGAGACTAGCTATCTCAACCCTGAAAATTAATGGTCAGATTAAAATGTTTGGAACAAGAAGCCCAAGACTCACATTGACAAAAAAAATAGAAGGATTGTAACAGTATTTATTATGACAATGGTACAAAATGCAGAATACAGATGGAGGAAAAGGGTTGTGTTTTTATAATGTCCATATGATATTTACTAGAAATTGCATAAAAACTATATCTCTATGAGCTTTCTTATAATAATATATGTTAGCTGATTTCTTGGATAACTAATATTCTAACAAGAGAACCTTCGACTCTGTTATGTGGAAACCTGAATAATACTCCTCTAAAGATTTTTAGCATTTGATCGAAGTGAAATTGTCAGAGTGCAAATTTCTGTAGGACATGTGCTAAAACAAAACACTAAAAAATGTGTAATTTTTGTTAACTGCATGTGTTTTTATTATGTTTACCTGACATATTTTTAAAAATATTTGTTGATACTTTATAGCTAAGGAACAACTATTTGTATGAGGTACTTGATGTGAAAAGAGGGAAAAACATTGTCATTAATAAGGAAAAATGCAAATTACTAGTATTCAACTATAAGCTAGTAAGTATATCAGGTGTAGTTGGTGAACGTGAGAGAGGCTAGTTAGAGCCAGAATAGAAACCTTGATTGATGAGAACAGAAATATTCCACCATCATCAAATTCTTGACATGTACCCTCAGGGGATGTACTACGAGAAAAAGTGATATCATCACTAACTTCCTATCAACAATTTTGCTCCAAATGAATCTGTTATCTGTCATAACTCCAATATCATCAGATCTTATACTTCTGTTTTCTAAGTCACTTCTTATTGTATCAATACACCTAGATAATCTTCCTTTGGGTCATTTTCCTGTCTTCCTAGTAAAGAACACTTCTTTTGCTAACTTTTCCTTTCCCATTCTGCTTAACTGATCATGCCACCTGAGATTAACTGTTAACACATTCCTGAATGTTAACAATATCAAGCCAGCCTGGTTGGCTGGCTTGATATTGTTAGTATATCGAGTGGTTAGTATATCCACTCTCGAGCCAAAAGGTTGCGAGTTCGAATCCCGATTTGGGCATGGATGTTTGCGAATGTCTGTGAAAATACTAGTGGCGGTGGTGGGAAATAGATGGCATTGGTGTAGATGATGTGGTGTAGACAGAGAGTTGTAGAACAGGTGCCCTCCCTTGATGAGTCTTTGGACTCCTTGGAGATGTCACACAATAAGTTCCTTCCTAATATCTCATATGACACTCCAACTGATGCAGTCTAATCACACATTCCCTCATCTTGCTCAGAACTCTCATATCTTTAGTCTCCAGTCTTTGTTTTATTTCTAACCCAGCCATCAGCTCCATAAGTCAAAATAGGTTTGAACACTGTCTTGTATACAACTAGCTTAGTGATTTGACTAATTTCTTTCTTATTTCATATAAATTTATTCAGTTCACTTCAGTTCAGCTGGTCCTTGCTGGAATGTAAACAGATGGATAAAGGATGAATTTCGGACTAACAGAAATGTTTTCGGAAAATTCAGAGAACATGGCATTCCAATTTGAAATTCAAAATTCTCACTGCACAGTTTTAAGCAGAATAAAATATAGATCATACAAAATAAAAATATGTAAGATAATTTTAAAAGGAAAATTAAAATTGAGCAGCATATCAACTACATAAATATTATTCAAGAAAAATTTACAGTTCAAAAAACAGGAACCAACTGTTACAGTCTCATGGGCAAACTAAAAAAAATTGATTCTGCTAGTCAGGCATATGGTGAAGTTGTCTGCAAGAATAGAAAAATCAGAGGTTCCCAAAGATGCATCTTTGGGAACCTCTGATTTTTCTATTCTTGCAGACAACTTGCAGGCAAGAGGTTGAAGATGAAGAGGTAGTCTGGAAAAGAAAGTATACTGAAATTTCCTAGCAAGTGAGCAGGCAGATGGCCTAAGAGAATGCAGAGAAAAATGTAAGCGCTTAGCTAAGCTATGGAAAAAGTAGCTAAACAAAAGCCACAGAAAGACTTTGGTTAGAATATAGAAAATAAACATCGTAAAGGTTGCAAAATGTTCTGGAGGCTGCTGAAAATGCTTAAAAATGTTTGGAGTAATTATTTTGAAAGACTGTTAAATGACAGAACGGTAGTAGAAAAGATTCAAGAGGAATGCAATCAGGAGTATTAAAATGCTAAAATATGAAAATATGAAGGTATAATAGTTTTACAATGGTTGAACTGCATAATTCAGAAGGCCTGGTCAGAAGGTCAAATTCCAGATAACAGGAGTAAAGCTCTCATAGTTGAATTCTATAAAAAAATGAAATAAAGCTGACTGTTCGAATTCGAACAACTATTCCTAATGTCGTAGGCAAGATTTGTGCAAGCATGTTTCAGAAGAGACTAAGAAAAATTGGGGAAGAGAAATTCTGTAAAGAACAGAATGGTTTCAGTCAAATACAGGTTGTGAAGATCAGATTATCACTTTATGATAAATGGTTGAGAAATTATGGAAATATAACAAGCATCGATACTTAAGTTTTGTAAATCTGGAAGAGACATATGACAGGAAACCGAGAGAAGTTTTTTTTTTTTTTAAAAAAAAAATACAATTATATAGGAGTACAAAGCATAGTCTATATTTAAGCTGTAAGTCAGCAGTTGGAATTGAATGAAGTACAAGAAGGCAATTTAATGTAATGTCAGATGTAATCTAAAGGGGTATACCATCTTCACTTTTATTCATCATCTACATGGATCATATTATGAAAGGAAGTGTGATTCAACTGATATGAAGTGCTGGGCCTCCCACGATGAGTCTTTGGACTCCATGGAAGTGCCCATATAATAATAATAATAATAATAAGAAGAAGAAGAAGAATCTGAGATATCAAATATAGCTCTTTATTCTATGCAATTTTTTTTTTTTTAATGTTGCTCCCACACCCATGACAGATTATTTCCAAACCTATAGTACATTTAGTACCATGAGTGGGCTAATTTTTTTTCTATTTTTATCAATTTAAACACACACACTTTTTTTTTTACATAGTCCAGAAACCCTGCTCTAGAGACCAAACATGGAACTTTTTCAAGCCACTTCAGGACTCCAAATCAGCAGGGAGGTGGTCTCAACACTGGGCAAAGAAATTCATCTTCCACTTATATATAATCACATAACATCCATGCCCATGGTGGGATTTGAACCTACAGCTTGTTGGTTGGAGAGTAAGTATGCTAACCACTCAGCCAAACAGGTTTTATGCAGATGTACTCCTAAACGAACCTAGTGTAAGTTTCAAAGATTTTTAACTGATGTCTTGGTTGGCCAAGTGGATAGCATGCTTGCTCTCCAGCTCACAGGTTATGGCTCGAATCCCATCATGGATGTTTGTAAAAGCCTGCTCTGGATGAGCTTGTATAGCCCCTTAAGTATATAAGGTTTGTCTTAAAAGAAAAAAAAAAAACATTGAATAACTGAAACCAATTGATCATGAAAATTAGCAGAAAAAAGGCCAAAACTATAAAAACAGGTAGGAACGCAGAAAACATCAACTGCATTTTTTTAAAGAACAAGTAAAATATTATATCTATTTAGATACAATTTTAAAATGACATAAATATGGAAATAGAAAACAGAACAAGCAAATCTGATACATGGTGGGAAGCCACTTGAATACATTTACCATATTTGCCGGCATATGAGATGCACCCCCTTTTTTGTACACATTTTTTAGGAAAAAAACTTGATCACTGAATATTATAATGAATTTACAGTATTTCAAATATAAAGTAATAAGTAGGTCTACTTTCAACAAATACCTAATCTAACTAGGAAAGAATCCCATCTTTTCATCTTCTTCATGAAAACCCAGAAATTCATCCCCAAAGCTAAATGAAGACACACTTGAAACCTCTTCAAAATCAGAATCCGAGTCCTCATACAACAAATTGTCCTCTGTACCATCCAGTGCATTACTAATGCCACACTTCTTAAACGATTTAACCACTGTCTCAGTTTTCACAGCATCCCATGAAGCTTTGACCCACTCATAAACTTGATGGTGTGACCTCAAAATCTGAAGACTGCATCCAGCTGTTCCACTTCCCCTTCATAAATCCTTTAAATGGTTTATTAATATAGACATCTAAAGGTTGAAGCTGACTAGTTAGACCTCCTGGAATTACAGCTAACTGAGTTTTTAACATCTTCTGTTCTGTGAGAACGAAACTGATCCCATACTAACAGGGCAAGCTTCTTCAACAGTCCTACAGGGCACCTAGACCAAATTTTATCTATTCATAACTTCATTCCTCCTCCATCTATCCAGCCTTTTGCGTGAACATGTACAAACACTCCTTTAAGCAGTTTTTCCTTTGGGTAGCGTCTTCCCTTTAAAAATCAATAGTGGCGGCAATTTTGTCCCATCAGCACAGCAGGATAAAACAACTGTGTAGTGAATTTTTTTGTGTCCAGAAGTTTTAACAGTAACACTTTTAGTGCCCTTGGAATTTCCAGTTTTGTTTGAGGGCACATCAAAAGTCAGCAGAACCTCATTCATGTTTCCTATTTGCGCAAGTTCAAAATTTTCTCGTTTCCTTGCATTAATGACGAATCAATGAAATTCAATTTGTAGACACTGAAAGTCCAATTTTTCTGTGGTCTAAAATCCAAGTATTCAGTTCTGCCTCAAGTTCTGGCCATTTTGCAGTTCCACTTCGTAGGTTATGTTTATTGTGAGTTGCTTTTTTTAGATCCTCTTCCTGATTCCATCAAGTTCTTATCATTTTCTCAGTTGGGGGATAGCCCGAAATGCCTCTCTACAGTCCTGTTTCCATGTTCTTTAGCATATGCAATCACACGTAGCTTGTATGCAATATTGTAGCAACGCCGACGTTTTTCAGCCATAATTTGCCAAGAAATTTAGAGAAAATTTAACGGCAGAAATTTATCACTGTTTACAACAACCGCAACAACAATTGGAAAGTTTAAATGAACAGGAACACAGCCGTGATCGTCTATGACAGCTCATGGGCACCCATTGAACGCTACGTAACTGGAATGCTCTCACACACACCACAAGGAAGAAAGAAATCGCGTAACCGAGAAAATTTCCAGAAATGAAAGTAATAAAAAACTGAATATCAGCGTATAAGACACACCCTGTTTTTCAGACCTATTTTCAAAGAAAAAAAAGTGCGTCTTATACGCCGGCAAATATGGTATATGGAATATGGATGAAATTAGTTAACTTCCAAACCAGTTTTAACTTATGGACCTGAGAGCTAGTTTAGAAGTCGAAAAATTGATAAAAAACAAAAGACCACAGATATGAGAGTTCTGAGAAAAATTAGGGCTGTGAAAATCAATGGCATCAATGGTAGAATCGTATTAAAAATGAAGATACCAAGAAAGAACTTGACATTCACTTTGCTCAAGAATGTGTGAGCAGAACTAATCCAAGATGGTATGGTCATTTAGAATGGGAGATGAAAGTTAGCAAAACAGATGTCAATGCCAAGATGGCATGAAAAAGACACAGAGGAAGACTGATCTATGTGGATTTATGTAGTCAGATGTGTCTGAGAAGACAAATATAAGATATGACAAGACAAGTGGAATTCTGACTTCAAAATAAACTAATCTGAAGGAAAATTATTCACAGGAGATTGATGATAAAGGAATAGTGATAGGTGGAAATGTGAAAGGTCATCAATGAAAACTGTATAAAGGTCGTATCATATGGAAATGAAAAAAGGTTTAGCATGGTGAAAATGTTCAGTATTGCAGTATGCAATGCTGAATGTTTTCAAGGTAAGGTATGGCAAGTGTTCTGGTCTCTGAATGTTTGGCCTCCTACAATGAGTCTTATGATCCATGATAGAATTGAAAAATTACACCTGCAGGCTTCAGCCAGGAATTTCTGGCAGTTTGTTGTAACGAGTTCTTATTCCTCTTCACTCAACTGGAGCAAAGAGCCTTTACCACAGATCTCCATATGACTGTTTTGTGTTTTTTTTTTCATCTCTGTCCCCTTCTTTCCAATTTTTCTGAGCTCTTCTTCTACTACTCTTTGCCAGCTCTTCTTTGCTCTAACTCTTTTCCTTTTTCCTAGTTGGCTATCATTTAAGATGATCGGCTTTTTAGAAAGACAAATGAGGAAAAACAGCAGGCGATCTGAGATTAACCATTGCAAGATACAGAAAATTTGTGCCATAAATATTGCACATCACTTCATGTTCATTGTCAAATTTTATTATCTTAATAAAAACTGAATTCCTTTTATAAATCTTTATTAAATATACTTTTTCTTTTAGAAGCCATATCATGCATGAAAATTTATAAAAGTATTACCATTTATCATAAAAACACTCAGAAGGTAACAAACTGAATAATGTTCAGTCTAATTGTTCAGTTTGTATTCAGAGTTTAATGCAGGCATATATGCTAGAACGAAAAGCATCATTTACTAAAAAATAAGTAAATAAACTCATGTTTCAGTGACTTGTAATGGAAGGACGAGTAAATATTACTCTTTTTCTGTTTATTATTTATTTTTATGTTTGATACAATTTCATTATTGTAAAATGCATTAGAGAATCATCATCATCATCAAATTCCTGCGGTGTACCCTCAAGGGGTGTACAGGATATGACAGTACTACATGAAAAAATTACATCATTACTAACTTCCTATCTACAATTTTCCTCCAAATCAGTCTGTTACTTGTCAAGACTACAACATTATCAGATCTTATATTTCTATCGTCTAAGGCACTTTGTACCGTATCAATCCACCTATATCTTGGTCTTCCTCTGGGTCGTTTTCCTGCCAACCTGGCAGAGAACACTTGTTTTGCTAATCTTTCCTCTCCCATTCTATTTAAGTGACCATACCATCTGAGATTAGCTCTGCTAACGCATTCCTGGATGCTGACAATGTCAAGTCCTTTCCTAATATCCTCATTTTTTATATGATATTGCCATTGATGCCATCTGTTCACGCCTCTAATCTTTCTCAGGACTCTCATATCTGCGGTCTCTAGTCTTTGGTCAAGTGTTTTACTTCTGACCCAGCTCTCAGATCCATAAGTTAAAATTGGTTTGAACACAGTCTTGTATACAGCTAATTTAGTGTTCCGACTAATTTCTTTCTTATTCCATATGAATTTATTCAATTGACTTCCCACCATACCAGCTTTGCTGATTCTGTTGTCTATTTCTATATTTAGTTTACCATCTTCAGTAAAAATCATGCCTAAGTAGCTGAAATGTTTTACTTGTTCCACAGGTTCTCCATTCACAACACAGTTGACATTTTCAATGATTCTGCCTATTTTCATTGTCTTTGTCTTTTTATTGCTGACCTTCATACCATATCTATTACAACAGCTATTCAATTTAGTCAGAGAATCTTGCAGACTTGTAGCGGATTTATTTAGAAGTATAACATCATCCGCATAAAGCAAAGAGCTGACATTAACATCTCCAATTTTGATATCAGGTTTAATACCACATTCCTTCATAATGCGATCCATATAGATAATGAATAACAGAGGGGATAATGTACATCCTTGTCTCACACCAGATTTAACATTAAACCATATTCCTGTACTTCCTTCAATTCTAACTGCTGACTCACAACTCAAATAAAGACTAAGTATTGCTTGATATAATGCCCCATTGACACCATATAACTGCAGCGTATTGAATAGCTTCTCTCTTGGCACCTTGTCATATGCCTTTTCCAAATCGACAAAACTTAAATACAGATCTTTGTTATATTCCCATGCTTTCTCAACTATTTGTCGTAAATTGAAGATCTGATCCTGACAGCCTCTATTTGGCCTGAATCCAGCTTGTTCTTCACCAAGCTTTTCTTCCACAATTCTTCTCAACCGTTTCTCAAGTATACTTGCATAGATCTTGCCAGGAACACTCAGTAGCGAAATACCTCGGTAATTCTCACATTCAGTTTTATTTCCCTTTTTATATATGGGTACTATGAGAGCTCTACTCCAATCATCGGGAATTCGTCCCTCTGTCCAGGCTTTCTGAACTATGCAGTGCAGCCACTGTAAGACTCTTATACCACCATACTTCAGCATTTCTGGTCGAATATCATCTACTCCTGCTGCTTTTCCACATTTCAAGCCTTTGATGGCTTTTTCTACTTCAAGTATGGATATGTATTCCTGACTGCATGCCTGGTCAGTGTTTTTTATCACGGTGCTGTCATCACTGCTTGTTTCATTTAGCAGTTTTTCAAAGTAATTACTCCATACTTCAAGGATATCTTTTTCTCCTGTTTTCATTTCACCTTTATCATCTCTAATTCCTTTTACAGCACTCTTTCCTCCATTCCTAAGCTTCTTCAACAACCTCCAGAATATTTTGCCACCTTCTTGATATTTATTTTCTATATTCTTGCCAAAGTTCTCCCATGACTTTTGTTTAGCTAGTTTTACACACTGTTTAGCTTTCTTACATTTGTCTCTGTATTCTGTAAGAGTAAAAGCTGACTTATTTGCCAGGAACTTTTGATATGCTTTCTTCTTTTCCTTCACTGCCTGTTTAACTTCCTGTGTCCACCAGGGAGTTCTGATTTTTTTATCCTTGCGCACAACCTCACCACATGCCTCTCTGGCAGAATCAATCAATGTTTCCTTCAGAGTTTGCCACTGAATCTCCAAGGTTTGATTCCTGTTCTCAAACTCTTTCATTTTCTTTTCAATAATATTTCTGTATTTTAGTCTACAGTTCACATCTGAGAGCTGCTCAACTTTTATTCGCTTTAAAACTTTCTTACATGTTATTCTTTTCAATATGAAATTCAATTTTATCCTGCTCAAGACTAAATAGTGATCACTTCCAATTTCAAATCCTCTGTACACTCTGGTGTCCTGCACCAGGGAGAAAACATCACTATCAACAATAACATAGTCAATGAGACTTTTCTTATTCCTAGCCTCTTCTCTCCATGTGAATTTGTGCACATTTTTATGTTGGAACATGGTGTTAGTAATAACCAGTCCATGTCCTGAGCAGAAATCCAACAGATATTTGCCATTATTATTAGCTTTGCTCTTTTCTCCAAATTTTCCCAAAATATTTTTGTATGTCTCACAATCATTTCCTACTCTACTATTTAGATCCCCAACAAGGACCAACTTTTCATTTTTCATTGTGTCAGTTGCTTTTTCTAAAGCCTCAAAAAATTCTTCCACTTCTACCTTAGTAGAACCTTCTGTGGGACCATAGGCACAAATAAGTCTCATTGTCCAGTTCTCCATTCTCATATTTGCCCACATTACTCTACTTGAGACTGACTGCCATTCAAGAAGATTAGCCTCGTATTTAGTGTTGAATACAATGGCTACTCCTTCTTTTCCTTGATTGTCATTGCCTGAATATAACATTTTGTATTTATTGCTCAGAAAGATCTCACCAGTTTTGGTCTTTTTTGTTTCAGTCACCCCTATTATGTCGATCTGGTACTTATCTAATTCCTCAGCTAGCTCCATTTCTTTGCCATTCAGGCTTCTTACGTTGATAGTACCGATCTTTAACTCTGGTGATGTTGAGTTGGGGTTTGTTTTCAGATTTGTTCCAGTAGCTGACTTTTCGCTGTTCGCCCTGGTTCCCTGGCGAAAACAACGGGGGCCTTGTTTAACCGGGCGACGTCCCAGCCGGCATGAAATTTTGTCATGTTGTACCATCATTTTTTATTTTGGTTTAACCAATAAGAATACAATTTGGTCGGCTAAATCCCAAATTGCCAGCCCATCCTCGTTCGTTCAGTATCCAAGTAGATACCCAACAGGGTGCACCACGAGAAGGTAAGGATTGGACATTAGGTCAGAAGCCCTGGTCGGTTCTCCGCATTCCTTTAAAGGCTATGTGGAGGTCTCCTCTCAGTTATACAGCTTTGTAGAGAAGTCTTCACTTAATGGAAATGAAACCAGAACAAAACTGATAACTTTTGAGACAATGGAATTAAACGATCTGAAACCAGTACTTTCCCAGTCAAACTGAGATGTATGGTCACCTTAGCTATAATAGTACCCACTATTAAATTTGACTGTAGGACTATCATAGTATTCTATACAATCCTTGAGAATACACATCAGGTTATGATGAAGTATTATTACCACCAATAATAATCTCTCTCTCATCTCATCCACTTGATAATGGGTTGAGTCCACTAAGAAGAAAAGTTCTCCACTTATCGCGATCTTTAGCCATCCTCACTCATGACTCTATAGCTGGGTAGATGGCAATGTTCTTTCAGCAACTTTATCCAAGCATATATGCTAGCACGAAAAGCATCGTTTATTAAAAAATAAGTACTTCTTGGTCTGCCTCTAGGTCTTTTTCTTCCTATATATCCATTCAGAGCTAAATATGGGAGTCTATGAGGGGCCATTCTCTGAATATGACCAAACCATCTCAGTTGATGCTTAATGATTGTGTCCATTATATTATCTGGGAAGTTTAAATCTGTTCTGACTTGATCATTAGTCTTGTGTTCCATCCAGTGGATGTTATTAATTTTTCTGAGGCATTTCATTTCAAATGCTTGAAGTTTCTTGATTGGTTGTTGAGTTAATCTCCAAGCTTCTGAAGCATAAGTAGCCATTGGGATAATAATTGTTTTATATAATTTTAATTTTAGACTCGTTGGGATTTTTTTATTTTTCCATATTTTGTTTAGTTTATTCATGTTGGTCCAACCTAGGTTTAGCCTGTGTTTTACTGTTTCCATATTGTTGAGGTTACTAGATATAAGATTGCCAAGATAAACATATTTATTAACCTGTTCCAGGAGATAATTTTCGAGATTTATAGAAATATTTTCTTCTTCTCTACCTATCTTCATTATTTTTGTTTTATGATTTATTTTCATACCATAAGTTTACAAGAGTCATTTAAAATATTAATAGTTTTTTCTAGCTGTGGTTTAGAATCTGCTAAAATAATGATATCATCTACGTATTTTATGTGATTAATGTTGGTACCATTGATTTTTACACCTGGTTCATCAGCTATGATTTTATAGACTTCTTCTAGGAAGATGATAAAGAGTTGAGGTGAGAGAGGGCATCTCTGCATTACGCCTTTCTCGACTCTGAAATCCTCGGTTTTAATGTTGTTCATTTTAACAAAAGCTTTGGTGTCTCCATAATAATTTGTAATAAATGTTAAAATATCCGAATCCATTTTATGTTTTTTAGGATAGTGATCAATTTGTTTCTATTAACTGAATCAAAGGCTTGCTTAAAATCTATAAAACAGTATATGGGCAGGTTGTATTCCCAATATTTTTCTGCTATATTATTAATGGTGACGATATGGTCTATGGTGAATCTGTGGCCTGAATCCTACTTGGTTTTCCTCTATGATTTTTTCTGTAAGCACCTGTGTTCTCTTTTGTATAATTCAAATGAATAGTTTATAACTATGACTTAAGAGTGTTATGGGTCTATAATTTTCACATATTCTTTTGTCTCTTTTTTTGTGAATTGGTATAATAATTCCTGTTTTCCAGTCAGTTGGGATTACTCCAGTATAAAGAATTTGATTAAATAAATTCATTAAGAAATTAATAGCTTCCTTGCCACCATAGTTCTATAGATATTTCATCTTTACCCGTAGCTTTTGAAAGTTTCATTTGGTTTATTGCATTTATAATTTCTGCTGGAGTTATGGGTGGTGCCTTTTCATATATCATCTTTTCTGTTATACTTTCCTCCTCCTGTTCTTTTTGAAATAATGCTTGATAGTAGTCTTGCCAAATTATTTTAATATTTTGTATTGACCCAGTTTCTAGATTGTTTTTATCTTTCATTGTTAATGGTTTATCTTTATAGATCTTAGTTAATTCTTTGATAATTTTGTATACCATTTTATTATCATTTCTTTTGTTAGCTTCTTCGCACAGTTTTGCTTTTTCCTCCAACCAGTTATTTTTGGCAGATGTGCACATTTTATCAATTTTGTTTTTAAGATTCTTATAATGTTGTTTATTTTCTTCTGTATTTTTTATATTTAATATATGCTTTGCTGTTCTTTTTTCTTCTGAAGTATTTAGAATTTCAGGGGTTATCCATTCATAATTTGGTCTTGATATTGTACCAAGTATGTTTCTTGCAGTACTTGTAACAATTTTTTTACCTTGAGTCCATGTATTTTCTATACTGTCATAGGAAAATTTTCTAAACTCATTTCCTATTAGTGTCTGATAGTTATCTTACATAGATATCTCTTTCAGTTTTGACAGGTTCACTTTGTTGATAGGAGCTCGTGATTTACGATACTTGAATTTTAGTTTAATTTTTGCTGCAAGCAGTTCATGGTCAGTGTCGAAGTCTGGAGTTTTTAAAGTTCTAACATTCTGCACTGATGATTTCCAATTGCATTTGATTAGAATGTAATCAATACAGTTCTTTATTGTGCCATCTGGTGAGGTCCATGTATATTTGTGGGAAGGTCTATGAAAAAAAAAGGTATTACAGATAAATAGATTGTTTGCTTTACAAAATTCTAATATTCTTTCTCCTCTTTCATTTCTGTTATCAACTTCGAACCTGCCCATCACATCCTCCATGCCTGGGGTAAAACTTCCCAATTTTGGCATTAAAATCACCCATCACTATTAATATATCTTTCTTATTGGTCTTGCCTATTAGATCTTGCAACTTATCATAGAAGGTATCGATTGCTTCATCTTCTTGTGACTGGTCAGGCGTAGATTTGAATTATTGTAAAGTGAACATTTTTTTCTTTACCTTTTAATCTGATAGTGATCATTCTTGGGCCATGTGGTTCTATGGCAATGACTGCATTTTGTAGCCTATTGTTCACTAAAATGGCGACTCCCTCTCTATGTATATTGTCCTCTCTGCCCAAATAGAATAGTTTTCCTGAATTAACACTGAAAATGTTAATATGTCCTCAAACATTTGGGTATAACAGAGTTAAATTCCCTTAAGTTTAAATTACAATGTTATTTATACTCACAATAGAAGATCTGCTTTCCAGCAAATAAAGGAACATTTTATGGATTTTCATTAAAGCTTTCTAATGGCTTTTCCAATAAAAAAAAAACTAAATGAAGTCACAAAAATTATTACTTTGTGCAACATCAGTAAAATATATTCCATTAACTGAACATACTCTACTAACTAATATTCAAACTAATTATAAGACACAGTAACTTGGAGGTTCTGACCATTAAAACTTTCTCTCATTATATATATGCCTAAGAGCCAGATATCTTATCTGAGGTATGGTATCTCAAAGACTTAAGTTTTCCTGTTTACATGTCCAGATCTCTCAGCCCATATATATAACCCTCTATATTCACTGCAACTTAAACTTAAATTTTACCAGTAAACAAGAGAATACATAATAATCCCTTTTGCTCATTTTAGCCCTAAATGAAGGTATTATAATTAAATGAAAAGACATGGAGAAGAATATATATACATACATATATATATATTTTATAATATTCCTACCAAGTAAAAATGAATTCTCCTAATATATATATATATATATATATATGTGTGTGTGTGTGTGTGTGTGTGTGTGTGTGACTAAGAGTTTATAAGGCAGAACACCAGAATAAGATGTCATAGCATTTATTTTAATTGACATGTTTCATCCTAATTGCACAGGATTTCTTCAGGTGTAAAGATAAAAAATATAGTACACAAAACAGTAAGGAGACTAACAAAGGTGACAAGTCATATGTAGTTATAGAAGAGACTATACACACATGCACAAATATATACATACATACATATCCATGTGTTTCACTGTAACTTTTTGTAACTGTAGAAAGTTTTTAACTTGGGTATACTATGTTAAAGATACCAAGCAATTTTATAAGCTAGGTTTTAATCCTTTTTCCCAAGTAAGTAAACAGACAAGTCAGTCAAGTTTGCACCTGAACCTAGTTCGAGTCTGAGGCAACTTGTGGTAAAGGTGGAGTAAGCTTTTATCACTTTCCTTAGTATTTCCCCTAATGCAAAGCACATCCCCTTATGGAGATGTATGATGCTATGCATTTTATATATATATATATATTATAAATATATGTATTCCTGAGCTTTTATATATTAATAATATCTATCTATCTATCTATATATATATTTTATACACTTCATATACCTGCTGCCATGCTAAAATAGAGGCTAAATGAGGAGGAGAGCAATGACAGCAATTAATCAGTACAAACGTTATACAAAGGAAATGATGGTTTGTGGACCTATGGTCTGAATTTGATGAATGCAAGGATTTACATAATGCTGATGGACTGCAATTAAATGGATTAAGAATTATGTGTGCAGAGGGATTTGTTTCACTCAGTGTAGAAGCATAGTCAGGAAAACTAAAGCGATTGGGGTGAATGGTGAAAAATGTGGAGCCTAGTCTCAAGCAACAATATTGAATGTGACAGTCAAATCAGAATGTAAAGAAGGTTGGGGGGGGGGGAATCAAAGGGAATGTTTCAATATTTTCAATACAATAACAAGGGGGGGGGATTTGGGCATTGGCTAATTCAATCTCACCGAAAGTTATAGGCATTCATGAGACTTGGCTAACAGAATATAATGTAGTTACAGGAATAGAATGTGAAAAGTTTAGTATTTTAAGGGAGGATAGAGAAGACATGATAGGAAAAGGAATACTGCTGATGATAGTAGATGAATTGCAATGTAGGAGACAGATGAGTGGATGGCATCTCCTTTGAGGCAATCAAATGTGAGATGAGGTCAATAGGACAAAATATGGTCTCAATCTCACAACTTGCTGTTAATGCTAAAGACCAGAGCATTCAAGGGTTAATGTAGAAGACATGCATCAGCACTGGGTGCAGGTGGAGTAATTATTATGGAGGGGGAGGATTTCGACTATGAAGATTTAGAGTAGAAAGCGAAATTTAAACAAAGCTTTCATTTCCTTTTTTTTTTTTTTTTTTTTTGAATGGTCTTGTAATCTTCTGTACTGCTCAAAGAAAACAGAACTAGTTTATCTGTTTTACATTTCGGGGCAAGAACATCCCAGGAGAAGATATTGCTGATGTTTAGGCATGGTCTTTGTCTTTTTATTGCTGACCTTCATACCATATCTATTACAACAGTTATTCAATTTAGTCAAAAATCTTGCAGACTTGTAGCAGACTTATTTAGAAGTATAACATCATCCGCATAAAGCAAAGAGCTGGCATTAACATCTCCAATTTTGATATCAAGTTTAATACCACTTTCCTACAGATCCATATAGATAATGAATAACAGAAGGGATAATGTACATCCTTGTCTCACACCAGATTTAACATTAAACCATCTTTCTGTATTTCTTTCAATTCTAACTGCTGACTTACAACTCAAATAAAGACTAAGTATTGCTTGATATAATGCCCCATTGATACCAAATAACTGTAGCGTATTGAATAGCTTGTCTCTTGGCACCTTGTCATATGCTTTTTCCAAATCGACAAACTTAAATACAGACCTTTGTTATATTCCCATGCTTTCTCGACTATTTGTCGTAAAGTGAAGATCTGATCATGACAGCCTCTATTTGGCCTGAATCCAGCTAGTTCTTCACCAAGCTTTTCTTCCACAATTCTTCTCAACCGTTTCTGAAATATACTTGCATAGATCTTGCTAGGAACACTCAGTAGGGAACTATCTCTGTAATTCTCACATTCAGTTTTATTTCCCTTTTATATGGGTACTATGGGAGCTCTACTCCAATCATCAGGAATTTGTCTCTCTGTCCAGGCTTTCTGAACTATGCAGTGCATCCACTGTAAGACTTTTATACCATCGTACTTCAGCATTTCTGATCGAATATCATCTTCTCCCGGTGCCATTCCACATTTCAAACCATTGATGGCTTTTTCTACTTCAAGTATAGATATGTATTCCTGACTGCATGCCTGGTCAGTGTTTTTTTACCACTGTGCTGTCATCACTGCTTGTTTCATTTAGCAGTTTTTCAAAGTAATTACTCCATACTTCAAGGATATCTTTTTCTCTCGTTTTCATGTCACCTTTATCATCTCTAACTCCTTTTACAGCAATCTTTCCTCCATTTCTAAGCTTCTTCAACAACCTCCAGAATATCTTACCACCTTCTTGATATTTATTTTCTATATTCTTGCCAAAGTCCTCCCATGACTTTTAGCTAGTTTTACACAGTGTTTAGCATTCTTGCATTTGTCTCTGTATTCTCTAAGAGCACAAGCTGACTTATTTGCCAGGAACTTTTGATATGCTTTCTTCTTTTCCTTCACTGTCTCTTTAACTTCCTGTGTCCTCCATGGAGTTCTAATTTTTCTATCCTTGCAGAGAACTTCACCACATGCCTCTCTAGCTGAATCAATCAGGGCTTTCTTCAAGGCTTGCCACTGAATCTCCAAGGTTTGATTCCTGTTCTCAAACTCTCATTTTTTCTTCAATAATGTTTCTGTATTTTAGTCTACAGTTCATATCTGAGAGCTGCTCAACTTTTATTCGCTTTAAAATTCAATGTGAAATTCAATTTTATCCTGCTCAAGACTAAATAGTGATCAATTTCAAATCCTCTTTACACTTTGGTGTCCTTCACCAGGGAGAAAACATCACTATCAACAATAACATAGTCAATGAGACTTTTCTTATTCCTTGCCTCTTCTCTCCATGTGAGTTTGTGCACATTTTTATGTTGGAACATGGTGTTAGTAATAACCAGTCCATGTCCTGAGCAGTAATCCAACAAGTATTTGCCATTATTATTAGCTTTGCTCTTTTCTCCAAATTTTCCCAAAATATTTTTGTATGTCTCACAATCATTTCCTACTCTGCTATTTAGATCCCCAACAAGGACCAACTTTTCCTTTTTCATTGTGTCAGTTGCTTTTTCTAAAGCCTCAAAAAATTCCTCCACTTCTACCTTAGCACAACCTTCTCTGGGACCATAGGCACAAATAAGTCTCACTGTCCAGTTCCCCATTCTCATATTTGCCCACATTACTCTACTTGAGACTGCCTGCCATTGAAGAAGAATAGCCTCGTTGTTGAATACTATGGCTACTCCTTTTTCTTGATTGTCATTGCCTGAATATAACATTTTCTATTTATTGCTCAGAAAGATCTCACCAGTTTTTGACTTTTTTTGTGTCAGTCACTCCTATTATGTCGATCTGGTACTTATCTAATTCCTCAGCTAGCTCCATTTCTTTGCCATTCAGGCTTCTTATGTTGATAGTACCGATCTTTAACTCTGGTGATGTTGAGTTGGGGTGTGTTTTCAGATTTGTTCCAGTAGCTGACTTTTCGCTGTTCGTCCTGGTTCCCTGGCGAAAACAATGGGGACTTGTTTAACCGGGTGACACCCAGCCGGCATGAAATTTTGTCATGTTGCACCATCATTTTTTATTTTGGTTTAACCAATAAGAATACAATTTGGTCGGCTAAATCACAAATTGCCAGCCCATTCTCGTTCGTTCAGTATCCAAGTAGATACCCAACAGGGTGCACCACGAGAAGGTAAGGATTGGACATTAGGTCAGAAGCCCTGGTCGGTTCTCCGCATTCCTTTAAAGGCTATGTGGAAGTCTCTTCTCAGTTATACAGCTTTAATCCTGCAGTTATAAAATTCTTTGTAAAAGGTTTAACACCAAAAGAAATTCATTTGACGTTCATAAAAGTTTATGGGCATTCTTCTTCTTCATTTTTGACAATTAAGAAATGGGCTGCCGAGTTTAAACATGGCCGTACCAGCCTTGAAGATGATCCACGTGAAAGATGTCCAAAAAGTGTAAAAACACCAGAAATCATTGATCGAGTGCACGATATGGTATTGGATGACTGGCGAGTCAAAGTGTGTGAAATTGCTGAGACTATAGGCATTTCAAAAGAACATGTAGAATATATTTTGCATGAAGAATTGCATATGAAAAAGCTCTGTGCAAGATGGGTGCAGCGCTTGCTCATAGCAGATCAAAAATGCACACTTGCATGAAAACCTCTGAACAGTGCTTGGAGCATTTTAACAAGAATAAAACTGATTTTGTGCATCGATTTATTACTATAGATGAGACTTGGATTCCCCATTACACACCAGAATCCAAACAGCAGTCAAAACAGTGGATAGTAGCTGGTTGTTCAGCGCCAGAAAAGACAAAGTCGGTTCCATCAGCAGGAAAGGTCATGGCATCGGTGTTTTGAGATGCTAAAGGCATTTTGTTTATTAATTATCTTGGAAAAGGTAAAACAATATTAGACAAAAAAATTAGTGAGAAAAGACCTGGTTTGCAGAAGAAAAAAATCATCTTTCATCAGGACAATGCACCTGCCCACAAAATGTTTTGGCAACGGGAAAATTAAGGGATCTGCACTATGAATTGTTGGAACATCACCCTATTCCCCAGATTTGGCTCCCTCTGACTTCTATCTCTTCCCAAAACTAAAACTCTTCCTCGCTGGTCAGCATTTTTCTTCGAAAGGGGAGTGATTGCAGCTAGAGGAGTATTTTGCAGATCTTACTGAGAACCACTACAGGGATAGGATAATGGTACTGGGGCATTGCTGGAATAAATGTATTACTCTTAAGGGAGATTATGTTGAAAAATAAAAATAATTTTGAAATATCAATTCGTTTCTTAAGATCCCAAGTTGACACTTTCTTTACAGTTGCCTTCTTAGAGTACAAGGGTATACCAGATATTACTTTTATGGTGTATAGCCTCTTCACCTCCTGATAGATCCTCTGCTCACTCTTAATTTTTGTACCTGCTTTTCATCCTTCCACCTATGGCATTTATATGTTAAGCTGAGTAATCTTCCTCACAAATGGGATGTTTCAATGTTTTGCACTTAGTTCATTCTCATGATCTGTACTCCCACATGCACAGAAGGCAGCCTGAGAATGACAATACCTCTTGCATTTAAAGGAGTGCAAAGGGTTCAAAATGTAGAGCCTAATTGGACAGTTGAGATCATGACTGATTTTAGAAATCCTTTTCAAATCTTCTGGATGAAAAAAGGTGATATTTTCCCAAATGGACATTCCTTACTGAACATAGAATTAAGAAAAGTGGCATATCATACTGCAAGGGAATTTGTTTCAGTGCTAGAGCTCCCTGCCCACCACGAAGCCACACGTGGATTTCAACTCTCCACAACCAATGACCCTGCTCAGGATTAGAACATCAGTGCTACCAAAGAAGCCATATTAGCACCACAAGTCTTGAGCCCCATCAGCAGACCATCCAGAGGGAGACTTACTGCAACAACAATGATTCTTGCAGACAAGCCCACTAACCAACTGATCGTGGTCAGGCCATCCTAGACTGCCCATATAGCCAAGCAGAGGCCAAAATAGTTAGAGACTAGCAGAATCTCCCCTTTACAGATATCCACATGTCATACTATATGGCAAACAGTGTGGGAAGGCAGTGGATCCCAGTGATAGTAGTCTGGAATATAGGACAGTAAAAAAGACTAAGTAGAGCAAAGAATATTGAAAGAAAAGCATAAAAAATAATAAGAATGAAAAGGGCCAGTACCATCACTGACAGGTCTCTTCCACCACAAATAGGTGTAATGCAAATTCCTTGAATGTAACCAACTAATTCCATTTTATATGTTATTTTCATACTAGTCAGAAGTCATTCTTTGAACTGTATTTTTTTTTCACATATGAATCAAAGCTACATTTGTTTATTCTATGCATATCTTCCCATAATAATACAGAGCTGCTGAGTTATTTGTTGGATAATCAAAATTCTAACTATTATTGTAATGTAACACTACATACTTGGATTTTCTTGATCTCCTGTTTTGTTAGCAGAAGTTTCTCAGAACCTTTCCATGGTATGTGTCTAGTGGTGGGTGATGTAAGCTCTGAGGTCAGCTGTGGATCTTCAATGGTGGAATCTGTGCTGCTGGTCACTGATTAATTGGTGGAGCTTCTAAATAGTGGAGGAGTTGGCTATTGATGACTTTTTCCTTATTTTAGAGAGGACAGACGTGATAGCAATTGGTCAGTAGACTTGTATTGCCCTTTTTTTTGGAATAGGATGGATATGAGATTGTTTCCATTCATTGCAATAAGTACCAGATATATATAATAAATTATACAGATGATGCAGGATGGGTGTTATTTCTGGAGCATGTTTGAGGACAACTGGAGAGATGCTATTAGAACCAGAAGACTTTTTAGTATCCAAATTATTTAGTAGTTTTCTGATGTATTTTTGTCAAAAAACTATAGGAGGCATATGGTGCTTGGATTCTGGTATGGTAGGTGATTTCCACTGGTCATCTATGCAGGAGTTTGTTGAAAAGAGTGATGCTAGGAAGTCAGCTTTATTTTGGGGCAAAGTAACACTTGTGCCACCAGGATTAGAGAGAGAGGTGGAACTTCAGGAGAGCAGAAGTTGCATCCAACAGCATGAAAATTTATATGAAAATAACATAAAATGAAATTAGTTGGTTAAATTAACAAGGAATCAAAAGGCATGGATTCCATTTAGACAGGAGGCAAGTTTTGTGCTATTGGCCTTTTAGTAGAAATTCCAGAGGTCATTCCACTTGGCTCCTTTGTAGTGCCAGAGGATGTGAGTGGCTAGAGGAAGAGCACTCTGTGAGTGGAAACTTGTACAAGATTGCAGTCTGAGTTGCTGAGAGGAGAAGCAACCTCTACAGTGTCTCTCGAAGTAGAATTGGTCAAAAAGAGATTCCGAATATTTGGAGAGTGAAGAGGATTATAAGGAATTCGAGTGGGTAGATGTACGATTTGTGTTAGGTCATTACTTATAGCAAAGATTTCTGCTTATCGTCCTGCTTGGTCAGTGGTGTTATAATTGGAATTACAGTTGGAATTATAGATATTGAGGTCGCCCGGGAAGATGACCTCATTATTAAGATAGGTGGATTGCAGCTGGGCGAGTTTCATGGAAGGGAATATGAAAAGAGATCTGAGTGGTTTATCAGTGTTTGGAGACTGGTAAATGCTTAATTGAATGTTACAAAATGGAACAAGGAAACCCTAAGCCAGACAAGGTCAAAAGCAGTGGATTCTAAGCCATTCTCTGGCAAGCTGTCAGATTTCAAAAAGGCACAGGTGCCACCTTCTCTGGTACTATCCATTTAATTACACTCTTAATCTGCCAGCCACAGGATTTACTTTTGCTTAAAATTTCATTTGCAGAGACAACTGATATATATATATAATTTTTTTTTTTTTTTCAGTCATAAAATCCCATAGTAACTTCTAAATCAAATTCTCTGGCCTCTGTTCTTAATTTTCTCTTTTGTTTGTCTGTTACTTGGATACTAATGCTCTGCATCTGGCCGTCAATCTCCCATGATTCTCTTCAGTGTGTACGTGCAATTGTTTGACTAAACTGCAAGAAAAAGTCAATAATGGCTGTCATCATTTGTTGGTGAAATGAGAATATCTTTTACAATAAACAACTAATACCACTGCACAATTAAAATTCCATGAACTAGATAAAGACCACTGAAACTATTACAAACATCAAGTCTCTGATAAGTACAATTCAATGTAAAGCACTGTTTATTTTTTTAAAAAACATATGTATATAAATTTGTAATCAGGCATATGGCAAGTTCTGATATGAAGTTACAAAACAAACTAATTATAAGAATTTTAATATGCAAAACCAGTTGCAACAAACAACTAGTAAATTATGATTACTTTCACAATAGTATGCTGGGAAGCGAGCTGAATAAACTTATACAGGAAAAATAAAAAAAGGAAAAAGAAATTAGCCAAAACACTAAACAAGAAATATATAAGACAGTTCAAATAATTTTAACTCTGGGTTTGAAAGTTGGATCTGAAATAAAACAGATAATGAAATACCAGAGACCACAGATATGAGAATATCTGCAGAAAATTAAAGTAGTGAATAGATAGAATCATGGTAGAATCATATTTAAAATGAAGTCATTGGAATGGAATTTAACACTGTTAACATTCAAGAATGTGTGTCCAGCTAACCTAGGGTGGTCTTGGTCACTTATACAGAATGAGAAAAGGAATGCTAGCATGACTCTCCCTAATTTTTTTTTTTTCCTGAAACAGCATATCTGTGTTCTCTAGTCTTTTTATCAACTATTTTATTTCTAATCCAACTCTCAAATCTATAAATTTGGTAGTTTGAACAGTGTCTTGTATACTGATAATTATGTTTGGCTAAATTGCTCTCTTATTCCATATAAATTTATCCAGCTGGCTTCCAATCATACCAGCTTTGCTTATCTGAAATCAATTTCTAATTGTGCCTTAACCCTTTAACTGCTAATTTTATATTCTATTGACATTGTCCCATGTGCTGAATTAATTTTGCAAAAAATTTATAAATAAAATCAATTAAAATTCTTACTGAAGTAAGAAGTCCGGACAGCATCATACATTCTTGATACACACTTGTTCACTCACAAAAATGACAATAATAGTGTTTTATAAAATTTGCATAAGCAAATTACGCACATTAATTTATGTAGAAATTAATCAAAATATATAAAGAGCACTATTATTTACAGCACAGTTATTAATAAGCCTACCAAGTGCCAGGGTATAAAAATAAAAATTTAGCATGGAATGATATTTTTCAAAAGAGGGTTGTACACAGAGTCCAATGTCACATTTGGTGCACATATATCAGCTCACGATGCTTCTTCTACTCAAGAGTGGTATTGGAACAGACAACAAACTTGAACTGCATTCTTCTTCTCAATAGAAGGTACAAGAGAAGGGAAATGCCTTTCTTTGAGACACAGTGGTTGATCTCCAGGTAATGGACATCCTTTCAACCTCCCTGTTGTTCTGGGTATATGGTACTTTTGAATTATTTCCCTGATAAGCATGAGTTGGTAGTCTGCTAAGTTTGTGTTTTTTTCCCCCAAATTTGACATTATAGAGACAGTAGGAATTTAGTATAGTCATATCCAGAAGGTGGAAAAATAGTTTTTTTGTACCACTTCATAGTTTTCCTCATACACTCAAAATGTAAAGAGGGGTGGTGCTTTTCCACTGCTTTAGTCGTGAAGATGGTGTAGATGGTCTATTATTTGTGGTGAAGGTATGAAACTTGTTTCATCAGCTATTGTTGTCATTAGTTCTATGGTAAAAAATTGTTCAAAAATATCTAAAGTTGAACAATCATCAGTGATATTACCTGCAATTATTTCTGAATTACTGTTTTCAAATTCGTGAACACTTGGAGTAAATGCATTATCACGCCACTTGAACAATACATCTTCGGTACGCATTCGCACATTTGTATCGAGACTTTTGTCACTATCTTGCTCGCTTGTAACACATCACCAGGATCTTCTTCATCTGAAGTAGACAATTCACTTAACTCGGACAATTCTTCTTCCGACTCATTTGTTGTTAACAATTCATCAATTTGATCATCAGCAAGATAATGTGGATATTTATTGGTAGAAGCCATATTGTGACATCCCGGAAATCCCCGCAGTCACGTGGTTCATGCATCGTGCTGCATATGATTAGTTGCACCAGTTCAAATTTTTCTCTTTAGATGTCATACAAGGACAGAAACCGAAGTCAAATAAACTTCAATTGGTTGACAATAGATGGAGGAACCTGCCCGCAAAGTTCAAACAATACATTAGAATATCTTACGACGATTCTTTCCATACTAAAAAATTGTCTGAATACGGGAGGCACGCCAACTGTACATATACGGGCTCAGCAAAGCAGGGGTGTATTTCCGAGCCCGTAATAATACGTTCTCAGCAGTTAAAGGGTTAATAGCCTAAATTCTAATCCATTTCTAAAAATTGTGCCTAAATAGCTCTGAAATATTTTACTTGGTGCACAGAATCTCCACGGAAAACACAATTGAAGTTTTCTATGTTTCTGCCAAATTTTTGAGTTCTGGTTTTTGCTTGTTGCTGAAATTTCCATATGAAAGTTAGCTATGGGGGATGATGGAAGAGCTTATAAAATGTCACAAAATAACCAGAATGAAGTAACTAAGCAAAGAGGGCAATATCAAGCAGAAATTTGTTTTGTAAGAGAAGAATTATGTCAATGATTGGGACATATGTGAAAAGGGCAGTTACATCAAAACTAAATAATAAATTTTCATTGTTGAGTGCGATGTTGACTTAATTTTACTTATAAAGTGCTAATAACACTGATGAAACTTTTATAGTTTCATCAGTGTTATTTTATAGTTATATTAGAAGGATCTCACCTGTTTTAGTATTTTTTTTTTAATCCTGATAATACTAGTATAATGTCAGTATGATTTTGTTTATTCATTTCCCTACTACCTCTATTTCTTTTGCACTTAATATTATCGTTACATGACACCTTCTAATGATGGGTTTTTCTTTTACTATTTGTCCTAATAAAAAGAGGCTTCACTATAGTAAATCTTGAACATGTATTTCGATATTAGCTCTTCAACCTTGCAAGCCCCAGGTTCTTTCACATTTAAAGTAAATACTGAAGATATTTAGAGATAACAGAAACTCAAATGGAGCCAATTATGCTATTCACTTTTTTTTCCATTTTTTATCTTTATTTTTTTTCCAATATCAAGTACAGCAAATAAAGCAGTCATATAAAATAAAGAGAAATATTAGTGCTCATTCATTCAAAACAAATTCTCTCCTTTACTGCATTCACTAAGTTATTTTATAATACTCACCACTATAAAGATCTTTATAACTTTTCCTGTAAAAACTGTGTACTCCTCTATCAATTCAGCAAGATAATATAATCCAGCAGCTAAAAGAAAAAAATGAATCTCTTTCACTTTAACAATCAATTTTAAACTATAAATGGGGTTACAGAATATGAAATTTTGTAATTCTACTGAATAACTTGGAATAGTACAAAATTTTAGTTTCAGTAATATAGGACAAGTAATTATCAACATCACCGAACCTCCAAGGTGACAAAAGAAATTCCTCACAATTAAACAATATGCTCAGCAACACATGATTTAAATGCTTATAATAAATTTAGTTTAATCCTTTATCCAAGTGTGAGCAAACAAAGTTTGTGCCTGAAAGTATCTTCAGGACTGGGGTAAGGTGGTACAACACCAAGGCACTCCTTGCAAAGGTGGAGCAAGCTACCAACACTCCTATCTCAGCATCTCCCATAATGCAAAACACATCTCCTTGCAGATATGTCTAATGTTATGCATTAAGGGAATGGCCACAACCCAGACTAGTTTCGACCTTTATTGAGGTCTCTTCAGTGGGAGCCAGGCCCAAGTGGAGATACCAGGCAGAAGCATTAGCAGGTCATCTCTACCTATAGGAGTTGCCAAATGGTGTGCCACCCTTTTTTAATAAATTACTCTGGATTTAGAGAAAGATGTTGAAAGTTTATTTTTCACTTGGTTAGAGTATAATAAATTTAGTTTAATCCTTTATCCAAGTGTGAGCAAACAAAGTTTGCACCTGAAAGGCGGAAACTTTGTTTGCTCACACTTGGATAAAGGATTAAACTAAATTTATAGTTCTACTCCAATAATAGCTCTACTCCAATCATCCATTCCCGATGATTGGAGTAGAGCTCTCATAGTACCCATATATAAAAAGGGAAATAAAACCGAATGTGAGAATTACAGAGGTATTTCCCTACTGAGTATTCCTGGTAAGATTTATGCAAGTATACTTGAGAAATGGTTGAGAAGAATTGTGGAAGAAAAGCTTGGTGAAGAACAAGCCGGATTCAGGCCAAATAGAGACTGTCAGGATCAGATCTTCACTTTACGACAAATAGTCGAGAAAGCATGGGAACATAACAAAGATCTGTATTTAAGTTTTGTCGATTTGGAAAAGGCATATGACAAGGTGCCAAGACAAAAGCTATTCAATACGCTACAGTTATATGCTATCAATGGGGCATTATATCAAGCAATACTTAGTCTTTATTTGAGTTGTAAGTAAGCAGTTAGAATTGAAAGAAGTACAGAAAGATGGTTTAATGTTAAATCTGGTGTGAGACAAGGATGTACATTATCCCCTCTGTTAATCATTATCTATATGGATCACATTATGAAGGAAAGTGGTATTAAACATGATATCAAAATTGGTGATGTTAATGTGAGCTCTTTGTACGGACAATGCTATACTTCTAAATAAATCCGCTACAAGTCTGCAAGATTCCCTGACTAAATTGAATAACTATTGTAATAGATATGGTATGAAGGTCAGCAATAAAAATACAATGAAAATAGGTAGAATCGTTGAAAATGTCAACTGCGTTATGAAAGGAGAACCTGTGGGACAAGTAAAACATTTCAGCTACTTAGGCACGATTTTTAGTGAAGATGGTAAATTAAATATGGAAATAGACAACAGAATCGACAAAGCTGGTATGGTAAAAAGTCAATTGAATAAATTCATATGGAATAAGAGAGAAATCAGTTGGAACACTAAATTAGCTGTATACAAAACAGTGTTCAAACCAGTTTTAACTTATGGATCTGCGAGGTGGGTCAGAAGTAAAACACTTGACCAAAGACTAGAGAAAGCAGATATGAGAGTCCTGAGAAAGATTAGAGACATGAACAAATGGCATCAATGGCAATATCATATTAAAAATGAGGATATTAGGAAATAACTTGTCAGCAATCAGGAATGCGTTAGCAGAGCTAATCTCAGGTGGTATGTCACTTAAACAGAATGGGCGAGGAAAGATTAGCAAAACAAGTGTTCTCTGCCAAGTTGGCAGGAAAACGACCCTGAGGAAGACCAAGATATAGGTGGATTGATACAGTATAAAGTGCTTTAGATGACAGAAATATAAGATCTGATAATGTTGGGGCTTGACAAGTAACAGGCTGATTTGGAGGAAAAATGTAGATAGGATGTTAGTAATGATGTAAATTTTTCATGTAGTACTATCATATCCTGTACACCCCTTGAGGGTAAATGGCAGAAATTTGATGATGATGAATGAAGTTGCCATAAATTAATTTATGACATGATAATTATGATAGAAAATGAATATACTTTTACCGTTCTTGTGACCACAAAAACAACAAAATTTTCTTAAGTGTTCTGCTCAAGCTAAAGTCATCAAAATAAAATCAAGTTATGGATTAGTAAATTCTTTGCATCTGTTAGTGTCTTTGGTTTTGTATACATCTAAGTACTGTATAGCAGATGTAGCTGGAGTTTATACAAGAGAAAAGCAATATCATCACTTGCTGCAAAGAAATAACAGATACTTTTTTTTTTTTCACAAACCTCAGATGACAGAACTGAGAGAATGAAATGCCATCCCAAAATGAATTTATTAGAATGAGGTCCAAGAAATGTTTCTGTCCTTTTAAGATTGTTGAAAATATTAGTTGTTACACTTCCAAACAGCCAAAGGACTTTTATGGAGTTGATCTACATGTATGTGATCCAACAGTACACAATTCTCTGCCTACACCATAATTCAATATTTCACAATCCAACTTGTTTGTGTCTGTGGTGCCACAGAAGGTTCTACTAAGGAAGAAATGGAGGAATTTTATGAATCATCAGAGACAGGAGCCAACTTAAAAAAAAAAAAAAAAACTGAAAAAGTAGTCCTTGTTGGATATCTAAACAGCAGAGGAGGAAATGGATCCCACCAAGCCTATAAAAATGATTTGGGTAAATTTGGAGAATAGGGCATAGGGAATGGATGATATGGCATCCATTCCCACAGCCTTATTAGCATCTAACCCAAGCAACACTTGATACACCTCTAATTCTTTCACCTTTAATTCTAATTCTTGCCCCCCCCCCCTTCCACATGCTGCACAGCATTATTCACACCATTATGATATACACTCATGAAGTGTTCGTTAAATAATTCCACTATATCATTTGCTATTGTTATTCTACTACCAAAACTATCTACCAATATCAACCTACAATAATTATTTTTCCTCTTGCTTACCACATAACACAAAAATTCCCTTGGATTAACTTTGACCTGACTGGCCAATCTCCTCTCATATTCTACTTTTTCTCTTTTAACCATGCTTGTCACTTTTCTGGCCTGCACTTTATATTCTTCATGCATCTGTTCACTGCAAACTGTCGCTTAACTCTTGGTATGCAAGTTATGCATTGTTTGTGTTAGATACAAACTTATCATTTCCCATGTACTCTCAACATCTTTTCTACACAATTCATCAACCCAATGTATTGATGCTAGTTGAATATGGAGCTTCTCATAATCACAGCTTATGGTTCCACACACATATAGACCTTATTGAAAACTTTTTCCTGTTTGACTGCCTTCCAAACCAATACTTCATGATCACTTTCACCAACAGGTGACAGTGTTGATACCTCATTCACAACCATATGCTGTGAGGATATCAATAAATCTAACACCGATAAACCTCATGTTGCTTTAGATAGTTATCCAACACAAACTCAACAAATTCACTCTCCTTGTTACTATACACTATCTCTTATATCCAATCAACATTCCTATAACTATAAATTAAAGATGACAAAAAATTATGTTCCTGATTTATTCTTTAATTTATAGTTATAACCAAGTGAAAAAACTTTCAACATTCCTATAATTAAAATCTCCCACCAGGATTATCTTCCTTTTACTTGCCCAACTAATTTGTCTAAACATTTCACAATCAATACTCTCCACATTTAATGTCCTATGACAGCATCCTATTAGATATACTATTCTATTGATCTCAACTTCACACCAAACAGCTTCAAAATCTTCACAAATGCTACTCTTTTCCACTTTGACTCTTGAAGGATACAATTTCTCTGCTACCATTAACAATACTCCACCTCCTCTCTTCATCTTTTTATCTTTTCGGAAAATTCTATATCCCACAATTTAGTCCTGACAGTATATCATCCTCAGTCAGCCAAGTTTCTCTTATGGAAATTATCTTTGGGCATACTGATTCAATCAATACTACAAACTCAGCCCCTTTATTTGTGATATTCCATACATTAGTGCACAAGCATAACAATTCTTCACTCTTTGAGGTCATCCCATCAACACAATCGTTCTTTACTCTCTCTGTTATAGTGTACTTTGATCTTCATTCTGACAATCCCAATTTCCCTAATCCTGACTGATTTTCAACCTGCTTCTCAACCTCTCTCTCTCTCTGACTCTTAGTTGTACTAATTTCATATGAACCCTGTGCACTCTTATTAAACAACAATCATTCCAAATGCCCAACACCAACCCATTCAAATGCATCCCATCAGCTTTGAACCATTCTAACTTCCCTTCAAAGTCATTCCATACATTCACAAACTGAACTCTCTCTGGCTGACACAATTCAGCCATCTTTTCATGCAGTATCATTGCTCTCCTTCTCAGTTCACTACCATCTTATCTGGGCAACAATCTAACTACTTTCCCAATGCCACTATTACCATTCACTTCCTGCAAGAACTTCTTCAAATTTCTTTCCACATTCTTTGTCTCACTATTCAAATCGTTTGTGTCCACCACTACCACAGATTTTGATGTCCATTCCTTCCTTCTATGCAAAGTGCTGATGTTCGTTTTATTGTACCATCTGTAAAACATGTCTTGTGCACTTTATTTTTTTACTTCACCTTTAATGATTGAGTCACCACATAAAGCAACCCTATCATCTTTAGATACTAGCTTCTTTTTCTTAACCTCCTTGTCATTTACATCAGTTATGCTCTTCTTTAAATGTTAAATATCCTCCTCCATACATTTAACTTGCCTCTTCATTTACATGAACTATTGCCTAAGCTCTTCATGTCATTTCCATGTCTTCCATTAATTTTCTGATTATTCCTGGTGACACCATTCTCATTTTTGGAACGTCCTAGCCTTTCATCACATTTCTCACAAACCATAATACATTCCATTCCTTTTTATCGTTAGATTTAACCATAAATCTTTAATGTTTTTGGATGCATACATAAAACAATTGCCGCATCTTATCGACTGCAAAAAGTCCAGGAAAAAACTCAATCTGAGTTGAGATCTTCCATGCTGCTGCTACAAGCTTCTCAGCTGCTACCATTTTTATAACGTTAACCAAATAACAACCGAAGAATAAAAGAACAATTTTAGAACTACAATACCACAGTACAATGATTATATCCAGTCTGGCTATCACACAAAAGCACTATTATACAAATCTACATGATATAATTAAAGGAAAAAAAAAAAAAAACACTTTTCATAACACCAATCAAATGCACAGCTACTTCTCATCGCAACACTAGTGATACCTCGATCATGGGAAAACTTTGGTAAGAACACAGAAAATAAATTATTATTATTATTTTATTATTATTATTCAGGCCTCCAAGGAGCCAAAAGACTCATCGAGGGAGGTCCTTCCTAAGACATAAAGTCTGTCAAGACTCATCGAGGGGAGGTCCCCCCCATGAGAAACACAAAGTCTATCATACCACTCTTTAAACTCACTGACCGTTCTCGCTCCCACCACTCCATCAAGCAATGCATTCCACGGCTCAACCACCCTCCACACAAAGAAACCACTCCTTACCCTCTTGCTCACAGTTTCCTTTCGTAACTTCCAGGGATGGCCTCTTGTCATCACTCCTTCCCGCTGATCAACCAAGCGAAAGAACTCCCCAGTGTCAACCCTATTAGGAAGGTGTTAGATATTAGGAAGGTGGCAAAATATTCTTGAAAAAGCATAGAAATGAAGGAAAGAGTACTGTAAAGGGAATCGGAGATGACAAAGGTGACGTGAAAAACTGAACATAAAGATATTCTAGATGTCTGGAATAATTACTTTGAAAGACTGCTAAATGAAACAAGCAGTGTCAGCATGATGGTAGAAAACACCCAACAGGAATGCAGTTAGGAATAGATATCCATACTTGAAGTAGAAAAAGTCATCGAAAATCCGAAATATGGAAAGGCAGCTGGAGTAGATGAAATTTCGCAGGAAATTCCTTTCTAGCCAAATTTCCATTAACCTTCACAGCTAATGCTTCTGCCTGGTATCTCCACTTAGGCCTGGCACCCACTGAAGAGACCTCAATAAAGGTCGAAACTAGTCTGGGTAGTGGCCCTTCCCTTAATGCATAACATTAGACATATCCACAAGGGGATGTGTTTTGCATTATGGGAGATATACTGAGATCGGAGTGTTGGTAGCTTGCTCCACCTTTGCAACGAGTTGCCCTGGTGTTGTACCACCTTACCCCTGTCCTGAAGATACTTTCAGGTGCAAACTTTGTTTGCTCACACTTGGATAAAGGATTAAACAAATTTTATTATAGGATGAAATCACTACTATTATTATTATTATTACCCCAAGACCTCATGGAGTCAAAGACTCATCTGGGAGGTCCTTTTATCACACACACACATCTCATCATATCGAGCCTTAAACACACTCAAACTCCTTGCAGACACCACACTCTCAGGCAGGGCATTCCAATCATTCACAACTTTGCACGAAAAAAACCTGCCTCTCACTCCCCTACTCACACCCTCTTTATACAGTTTCCAGGGATGACCTCTGGTTCTCCCCAGATCTCCCACTGTTCTCTGAAAAACTTCACCAGCATTGATCCTATAACAATCCCTTACCAACTTGTAGGTCTCCCCATCTTCCTCCTGTCCACCAGACTCTGCAAATTACATCTTCTCAATCTTTCCTCATAGTCGACATTCCAGAGGTCAGAAACTACCTTAGTCAGTCTCCTTTTGACCCTTTCCAACATCTCTTCATCCTTCTGAAAACCGGGTGACCAAATCTGGCACAATAGTCCATGTGTGGCCTAATCAAAGCCTTATACAACGGAACAAGAATCTCCCTATTTCTACACATCAGTGTCCTCTGCATCATTCCCAGAAGCTTATGTATTGTCTTCACAATTTTGGCGATGTGTCTGCTAAATTTTAGATCCTTATCCACTATCACCCCAGATCTCTTATTTCCTCTATCTCCAACAATATATTCTCACCAAGCATAAATTCTGCATCCCATCTTTATTTTCCAAATTTTAAAACCTTACATTTTGCAACATTGAACTCACATCCCCATTTCCGTGCCCAATCACTCAATTTATTCAAGTCTTCTTGTAAGGCCACAACATCTTCACTACTCTTTATGGTTCGTCCCAACTTTGCATCATCTGCAAACAACTGAATATCTCCATCCAAATCTTTGCCAATATCATTAATATACAAGTTAAATAGTAATGGCCCTAAAACAGACCCCTGAGGCACTCCACTAGTGACTTTCCTTTTCCTGGATATTGTACCCCATACACAATTTGTTGATATCTATCAGATAGCCAGTCTCCAATCCAATGCACTAATCTAATATCCAATCCCATCTGCTCTAGTTTGACTGTCAACTTATGAGGTACTCATAAGTTGACAGTCAAAAGCTTTTGCAAAATCCAAGTATATTACTGTGTATCCTTCTCCTCTGTCCAAGGAAGCAGTCACTTTATTGTAATAAGTAAGCAGATTACTAAAACATGACCTCCCTTTAGCAAATCCATGCTGTCCATCAAAGATTATACCATTGTTGTCTACCCAACTCTGGATCCTAGCAAGTTTCTCCAACTTCAATCCATAAAACCTTGACACAATTCCCCTAAAATATTCAGAAATTTACTGATGTAGTGTAAAACCTCATACTAAAGACAAATTGAGAAATCTATTGAAAGAGCACACTGAAGAGCATATTAGAGATACTGAATACCAGAGAAGTGAGGCCATAGCTCTCTCCACAAGGCAATTGACAAACACCAACTTTTATGGAATGAATGAATGAATCTGATGAACAGTTACACTTTTGTTATTTAAAAACAAATTGGAATCTTTAGAAATATCACTGGATCCTAAACACTTAAATATAAATTTAATATTAATTTGTTCAAATGCCTAATAGCTATAGCCAGGCAAACATGTAGGTGAGTACAAACACAACAATGAAGGCATGTCTAGATAACTTAAAATCATTAAAATCTTGCACAATTCTATCGCTATTGTTTCATTACTAATGTTTTCTGTTCCTATCGAGTTTTTTTTCTTACAGCTGAAATGACTTATATAAGACTGAAAGATCAATCTTCCTGAGATGTGCAGTTTATAGATGTACAGAGTGAATTTCATGAATGAAAGGATTTGTATATGCCTGATAAACTGCATTTCAATAGTTTTGGAGTTACATGTTTTGGGAAAGGGTTGTTCAGTGTGAGTTTGAAAGTGCCAATGATGGAAACTGAAAATATTTCAATGGGGGGAGGGGGTTACAATCAAGCATGTATCTGGTCACTGATGGGATAAATGAGTGCGAGTGCAGAAATAACCATGAACAGCTGGGTGCAAGTTTCCCACATTTCAAATCTGAAGGAGCTAGTAATGACATGATTCAAGGGTAATTGTAAGTCAAAGGGGATGTGGAAATGCATGTATATGAATGCCAGAAATATCAGAAAAAAAGAGTTTTAGCATTGGTCAGCTTGATTTGCCCAAATCTTATTGACATTGCCAAGACATGTTTCACAGAGAATGATTAGTTACAGGGATAGAATATAAGGGATGCTGTATTTTTAGAGAAGACAGAGAGAACAGGATTGGAGGAGGGGTATCATTAATGACAGCTGAAGAACTTCATCCATATGTTCATTGGGCATCTACAGATGCCATATGGTCACTCCAATGTTCAGTGATGTGCCACACCAGGCCTTGCATTTAGTCCTGTTGTATGCTTTTCTGGAGGCTTCAATTCTCTGAAGATCAGTCACTCAACACACACACAATCCATCCATCTCATTGACAGTCTACCCCTTCCTCTTTTTCCAGGAACTTTATCTTCTATTACTGTTCTGAGAAGTCCTCCTTCCATCCTTTCAATGTGTCCAAAATATTTTAACTTTCTTCTGTCAATATCCTTAAGGAGTCTTAAAGTTCTACTGATCTTTTCTAACACCCATTCATTTGCACACCTTTAAGTATATGATATCACCAACAGCCTTCGGTAACACATCTCAAAAGCATCTATCCTTTTCTCATCTGATTTCTTTAGGTTCCAAGTCTCACATCCATAAGTCACTGTTGGAAAAAGAACTGCATCCAAAATCCTCAACTTCGTTCCCATGGAAATAGATCCATCCTTCCAGATTTTAGACAAGTCTCTGACTGAAGAACTTCAACCCAACAAAAATAGAAGTTAAATAGGATTGTAGATCTGACAGCGATCATTCATTTTGAGGCTGTGTGATGCGAAACAGAGGCCAATATCACAAAATATATCGTTGATTGCTGCTACAGACCTAGGGGTTCAGAGAATAATGTGGATACCATGCATCAGGAGATTAGCACAATGAGTGCAGGCTGAGCAATTATTGGGAGACTTTAAATATGGGCATATAGATTGGAAGGCAGAAAGGGCATGTGACAAGATGGAAATGGAATTTATACAGCTAATAAGGGATAATTACCTGAAACAACATGTGATAGAGGAGACAGGGATTGAAAGTGTTGGATCTGGTAATGCCATCAGCAAAATTTATAACTACAGTAGCAGCTCTATCTCCAACCTGGTAAAGTGACCATGGAGTCTTACTCTGGAATGCTGCTCAACATGTAAAATTCTCAGTTAAAAAAGGGATTATGCAGAAGACTAACTATGACAAATTTATATGACAAACTGGAGCAGCATGGCATAAGAAGCAACAAGGAATAAATGTCAGTAATGAATGAGAAGTGGTGGTGAGGGATTGTTTGAGAGAGGCAGCATCAAATTGCAATATCCAAGGTTAGAAGGATAAACTGAGTAGGGATATAAAGAAAGAGATGGGAAAAAAAAAAAAGACATTGTGGAAGAAATATAAACAAAAAGGTGATCAGCATGCTTATGAGTAATATAAAGCAAAGGAAGAAGGGTAAAAAGTATGGCAAGGAAGGCTAAATCATGTTAAGAGAAAACTGGAGAAGGAGGCCAAAGTAAATCCAAAAGAGTTTTTATCACTAAGTAGCAAGTAAGAGAAAGAATGATTATGGAAGAATAGCTTCACTCAGTGCTGAATGTAGGAAAGTGACAAAAGCAAAAGAAATAGTTGAGTTACTAAGTGATAACTTTGCAAGCATGTATCAAAGTGAACTTCGTAGTTCCTGACATGGCAGAGGCTGATGTGACAAATGAGGCGGATGAATTGGAAGTACTCCATACATTGAAAAATATCAATGTGAATGCTGCAGTAGGACTGGATGGAATGTCAGCTTGTGTGCTATGAGAACATGCAAGAGAAATGGCAGTGCTTCTGACAAAGTTGTTTAATCTAAATCTCAGCAGTGGCAAGGTTCCAAGAGAGTGGAAAGAGGATAGCTCCAAGACAAATTCGCAAATTACATATCAATTAGTATCTATGGATAGTAGTTAAAGTACTGGAAAAGTTGGTTAAAGATAAATTTCAAGAATAGGTGAAAAAGAATATGATATTCTATATGAGGCTACATGACTTCACTAAAGGGTGGGTCCTACCTTAGTAATTTATTCAGATTTTATAATAAAATTACAGCAGAATTGGATAAAGAAAATGGCTACACCATGATTTTGGACTTTGCAAAAGGTATTTGACAGAATACCACATGGAAAACTATTACACAAATTGGATTAAATGGGAATGGCTTTGAGACTGGCATGGATTGCGGAGGGGGGGGGGGAAACAAAGACATCAGGGTATCATATGGTGACATGAATGAGGGTGCCTAATTTATTATTATTGTACAGGCACCTCCATGGAGTCTGAAGACTCACTGCAGGTGACCCAAACTATTCACACAATTTATCATACCTCCCTTTGAAACCATTAACAGACATATCGCTAATAGCTGACTGGCAACCCATTCCATTCATTCACAATTCTCTGAGCAAAAAATCTAGTCCTCATACCCCTACTAACCACTCAACTTCCAAGGATGACCTCTTATTCTGCCCCTCTAGCCAAGTGCAAAACATTTCCCCTCCATCAATCCTATAAAACCTTTTAAGTAACTTAAATGTTTCTTAAAGAATTTTCTACCCCTCAGAAAGAACACACCAAAGGCCACTCATCATCTTGCTGGTTCATCTTTGAATCCTAGTGACTCAGAGATGAACATCAGAAAAACCAGACTGGCTGTCTGGATGGTTTCCAAAACTTGAGGCTAAAACATTTCTGCCCACTCCCTTTGCTAATAAAAGGCATTAGCCAATTTATTTATTTTTTAAATAAATAAATTTTAAGGTACAGCTGCCACAATCTTATGGTCTCTAACCACCAATGCAATATATTATTACCTGAAATTGTGTTGGTCTTATATTCACTTTTGAGTTGTAGGGTTAAAAACCTACTTGACCATGCCAGAAATCAACTAACTTGGGAACCAGTTGCAGAAAGATTAAGAAATAGTTTCTCTAGTCGGGCAACTAGAATCAAAATTAAAACAGTCTTTCGTCAGGCAGCCTAGCACTATGAATACAAATCATTTCAATTGGGCTACATGGGTCTTAAGAAAATTATTATTATATGTCATCACTCCAAGTAGTCAGGGATTCATCATGGGATGGCAGTAGAAGATATTGCTCGAAACATATCTTTCTTTAAGAACATTCATTTCTAGTGCATTCACAAAGTCCATTGGCAGCTTCTTCCATCATTTACTACATGACAGACCTCGCATTCTTCTTGACCACAACCTTAGTAAGCTCTCAGGAATGACCTAGAAAATTCTCCCCAAACCTGCTAAGGGATGCAAAATTTCCCTGCTGAGAACCTCTTACAAACTTGTATTTTCTATTATCTCTCCTCCTCCCTCTATGACTGAAACTAAACATATGACGATTGACTGATTGAGAGTCTGTTGGTATTCATATGCAAAGTTCCACAAGACAGATATGATTTTGGTTAGCTAGTGCTGGACCTTTTCCTCTGTTTTTTTTTTCATCTCCGTGGAACTCAGGAGACCATATTTGAGTTCAGTGGTTCAGAACGGTTTTACCAAGTTCTTGTAAAATGTGTGAAAACTTTTTCATTTCATATTGGAGTTATCTGATGTGATGTCTTAACCATCACCTTGAAAATGTGACTAATACACTTTAATGCACTATCCACTGTAACCCTGAAGTATATGGCTACATCAACAATTTGTAGCAAATCTCTATTAATATAGTAGTCAGTTTGCAATCACACTAATTTAGTGCCCCAAGGCTCTGTACTGGAACCACTACTCTTTCATTTGTACATTAATGATACAGCAGAAGATTTAAAGGAGGATATTCAGTTCTTTGCTGATGATGCAAAATCAGGCAGGGCAATAGCTGAAAAAGATGATGTAGATATCCTGCAGGATGATTTAAATTGGCAGTGTGGGCACAGGACAATGGCTGTCAATTTAGTGCAGCAAAATTAAATTAAACTTGCCAAGAAGTTTGCACATGAAATATCTTCACGACTAAGCTGCTTGTATACATAGGCTAATGATTTTGCATCAATTGCCTTAGTATCCTATAATGCAAGACTGATTTCAACCTTTACTGAGGTCTCATCAATGTTGCCAGATCCAAGAGACACCAACAATTAGGTAATGCATGCTGGTATCTCTCTCTTCTGCCTGGCTCCCACTGATAAGACCTCAATACAGGTTGAAATAGATGTGTGTGTGGTGGTCCCATAATATACAGTATACACACCCAAAAGGGGGGGGGGGGAATTCACATTATCAGATACTAAGCAATTAATGTGAAACCATTGGCTTCTGTAACAAGTAGTCTATTTGTGAAGATACTTTTGTGCAAACTTTGTGTGCTTACACTTGGATAAAGGATTAAACAATAATTTCTTGGCAAATTTAATTCATAGTCATGTTAAAAAACAGGACTATGAATTTTGCAACATAGTCAATGTTGCAAAATTTAACATAATGCAGTTGAGGAGGAAAAGATTATATACTTTGTACAGTACTGATGATACTCAATTGCAGGAAGTTCACAAGGTTAGGCACATCTGGGGATGATGATGCATAGAGATTTGAAGTTTCTGAGGATATGTTGCAAAACTTAGTAAAATAGCTCAAAAAGACTGCTTGGATGTTTAAGAACATATCTGATAAGTAAGGACAGCGAGGTTATTATACCTCTTAATAAGTCTATGATTTGGCCACATCTTGAATACTGTATGCAGATTTGGTCATCTGGATTTTTTGGAAATCAGGAGGTGGTTGAGAGGATTCAGAGATGAGTGACCAAGCTGATGGTAAGCTATGGAATGCTTCCTATAGTCAGGGGTGCGGTGGTCATATGTGCAATGTGTGCGACGCACACAGGCACTAGGATAGTAAAGGCACCAAAGAGGAGGAAATACTTAAAAAAAACGTTTTTTTAAAGTGATTTTTTTATTGGAGGGTGGGGATAGGGGCACCAACTAAAGTTTTGCACACAGGCGCTGGACACTACTGGCGCGCCCCTGCCTATGGTAATAGATAAAAAGTGCATGGGCTGCAGAGTTCTGTTGTCAGGCAGAGGAGAAGGAACACGATAGAAACATGTTCCCTCTCCTTAAGTTAGTTACTGAAGGGATTTAACACAAAAGAAATTTTTCAATGCATGACAAGTTGGGAGGAGACAAGCATTCTTCGAAGATTATGGGTATTAAAGCATGCTTACTAGATTTTTTTTTAGCAGGGAAAGTGAATGAGATTGGTTGCCAGAATTAGCTGCAATGCCCTGAGTAATTGTGTGAATAAATGTTGGTGCAGGTCTCCAACAATGAGGCTTCTGACCCCATACAATAATAATAAAGACGAAACATTGTCTCTGAATAAGTACTTCTCTAATGATATGTATATATACAATTAATTTGCAAAAGCACTATGAATAAACTACTTTCTACTTTTAAATTTACAATAATCAGATAATCAGCATATAAAAACAATGAAGAAAATTGATGGTATTGGTTTGCAGGAAATTGATGAGGCTTGGGGATAATGGTGGACAAAGAGTTGAAGTTCAGAGGGAATACTGCAAAAGTTGGTAAAACGGCTCAACGAATTACTTGGATGTTGAAAAATATGCTAATAAGTAAGTCATTATCTCTCTTTATAAGGCTACGATTCGGATACATCTTGGCCACAAATGTGATCACCTGGATTTCTTGGGGACCAGGAGGTGGTCGAAAAGATTCAGAGACGGGTGAGCAAGATGGTGACAGGCCTGTGGAATACTCCATACGAGGGTAGGTGGAAGGTTCGTGGGTTACAAAGTTTAGTTGATAGGCGGAAAAGAGGGGGACATGATAGAAACTTTTAAGATATTAAAGGGGTTTTATAAAATTGATGCAAGTGAAAATTTTCAATATATGACAAATAGAGAACTCGGTGCCATCCGTGGAAGTTTTGTAAGTGTCGTTGATAGAGGTTAGCGGAGCAGATTTTTTGTGTGGAATAGATTGCCAGAATTGGTTGCGAGTTCCCTGATGATGAATGGATTCAAGGAGAGTTATGATAGGATTTGTGTGTATGATGGTTGATTTGGGTCTCCCGCAATAAGTCTGCAGACTCCATGGAGATGCTCTAAATAATGATAATAACAATAAAAAAAAAAACGAAAAGCGTATATCAAATAACCACGCATTTGGGTTGATATTACAAATGACAACTACATAAATGCAAAAGAGTTACAACTAATACCCAGGTCACACACTTACCAACTGCTAACACAATAAAACATAACTGAATCAGAATAGCAATCCAACTCAGAAAATAAATAAACCACATTCTGGTAATTTAAATAATTACATATACTTCATTGCACAAAAAAAAAGAAATTCAAAAGCACATAGCACACACACATGCATGGAGAGTAAACAGCTGAATAGAACGGTAGCGCCCTCTTAATTTAAAAAAAAAAAAAAAAAACGGATTTTACATGCGATCACCAGGCGCGTTCAAACCCCAGGAAAATAACAACGTGTTCCTCATTACAGTAATAAAATTACCTCAAAATTAAATGGATATTGAATCCAACATTATTTCTTAGCCGAATATAGAAACTAAAAGAGTTTCATGCCGAATATATACCGACTATATATAAAAGTTTCGGCGGATATAAGCGTAAGCCAAGCCGTTCACGACAGGGCAACTCGTATATGACTGGCCACCGTATATACGTACGTACAACTTCCAGAGATGACCTCTCGTTCTCCCACTGTCTCCAGATATTCTATGAGAAATCTCATCCACGCTAATGTGGGTAATTATTCCTTAGCCACTTATACTTCTCGATCATGTCTCCCCCTCTTCCTTTTATCCACTAGGCTCTATAATTTGCATTCTCTCAATCTGTCCTCGTATTCCACATTCCCGAGACCAGAAGCCAACTCAGCCAATCGTCTCTGTACCATCTCCAACATTTCATCATCTTTATGAAAAGCTGGCGACCAAATCTGTGCACAGTAATCCATATGTAACGCCTGATCAGTCTTGTATAATGGAATCAAAACATCCTTATTTCTACATGCCAGTGTTCTCTGCATCATTCCCATAATTCGCTGTGTTATCCTCAAACTTTTATCAAATTGTACATTAAATTTCAAGTCCCTATCCACCATAACTCCCTAACCCTACATCTCCTCCACCATATCCTCCAAAATATCCCTACTAATCCTATATTCTTCATCCCATCTTTGCTTCCCAAATTTTAAACCTTATACCTCGTAACATTAAACTGATATCACCACACATTTGCCATTCAGATATTCTATTTAAGTCTTCTTGCAAAGCTACAACATCTGCTCTACTGCTCATAACTGTCCCTAACTTTTGTCATATGCAAACTGTATCATCTGTATATCACCATTTAAGTCACTTCCAATGTCATTTACATACAAACTAAACAAGAGTGGACAAAGCATACCCATGGGACATGTCACTAGTGACTTTCCTCTTCTGGGATATCACTCCCTCGTATACAACCTGATACCTGTCAGATCGTCAATTTCCAATCCAACGCACTGATCTACTGTCCAATCCCATATGTTCAGCTTTAACAGAAATAATTCATTTTTCGATTAATGACTACAATAAACTTCATACTCATCACTTTATATAAGGAAATTCTTCTAGTTTTTCATGTGCCAATCTATCGAAAGCATTTACAAAATCTAAGTTTACTATTGTATATGTCCATGTCATCCCCATGTCCAATGTATTCGTCACCTTATTATAATACATAAGCATCTTGTAAACATGATCTTCCTTTAGCATACCCACACTGTCCATTAAAAAGAATTCTACTGCTGTCCACCCAGTTCTGAATTCTCCTCACTAGCATATTCGACATCTTCATTACAATTCCAGACAAGTAGATTGACCTATAACTCGAAGTCCTAGTCTTATCAATCTTTTAGGAAGCGGAAAAATTTTGCCATCTTTCCATTCCTTTGCGACCTCACGTTAAAAATAATTAAAACAAAACAAACAACAAAAAGTAATGTTGTTGTTGTTTGCATGTAGTCATAATTTGTTTACTAAATAAGTTGTCAATTAACAGAAGCGAAGCAAAACTTGCAGCTGTATTCAGGTTGCAATAATAAATAAATGAACTTATTTCAGTGCATAAAAGATTGTGGAATGAAGTATTACTATATATTCTGGCTAAATAAACTTTCCTACACTTTGTAGACAGAAGTTTGTGATTATGGACAATAGATGGCGTTGATGGTAGAGTGTCGTAGTCGGAGAATTAAGTAGTAGTGGAGAGGATGAGATGTATTTAGCAAAGTAGAGTAGTGTGCCCTCCCACGATGAGTCCTTGGACTCCAGGCGGTGTCACGTAATAATAATAACTTCATCTTTTCCATTTGAAAACTAGAAAAAATTGATGGTGGCGGACGATGATGGGGGTGGAAGTTGCTATATTTTAATTCCGAGTACGAGCAGATGTGAAGAGGACGTTATCGAACGTTGCTAAGCGTTCAACTGCTCTGGAAGAAGAAACAAAATACAGCAAGATTCTGTGTCTTCAATGTATAAAGAATGAGCAGAAATTAGAAGAAATGTTAGAAATGGAAGACTGAGAGAGAATTTCCTTATATAAAGTGATGAGTGTGATGTTTATTGTAGTCATTAATCGAAAAAGGAATTATTTCTCTTAAAGCTGAAAGGAATTTTATTGATTTCCGCTTCATATAGAATGGGCCAAGTAAAGTTTGTTTTATTTAGGATTCTCAGTCTGATATGTGATTTCCAACTGTTGATATGTTTTTAGTTATTTCTTCGGAAGCTTTCATACAGAAGGAAAGGTTGTTCTGAAGTTTTCACTTATGTTGCTGTCATATACAGAGCACTTTTGTTTTGTGTTAATCTTTCTCTTGTGCGCACTCAAGAAAGATTAAAAATTCTGTAGGAGGCAAGAGACTAAGGTTCCAGGTGTTTTTTCTATATAGGATAATAACTTTCGGTTTATGTGAATGAAAGCAAGTGGGCACATTTAAGTGTTTTTTCTTGTTGTTATCAGAGGAATACACTGGCGCTTGCGTAGAAAAGTTATATAGATTTGAACATAAGGGTGTGCTTTGGGAAATTGAAGATTTTCATTTGGTGACAAGCATGTGAAGAGTCAATCTGTTAATGAGTTAAATTCTTATTAAGGTTATTTCCGAGGTTAAGTTACATATAAGTATCTGAGATACTTATATGTAACTAGATACCTGCATGCAAGGTTAATTGGTAGTTCAGTTTAAGTGTTTCCTTACTATCTTGAATTTAATAGTCTTTAGCCACTTGGATTGTTTATGGAGAAAGTAAATATGTATACGAGGGGAGGGACTGAAAAATTCTGATTAATACCTTAATTGAGGTTCCACCTCGGTCATTATCACAACTTTTCAGCACACACATCCTTGTATATATATATATATATAAGTTTTTTTACCTTGGGAATTATGTATATTAGGGTTACCAATTAATTTTATAAACATGGTTATTTTACTACTAATCCCAAGTAAGCAAACAGTTCAGTTTGCGCCTGAAACGTAGTTCAAGTCTAAAGGTGGTGCAACACCAGGGCAACTCATTGTAAAGGTGGTTAAAGCTCTGATCACTATTCTTAGTATTTTGCATAATGTAAAGTACATCTCACTAAGAGATGTATACTGGAATACATTATGGGTGGGGTCACTACCCAGACCGGTTTCAACCTTTTTTTTTGAGGTCTCCTCAGTGAGTAACTAGACCCTAAATACCAAGGTTTTAGTAATACAAATACACAGCCTTATCAACTTTACCTATGCAAGTTGCTATAAGGTGTTTTTATTTTGAATAATCTCTGGAGGAGATATAGATGTAAATAAGTTTTTTTACCTTGGGAATAATGTATATTAGGGTTACCAAGTAATTTTATAAACTAAAGGTGGTGGGTGCGTTTCAGGTGCAAATTTAACTGTTTGCTTAGTTGGGATTAGGAGTATAATAACCAAGTTTATAAAATTACTTGGTAACCCTAACATATATATAAAAAAAAATCATCTAACGGCATTTTATTCCCGTATATGGGGAGTAGGCGAGGCCATTTAGCCCTATCTAACTTTTGGAGACTGAGTGGGCAGTTCAATCTCCACTGGTACCAATCAGAGATAGATGGCCCAAGGCTATCACTAATTAAGCGGTACACAGTGAAGAGAGAGAGAGAGACGGCTCAAATGTGCCGCCATCTCGTGGTCCCTAACCCTAACACAATATACTTAATGTCTGAAATAATGTGGGTTCTACGGTCGATTTTCTTGAGTTTACGGGACGAAAAACCCGAGTTTCCGAGAGGAAAAACCCGCTTGCCCGTGCCAGAGATCGACTAACTCAGGAACCGGTCGAAAAAAGGCTTAGAAAAATTTCCTACAGTCGCCGACTAGACTCGAAACCAAGTCTTCCTTCGTGCGGCCAAGCGCCGTGGTATGTAAACGCCACATCCACTGAGCTACACAGGCACCTCCTAACATATATATATATAATTTTATTCATTTATTCTTATTCTTATTTTTATTTATTATTATTTTTAATAGATTAAATGACTATAAACCAAGAAATAAAAAATAGAAACACTATTTTAAGTAAACTGCACAACTAGTTTCGTCTTAGGCCTATATAGCTCAGTAGAAGTAGCGCTTGGCTGCTCGAAGTTAGACCTAGGTTCAAGTCTAGTCGCTGACTAGAGGAACTTTTGCTAAGCCTATCTTCGACCGATTCCTGAATTAGTCGATCTCTGGCACGGTTAAGTGGATTTTTTTATTATTATTACTATTATTACTATTACTATTATTACGGGCAACTCCAGGGAGTCATTAGACTCATCGAGGGAGGCCCCAAAATTATATTCATCACAACTATTTGACATTCATACAGTATCTATCATACCTCGCCTTAAACTCATTCACTGTCACAGCATCCACCACAGACTCAGGGAGCGCATTCCACTCATTCACTACTCTAAAAGTAAAGAACCCAGCTCTAACACCTTTACTAACAACACTTTTGCCCAGTTTCCATGGATGTCCCGTAGTCCTCCCACAACCAGCCCTGTTCTCAAAAATATCTTCTGAATTAATTTTATAGAAACCCTTCAGTAATTTGAATGTCTCAATCATATCTCCCCTCCTCCGCCTATCAACCAATTTTTGCAACCCACAAATCCTCAACCTGTTCTCATACGGTTCATTCCACAGACCTGCTATCATCTTGGTCACTCGCCTTTGGATCCTCTCCACCTCCTCCCCATCAAGAAGAAACCTAGGTGACCAAATCTGAGCACAGTAGTCTAGATGGGGTCTTATCAAGGCTCGATAGAGAGGAACAATAACCTGCTTGTCTCTGCTTGTCAACGTATTCTTCAGCAACCAAGTGATTTGATGAGCTGTTTTGGTCACTTTTGCAATGTGTCCCCTAAATTTCAATTCCTTATCTACCAACACTCCTAAATCTCGTGCCTCATCAATTTCCTGGAGCACGGTTCCACCAATGCAGTAAACTGCCGCCAATCTTTTCACCCCAAAATGCATAACCTTACATTTTGCCACATTAAACTGACATCCATTCTCCTTAGCCCAGACCTCCAATCTATCCAAATCATCCTGCAAAATTTTGACGCCATCTGCATTCACTATTGCCCTACCCAACTTCGCATCATCCGCAAACAAATGAACTGTTCCTCTCAGATCATTTCCTATATCATTTATGAACAAATTAAACAGCAGTGATCCAAGAACAGATCCTTGTGGCACACCACTAGTCACAGGCCGTCTTGTGGACTCTACTCCCGAGTAAACCACTCTCTGATATCTCTCCGTCAACCACTCTCCTATCCATCTCACCAACCCTATGTCCATTCCCATATGCTGCAATTTACTGATTAGAATTCCATGTGGAATCCTGTCAAAGGCCTTAGCAAGGTCCAGTAGAATCACCGTAAACCCATTACCCTTATCCAGTTCAGCCGTCACTGTGTTATAATACGTGAGCAAGTTACTGAGGCATGACCTACCCTTCACAAAACCATGCTGTCCCCGATACAGTATCCCATTTTCTTCTATCCAATCTTGTATTTTCCTCTTGACTATTTTCTCTAAGACCTTGACAATGATTCCTGATATGCTAATCGGTCGGTAATTTACAACAGCAGTCTTGGAACCACCTTTATGCAGTGGAACTATTTTCCCCTCTTTCCACCCGCTCGGGACTAACCCAGACCCGAGACTCAAATTAAACAAAATGGTCAAGGGTACTGACAATTCTTTAGCTGCTTCTCGTACAACACGAGCTGGTATACCATCCAATCCCACAGATGTATTGACATTGAGGTTATGCAATAGACTACTCACCTCCACTTCATTAACCACAATTCCCGTATAATCTACTGGGTTATTCGTTTCTGCAATGTCACCACCTGGATGATATACTTTTGCAAAGTGCTCACTCAGTAACTCAACTATCTCAACTGATTCAGTTACCTCCCTACCTCAACTGATTCAGTTTCCTTTCCTCCCATAAACTCAAGAAAATCGACTGTAGACAATATCATATCTTGTTAGGGTTAGGCAGCAAGAGATGGCAGCACTTGTTTGCTGGTCTCTTCATCAGTAGCCACCTATAATTAGTGATAGACATGGGCCAGTTAATCTCTGTTGGGCTACTGGTGGTGATTGAACTGTCCACTCAGTCTCCAAAAGCTAGATAGGAGTATAAAGGCCTCGCCTCCTCCCTATTAGGGAATAAGGGGCGTAAGCTGATTTATTTTTATTTATTTTTTTTTAGTTTCGCCTTTTTAGAAGACTACTTCGGGTGCATGACATGGGCGATCTACCAACAAACATTACGAAAAAATAATAATCTGTACACGTTAACGTTCATTGTTGGACGTGCACATG